>NC_140082.1:8524613-9122970 GCF_964194135.1 Talpa europaea | reverse complement strand
GCTGAGAGGCACTGGGGAGCAGATACTCTGAGTGGACCCCAGCTCCACGCGGGTAGAACAGCAGGTGAGGCCTTGTCTGACACATTAATTCATTCTATCTTTTCCCTCATTCTTATATATTATTGTTCTGACTATTCCGCTGAGTCCCTCTAGTTGAATTCACATAATTGCATAGACTTTAGAACTTCACTATGATGTAAATTTTCCTTGAAAGTACTTGCCTTTCAATATGAGAGCTACACCCTCCTGGCTGCTGAAGCTGAGCTTAGGGAAATCAGCGCACTTTTAGGCTCTAATCCTTTCTGAGGATAAAATGTGGCCAGCTGAGCTGTCCGCGTGGCTGCTGGGGAGCTGGGATCTCCCAGCCAAGTTGGGTCTTGTCCACAATTTTCTAAATAAATCACAAAAATGATTCCACAGTTGGTGGATTTCCTCAAAAACTCAATTTCTAGGGCTTTGCATACGAGTTGTGGATATACTTTTTATTTTATGGTATTTGCGGTAGTGTGGATTTCCCAGAGTATGCTATGGGGAACCCCAGGGTTGTACAGTACTCTGTGGAAAAAATAGTTTCCTGTGCTGAGTAAGTTTGGAAACCACCTGCTCTTGGATGTGTGTCCCAGGTGAGTCTGCAGGTCAGCTGAGTGTAACGTGAAGGTGGAAGATGTCTGGGGAACTTGGCTTAGTGCACACTGGCTGAATTTGGTTGCCCACAGAATCATTCTCTTTGGGGGGCCTAAAACATGGGGGAGAGCAAGGCAAGAGGTGGCTGGCTCCGTGCTAGGTTTCTCAGGTCTGGGGCAAAGCTGGGTTAGAACATGGGGGACTGAGGTGGATATTTTCAACTGGCCTGACTGAACTGGATTTTTTTTGAATGTTGGGAACTGGTCGGAAAGCTACGGGGAAAGTGGCCCGGGATGGCTCAAAGAATGGGGGAGGGGATTTGTGAGACTGACTGATAACTCCCTGCTCTGTTTCAGCCACTGGGCTCAAATACACAATAAATGTGTTACAGAGACAATCAGGCACCTCTTCTATTTGAAGACCTCTGCAGTGGATTAAACAGTGGTCCCTCAAGACTCATGCACTTGGTGCCTTAGAATGAGACCTTATGAGGAAAAGGGTCTTTGTGGAGGTCACGAAGGCAAGGATCTAGATGATCTTACTGGACAAGCGTGGGCCCTAAATCCAATAACAAATGTCCTTGTCAGAGATGGAGAAGGACACACAGAGGAACACCCAGCGGGCGCCATCCAGAGGCTGGAGAGATGTTGCCACAAGCCAAGGCATCCCAGAGCCACCTACGGCTGGACGAGATGAGGAAGGACCGTCCCCTCCAGCCTTCCAAGGGTATGACCCTGCTGACACCCTGACTTTGAGTTTCTGGCCTCTCCAAGTGTGGGAATAAGTTTCTGTCTTTTAAGCCACCAAATTTGTGTTGCAGCCCCAGGAAACTAATACAACCGGATGCTAGTGTCACCCTTGGGTGGGACAGGATTCCCTATGCGACTGAAGCTTTCCTGTGAAGGCATAATGGATACATGTGAACTTGAGACGTGCTAATTTTCACACCACCAGCAGATAATTAGTAAGAAGGCTGAGCGACAGTCTGGAGGGCTCAGGTGCAGTGGGGGATGGGGCAAGATTGCAGAAGGGGAAGTTTTAGGGACGTGGGGGTGAAGGGGCGCAGGAGAGGGCAGGTGACGTGCATTAACAGTGAGAAGTAAGTCGACTAGAAAAGACACATCTTGGCAGATATGAAAAAAGAGCTACGAGAACCGCCAGGCCAGGTTTGCATTTTGCAAATTCATCACCTCTGCCAGCTCAAGCCCAGCCTTTCCCGGGACTCTTGGTTACTTTCCATACGGCCTTTCAACTTTCCCAGAGTTCAGCTTTTCTGCGTGACCTTCAACTACTGATTCCACCTCTTTCTGCCTTGTTTTCTGATCTTCAAAATGGGAGTAGTAACAGTTAGCTTGAAGAATGTTGGGGGGGTTGCATGAGATAACAGGAGGTTCTTCACCCTCTTTCTGGCTCACCGGGAAGACCGGCTTTGTTATTTATAGCTCCTGTCACCCCGTGTTTATGATGTGTGTTCCTACTTCCAGCTTGCACATACATACGGGGTGCTGACTGCAGTCACCCCCTGATCCAAGTTTTCACTTTCCATGGTTTGTTACCTACAGTCAACCTCAGTCCAAAAATATTATGTACACTATTTCGGGAGCGAGTAAGAGAGAGAGCTCGCATTCACATACCTTGTGTTATAGTCTATTATAATGGCTCTATTTTATGATCGTTGTGGTTATGATCTCACGATGCCTAATTTATAAATGAAATTTTATCAGAGGGAGTATATTGAGGAGAAAGCTTAGTACCCATAGAGCCTAGTGCTATGCACAGTTATAGGCATCCTCTGGGGTCTTGAAATGCACTCCCTCTCAGATGGGGGGGGGGGTGGCCACTGTATGTGCCTGGTATGAGGCTGAGCACTTTGCTCATGGTTTTAATTCTCACAACAACTCTGGGAAGAAGCAACTCTAGGTATCATCATTTTAAAAGTGAGGAAGTGGAGACAGGGAGCCGATAAGGGCATTTGCCCAGAGTCCCCGCTGGCAAAGGCGGGATTCACACTTGAGAGCCCATTCTTGGCTTCTTACTGCTGCACGTAATAGTACCCGGGGTGATCGTGGGTGCTACCAAGGTGAGCTATTTACTAATGGTTCTATATTATATCGTGTTTAAAAAAATACAGATTTCCTGTTCACAGGAGTGATGTAAATTTCCCTTTTAAAATAAGTCCTCTAGTGCCCACTTCAACAGCACATAGATTAAAATTGGAATGATACAGAGACTAGCAAGCCCCTGTGAAAGAATGACATGCAAATTTTTATAGTTTTGACATCCATATTTTTACAGTTTGTGCATCAATTATATCTCAATTTAAAAAATAAATAAAGAAAACAAACTTATTTAGCAGCACTATTTACAATAGCCCAAAGGTAGAAACAGCCCAAGTGCCCATCAACAGATGAGTGATAAACAAAATGTGGTCTCAGCCCCAGGCTGGGTCCACTTTCTAAGTTCCTGGCTGCCTCCATGATAGATTCTCTGTGATGGGTCTGAAGATGAGTCTCAGGGACAAGATATAGCCTTCCTTTTATTTTTAACTTTTCACTTTAAAATAATTTCAGATTTGCAAAAAGGCTGCAAAAATAGTGCAAATAATTACTATATGCGTTCTGGCTTCTCCAAATGTTGACATAACCACTGTACCCTAATGGCAACGGAAAATTAACATCGGGATAGTACAATGGAAGAAATGTCATATCCCTGCCAGGGAATATTATTCAGCCATGAAAAAGGAACAAAGTACTGAAGCATGCTATGTTGTGGGTGAACCACAAAAACATTATCTCAGTGAAAGAACCCAGATATGAAAGACCTCATATTGTAGGAATCCATTCATATGAAATGTCCAGAGTAAGAGAATCCACAGAGACAACACAGATGGGTGGTTGTGGGGGGGCTAGAGGCAGCGGGAATGAGGAGAAACCACTTGATGGGTACCGGCTTTTATGTTAGAGGAATGGAAATTTTTTGGAACCAGACCGGGATGGGGTGTTTCTAAAACATTGCAAATCTACTAAAATATCACTTCATGTTATGTGAATTCTAGCTCCATAACTAAAAAAGAACTGAAGTTTAAAGAAGGGAATTAATGTACTTAAAGAAAATGTTGATTATTTAAAGAAAAAAAGGACCTAAATCATAGCAAGTGAAGATATGGGAAAATTTGGGAAGGGGATGCTTAGAAAATCCAGCACCGTATCACCAATAAGAGAGCAAGGCAACCCCTCAGGGGCCGAATCTGGCAGTCTGTATCTTGCCCTTTGTTTTTCACCCCCCTCTGCAGCCAGCTCAGTGCTTGAGAAATACTTGTTGAGTTCAGCTCAGCCAGGCTCAGCCTGGCTTAGTTAATTGAGTTAAGACGAGCTGAGTCTTCCTGAATGCGCCAGCTGGCTGGCCTGGAAGAGATCCAAGTGGAAGATGTTAAGAATCACACTAATTCAATAAGCTGCTGCAAGGTAGTCTGAGTGATAGGAGCGTGTGCCTTTCCTTACCTGACTTACCCGTGTTCCACTGACACCTCTAAGCCAGGCCCACAGGGTAATATAATAGTTCTCTCCCTGAAATCCCGTATGCTTTTGCCGAAGACACCAGGCAAGAGATTGCAGGAGAGAAAGAAAAAGCAAAACACAGCCAGCAGCAGGCTCAGCTGGAAGCCCCGGGGTGGGGAAAACGGGGACTGATAGAAGCAGAGAACTGTCTGTCTGTCCATGTCACGTGAGGTGATGGGCTGCATCCTCCTTGTGTCTCCATCTTCTCTGTCTGTGTCCTTGTGGTACCTTCAGTACAGCTATCGAACTAAGTGCTCATTCGCTAGACTCTGATTGCCTGACTTTGCTCCTGGCTGAGGACCTAGGAGAAATTAATTCCTCTCTCTGCACCTTCATTTTCTCACCCATAAAATGAGGATAATAATAGTACTTACTGTAGGGGGTTATTGGGAGGATTCAGTGAAACAGGATCTGCCCAGTGTTTAGCACACAGTTGCAGGCACGCTGCAAACACTCGCAAATGTCAGTTTTGAGGAGCAGAGGGATGGGCGCTGCAGAATGTGCGTTTGAAACTGACCACAGGGCTGGTATTGCATGACCAGCCTTGTGGGCACGGGAAGACACAGCAGAGAAGTTGTTTGTAAACATCCTAAAAGGACACACGTGGCTTACGACGTTCTTCTGGAACGGGGATGCAAGCTCTGAGTGCAAGAATCCAGCTGTTTTTCTTTACTCTCCCACGCTTCTACCTGCAGAATGAATTCAAAGAGGCTGCCAGCACCTGGAGACTAGAACAAAAAAAACTGTGCAATGATCCTTTCTTTCTGCTCTGCTCTGGAAGGCTGCTCCCTAGTGTTAAAACCTGCATCCTTGGCTAATACATCAGGGATGTAAGGCAGGGGTGCGTGTGGTGGTCTCTGCTCAGGGGTAGCAAACCCACCTGCACGGCTGCAAGCGGACTCTTCAGGAATCTGGTGTCCAGAGATGTGAGTTCTTAGACTCACTCAGCGCTATGTTGCTGCCTACATGGCCTTGGCCAAGTTCCTGCCTTTTTCCGAGCCATTGTTCTTCGCTTATGAATAGGTGAGAGGGCAAGGGTTGCAGAAAGACCATGACTTTTCAAGCTTTAAAAATCTGAGGCAGTTTGTTTAAATAAATGTGGGTAAGGACAACGAGCAACAAATGGATACAAGAATTGCTGCGTGATGGAAATCCGGGCAGGACTCCTTTGGCACCGACCCTGAGCGCCCAGCCCCTGTGCCCAGCCCCTGTCCTCCTCCTTCCAGCTGCTCCCAAGATTCACACTGAAAACTGCTGACTACAATGACTTGTGTGGCAGGGGTGGGGCTAGAGTCCCAGAGCAAGATAGAGCACGAGGGGGCCCCCCAGGGCGGCGCTGAGATGGTTTCGAGAAACATGGAGGAGTGGAGGGCAGATGTGTGTGCAGGCCTTCCTGCCCCTTACGGGAGTGTGACAGGGGATGAAAGGTCATGAGGTCCTTCTGCCCACCCAGTCTGTTATTCTTTTGATGAGAGCACCCCAATATTCCTTAGGGGAACCACCCGCTCTCACTGCATTCTTTGATTTGGCTAGGCCTCAGCAGTGAGCATGTGACTGGGGTCTGGGCAATCAGATTTTTGCACCCCTTTTGCTGGAGACATTGAGTAATGGTCAACTTAACCTATCTAAGCCCAGCAGACCTAACTCTGGAACTTTTACAGAGGCAACCAGAAGAAAACCTGGATTTGACTCCCAGAAGATGTAAAACAGGTAGAAAGAGCCAATCTAAAAAGGAAACAAATCCAAGGAAAAGCAGAGCCAAAGAGATGGAGGGAGGCAAATGTTTAAAGACTGCATTGAGGGCCTGGATCCAGCCATACCTGAAGCTAACACAGCACTTGCTTCTCATTTAAATAATCCACTATATTTTTGATCTGGCCTACCTCCTTTTAAGTTAGGAGCTTGTCACTTGGCAACTGAAACCTCATGACTAACATACACAGGCAATTTATTTCACCTCTTTAGGTTTCAGTTTTCTCATCTACTAAATGTCTCTAAAAATCTATAAACCTTACTTTTAAGCAGATCTATAAACACATATATCACATGAGCAGCAGCAAGACATGAGCAATAATGGTAAGTATTTTGAATGGTTATCAGTTCTAAGGAAAGCAAAACAAGGATTGGTTAATTTCAGTCCATTTTATTCTTTAAATGAAGGTGGGAGGCACAACAGGCCAATAAATGTCTGTTGTAAATGGGAACAGAGAAAACAGGAAGAAATTCCATATTAACAGGAAAAGGCAGACGAAGCCCTGATTTTGGATTTTTCAAGTCCATGGGAGGCTCCTACAGGATCTCACAATTTTGCAGGTGGAGTGAGTCTGAGGAAAACACCTCCCTGGCCTCCCTTGAGACCAGGGAAAACCTAGGGTAACAACAGAGAAGGATATGTCTTCAGAGCAGAGCCCAGCTCTGCAAGCACGGGTTAGCTTCTGAACAAGCTTGCGGTTCATGGCCAACTTGATACCTGTGGCCCAGTCATCCTTGGACAGACTGATCTTTTGTGGCCCAGGAGAACTGTTCCCGGGACTGCCAGCTCGGAACACCACCGTAGTCTGCTCAGGAACCCTTGAAATCGAAAGCCCCTAGCTCCCCTTGTCACAGCCAGCGCACATAAATACTACCAGGGGGGATTTCCCACGGAATTTTTTGCAACCACTCAAATGTTTCATTTCCCCTTGTTTGCCAGCTCTTCTTGGGGCCTCAACTGTCAAAGCAGCAGCAAGTGCCTGGTGCTTTTCCCCCAGGACCCCACAGCGCTTACTCCTGCTTCCCCTGGAAAGCTGGCGTTGGCAGGATATGATCCACTTGGCCAGGGAATAAGGTCTGTTAGTCAACTAGTGAAGCAAGTCAGCAGAGGGAATACCCGGCTCTACCCAGCCCACCCTGCGGGGGAGGCATGGCTCTGTGCCAACACCCCGGTTATTATAATCATGGCGACTAATAATCGTATTTATAGAAAAGAAATCCCTTCTGCAAATCCGAAGCGCTTGACTGAAATATACCATCCAGCTGTTAACTTTTCACTTTTTAAATATGAACTTGAATCCGTTTTTCCTGTCCCAACATGGTTTCGTGGAATTCTGAGTTGTAGTCCCTACGTCTGTGTTGAGAAAAGATCATCTTGATTGATTGAAAAAAGTGTTGGTTTTGGGCACTCACGGCACCGGGCACTTGGGGCTCATCAAGGAATGCTGTGTAGCTACCTGCCCACCAGCAGTTCAGAGAGGCATAGAGATTTCAAAGTGACATGGGGTATGAGAGTAACTGGGAGTTTATTCAAGGGGTGTTGTTCTCAGGGGTGAGTCGGAGGAACAGGCAGGCATATCACCACCTGGCACTGAGTAAGTATAGCTCCGAGCACCCAGACAAAGCTGGGCATGTGTGCAATAGCCTGATGCTGTGAGGTCAGAAACAGTGAAGCTACCTAGAAGCATTTATTCATGGGGTCCTCGCTCTGCACCGCACAGGTTGCCCCAGTAATGCATGGATTCATGAAACCACCCATCCATCCACCCATCCACCCACCCATCCACCCATCCAAGTCACAAATATTTAGTGAACACTTAAATATGCTCAGTGGAGGTGATGTGTTGGGGACATGGGCGGTCAAAGTCAACCTGGTGCATTTCCTCTTGGCGTTTCCATACTAGGGGGGCAGACAGCCATTAAAGAAACACCCATGGGACAAAATCTATCATACAGTAAAAGACAATGAATACCCAGAGAGGAATCTGTCTGCCCCTCATTTACTGAGCTCCCACTTCATGCCAAGTGCTGTGGGGGCTACACATTTGGACCAATGCTTTGTGCAAGGAAATTCAAGGACCAACCTGCACTCTTTGCATAGAGAGGCCAGACGGTGGTGACAAGTGCACTGGCCTCTACACAGGCACTTTCACAGCTAAGACACTGTGGATCCTCCCAGCAAGTCTGTGACCTGATGCTCAGAGAGGGGAGAGCTCTGCTCTGCTCTGCTCTGACCCCAGCGCTCACGCAGCTGGAAAGGCCAGGATTACTACACCTATTTTCCAATGACAGAAAGAGATGCAGAGAGAAATGGCCACTTGATTTTTCTGAAGTCACACTGTGTGCCAGTGTAGAGAAAACAAGACAGCAAAATTCCACCCGAAGAGAAACAGATCTGGAGACGGACAAGTGTCGGAAAATAAAGATTGGGGGGCATTTTAACATGGGGCATGAATTCCAGCTCCCAGTGGAATTCTGCGAGTGGGTGGGTCTGAGATTGCCCAGTGCGTGATCTGAAGTCACCGGAATAGACACTGATGGAGACATGTGATGATCCAGACAGCACCATAGTCCTGCGAGAGAGGGATTAGCACTGGCATGTTTCAGGTGAGAAGGTTGAATCCTAGGCCACAAACTAGGCAGGCTCAGGACTAGAACTGGAGCTCCGATCCCCATCCCGGGGACCTGTGGAGCTTCTGACCCCCAGGGCGGGGACCAGCGGGTCTGGGGGCTCCCGGGGCAGCTCAGGCGGCCTGGCAGAGGATGTGGGTTTGGGGGCCCGGGGGGAAGAGGCCTGGGGAGGCAGGGTCCAGGCGCTGAGGCTGAAGTGCTGCCCGGAATGCGACCCAGCCCGCCCCCTTTTCACCGCGGCGGCATCCCTGACAGACACCCTTGTCCTCTTCCCGTGCCGGCCTTCGCAGCACAATAAATAAAGCCTGGGAGTAACGTGACCGGAGCCAGGCAGTAAATGATGGCACTGTCAGCTGTACACGACTGTTGAAACAAACACAGACTGTAATCATCGTGCTGTACGGGGAGAAAGACATTTGGCAAATGAGATTCCATTTTCACATTGGTTTGTGCTGAGCATATAAATTTCCTGCGGGCCGGCCGGCGCGGGACGGGTAATTGATTGCCTGCATTATAATAAACAAGCCGTGACAGGTGATCATTCATCATATTCCGCTGAACGTTCCAGCACACGGGCCGGAGAGGGGAGGCGCGAGCTCGCGCGGGGAGAGGAGAGGAGGAGCCGGGGTGGGGGTGCGGGGTGGGGGGGTGTTGGGGGGCTGGGGGGGTTAGGGGGGGGGACCGAGTATTCCCGACAGACGGAAAGCGGAGGAGCGCGGGGGCGGGAATCCGCAGAGCGGGCTCGGAAAGTGAAAGCAATTACTATAATTCTTTTGATTATCTAATTTGTTCTTTCTGGTCTTCGTTACGTGACCCTCCCCCACCCCGCTCCAGCCTAGGCGGCCCCCCTCGGGGGCTGGGGGGGCCCCGAGAACGCTCCTCCCAGGGCTGGGGAGAGGCGAGTGGGGGAGGGGCTCGCTGTAACCGGAGTCGACACGTTCGGAAAACCTTGGAGGAGCGTGCATGTGTGTGCATGTGTGTGCATGTGTGTGCATGTGCGCGTGCGTGTGTGCACGCGCCCGCGCGCGTGCAGGAGTGTGTGCGCGCGCGCGCGGGTTGTGCAAGACTTTGCTTTGGCATTGCGATGTCTCCAATCAGATCGATAGGAAGCAATCTCTTTAAATAAAAAAAAAAAAGGTAAAGGGTGTTTAAAACACGAATGAAAAGTTCCTTTTATCGGAGAAAAGGACAGACGCCGAGTGGGCGCGCGGCCGGGGCCGGCGCTCCTCGCCCCCTGGCCGCGCCGGGCTGCCCTGGGCCGGGCCGGGCCGGAGCCGGCGCCCTTGGGAACCGCTCCCCTGAGGCGCCTCCGCCCAGCCGGGCGCGGGGCGGGAGCACCCCGGCGGATGCAGGACAGAAAGACAAACGAGGAGCTCCGCAGCCAGCGCGCGCGTTGGATAAATACTTACATTGTGCAAAATCCAAGGCTCCCAACCGGGGGGTGAGTAAAGAGGGGGCCGGGGAAGGCCTCGGCACAGGCGAGTCTCCCCGCGCCCACCCTGCCCAGTTCCAGCCCTCCCAGGCCCACCTGGCGGGACCCTCGCGCGCCCTCCCAGGTACTGAGCTGAGCGCAGGTGCGAGCCCGCAGCACCGGGCGGGCGCCGGGGGCGGGGCCTGCGCCGGGGGCGGGGCCCGGGCGGGGCTTGGCCGGGGGCGGGGTCCGCGCGGGGGGCGGGGCAGGTGCAGAAGACAGTGACGCGAGGGGGGCTTAACTTCTCTCCGCTGACCTGGCACTGCTTTCTGGAGCTCTCTGCCTTCCTAACCTTAACAGCCTAGTACCTTCGAGATTACTGCAAAAGCGCCTCTTTTGGAGAGTGTGTTCGAGGGGCCACCTTCTAAGGGCAGGAAGATGCACCCCAATAGTGTGGAGTACGTCTCGGGGTTATCTATGTTGTCTTGGAAAGATAAACCCTTCATCTGAGTCCCCAGGAATCCCGGGAGAGAGCCAGGCAGGAGTTGTTGTCCTTAAATGCTTCTCTCTTCTGACCTCCACACAGCAGCCTCTGAAGTAGGCCAGAGGGTCCCTATTTTACAGGGAAAGAAACTGAGGCACAAAGTTCCACGCCCGAGATCCCCCAGAAGAAAAAGAATAAAAACTTGAAACCTGGGGTCTTCATCCAGGGTGTTTTCCAGCAGCGCTATGGCGACAGGTGCTGTCTTCCTCCAAGGCCCCAAAGTGATGCGCAGATGTTTAGGAAGCTCAGAGTGATTGTGTCGCTGGTCCCTCAGCAAGGCCCCTTGCCTTTCCCTGCTGCCTGTGGCTCAGCTGTGCTACTTTTCTCAAAACCGCTGTGCGCCTGGTCCAAGTCACTTCTTTCCCCTGGACCTTGATTCCGGCTCCCTCAGTGGTGCATCTCCTAACACCGGTGCCCACATCCACCCAGCCCCCACCAACTGTTGCTGGGATGACCTGTTCGTTGTTCCCAGCACGAAAATCCCAGCCATGCCCTTCATGAGTTGTCTCGGCCTGCCTCCCTAGCCCCATCTTTAATTATTACTATTAGCAGTAGTCGTAACATAACAAAATCAACCGTTTCAAGTGTGCCACTCAATGGCATTAAGTAGATTCGCGCCATTTCGCAACCATCACTACTGTCAAATCCAGAACTTTTTCATCAAACGGGAGCGCCTTTCCCCTTAGGGGTCACTTCCCATTCCCCAGACTCCTCCTTTCAGTTGCTATTGATTTGTCATTTCTAGATATTTCACATAAATGGAATCCTCCAAGGTGTGGTCTCTTATGACTTTTGTCACTTAGCATAACATTTTCAAAGTTCAGCCGTGCTGTAGCATGTTGTAGCATGTACATATTCCATTCCTTTTGATGGCTGAGTAATACTCCATTGTCTGGTGATCCCACCTTTGGTTTATCAATATGAACACTTGGGTTGTTTCCAGCTTTGGGCTGGAATTGTGAATAGTGACTCCATGAACATTCGTGTACAAGATTTTTTTTGAACATCTGGTTCTGATCTTTATTTAATTTTTTAATTTTTTTAATTTTAACATTTATCAATTTTTTTACATTTTTAAGACAATATTTCCTTCCCCCCACCCCCTCAGATTGAGTCCCCATAGAGTTTCCTTCTCCAAGGCACTGGTGCACCATCACCTCAGTCCCCTGAGCCCCTCCTCCTTCCCTCTCACCCTCTCCCTGCTCCTCCCCTGCGGTGGTTCTGATCTTTAAGGCATATACTTAGGAGTGACATTGCTGGGTCCTATAGTCATTTTATGTTTCACTTGTTGAGGAACCACTTTCCCACAGTGACTGTGCCATCTTATGTCCTCACTAGTGAGCATGAAGATCTCAATGTTTCCATATTCTTGGAATATAGAAAATATTTGTTACTTTCCTGTAGGTGTGTGCACATGTGTGTGCACGTGTGCTAATTATTATGGACATCTCAGTGGATGTGTGTAGCTCCATCTTTTTAGTTCTTTCCTTGTTTAATCTCACTACTGTGGACTTTCACATCCTCGAGTGTCCCACTTTCTCTTAAAAGGGGCCTTTGCTTATGCAGTGACTTCAGTCAAGGCTAGACCAGATACCGTGACCCCAAATGGGTTGTAAGTTTGCATTTCCTGGTGTGATTACTGGTTAATGTCTATCTTTTTAACTTGACTACAGCCTCCCCCCAGGCAGGGACAGTTCTGCTTTTGCTGTCCACTGCATCCCCAGCACTCAGCACCCAGGTAGATACTAGGTGCTCAATAAACATTTGGTGAAAGGCTGAATGAACGATGCAGGAGACCCCAGTTTGGGTCCTATATCCTTATGAATTTCCTTTTTCTTGTTTTCATTGTTCAGTGGGGTTAGCAGCCTAGCTCAATAAACTAGGAACTGAAAAGCCTGCTTCAGCCATAAAGAATGTGGAGCTGGGCCTCCCTGGTGGTACAGGGGTTAAAGTCTCAGCACTATCAAGCTATCAACAGCCACTGCTGCCTGAGTTCCATCCCCAGCCAGGGAGCTAACCCACATGGCTCAGCAGACCTCTCCTGTCTCGCCCGCTGCTCCCCTCAGCAGTGTATGGCAGTGGATCCTCCTGTTTGGCTCCCCACTGTATCTCTGGTGCACCCTCTCACCCCCTGCACCTCTGGCCTACACCCCATTCTTGTATGCATAAATAAATAAAAATGAAATCTTTTTTAAAAAAAGAATTTGGAGCTGATGGGGTTCTGGCTGCAAAATTCAGGCTCACTAATGTCTCCCTCCGGAGTCACAGTGGTCCCGGGACAGGATTCCGAGTCTTGCGTGGGAGCTGTGTCGTTCTGCCCTGCAGGGCTGCCGAAGGTTTAGGAACTTGAAATATATTTGCTTGGTATAAACATGACCTCAGCACGACAGGGTGATCCCTGTGTTTGCCAAGCCATTAATTTTTATGTAATAACAGCAGCCACAACAAACTGCATTTCCCCTCATTCTGAGCCGTTCTTAGGTCAGATCTGTGGGATTGTGTGAGACAAAAACCTTATAAACTAGCACAGAGTGGTGAGTTCTCTGTGTTTACGGCTCTGCTCCTACACGCAGCTCCCAAGAGCTGAAATAGAGGATTAAAAATTCATGCAGCTACTTTCTTCCAAAGAACTCCAAATGCTTCCAACGATCTTTATCCTGCGAAGTCATTAGCAGTTGGATATCACCATACCCATCTCTGAGACAGGGAAACAGAGGCCCAGAGATATGAAGCGTTTGCCCAGGCCTCCCTGATAAGGTGGTGGCAGCAGGCTTGGGCAAAGAGCCCCCACCCACCTATCTCTCTAGCCCAAGCCCTCTCCATTAGCTTGATTAGGACAATTGATTTATTCATTCTTAGTGGTTGAGAGGGGGGAAAAAAAAAACAACATGCCATTTGTGTGATATAAATATCTCTGGAAAAAGCTAAAAAACATTGTGTCATACATATTTTCTTAATACCACAGTCAATCACACATGTCCAATTGCACAGTTCCATCAATGAGGAGGGGGTGGGGGTTGAGTTAGGGGACACTCAGGGGACACTCAGGTCTGGCTAAA
Source organism: Talpa europaea (assembly GCF_964194135.1). Classification (NCBI taxonomy): domain Eukaryota; kingdom Metazoa; phylum Chordata; class Mammalia; order Eulipotyphla; family Talpidae; genus Talpa; species Talpa europaea. Next base: position 9,109,392 of record NC_140082.1, on the reverse strand, counting down.
GTGTTTTGTTGTTTTGTTTTTTTTTTCTTTTAGTGTATGGCCGTTTGAGAATCTTCTAGAAGTCTCAGAAGCTTGCTTGGTGTTGGGCCAGGACATTTGCAGACAGGGAAGCAAGGGTCCTGGGATGCCTGTTAAACTGGCCAATTCCCAACGAAAAAGATGGGGGTTGTCACTTTCTCACTCAATGTGCTCCCTGTGCTCATAAAGGATTTGGATCTCAATGTGGTTCCTCCCCTCCCACCCCCATCATCAAAAAGCCTTTAATCCCAGTGATTCTACTGTTAGGAATTTAGCCCAAGGAAATAATTAAAGACATGTAAAAAGATTTAGTGACAGGATGTTCCTCACAACAAGTAGACGATGGTAAAAGATTAGAAGCAACCTCCACAGCCAACCAACCACAGACAATTGATAAGTAAATTATCTGGTTCATCTTGTAAAACCTGGCTTAGATTTAAAAAGAAAAAAGACTGGAAGAAAATAATCCAAGATGTTTAGAGTTTGTCTCTGGTTGTGGAAATATGGAAATATTTTTTTCTCTTTTCTGTTAATGTCTCATTTGGGGATGGTCTGTCCAGAGTCAAGTTAAATTTGGTTGATGCTAATAGAAATTTTATGAAACCACCAATATTTAGGATATAAATGGAACAGGAAGGGCATTATGGAAAGGTCTAGGGGCAAATCAGGGTTGGAGAGGAGAGTGACCTTAGCAGAGAGGGAGAGTCCAGTGCTGAGAGGTGAGAAATAAGGTGGATTTGTGGTTGGGAAAAAGAAAACACTGGCCGTGACTGGTCATTGGTAACCAACGTAGATTCCTGAACAAGAGAAGACACGGGCAGTTCCAAGGCAGACCAGGGAGAGACAGTCCAAGAAGGGAATGGACTGGGGGTGAGGCTGGTGGGCTCAGAATTCTTTTATGAATCGATCAGATTTCTTTGACTTTGGGGGTAAAAGTTTTTTGAGGCTCACAGAATCCTAAAGAAGTCTTGAGATTGCTTTCCTGTGATAGAGAGGGCGACCAGAGTGCAATGAGCTAAAGCGTTCCTAGACACACAACAAGATCATGGCCAGGGTGATAGCCAACAGTCCTGTCTCCTATCTCTAGTCCCGGCCCACCTCTCTGCTGCCTGGGACCTGATTTTTGATATGTAAAACACATATACAACCTTCTAGAGAATGGAAGACACTGGCCTGCTTCCTGGAGTCCCCCATAAAACACCATCTATTTATTTGTCTGACCATACATCTACCCTCCCATCTACCATGCATCCATCCATCCATAGATCTACCCACCCATCCATCCACCATCCATCCATCCATACATCTACCCACCCATCCACCATCCATCCACCCATCCATCCACCCATCCACCCACCATCCATCCATCCATCCATCCACCCATCCATCCACCATCCATCCATCCATACATCTACCCACCCATCCACCATCCATCCACCCATCCATCCACCCATCCACCCACCTTCCATCCATCCATCCACCCATCCACCCACCATCCATCCATCCATCCACCCGTCCATCCACCATCCATCCATCCATCCATCCACCCACCCACCCATCCACCATCCATCCATCCATCCATCCACCCATCCATTCACCATCCATCCATCCATCCATCCACCCATCCATTCACCATCCAGCCATCCATCCATCCACCCACCCATCCACCCACCATCCATCCATCCATCCACCCATCCATCCACCATCCATCCATCCATCCATCCACCCACCCACCCATCCACCATCCATCCATCCATCCATCCACCCATCCATTCACCATCCATCCATCCATCCATCCACCCATCCATTCACCATCCAGCCATCCATCCATCCACCCACCCATCCACCATCCATCCATCCATACATCCACCCATCCACCATCCATACATCCACCCACCCATCCACCATCCACCCACCCATCCGATCCATCCACCATCCATCCACTACCCACCCACCCATCCACCATCCTATTTGGAGATTACATGCTAAGAGTTAAATTTGGGGTCGAGGGGAGAGATGATGGCACCTAGTAGGTGCTCGACAAGTATTTGCAGAAGGTATAAAGGGAGAGAGAGAAAGCGGGAATAGTTCCTGCCCTCAAATGGCTCAAGATCTATTAAGGGAAATAGATGCAACTTCAATGGGGGACGACAGCCAGACTTTCACAGAGATGTCAACTCATGTTCTGCAGGCCCAGGCAAGACACATACCAGAACCAAACCCGAAAGAGTTGACTTCCAACTTCTTTTGTTGAAAGTGCTTCATTCAAATAACATTGAGAGAGCTCCCACAATGGCCCAGGGAGGGGGTTACAATTTCCACTATTTCCTCACAGATTACACATTAAACCCAAGAGGGGCAGGAGGATGGATGTGTCAGGAGAGCCGGAGGCGTCAGCAGGCACCCAGAAAGGACAGCTGGTGCTGGCTTCTTTGAATAAACTCCACATCCTTTTCAAAGTTCAGTCACTTTGTTTCATTTCCTTTTCGAACAGGGGTCCTGGGGTCCAGCTCTGGTCTCCGAGCAGGAGGGCCAAGCCTAAGCCACAGCCAGCCCCTCCCAGCAGTCCCGCCCATCCCCATTTCCCTTTTCCAGTTATTCAGGCTTCGCAGGCCATTGCAGCCTCGAGTTGCCAAGTGAACATAAATCAAGAGGCCTCAGCTCCCGGCTCTTTGAGAAACACCCAGAGACTTTGCAGAGCCTCGGGGAGGGGGGCATGAGGAAGGAAGGAAGAAAGAGGCGTAAGGAGAAAGTGACATGTGGTTCCTTTAATCGCCCTGCGGAAGGAGAGAAGAGGACGTTCACACAGAGCCCCCCCAGCCCCACCGAGAAGCCAGCTCTGGGCCCCACTGTTTAAGTAACTGCTGTTGGCATCACCCGGGTTTGTCTTGGCCCAAACCTGTCCTGGGAAACAGGAGAAGCTCACGCTCTTGGAATTCGCTCTCCTAACGATTCACTCAGCAACTCGGCTTTGGTGGACAATTGAAAAAAAAAGGAAAGAAAGAAGAAAAGAAAAGAAAAGCCTTTGAACCAAGGACTGGGTGTGCCTCTCTAACTCCTTGGCGTGGGCTGGCCTGGTGGTGGAGGGAGAGAGATGAACTTTCCAAGAGACCCCACGGGAGACTCTCCCAGGGGTGAATGGCCATTTTCTAGAGAAGATCGAGTGACCCAGAGCAGCCGCGATCTAGAAAGGCTGAAGGCGAATGCTGTCTGCTGCGTTCCGAGGGCTTGGGAGCTGGGCGCCAGCCAAACGAGAGAGCGAGCTGGTGCTTGAACAGTTGTCTTTAACTGAATGCTTCCATACGCTGGCTTTTCACCAGAACTTTCCATTCCTTATCTCACTGGGTCCTCCAGCAACCGGCTAGGGTGTGTCCTCCGGTCCCCCTGGACAGGGAAGCCAGCTGAGTACTGACCTGCCCAAGGATGCATTTGGCTAAAGCCCAGCTTCAAAGTGGGGGCCGTCCAATGTCAGCCTGGTTTTCTTTGACTCCCCCACCATGTTCTTGACCACTCTACACGCCCCCCCCCCGCTTCTATTTATTGCTGGACCCCCAAATGTCATCCCTGTACTCTCCCTGATGACATGGAAACACCGAGGCATTCATTCAGCCGGTGACCCCAGGAGTATGCTCTCTGACCCTGTTACTGAGGCCTTCAGCACCCCTGGGTGCTCATGTCAAAAGCCATTTAAGGGCCTCCCTGGTGGTGCAAGAGGTTAAGTCGCAGCACTATGATGCTATGCACAGCCACTGCTGCATGAGTTCTATCCCCAGCCAGGGAGCTAACTACGTGGTGCAGCAGATGTGTGTAGCTGTCTCACGCGCTGCTCCCCTCAGCAGTGTGTTTCAGTAGATCTGCCTGTTCTGCTCCCCACTCTGTCTCTGGTCAATTCTTTCATCACCCCTCCACCCCCCACACACCTCTGGCCTACACCCCAGCTCTTGTATACATAGATAAATAAATCTTTAGAAACAAAACAAAAGCCATTTGATTAATAAGGGTCCTGGCCCTGTATCCTCAGACCCCCTGAGGGTGTACAGGTAGAACTCAGGGTCCAGTGAATTTGGCTGGGGGAAAATATTTATTTATTTACTACCTATTTATCATCTGTTTCACTAACCTCTCATAGAGAGGTAGCCTTTTCTCTTAATAGGAATGTCAGTGACAAGCCACTGCAGTACCGGCTCACGCACACACATTCCTGTCACTAACATGTCACAATATTGTTGGGGCTCCTCACAGCTTGGAAATTACAGCAGCAGACAGACTGGCCGCTACATCTTATTACTTAATGTATAATAAAGAAGCTTGCATATTGCTATTTCACAAATTTGGTTTTTCATACTTTGACATCGGTGTTACTCCATATTGGTTTCCTCTGCCATCCTACGTGCACAGGCGAGGCCCCAGGGGAGGGGCTGTGTTGAGCTCATGGCAGAAAACCCTATTGGTGTGGGTCTGTCTGCCCCTTTTGGTGCCTCTCTGAAAACCCCATGCCTGCACTATCTCCCCGGAGAAAGCACTATCTCACTTTTATGGTGCTCTGTGGAGGGGAGGGTGGGTGGAGGAAGAACTGGACACTCAGGCCCCGTGGCCTCCTGCCCCATCATGCCCAGTGGTGTGGTCAGTCCCTGGAGAATGTCTGCCTTGTCTCGCCAGGACGGCCTCACTTCTCCCTAGCTTACACACTTGCTCAGAAGATGCCCTGGTAGGGCCGGTGAGGGTCTGGAACAGCCTTTGAAAGTATTGGGCCTTCCCGGTGGCGCAGCGGTTGAGCGCTGGGTTGCGAAGCTGCCCGCAGCTTCTGCAGCACCAGTTCGATCCCCGGCTGCTCCCCGGCCACAGAGGAGGGTCCCACATGGCGTGCAGACCTCTCCTGCCGCCCGCTGCTCCCCTCAGCAGTGTACTTCGGTCCTTCTGCCTGTTCTGCTCCCCGCTCTGACTCTGGTGAATTCTCTCACCCTCCCGCGCTTCTGACTGTACCCAGTGCTTGTATAAATAAATAAATCTTAAAAAACAAAACCAAAAACAGATCTATTAAAAAAAAAAGTATCCAGTCAACTGAATTTAATTAACCTGCAGTTCTAGAAGCCAGCAGCATTTTCCTAAGAAAGCAAGACAACTTCGAAAAGTCTCCTGACACTTTCTTGTGGCCATTTCCTTTTCTTCAGACCGTGTCATAAAACTGTCTACAGGCTGGTTTTCTTTTGAAGATGGATCTGGTTGGCAAGACATTTTTTTTTTAAGCCAGCACCATTGTCTCATCTTTTGAAACTTAGGAGCACTGGAACCTTCCCACCTTTCTCTGCATTTGCTTTGTTTCCCCAAATTTGGTTCCTCAAATGGCCCAGGGGCCGCCATCTTGAATAGTCATGTCCCCACCAGCTCACGCCTGGGGCAGCATCATACTCGTGAGCCAAATGTTGATCATGGTACCACGCTGAGGAGGGCAAAGCGGTGGCTGAGGGATACTCCTGCTTCCAAACGCACCTGCTGTCTTCAATAACTGAGCCCTTACGATGTGCTAGGGGCTGCAGGTCAAAATATTATTATTTTTATTCAAGACTTACTTTTATTTATTTATGCATATAAGAACTGAGGTATAAGCCAGAGGTGCAGGGGGTGAGAGGATTCACCAGAGACAGAGTGGGGAGCAGAACAGGCAGATCTACTGAAATACACTGCTGAGGGGAGCAGCGGGCGAGGGATCAAACTCATCCTGCAGTGGCTGCTGATAGATAGAGTCATAGTGTTGATGCTTCACCCCTTGCACAACGAGGGAGGCCCTGCAGGCCAAAATATTAGCCAAGACAGAATGTTCCCACCTTCAGGGCACTTTATATGGTCAAGGGAGAGATAGAAAATAAATATGTCACCAAACAGACATAAAACAGATAAAGACTGTCATAAGGGCCAAGGAGGAAGAAACAGATGGCTGGAGAATGCAGAGGGATATTCTTAGATAAAGTCAAAGAAAATCTCTCCGAGAAAGTGACATTCAAGCTGAGACCTAAAAAGATGAGCCGAGCCAGGCGTGGGGAGAGCCAGGGAAGAATATCCCGAGGCAGCAGGAGGAATGTGGAGCATGTGCAAAGGCCCCGGGGTGCAAAAGGCTTGGGAAGGACTAGGAGCTGGCAGAGGCCAGGGCTGCTGCCGTGTGTGACCAAGGAAGAGCGCGCGGGAGGAGAGGGAGGAAGGTGCAGCCGGCCTGCTGGGCCACGGAGCATTGGACAAAGTTTGGATTTTACTAGAGGGGGCTGGGAGGGGACTGCCATTTCCAGGGGGGTGCCCGCGTGTGATTTACCTGGAGGGATGGATGCTTAGCCATCTGGCCCTTGGAAGCCTGGGCATCGACGTTTCAGCCTCCCATCCACACCGCCCAGGACCTGCCCGCTCGCTCACGCAGTTTCCCCTTTCGCATCAACACCCACACACGAGCTTGGGAGAAACAGTTACAGGGGCCTCAGGCCAGAGCAGGCCAACTCCACAGGGGTGTCTCTCTCATCGAGGTCCCACAAGGTAGCGCTGGATGCCAAGGTGCCCCCTCCGGCTATGCGCGCGGTGTCTGGTCCCGCTGGGCACTCGCCAGCTCGTGGCCGGGGCCAAGGTGGTGCTCCTCAGGGTCTGCACCCCATGCAGCCCGGGCAGGGGGTGCGGCACCTGCCTCCCAGGATGGCTGGCAACTTTCAAACTAAGGAAGCGAAGTCGCAGTACTTGACCTTGGTAAAGAAGGGGAGCAGCCGGGGTCCTCATGGGCTTCAGGGACGCGTGGGCCCCCACATCTCGGGCACGGGTGTGAGTGTGCACGTGTGTCCGCCGACGCGGGTAAGTGCATTTTTCAAAGGAGAGGATCCGAAACCCTCTTCCCAGTTTTCCAGAGACCTGCGGCCCATCAGAGAAGAGTGGGGTGCTCCGGGCTGTAGGGCCCGCTGCTGGCTCTTACAGCCCTTCTCTCGCTCTGAGGTCCAGTTAGACATTCGCTTGCCGTCGGCTTTGTGCCTCCCCTGAGTCTATTTCCACGGCTGACCCGGCGTCCACAATCCCGCCCAGCAAGGCGCCTTCAGGCGGGGCCCAGTCCCCCCACCACACTCACAGGAGGCCGCAGGGGTCGGAGGCACTTTGGCCAGGGGCAGATGAACCGAGCTAACTCAGTGCTGTCTTACTCCTCCCGGACACTCAGCTGCCTGAAGCCAGACTTCCCGCTCCTGCAGGCTACCCTCCAAGAGCCAGAGCCGAAGTGGGGGTTTCGGGGGCCGTGTTGGACTCGGAACAAAGATGGGCCCGTTTGCTGGAAGAGGAGAGTGCAGAGCTAGTAACGTCTCCCAGAAGGCCGGCCTGGGTGGTTTGTATGTATTATATATATCTGCGTTACACACGCATCCAGCGCAGCACCCAGCACATTCCAGGCACTTAACAAAAGCCATAAATAAATGATGGCCATTTCCAAGCCCATCCACCTACCACGCCCTCCAGGGACCCGTCTACTCACCTCTCATCCCGCTGCTTCTTAACTGGTTCCCCCACCTCTTTCTGACAAGTAATAAAATTAATGATACCTTATGTTGGTGTTGCATCTTTCTTCTGCAGAACTCCAAAGAGTCGGCTGTCATTATGTCTTCACCCTCATTTCTGGGTTAGATTAAAAAGGCAGGGGTGGGGTGCGCTAATCACCCCCACCTGCCTCACACCAAATCAATGTTATTTCAAGGAAGCCAAGACCTAGGACCCGACAGTGTTTGCCCGGATGTGTAAGTCACAGGCAGGTGGGGCTGGGAACAAGGAGCCACCCTCCAGATTGAATTTGATCTGTCCCAAGACTATTTAAATCTTTTTTGCCTGAAGGCAAAGCAGCTCTTTGTAATTCCGCTCATGTCCTTCATGACCCCTTGGTGCTTGAGGTTTCAGAAAATCCCTTGACAGGAAGATACCCACAGGGAAGAAGAGGTCTCCAATGGTGTGCTACCAGCTGTGGGGAATTTGCCTGCCACCTACACCACAGGGATTTCCAGCCAAGTTCTGCTGGCACTCCCCTGAGGGTTGAGTTAGGGATCTGGGTGGTCTTGGTCCACTTTGCAGCCTTGGACTTGTCTATCCTTCTCAGCTTCCAGAACAGAGTTCACGGGCAGTGAGAGGCTACAGAAGGGGAAGGAGCGTGACCCAGACCAGACAAGAGGCCTGCCTCAGCTTTGAGGAGCTGAGTAACCCAAGGAGAGAGTGGGCTGGGAGTTTCGGGCCTCAGTTACTCCATTAATTAAATGGGCTTGCTACCAGCCACCCTTGGGCCTCATTTGGAGTCAGTTGCTCACAGCAGAGTAACAGATGAGAAATTGCTTTGAAAAACTTAGATACTCTCTCGTGATACCAGAGCTGTGAAGTCTGTCTCAGGACAGATGCAGTTGCTCTTGAGGGTCACTTGCAGATTCCTGCAGCTGGAGGGGAAGGTGGGGCTCATCAGCCAGTCATTTTCCAGAAGAGGAGTGGGTACGGTAGGCTGAAAAATGGCCCCACCTCTCCAGGACAGCTCTGTCAAATTCCTGCAAACAGCAAATACTACCTTACTTAGGAAAAGGATCTTTGCCAAGTGTTATAATAAGATTTGAGATGAGAGAATCTGGGATAATCCACCGTGTCCTAAATGCAATCACATGTGTTTCTAGAAATTACACATATAGGGAACAGACATGTGAGGATAAGGCCACGGGGCCCGGGAGGAATGGTCAGGATGATGCAGCCACCTGCTATGGAGCACCTGGAGCCACCCAGGTAGACAAGGAAGGGTTCATCCCTCCAGGCTTCAGTGGGCGCTCAGCCCTGCTGACACCCTAATTTCGACCTTCTGGTCTCCAGAACTGTGAGAGAACAAATTCCTGTTGTTTTAAGTCACCCAAGTTTGGGATAATTGGCCACTGCAGCTCTCGGAAACTAATCTGAGGTGTGCAAATTCCTATCCATGTGGATGGCCCAGCGGGTGTCCCTCTGAGGGTCCCATGCCACCTGGTCTCTTTGACAGGCGAGGAAGCTGGGCCAGATTCTGCCCCAGAGCCCTCTCTGAAGTTCAGGGTCAAGGGAAGACAACAGCAAACTCTAAGCGCGATGCCCCATGGGCTGCACGAAAGGAGGGGAGAACGTGCCTCTCAGGAGCCGGCCGAAGCTGGAGCTCGCAGACAGCCCGGAGAGTGGCCGGCCAGCTGCTGGCCTCGGCCAAGGAGGAGCAGGTCTCAGCTGCGAACCAGGTGCCTGGGGCGCAAAGCTGCGTCCTCCCTGCCCGGGGCAGGCTCCACGCTCCAGGGCTGCCGGCACCTCCCAGCGCCACGGCCGTGGAGGAGTCCTCGGAGCAGGCCTTCCTGGAGCCCGCGCTGGTGCTCAGTGCCCGCCTGCAGTCCAGCCTGGCGGCGGTGATTCTCCTTCGCAGGGCCCCTGAGAATGGCCGCTTGTTGGGGGAACTCCAGAGATGGATTTTTAACCCAGAACAGATTTCCACAGAACTGTCAGAAACGAGCGCCTTGTAAGTCCCCCTATGAGCCAGCCGCCGAGGAGGGAAATTCCTGCTGAAATTCTGGCATCTTCCGGGTCCAGTGCCCTTGGTTTGAGTGGAGTGAGCGGGGGGAGCAGCTGCACTTGACCAGGGCCCGGCCACGCGGGATCAGGGAGCAGAGCGGCCTGAGAGGGGCCGGGGTGGGGGGAACCAGCCTTTCTTGCTGGGAGTCTAAGCTGAGCACTGACACCTCATTGTCCAGCCTGCACCAGGGGCTTCCTCCTGCTCATGGAAACACCTGTCCGCCCATCCGTCTGTCCGTCCATCTGTCCATCTGTCCTGGGCTCCCTGCAGGCCATGTCTGCTGCCACTCTGGAGGCCCGCAGGCTGGGAGGGCTCTGTCTACGCATGTTCTCAGCCTGGGCATTCTTGGCCTCTGCACTGTAAGGTACTCAGCTGCACCCCTGACCTGTGGCATCTTCCACCCTGTCGTGGCAACACCCAAATGTCTGCAGACGTGGCCCACAGTTCCCTGCCGGGCAAGATCGCCGCTAGTCTGGACCCATTGGTCTCTACACACCTGCTTTGCCTTTTGCTGGGTGGCAGAAGCTCCCTCTGGGCACAGTGACCCCCGTGGGACCTCGGAGCTCATGATTCTCTCCTCTCACTGCTATGTCCCCTCTACTGGAAGGCAAGTAAAAATAATGTTACGATTTATTGCATGCTTGTCTTAAACCAGTCACTTCATTAAACCCTTGTTTGAAACTCGATCAATTTATTCTGTGACAAGGCACTGGAGGATGAGGAGACAGAGGCAGAGACTGTCAGTGACCGTGGTCAAGAGCACGCAGCTTTTCAGGAAGGGAGTCAGCTCGGACCACCGACCTCTTCAGCTCCATTCTGCAGGGCAACTGCAGTGACGTGCAGTATTCAGAACAGGCCCTGGAAGTTTAAATTTTAAATTAGGCCACTGGTCCTAAGATGGCAGGTGATGTTATTAATGATATGACGTTACTTTTCGGATGAGGAATAGAGGACATAGTTCAGATGAGGAAACACCCCAAAAACATCCTGGGACTTGATTCCTGGTCTCCTGCATAGAATTCAAGCTTCTCCTACTGCACCCAGGATGCACCTGGACAGGACCTTTAGAGCAAGGGCTGACGATGCAAAGGCCCTTCACGTGTTCTTGCTGCTGTCAGATCAGGGAATTTCAAGTAGGAAACACTGTTTTACCACGTCAATCCCCCAGGAACCAGAAATGGATGTTCCACGTGGATTGCTGGGTGCTTGTGTATACTTGGCATATTTAATGGGGGGTGTAGCAGGTGAATTTGTCTTGTGCCATCCGGAGTCTCTTGGAAACAGCTGCTCCTTTCAAGGCTGCTGGAAACTGCTGGGAGGTGACGATGGCCAGAGTGATGACCTGCAGGTGCTTCCTGCGCCCCTTGCACACCTGCCCCCACCTCGCCTGCCATCTCACTGGACAGGTGTCACATCCTTTACCTGCATGGCCATCCTGCGGGGTAGTGATTATCTCTCAGGTTTTGCTGCTGAGAAGACAGAGACTTGGAGAGTTTTAGGGACTCGGTTAAGATCATATGTTCATACACGGGAGAACCAAGAGTAGCGTGTGGGTCCTCAAACGGCTTTCATGGGTTGCCCAAGCACCCAGTCCTCCAGTCTCACCGGGAGGTGAACACAGTGTAGTAGAGATAAAAAGCAGGGTGCTCTAGTACAGGCCTGGTCCTAAAGACGACCAACCTCCTGGCTATGGGAGTCCTGTCTAGGTTCTTCATTCATTTGACACATCTTCATGAAGTACCTACTATGTGCCTGGTGTTGTGTAGGAGGCAACAGACATGAATAGGTAGACAAGTTCCCTGTGCAGTAGGCTGAATGGTGACCTGACCCCCCCCAAGAGATAAGTTGTAGGGTAAGGAAAAATGTCAGGCTTTTCTGCCCTCCCGCCATAGGATAGATGATGGATCATTGTGGTCCTGCATGCATGCCTGATGGCGGGCACCTGGAGTAGGGTGTGGGCATAGGTAGATGGGATTCACCCGGGCTAAGACTGGGCTTTTAAGGGCAGTATCACGGGGACACCAGCAGAAGCCGAGAAAGAAGCCAAGAATGAACGGAAGACGAGAGAAGAAGAGAAGCAGAGAGAAGGCCAGAGAGCCCAGACAGAGTGAGGATTTGCTGGGGGCTGGGAGGCCTGCCAGCCTCCCGGCCCCCCAGCACCCCTGCCTGCTCTGTACTGGTAAATCCCAATAAAAGCCTGCAAAAGCCACTGAGGGCTCTGACTCCTCCTTTACCCGGTCTGCTGGATCAGAGAACATGCACTGTGGTCCTTCCTGCCCCTACATATGTCCACCTCTGAACCCCCAAAATTTGTGAATACAACTCTTTTTAGAATACGATCTTTGTAGATCTAATCAAATGAAGGATCTCGAGATGAGTTCCTGCTGAACCCTTAAATGCAATGACAAACAAACATCCTTATAAGAGAAAGGCAGAGAGAGGCGAAGACGGAGGCTGAGATTCGATGTGGCTGCAAGTCAAAGAATATGAGGAGCCCCAGGGGCTGGGAGAGGCAAGTAAGGACCCTCCCCATGAGCCTCTGGAGGGGGTGGGTCCCTGCGACTCCTTGATTTTTGGGTTGGATCTCCAGAACCGTGAGTCAATTTCTGTTAAGTCAATCACTCATGACCCATTTGTGGTCATTTGAAAAGGCTGCCCCAGAGTATACAATGTAAGGGGATCATTTTGACAATGAAAAAGTATTGGCTGGGAAGGGACTCAGGTAGCGCAGATTACAATTCACCAGAGCAGACCCTCTCACGCCTGTCTGAGCCACTCAGGCAAGGTCTTCCCGGAATCCAGCACAGTGGCGTCCTCAGGACCCCACACTTCCAGCTGTTACAAAAAGGCAGCCCTCGCGGGTAATTAGAGAGAAACAGGCTGCAGGTGCCAAAGGAAGGTGCTTCTATCCTTCTTCAGCTTTCTCTACAAGAAAGGGGCCAGACAGGAGTCATTCAAAGCATTTTCTGAGACCTGGAGCTGGACAACCTCCTCCCGCAGGGGTGCCAGCACTGTGGCTGTTGTGCAGGTCCATGAAAGGACCACGAGCTCAGCAGTTCCAGACACCAAAGACAGAACGGAGCCGACCTGCTCCACACTTAGCCATCAATTCAGTTAGTAAATATTTTTGCAGGTAACCACCAAAATGTGGTGGTGGGGAACAAGTCAGAAGTGCCCTTCTGGCACTTTCAGTCAACTGACTGCCCATTATGTGCCAGAATCTTATAAAAATGATGAAAAAGATGCCAATTAATCTCCACTCTCCCTACTGATTGAGGGCTTGTGCTATGCCAGGAACAGCCAAGTTCAAGTGTGTCCTTTCAGCTGATACCAGTGGTAACAGCCATCACTTTGTGCTGGGTTTTGTCCTTAAGCCCCCCGCAAGCCCTGGGGGCTAAGCATGCTGGCCCCCACCAGGCAGAGGAAGACTCACACAAACTGGGTGGTTGTGACTCCCCCAGCTAGGAAGTGCCAGAGGAGGAGTTTCAACTTGCCCAGATTCTAGAACAGATGCTTTTAATTATGCTGCCTGCTGATTAATTCTCAAAACATCCCTATAAATAGACATTCTTAGTCCCATGTTCCAGATAAGCAAGCCGAGGCTCCGAGAGGATTTTATGGCTGCAGCCCAGCGCCAGGACTCAGGTAGGTGAGTGCGACACCCCCCAGCTGCAGAAGGTAAAGCCCCACCTAAAAACTCAGTCATGGGGTGACTGGCATTTAATGGGCCCTTTTTTAAAAACTCAGCATGAATGCCCAAAAGTCCATGAGGGACAAAACATGGGAATTTTCAAGAAAGGCTGCCACCCTGAACTTGCAGGACCTCCCGGCCTCCCCTTAAGCCCCATCCTCTCGAAGCACCTCGTCATTTCTTCATCAATGACTTTTTTGGGCATTACTTCTCGGCTCTGAAAAATACTGTATCACAGTGGGATTTCTCGGGATTGCTGCGCTCCTTGGGATTTTGCAGCTGGGCCAAGCAATGCCCCCTCGCCTTGCCTGGCCCCTGCAGTGTCCTTCTCCTGGCCTCTTTTCTTGCGCTCACTCGGTGCCAGGCGCTCTTCTGGGGTTCCGCAGGGGGCGCCTTTTAGCCTCCCCCCCCAGTGCTGGGTGCAGACTGTTGTGCAGAAGCCGCCTGTTTCACAGCTGAGGCGACTGTGCACCCGCGAGGTCGCGCGCTCTGTTTCAGGCCACACAGCGGAAGGGCCGGGACTTGAACCCGCCGAGCGCGTCCCTCGGGGAGGGAATGAACTCGGGTGCCGGGCGCAGCCGGGGCCCAGGCTGGGCCGCGCCTGCCGCGGGGTGTCCGGGGAGCTCCCGCAGGGCGCGGGCGGCGGGACCGTGACCCCGAGTTCCCCAGCGCGCGATTCCGGCGCTCCGCGGTGCCATTGTTTGCTAAGAAACGATCCCGCGGCTCCGAGGGGAAGCCGCGCCCCGGCCGCGACCCGGACGCGGGGAGCCCAGGGCGGGGGACACCGCGCGCCCGGGGGTGGCGGGGCCCGGGGAGGGGCACCCCGGGGCAGGCGGGGCGCGCGGAGCCGGTTCCTCGCGCCCCGGAGCAGGCCCGGGAGGGAGCGCGCCGCGTTGCAGGAGAGCGGATGGTAACAAACAGAATTGGGCTTTAATGGGGTTCGCACAGATAGAGCAGAAATCAAATTAGGGCCTAATTGGCATGCACGAGGCGGCGCGAGCAGCGCAGCCACCCCGGGGACGCCGCGTGCGGCCTGCGAGGGGCGGGGGGGGGGCGGGACCCCCTCTCAGGCGACGCCCCCGCCGCCGCGCGGTCCCGGGAGAGCCTGGGCGCGCGAGCACCCCGAGAGGGCCGCACGGGGGGGCCGCGGGCAGCTCCACCCCTGACTTTGATCCGAGTCTTTCTGAACGGCTGGAGCGGCTGCGCAGGGCTCTCCCGGCTTGTGCTGATGGAAAAGAAGAAAAGGACTCGGGGAGGCGCGCGGGGAAGGGCGCGCGGGAGGGCAGAGCCATCCGCGGGGACCCGAGCGCCTGCGCCCCTCGCAGCCGCCCCCCGCCGTGGCTGGGCGTCCTGGCCGCGGGGCGCCCCGTCCACACCGCGACCCCGGGGGCCGCTGCCGCCCCGCTGCCCCAGGCGGCGTGGGGCGCACAGAGGGGGCTGGTGCGGTGCCCAGAGCGGCCCGGGAGGGCACCGTGGAGCGGAAGCTGCTCCCGAGGTTGTGCTTGTATCTGCTTCTGCCAGAACAGCTCAAGTAGTTGGATTTTTTCCCCTTGTCTATCTTTCAAAGTGCTTATAGGAGCCTCCGGAGAGACGGTGATGCCTTGGTTGTATTGTCATAATGCGAACGAAAAGTTCAAGCACTGCTTTGCCAGGTTTCCCAGTTGGGGTTGTCACTGTGTCGGAGGAATCTTAGGTCTGCCCTGTTTCCCTGGAGTGTCCGTGGAAGTCTTATGCCTCGGCAGGCCCCATAGGACCTGTGCCAAAAGGCACAGGCAGTGTTTGGGGGGCAGAACCCTACAGAAGCAGGCTTCCCGCAAGGGTCGAGTGACTCACGTTGGTAGGAGACCAGCAGCAACTCTCCCTCCTGCCAGCTTCCAGGGGTTTGTCTACTCAATGTTTGGGGGTGGCGGGGCGGGGCAGGGGAGGGAGGTATTTTAATAAAAGCCTCAGAGAGGTGCAGTGACTTACCCAAGGACACACAGCAAGCTGAACCCAGTTCTATCTGACCCCAGATCTCGGGTGGTTTTGGTGGAACCAAGTACATGGTGCTTAACAGTGATCCTGTCCCCTGTTCCAGAAAACCAAGAGTTAGCGTGGTGTGGCCTCTCAGCAGCTGGGAGGTAGGATGTCTTGTTTCCATCTGTGTCATTGCCACCTTTGGGGTATGGCCAGATTGGAGGAAGCTTGGAGCACCTAATTCTGTTCATTTCAAGCCTGGGGTGGTGCCTTGATCTGCCTCCAAGTAGGATCAGGCCTTTCTCGGTGGCAGCTGATTAAGAGCATTCTAAGGCAACATTTTCCAAATTATTATGTGAAACATGTCCAGAATTGTTCGTGAAGCAACAGGCTCTGTGATCAAATGATTTGGGGGAAATTTGGAATTGAACAACGTTAAACCTGCTTCTTTACTGCAGGACTTTTCAGAGCCTTTCATGTGTTCAGAGGTGAACACATTCCCCGCTTGGGAATGAGAAGTGTTTTCCAAATCATAAAACTCCTTTGTATGACCTAGTGTGTTTCAGAACTCCTGGCCTGGATTGGGGCAAGAGCTTGTCCTTTACACTGCTATCTACTGTCTCCTTTTGTTAGGCGAGACACTTTATTTATTTATTTATTTATTTTTGTGGGACCCTCGCCAGCGGCCGGGGAACGAACCTGCGCTGCAGAGGCTGCGGGCAGCCTCGCAGCCCAGCGCTCAAACTCTGTGCCACCAGGGGAGGCCCCGACCCTTTATTTTTATTTTTTTAAAGATTTATTTTATTTATACAAGAACTGGGGTACAGGCCAGAGGCACAATAGGGTGAGAAGATTCACCAGAGAAAGTGCGGGGAGCAGAACAGGCAGATGGACCGAAAACACTGCTGAGGGGAGCAGCAGGCGAGACAGGAGAGGTCTGCCGCGCCATGTGGGTATCTCCCTGGCCAGCCAGGAATCGAACCCGTGCTGCAGAGGCTGTGGACAGCTTCATAGAGCTGCACTCAACCTGCTGTGCCACTGGGGAGGCCCAGGAGAATCACTTTAAAAGTCCTGCTCAGGTAGAAAAGTAGTCACAGTTCCCCAAATGTTCCCAATCACGCTCTTCCATCAAAAATATTTATTGAACCTCTATGTGTCCAGAGCATCAAATCTGGAGACTGAAGTTAACTGGTGGATATAGGTTTTGCACTCAGTCAAGCGTGGTTAGTGTTGGGATTTCTGACATGGGTGCTGCTATTTGATCTAGTGGCCTCTTGGGGCTCTGCTGGGTGGAAGAAATAAAATACGCCCACCCACATAACTAACAGCTTGGCACATCAGTGACAAAGGCCAAGTACAAATGTTTTGTAAACAGAGCTAGTCTATTCCCTAAGCACATTTAAACATCTTTATTAGATTTTCAATTTTAATAAAATTAATACAAATTAATAAGCAAAAAATAATAAGCAAAAAGTTCCTTTTCATACTCTGCTGCACCATCTCTGATTCTCTAGAAGTGATCACTGTTCAGGCACTATGTGCCCTTCCAGACTTTTCTCTCTCTCTTTTTTTAAACATTTATTTATTTATTTATACAAGCACTGGGTACAGTCAGAAGCGCGGGAGGGTGAGAGAATTCACCAGAGCCAGAGCGGGGAGCAGAGCAGGCAGAAGGACCGAAGTACACTGCTGAGGGGAGCAGCGGGCGGCAGGAGAGGTCTGCACGCCATGTGGGACCCTCAACCGGTGTTGCAGAAGCTGTGAGCAGCTTCGTAACCCAGTGCTCAACCGCTGCGCCACCAGGGGAGGCCCCCCTTCCAGAGTTTTCTATGCATAAACAAACATGTAAATGTGGGGTTTTTTTCTTCTTGCAAAAAAACTGGGTCATAAGACACACGGCTTGTAACCTACTTTTCCCCACCTTAACTGTGTGTGATAGTCCTTTCTCATCAGCAAAGTTCAAGCTCCCTCTACTCCCAGCTGCTCCCACAAACCCACCCCTTCCCCATGGGACGACTGAGCAACTTTG
Organism: Talpa europaea; assembly: GCF_964194135.1. NCBI lineage: Eukaryota > Metazoa > Chordata > Mammalia > Eulipotyphla > Talpidae > Talpa > Talpa europaea. The sequence continues at coordinate 9,092,139 of NC_140082.1, read as the reverse complement.
GAACCCTTGGGGAAGAAGAGGTCATAAGAACCAGCTCATGTGTTGCCAGACATATGTGTGCTGGGGAGGGGGGTTGGGAAAGATGGAAAAGTATTTAGCTGGAGGGAACAGCATATACAAAGGTGTGCAGATGGGAAGGCAGGGGAGCTGCTCTGTGTACGACAGCCACTGCCATCCCCTTCTACACATACCATGAAGAATCTGTCCAGTCCTTTTCCTTTTGAAATGCCTTTTCCGTGCAAGGCTGGGATGTAGCTAGAACACAAGCAGCTACAAGACTGGGTCAGGTCTCCGCAGGCTTTGTCCAGCATCCTCTCCCACGTGGGTGGTGACTGTACCTCAAGCCACCAGTTTCCTGTTTTCAAAGGCGCTTTGAATTGGAATCACCTGGTGTGAGACACTTTTCCTTGGAAGTGCACAAATGGCAAACTTGGCGACACAATTGAGTGACTTGAGCATGTCACCAGCCACTTGTCACGTTCATTCATGCACTTGAGGGGTCAGTTGTAGCTGCAATTAGCTGGTTAACTAGCATCTGTGGGGCTCTCAGGAGCTGCTGAAATACAACAATGGTGGCAGTGGGAGGGATACGACTGCAAGGGCAAATATTTGTCCCTGTGGCAAAGGGAATAGAGAAGGGGCCCTTTAAGAGTCTCCCCAGCAGGCAGTGAGGAATCAGAAAGCAATCATAATTAGTCTTCAGAATGAACCACGATGGGCTGAATGTCAGACACGCATCCTGTCTGGAGGCTGCGGACACCCCCAGAAAGGTCCCCCTTGTTCTGGCGCTCCGGTTCCCTGCAAGGAGGCTCGAGACTCTATTAAAAAGCCCGAATAGCTGAGATTCTCCAGGATCAGCAAATCCACACCGAAGACCTTAAATCAGCAGAATCTGCAGGCTTCTGGCTTCGCTGGCTGGTGTGCAATGCTTTTCAATTGTCTCCATTCAGTTCGTCGAGTGCATCTCATAGGCCGAGTGAGATGTTTATCATTTGTCAGTCACAGGGGCGATGCTTGTGGCTGGGCCTGCCACCGCCGCCTCAGCCCCCAGCATAAAGACATCAGCAGCTAGACAGGACCCAGCACTCCTTGGTCGCCAAGTGTGGGACTCGGTGCCCCAGTGGAGGATGCCAGATGCCCCTGGCCTCCATGCCCTGTCCCGGAAGGGCGCCCCTCCTTTCCATCAGTTTCTGCAGTCCTGCCAGGGCCAAAGTGGAACCTCAGAGAAGGAAGTGCTGTTCTTTAGACCAAGGTGGCTGCTGTGACCCAGCTGGTGGCTCTAGATGGGCAGTGGGGAGGTGCTTGGGTGGGGGCTGTCCAAGAGCTGCTATTTTCTCACTGAGTGGCCTTGGCTTGTTGTGTGGGCAGGCAGGCGTGATGACCCCTCCCCGGGATCTTTTTTTTTTTCTTAAGATTTATTTTTATTTATGCATACAAGAGCTGGGGTGCAGGCCAGAGGTGCAGGGGGTGAGAAGACTCACCAGAGATGGAGTGGGGAGCAGAACAGGTGAATCTACTGAAATACACTGCTGAGGGGAGCAGCCGGTGGCGAGACAGGAGAGGTCTGCCGCGCCGTGTGGGTCAGCTCCCTGGCTGGGGATCAAACTCATGATGCAGTGACTGGCAATAGCTTGATAGCGCTGAGACTTTAAACTCCTGTGCCAGCCACCAGGGAGGCCCCCCCTGCCCCGGAATCTTGAGGTGAAATGATGGAGATAAAGTGGAGGCTTAGAATCCAGGACTGGTTCCAAATGAATAGCATGCCCTGTTTCTAGCAAAATTCACACAGTTAGATCTTCTTGAAACAATAGTAATAAAAACACTTATTGACACAATGTGAGGTACTAAAGGCCATTGAACTGTATAGTCTTAAAACTAGTTAAATTGATACAACACATGCCATTCTGTTAGGCCACAATTTAAAACAACACTTACGAGCATCTGCTTCCTGCTAAGTGTTTCACCTGCACTTCAGCTCAATAACTGTGTCAGGTGGGAGGCGTTATCTCCATTTTAAAGACGAGGAGGTGAGCTCCCAGCGGTCACCCTCTGCCGAGCAGCCGAGTCTGGTCTCAACAGGACCCGAGTGCATCTTGATTCCAAAGCCCATTCTCTTAACCTTGACGTTTTGATGTCTTGTTTGTAAGAGGCTGGTATCTTCGGATGCCAGTTCCGCACCGTAGTACCCTTATCGGTGGTTTCACTTTCTCTGCGGTCAAAAGCAGCCTGAAAATAGAACATAGTTTGAGAGAGAGAGATCACACTTGCAAAATGTTTTACAGTATCTTGTTATAGTAGTTCTGTTTTATTATTGCTGTTATTAATTTTTTATGGTGTCTAATTTATAAATTAAGCTTTATCATAGGTGTGTGTTAGGAAAAAATAGCATGTTAGGGCTCAGTACTATCTGCGGTACTGGCATCCACTGAGGGTCTTGGCTGGCATCCCCAAGGAGAAGGGGGTGCACAGCACTGCACACTGTGTCTGGCTCCCTTCATACCATCAGTCAGCCTTGCGTGAAATGCCTGGTGAGTTCCAGGGGCCATGTCAGATACCAGGGAAGCAAAGATGAACGAGACCCCTAGCACAGGACAGGGCAGGAAACAGGCAGAGGAATAAACAAAAGAGTGAGTTCTTCGGCAGGTTGTAAGCAGAGGGCCACGAGGAGGGGCGTATTGCTGAAGGTAGGAACATCTGAAGTGAACGTTGCAGGATGCAGATTCTTTCTCCAGGAAGTGGAAGAGGGGGTGGTGTTGTCAGAGGCGAATGCACAGTCTCTTGTAAGTGTGGGGAATCCTTAAAGGTCTGGGAGCAGGCAAATGACAAGATCCCATTTGTAGAACTGCAGTGAACAGGAGGTCCCACTTCACCATTTTTTTCTTAGTAAAATTAATATAACCAGAACAAGTCCAGTGTCTATCAACTGATAGTAGATCAACAAAATGTGCAGTCACGTGGGATTTAAAATGGAATATTATTTAGCTATGAAAAAGGAAGAACAGGCACTGCTACAACATGGATGAAACTTGAAAACGTGAATTAGATGAAAGCAACAAATCCCCAAAGGTCACATATTATGTCATTTCACTTTCTTTTTTTTTTTTTTTTTTTGTGGGACCCTCACTGGTGACCGGGGATCGAACCGGCACTGCAGAGGCTGCGGGCAGCCTCGCAGCCCAGCGCTCAACTGCTGTGCCATCAGGGGAGGCCCTGCCATTTCACTTTTAAGAAATGTTCAGAATAGGCAAATCCATAGAGACAGAAAATAAGTTACTGTGGCGGGGGCGGGGGGCTGGCGAGGACGGTCGTGACTTCTAATGGATCTAGGGTCACTTTTTGGAGTGAGTGACAAAAATTACATCTGGAATTAGAGCAACACATAATTTTGAGACTAAATGAAAAATAGTTGAATTGCCCACTTTGACAGGGAGAACTTGACGGTATGTGAATCATGTCTTAAAGCTTTTGTTAAAAAAACAGCATAACCATAGTAAATAGTGACTTGAAAATAGGAATCACCTGTAATCCTATACTCCCCCAAGGCAGCTATTTTTCATTCCTGCATTTCCTTCTTTGTCTCTGCACTTATAAATTCTGTATGCACAGTATCAGAGAGTATCATTTTTGATTTCTTCTCTAACGTAGCATTTCATCCCAAGTATTTGTCCACATTCCTATGAGGTTTCCATAATTGTTTTCAGATCTGAGTTTTAGCAAGATGAATGAATTCATTCAACAAATATTTTTTTGAGCACCTTTCAAGTACCAGGAACTGTCCTATGCACTGGACAAGGTCCCTATTCTCATGGAGCTTATATCTGACTGGAGAGACAACCAACCAATAAAACAATAAATGAACAAGATAATTTCTGCTAGTGAAGAGTATAATATGAAATCCATTCTGTTTATATGAGACAGTCACTATAAGGGGCAAGATGTGGAAATAACTTTAGAAAAGGTTGTTGTGAACAGAGGTGACCTTTAAGCTGAGATGTAAATGACAAGAGGATGCCAACTATGTCACTGACGGTTGTTCTAGGAAGAGCACACAACCTCTGCAAAGACCCTGGGGCAGCAACTGTTCAGGAACAGTAAGAATTTGGGTGACAATACAAAGGGCAGATTTGAGGGAGGAAAGATGTGGCAGATTTGGGGGCCAGGTAGGTGGCAACAGAATTTGATCCATGAACTTATTAGCCAGGACTAGGGACGAACAGTCCTTAGCGGTTCAAGTCCAGTCCAGGTGTAGTCAGCAGAGTTGTCTTCCAGCCTGTGCTTGGGAAGGAGCCTGGGGGGCCAGAGCTCAGTGGAGGCCCTGGATCAGAGATGGGGACTGCCCCTTGCTGTATTCTCTGGCTTCCCCAGGAGCCCAGGTGCTTTCCAGCAGAGCCACACAAGGCCACACCCAGAGAGCCCTGGAGGCCTGTGAAGCCTGGCTAGTGTGTGGGCAGAGCCAGCAAGTGCCAACCTGACAGCTGATGGCACCCGGCCCCTCCCTGCTGCCTCACCACCTGCACATCAAAGTGGCAGAACTCCTAGCACATCCGCTTCCTCTGGCCTTGAACCTAGCGGGGCGGGCATCATGCTCCCAGCAGGGCACCTCCTCCCTTCTAGCTCCCTGCTCTGCTCCAGCTCCCAGCCCAGGCTCACAACTCTCACGGTCCTCAGATCACCGGCTGGCCTTGGAGACAATCCAACTGGGTCAGGCCCCCTGTGTGAGCCCGCAGCTCTGGGTTTCAGCTGTGACGTGCTTTGTTGCCCATGAGCACCTCCCCATTTGACTGTAAGCTCCAGGAGGGCAGGAACTAGGGAGCCACAATGTTTAGTAGGAAACACAGGGCTGCCAGTAGAAATATAATATGAGCCACATATGTAACCTAACATTTCCTCCAGCCACATTCAAAAAGCAAAAAGAAACAGGTGACATGGATTTTAGTAAGATATTTTCTTTAACTTGCTACATCCAAAATATCATTTTGTCATGTGACCAATATAAAAATGTTAATGAGCTATTTCACACTTTTTTTTCCTCATACTAAGTCTTCAAAATCCAGTGTATATTTTGTATTACAGCACATCTCCATTAGGATGCTAAATTTTCATTGGAAATACTTTTCTTATTTAGAATTCATAAAATTTACAGGGGGAGTAGACTCACCCGTTTTTTTCAAACATATAAGTTTTCCAATAGCTGAAATGAACACTTTTTTAAACTGTAAGTGAAATTAAATCCAATTAAAAATACAGTTCCTCGGGCACTCTAGCCATATTTCAAGTGCTGGATCCCGTACGTGGTTGATGGCCACCATATTGGAAAGCAAAGAAGTATTGGGTGGCCGTACTTCTGATATGAGTGGTTGATGATAAATCAGGCTTTCACCATTTACCAGTAATAGCTGAGGCTCTGGGTGGTTTTTTTTTTTTTTAAAGATTTACTTTTATTTATGCATATAAGAACTGGGGTGTAGGCCAGAGGTGTGGGGGGGTGAGAGGATTCCCCAGAGACAGAGTGGGAGCAGAACAGGCAGACTAACTGAAATACACTGCTGAGGGGAGCAGCAGGCGAGACAGGAGAGGTCTGCTGTGCCGTGTGAGTCAGCTCCCCGGCCGGGGATTGAACTTGTGCTGCAGTGGCTGGCGATAGCTTGATAGCGCTGAGACTTAAACCGTTGCACCCCCAGGGAGGCCCGGGGTGGTTTTTAAATGCCCACATAGTCTTTGGTCTGCCTTCCTTCAGAAATTGGAGCCTGATTTTTTACCCCTGGAGTGTGGGTCAGGCTCATGAACCCCTTCAAAGGAATGGGATGTGGCTAAGTGACTGAGTACGACTTCCAGGACTAGGTCATCCCATGCACTCTGGGCCTTTCAGCCTCTGCCCAAGCTCCCAACTGTTCTGGTCTTGATCTTGGACTCCCCTGGCTCTCTGGTCACTGTGCAGCTAGGACACCTCCCTTGGACACTGCTGTCACAGAGACCATCTCTAAGACTTGGTCTTTGGACCAGGCCCACGTCCAGTCGACTGTGGTCAGAGTGGAGAGGTCATGAGGTCACGAGGTCAGCTTTCCTCAGAAGACCACCAAAACACGCAGGACATAAAAGTCTTGTCTCCATATTGACCTCGGGCCTCAGTTTCCTTATCTGTCCATGATAATAGTATGATGAGGACCACCTCCTCGGGGAGCCGGGAGGGGCCAATGAATAGACTCATGGAAAAGCCCGTTCCTGCTGAGAGGCCTCGCTTCAATACTATTACTGAGACGAAGGTGTATAGGAAGTAACAAATGTAGTCAGAGTAATATTAATCAGGACCCCTGTTCAAAGGAGTCTCAAAGACTTAGGACATGGGGTGCGCTTTAAACACCAGTGAGATGAAGGAGATGAAGTTGAGGGGTTTTTTTTTCAAGAAGCTGTTTCTTGCCTGTGGCGTTTTTAGCTTATGCATATCATCCCTGTAATATTTCTTCTTCCTTTTTTGTTAATGGCTTGGGGGTTTGAACACTATTTTGTTCAGCCACACGGGGAAATGTTTAATGAATCCTTGTGAATATTCATTAAATGCTGTTAATATTTTCTGGTGGGGGAGGCCCTGCTGCCCACCGCGGCTCTCTGCACAGAGGCAGGGAAGCAGCCCACTGCTTGATTGTGCTATTTGTTTTCCATTTCGATTGCCCTATTTTCCGGAGACCTCGGTGGTTTGCAGGGGCCAAGGGTGGAGGCAGAGCGGGTTTCCTGGTCCCTTATCCCCAGACCCACAAAGCTGTCTTATAGTGTAGTCAGTGAGGCTGAAGACGGGGCTACTCTACACCCCAAGTGATTACCCTCCTTGCAGGTGTCAGGAATATTGGCTTTGGGGTGTTTATGAGTAAAGAGGACTCGACTAAAATTAGCTGGAGTGCTATTTAATTCAAAGACTCGTTCATACACCTTCCTATAAGAGGTGGGACTTAATCTTTCTCCCCTGGAGTATGGCCTGACCTAAGTAACTTGCTTCAAATGAATAAGGCAGAAGTGACAGTAAAAGGCATCATGGCTTCTTCCATCCTCCTCAGATCACTGGTCCCTGGGGCCAGCTGCCATGTGGTGAGGATGCTCAAGCTGTCCTGTGGTGAGGGACAGCAGTTTCCAGTCAATAACCATGTGAGTGAACCACTTTGGAAAAGAATGCTCCGGCCCCAGAACACAGCCCTGGCCAGTATCTTGACTATAACTTTGTGAAAGGTCAACACTGAGCTGGGAACTTCTGGATGAGCTGCTTTTGCATTCCTGACTCCCTAACCTATGTGAGATAATAACTGCTTATTATCTAAGCTGCTACATTTTGGGGTTATTTTACACAGCAACCGATAACTTAAGTGACAAGGGATTTATAATCTCATACAATTTTCTTGAGGGAGGATATTCCATGGTGATAATTCAATGGCACATTGATGTCATCAGGGACCCGTGTTCTTGCCATCTGCCCACTCTACCTTCTTGAATGCGTTTGTTTCTGTCTTCGTGTCTGTCTCCTCATGATGTCACGGTGGCTGCCACAGCTCCACACATCACATCCCAGTGCAGCTGCACTGAGTGGAAGAGGAAAAGTACCCACAAGTGCCCCAGGAGACTTCCCCTTATGTCTCACTGGTCCAGGCTCATCACAGACTTCACACACACCACTGAGGAGAGTAGAGTCACTTTAGCAGATTTGGACTGATGACAAATACCTGAGGTGGGCCTGGAGGCAAGCCACTCAGGTCTCCCTTCAAGGAAACCTGTTAGTTTTCTAGCAGGTTATCTGACAGCTGGTAGGTGAGCAGCTTCTGATCCACTGCAGCATTCAGGTAGAGGTCCTGCTCTCTCGGGCTTCTCCCTGACAGTAACTATATATGGTGGGGTCCTAGAGCCGGGCCTGTCCCATGCAGAACTCAGGCTCCAGATCAGCCCAGCCAAGACTTCCTCCTTCTTCCGCCCACCTCTCTGTGCCAGGCGTCAGACCAGCATTGCCGTCCGAAGCTCTTCTGCATCCTCCTGCTTCCTCCCCTCAGCCTTCACAGGCATCTCCCCAATAAATCCCTCATGCTCATCTCATCGACTGTGGTTTGGCCCCTGCTTCCAGAGGACCCAGGTTGCCCCTGGAATGGTCTTTCTCCAAACAAAATCCAGGGAGAGGGGGTGGAGGGGTGGCTGATGGGCAGGTAACCCCCAGGGCGTGTGCAATGTCCAGCGGCCCTCGGTGTGAATCCCAACCCCACCTGGCTGCTCTTGGACCAGGAGACATGTTAGCCTCGCAGGTGACACTCTCAACAGCATGCACAGACCTCCCAACACGTGCCAGTCACACAGCCACCATTTGAGTGATTCCTCCTTTAAGTTCCGTCTTGTGGCTTAGTAATCCCCACGATCAGTCTTGGAGTGGGTGCTCTCTGCAACCCCCTTCTCCCCAAAACTGAAGCTCAGCGAGCAGAAGCAGTTTGCAGATGAGCCACGTGAGTCATGGCAGGACAGCTGTGGGTCCCCGACTGCCCCTTCCAGCACGAGTGTGAGCCCGGGCCCCTGAGGCTGCAGGTGCCTGGCAAATGCCGCTGCTGATATTGATGGTTGCTTTACAGGGCAGTTCAGCGTGATGATTGCTAACATTTATTGAGCACTAGCTGTGTGCCAGGTGCCTTAAATAAATTATCTTGTTTACACCTCGTAGCGATTTGTTGAGGGAGGTCTTTTGCAGCCCATCCGGGAGTCAGAGGCTCGGGACAAGGGACTAAGGTGGGACCCCAGCCAGGTGGTCGGACCTCAGAGTCCTCAGGAGCCACTGCACTGGCTGCTGCCAGGAGCTCCACTTCCAATGGAGGCTGAGCCCGCTTGGGGGCCTCACTCTGCATCTGAGCTCGAGGCTCCAGGCAAGCTGCTTGGTATCTCCAGGCCTCTGTTTCCCCAACTCTGAAACTGGGCATGAATAGCACCTACCTCACATGTATTTTGTTCTCATTTAAGTTTTGTTGTTTTTTGTTTTGCTAGATTTTTTTTTTTGCTAGATTTAAATGCAAAACATCTTTAAAGCTAGGACAGTGCCTATTATGCTAGTCAGCTCTTAATTAATCATCACAGGATTCTAGGCATTGTTGACATTTATCTCTGATTTTTGTCTCTCCAGAAATCATAAATCTGGTCCTGATTACCACCTCACGCACAGAGTCTTCCCAAGGATTCACAGTCTTAGTCTTTTATCTGTTCTCTAAAATATGATCCAATTTACAAAACTTTGACTTACAACTGCTTTCAAAGCCCAGCTGCTGTATAAAATGATGCACCCCGCAGCTGGCTGCCCCACAAAACACCCTTCTCCCCCTGCCGTCACCCCCCAGGGGCCTGTCAAGGAGTAGGATTCGCAGTGCTTTGGGACAATCAAGGGTCCTTTTGTAAAATGAATCACACCAGACTGTATATCAGTTGGGGCAATCCAGATTTTCCTGTTTCAAGTGAGCCCCCAAAACCTAAGACCCACTGGGAGGCCAGAAGAATAAAATGCCCATTGTCACACCTCTGATCCTTCCAGAACTCCTCAAAGGCGCAGGGCAGGGGAACTACCGCTCACTCCGTTTCCTCATCTGTAAGTGTGCGTGAGTATCGGCTGGCCATAGTGTCCTGCACGCCGCCGGAGGACGGAGTGCGGGCGTGTGAAAATACTCGATGTGGTCAAACAATGTGTAGAGTCTGGATGGATTTCATCATTCATGTTGTTTACCGAGGGCTCACAGGATCCCTTGGATCCAATAGAAATTCAACACGCCAGCACTGTCCTGTGAGGATTGCTGCCCCATTAGGAGGACACTTCCTTACCTACAGCAGTACTTCTTTAAGGTTCGGTTCAACTGGCACCTTCTTTATGTACATTCAACTTTTATCTAATATTATGTGAAAGCTGCAGGTAAATAAAACATGACTAGGAAAAAAAGGAAAGCAATCAAAACGTTAAATACTGCAAGGGACATGAACATATATGTCCATATAAAAATATGGACCTTAATGCTCATAATAGCAAAAAGGTGGAAACAATCCAAATGTCCTTCCATGGATGACTGGAGAAGCAAAAGATGGTCTATCTACAAAATGGAATATTATTTGGCCACGAAAAATGAAGTGCTGTTGGGTGCAGCAACATGGATGAAACTTGAAAACACGATCCTGAGTGAAACACATCAGTTCCCCAAGCTCATAGTTTGCATGATGCCGTTCATGGCAAAATCCAGAATGGGGAAATCTCTGACGAGAGAAGGTGGCTCAGAGATGGGGTTGGAGGGGAGGCAAAGCTGGAGATTGGCGAGTTAAAAAAGTAAAAACAATGAACTATAAACTATGCTTGTCATCCCTCACCCATTAAGATGTTTGCCCACCAGGGACAGCCATGAGTAGAAACATCTGCCCCCCAACTTGTCAGTGCTATGAAAGTAACCAAAAAGAGCATGGGCTACAGCTCTCTGGGGAGCCTTTGAGAAGATTGTAGAAGGGTAGAAAAACGGGTAGGGGCTGGGGAGGGGCACAGGGAGCACAGCCCATTAAAGGTTTGGGGTTGGGAATGAACAGCCTACATTTGGGGGTTTCAAAGAGACTGTTCTGGCTGGAGCAATGGGTTTATTTTGAAAGAAAACTCACAGATGATGGGCCTCCCTGGTGACTCAAGGGGTTAAGCGCAGCACTATGAAGCTATCTGCAGCCTCTGCAACCCGAGTTCTATCGCCAGCCAGGGAGCTACCCACATGGTGCAGCAGACCTCTCCTGTCTCACCCGCTGCTCCCCTCAGCAGTGTTTTCAGTCAGTCTGCCTGTTCTCTTCCCCACTCTGTCTCTGGTGAATCTTCTCACCCCCCACATCCTGGCCTATACCCCAGCTCTTGTATGCATAAATAGATAAAATCTTAAAAAAAAAAAAGAAAAAGAAAACTCATAGATGAGATCAAAGTGATAGATGGGGTGGGGTCCAGGGGGTACTGGGGAGCCATGACTTCACCTTGGAGTTCTGGAAGCTGTGAGAGGCTCTTGAGCAGGAACTTGACAAGAGTTCATGATTGAAGAAGGGGTGAATGGAAATAGCCTTTGGGTGGTGGTTGTCGTCAGATGTCGCCGTGGAGAGCTGGGTAACTTATGCAACATTATACACCAAAGTGATCTTGATAAAAAAAACCCACAGCACATTAAAAGTGGGGGGAAAGATGCAATGAAGCTGTCCTTATCTCTCAAGTCTTTACATGTGCATGCAGCAGCTGCAGCCACTGTAGCAGCACAGGTGTGAGGTCCCCGAATATGGAAGCTTTTTTAAAGAAAGCAACCAGGGGAGGATCCCCAGAGGAGAGACTTGGGGATCCACTTTCAGGACCTCCTGTCTCCAGAATTAGAAAAAATGGTTAAGCTCGGCCCAAATGACTCCATTTGGACACCCAGCACAAAGAAATCCCACGCCCTCCCCATCAGAACCCCCTTCCCAATAGCCCCTCATGTCGGGTCTGGAGCCCCCCCATAAACAGTGAGTCCTCACCGTGGGTGGGGGGTCAGGGAGACTGGGTCTGTGTCACCCACCAGCTCCAGCCTCACCCCTGGGGAGAGGACCGGCCAGGCGGAAGGACTGGGGGGGGGAGCAGGACAGGTGAAGGGGGCCGTGGACGGGGAGAGACCCCGGGGAGGCCCAGGGCAGGCAGGGCAGCGCCTGAGCTCTGCAGCTCACCGCGCGGGGGCTGCTTGAATAACCGAGCTAATCTGTGCACATCCCGAGGGGGAGCCCCCGGCGCCATCTCTAATCAGGTCGCTCCTCTCATTTAGAGGGTTTAATGTACCATCCTTCATCGTGGGACCGCGATGGCAGCCCGTCGGCTGCTCAGAGGCGCTGCCTCTGCGGCCTCCACAGACTTCCTCTCACCTGGTCCCTGGAACATCGCCCCCCTCCCTCTCTCCTCTGGGCTGTGCGCCCCTGCTTTGCTGGAGGTACCACCCTAAGGCACACACTGCCCCTACTTCACACCCTTCCCCGCTCCAGCTGGGATCCAGGCTCCAAGCCGAGGCCCACCTTGCGCAGCCCAGCCCCCAGCGCCCCTGGGTGCCCAGCAGACAGCAAGCCTGTGTGCAGCTTCTCCAGCGGGCTGGGGGCCTGGAGATGCTGGGGGTGGGCGTGGCAGGGGGCTGCTGTCCCCATGAGACGCTGAGCAGCATTCCTGGATGCCCCTGGCCTTCCTCTCCCTCTGTGTGACAACCAAAGAGGTTTCCAGACAATCCCGAGTGTCCCCTAGGGGCTGTCACCCCTGACTGAGAATCCCTGCTCGGGGCATGGACAGACACTTCGCCCTCTGCGAGGCACAGCCCCAGGCAAGTCCCTGTCCTAGTGGATTGGGGGAGAGTCACATGAGGTGACCCAGGAGACACAGCGACCTGGCCAGGTGGCATCGGCCCTGGCTTACGCCCTTCTGCTCTTCTTGTTTTAGTTCCTGGCATTGTCTCTCTCTCTCTGGGCCAGCTAACTTCTGTTTGTTCCTCAAGGTTCAGCTTGCGCCTCAGCGCCTCCAAGAAACCTCTCGCAGCCTCGCCCAGATAGGGGTCATTTTCCCGCTGCTGCAGCATTTCCCAGGCTGGAGGGAAGTTGTGTGTTTGAGAGTCTGGCTCCTGTGCCCCAGGCAAGCCCTTTGGGGCAGAGAGCCTCAACCCAGCACCTGCATTCTGGCTCAGCTCCTGCTTGGGATGAAAGGGGGTTCAGGTGGGGTGTGGTGTGGACACTGATCTGATCTGCAGGCTGAGGGCCAGGGATCTGCCTTGGGCAAGGCAAGTGGGCTGGAGTCACCCCAGAGCGGGTGGAAGCCCATTAGCTCAGCGGGAATGCCATCCACGCCCTCACCAGTGTAGATGCAGATAAGCAGTCCTGTCTCGTGGCTGGCAGAGTGGACTTGGTCCCAGCTTTACCCATCTGTACAAGGGGGATGATGGCAGCGACCTCCTGGGGTTACTTGGGGGGTGGAGGGAGGCAAGGCAGTGAGAGCGGGGGTCTTCCCATGATGCAGGACGGCGCTCAGGCCAGCAGGCCACAGCCCCTGGCAGGGCACAGCTTTGGAGAGCTCCTTAGGAACCCTCCAGACCAGCGGTGGAGGCGGTGGTGGATGGGCTGTGCTTTCTCATCAAAGAGAGTTTCTTGTCCTTTGTTTGCAATCTTAATCTAGGAGATGGATGGGATACACAGCTTATTTTTCCTGTTCAGATGTAGAGAGGGCTCTGTGTCCACAAAGGATAGAAGCAAAAGAAAGCCACTTAAGTCGTAGTAGCCGATATCTAGCTTGGAATCCAGGAAGAATTAATTGATAACAAGGGTCATTAATCCCCAGAGCAGGATGCCACCAGCACAGATAATAGAATTTCAATTACTGGAGGGTTTCTTGTCTATTAAAGTCCTCCTGTTTCTACAAGGCCGTGTTTAACTACCACAGCCCCCAGGACACCTTCCCTGCCACCTCGTTTCATGCAATTTTCATCATCCTTTGACCTCTAGAAGCACTTACTGCTTGTGTCCTGTGTGTGTGTGTGTGTGTGTGTGTGTGTGTGTGAGAGAGAGAGAGAGAGAGAGAGAGAGAGACTGATCCACCTGGATCACAGAATCCTTGAGTGTAGGAAGCTGTGCCCTATATTTTGCTACAGTTTTCTCTACTAAAATGCCTTTGCAAGGTAGTCAATCAATATCACTTCTCTTGTTCATTGTAGAAAAAAATCAGAAAAATCCTGACAAGCTACAAGAAGCCAAAAATGAAAGATCACCCATAACCCCTCCGCCCAGGGAAACCCAGTCTTGACATCTGTCCAAGATTCTTTGATTTTAAAATTCAGCCAAGTGTTACATGAATGCATGCAAACTCTTCAAAAAGACGCAGAATATGAAAGAGGAACAGTCCCTTCCCTGCTCCCCAATCCTTCTCCACGGAGGTAGTGACTGTGCGCTGCTCAGTGTGAGCCTGGGCAACCTCTGTCCTGCATTCGCAGACTTGATGTGCAGAGAGGTGCGTGTCATGTTAAAGAAAATACCACTGGGTCCCGTAATGTGTGTGTTTCTTTGATTTGCCTTTTTTAACCTAACACTGTCTTGAAGAGTCTTTTCTATAATTCCTTTCACATCTTTATTCTCTTTGACAACCAGATAACATTCCATTGCATCAAAAGATTACGATGTATAGACACACTCCCCTCCTCATGGCCATTTACATTGTCTTCAATTTATCACTAATGCAAAGTGCAGATTTTTGCCCATGTGTCCAAGTGTCTTTGTGGGAAAAACACATGAAAATGAAAGTATAGGGTCATGTGATATAAGTAATAATAGACATTTTCCAATTTCTCTCCAAAAATCATCCTTGCAGACCATGAGAAAGTCTGATCCTGTACCCTTGCCGATGAAAGCTGATCCATCCTTAATTATTTTTGTCCATATCATGCATCAGCAAGTTATAGCTCCTTAATCTGCATTTCCTTGCGTCTTGCCATCTTTTCTTATGTTTATTTGCCTTCATCCTTCTTTCTGTACTACTGCTGACGGGCACACTTTTTTTAAAAAAAGAGATTTATTTATTTATGGATACAAGAACTGGGGTGTGGGACAGACGTACAGAGGGGTGGTGGTGAGAGGATTCACCAGAGACAGAGTGGGGAGCAGAACAGGCGGATCTACTGAAATACACCGCTGAGGGGAGCAGCGGGCAAGATAGGAGAGGTCTGCTGCACCATGGGGGTAGCTCCCTGGCCCGCTGGGGATCGAACTCATGCTGCAGTGGCTGCCATAGCTTCATCGTGCTGAGACTTAACCCCTTGTACCACCAGAGGCCCAGACAGACATGCTTTCTAAGGCATTGCACGGCTTTGTCGTAATCTGCACTTGTGGCTCCCAGGACATCTTTCTACGTCAGCACACACACTTTTGCATCATTCTTCGTGGCTACATCACAGGTCAGCACCACATTTTCCAGCCAGTTCCTTATTGTTGGGCATTGAAGGACGTCCCCATTTTCACCTGTTTCAGCCCAAAGTGATGACTATCTTTATAGCTAAGTAACGCCTTAGACGCTTTCTTACTTCCTTGTGAAATAAGACCATTCCTAGGAGTGGTCAAGGAGCATATAGATTCTAAGCCTGTTGCTACTTAGGGCCAGAGCGCTCTCCAGAACAGCTGGCTGGCAGGTTTCCCTCCCCTTCAGCAGTGGCCAAGTGTCCCCCAGCAGGGCACAATCACCCCCGGTTGAGATCCACTTCTCTGCAGATGGAGAGGGTTGAGTGCCCAGGCAGCTATAGAGAAACACCCTTTTTCTTCCCTCCTATGGTCTGACTCAGTGGTTCTCAAACCTGAGATAACAGTTCTGAGACATTACCACATACACCCTACTTTATGAGCAGGGAATTTTCAAGGGTCATTGGACTCCATCCATCTTGGCCTTACTTGCAGACATGGGAACCTAACCCCTCCAATAGTTGTAGCCCACAGGCCTCCCGGAGGGCCCTGGCGTGGTCTTTCCAGCAAGGAATCTCTCTCATGCTTCTGTGAGGTCAGTGGGGATAACCGCCATTTTTTAAAAAAGATTTATTTATGCATACAAGAGCTGGGGTGTAGACCAGAGGTGTGGGGGGTGAGAGATTTCAGAGACAGAGCAGGGAGCAGAATAGGTGGACTGACTGAAATACAATGTTGAGGGGAGCAGCGGGCGAGGCAGGAGAGGTCTGTCGTGCCATGTGGGTCAGTTCCTTGGCTGGGGATCGAACTTGTGCTGCAGTGGCTGTGGATAGCTTCATTGTGCTGACATTTAACCCCTGGTGCCACCAGGGAGGCCTGATAACCGCCATTTTTGACCACTTCCCACGCCCCGGGCTCTCTCACTGCATCCTCACTTGGCTGCTGTGATGAAGGACATCACTGCCCCACTCCACAAAGGAGACACGGAGGCTAACATGGGCTTTGTGTGATGGTTTGCCCCCATCACACAGCACGTCATCGGTGGAACCCGTTTAACTCTAAGCTGTAGTGCTTGTCATTAGAAAGTGGGCACTAGTTAAAAGGGATGCCTGTGACCAGCTTTTGTTCATCGATTGACATGTCTGCCTTCGCAACTACACATCAAGTTGGTAGAAAATAAAATGGGCAACCTCCGTGGCTCTTTGCCCTGCGTGTCTTCAGGGCCAGAGGTTGGCACAGCATGAACCCTGTCCTGTGTGAAGGCCTTGGTTCTTGCTGGCATAGAAGCAGCCATGCCTTGAGGCAGGGCACTGAGCCCACGACCTCATAAAGTACCATCCAAACCCCAACCCTGAGTGTTTTGGGGGTCGTCTCCACCGCAGGCTTGTGTGAGCTGTTTGTACAGGATGCCGTTTAGAGTCAGGAAAGGATGCTTCTCTTGTAACTTAAAGGAACTTGGCCATGGAGAGTTCCAGCTTGCAATGGAGGAAACCACCTCTTGCCTTCCTTCCTTACCTCCGGAAAGATGCTTGACCCTCAGAAGAGGAAAGCCCGCTGGGTACCTCAGAGGAAGGTGCAGCTACAAAACCGAGACTGTGATTAGATCAGCTGAGGCCTCCTGTTCTGACCAAAGGAACCAATTAGATGATCTAATGGGAACCGTTTTTGTCATCCAGAAATTACATGATGCTGTGAAGCTGCCACTACTATGCATCTTTGATGGTAATAACAGGGTCTCCCTCCAGGGTCACAGAACAAAGTGTACCACACTCCCAGGCCTCCGCCTCTGGGGCCCTGCCCCCATTTTGCTGCTGGCTGGAGTGAGGGGCTCACCTTCCCTCACTTGTCCGGTGGCTCATGGACGGCAGACCTCTTGCTTCCTCTGCTGTCAGCCTCAAGTTCCAGGGATAGTGGAGTTTCCCTCAAAGTGTGTTCTGGGGAGCCCTCACCTCACAAGTAACTGTGGTAAGTTTGGAAGATGTTTCACTTCTAGGCTCCTGTAGGGTTTTCATAAGTAGATGAGCACATTAAAGGCCCCGAGGAGTCCAGCAGCAAAGGTATCTTCTTTACTGTGGTTAACCGGAAGTTTCCCGAACTTATGTGACCACAGAATCCTGCTTCCACATACTACCCTTAACATCCTCTCACAGCCCTTCCAGTAACTCCGCAGTTACCTCGACTGTCCTGAAGCCTTTAGCAGAGAGAACCTCAGGTGTAGGGAAGCAGACGCCGTCCATGGAGAGTGGCTTGTGATCAGGAGGGTGAGGATGCTTCTGGGAATCTTCCCCCTTTAACACCTGCCCTTTGTCGATGGCCTTGAACAGCCCCAGGATGTTAAGGATGCCTTTGACCACATCAGGCCAGACAGTGCCATCATTGGCATAGGTTGGTATTTTCATACTAGGACAGAATTGTTGCCTGGTGCTGATGTTGATGGGGTGTGACCTTGTTGATGGGGGTGGTGCTGGGTTGAATGAAGAAGGTCCTCTGGAGGGAATGAAAACAGAACCAGGAACACAAAGAGGGGCGTTGTCCCCAGCAGAGGCAAGCAGACTGGGCTAAGGCTGGGGAGCCCCTAAGCTCCACCTGAGATTATGCTACAATAGATGGTGTTGCTGGTATGAAAGAGGCCAAATGACACCCACAATGAGACAATATGGCCGCATGGATGTCTAGTGTCTGTGGGTGCACACCCTTCTACATCACGTTCCAGGCAGCCTGAGCTCTGACAAATGCAGTCAAGTGACATTGCCTGGAAGGAAGTGAAAGCTGGTGGTGGGGGCGAGGGGGAAACACAGAGGGAGGTGAACAGGAGACCGGACAAGGCTGATGACAGCCACCTTAGTGTCCTGGCTCCAGTTACCTCTCTGCTCACATGTGTTAGGTGTTTGTTTGTTTAGGTCAGCTGCGATTTATTGAGCACATACTATGCTGGTTGGTTCCTGTGCTAAATACATTGTCCACCTCTGGGGAAGACTTTTCTTCTCCTTAGTAGACGTGAGGAAACCAAGAGACCCAACGGCTAAGTAATAGGCCTCGTTGGGGCATGCACAGCTAGTAGCGACAGAGTTGGCATCTGAACTCGGACTTTCTAATGCCAAAGGCAAGTCTCTCCATCCTGTGTTGTACTGCCCAAGTCACATGGACAAACAGTTGCCCTCCTCATCCCTCTCTCCAGATCCTTTACCTGAGGGAGAACATATACATCTAGAAAAGGTCGTGAAACATATCTATATAAGAACAATTATGCATTGAACCTTCAGATATCAACCACATAGGTTTGGAAATAGAACTTAGCCAACAGTTTGGGGAGCTCTTGCGTGTCCCTTCCAGAGGTATCCCCCATTCTGACTCTCTAGATATTGGTTTTTAATTGTTTTGCCGTATATAGTTACATCCCTAAACTATTTTATTTTGCCTGATTTAGAATTTTATATAAATAGACTCATGCTTGTAAATACTTTTTTTCTTCCTTCTTTGTGCTCAACCAAATGCTTGGGAGATTCAAACACACTCTTGTTCTTGCTGTAGTACATCTCTTTTCAATGCTGTATCGTATTCCATTGTAGGATCATGAAACAGTCCATTCTTCCTACCACTCCACTGATGGACCTCTGGGTCATTTCCAGATGTTGGCAATCACAGCAATAACTCATTGTTACCTGTGTCTATAGATGCACATAGGTAAGAGTTTTTCTAGAACAGAAATTTAGAGTGAGATTTCTGGGTGACAGACTATGCATATCTACAAGGTGACTAGGAATGAGGTTGTGCATATCTGTGCATATCTACAAGGTGACAGGAACGAGTTCCTGTTCCTCCATGTCCTCACAGCATTTTTTGCAATGTCTATCTCTTGATCCACTGTCACCTCTCTGCTTCACCAACCTGTTCATAAATTTGCCAAGGCAAATGAAGAAGTTCAGCATCTACACTGGTCGGACTTTTGATGGACCCCATATTTACAGAATCGGGGGAGCAGGGCAGCGATCTGTTTTTACACAGCCTCCCCAGATAGTCACCTCCATCTGAAGACCACTGTTCTAGAGCCCTGGCACATTTTTTTTTTTTAAAGTCCTGGGGTCCTTTTTCCAAACTGTACCTTATACAAAACACAATATATAATATATAAAATATGTAAAGTAGGTAAAAATTGAAGCTGCCTGCTTGGATCAGGAAGTTGAGTGGAGCAGTCCATGAATCAGACTGGGATTCAACACACCCACCCCTCTGCCTCCCGGGGTGGGGTGAGACTACATTTCCCAGACTCCTTTGTAGGTTGGGTGTAGCTGTGTGACCTGGTTCTAGCTAGTGCATGTAGATGGAATCGGTGGGGAGCATTTCCGGGTCTGGCCCATAAAATCCCACCTCATCTGTAGGCTAAATGCAGCAGATGCTGAGGCTGAGAGGAGGGCCGAGTCGAAAGCTAGAAGAAACTAAATGATTGTGCAGAAGACTGCCTGCCAAACAGCCTCACCCACTTGGGATTTCTCATAGTGAGAAATAGATGTCTGTTGTGTTAAGTCATAGATATCTGGAGGTCAGTTTGTTACAGCAGCTGGCATTGCCTTAGCCTGTCCTTGCTGCCTGTTCCCCAGGGCACCTCCGTGGAATCCTGGTCTTCTGGGAAGCCCGCGTAGACGGCCACAGGTGCAGATAGAATGATCCAGCACATGCAGAGAACCCTACCTCCCTCAGCTTTTGTATGGATTTAATGAGATAATATATTTGGAAAGCACTCCGGGTGCAGTGAAAGGCATTTCAGATGTGAGTTATATTTAGTTATTGATACCGCGTTTCTGCATGTGTTTCTTTCACTACACCCGCAGCCAAGCCTCTCTCTAGTGGCTACTCCACAGAAACTGGAGAAGCATTAATGCAGTAAATCTAAAAACTCAGCCCCTCACTCCCTTCTGCAGGCAGGGCTGGGCCACAGTCCCCAGAGCAGCTGACCCTACCCATAATGCAAATCCTGCATTCAGCCTGGCTATTTTAAGAGGCAAGGAATAAGAGTCCCGCTCTCCCCATAAGAAATGTACATCATCCTCTGTTCTTTAATTTCCTTTTGATTAAAAAAAATCAGCCTATCTGAAAAATATCTGCTGAGAGAGATGAGAATTAAAAAAAAAAAAAAAGACAAATATGCTTTGTGGTCCTTCACAGTCACAGGGAGCATATAGGACTTTTTTCTGTGAAAGTTGTCTTGATTTTTTGGTGAGTGATGAGGATATGGGGATCTGATTTTAATAGTTTGGCACTTAGAATTATCTTGAAGTTCTCGGGCTGGAGAAAGAGGTAGGTTTAAGTTCTTCCGAAATGTGCATGACATCATCCGATCTCTGCCTCCACAATCACATCCTCTTCTCCTCCTTTCGTGTCTGTGTTCTCTTTTATAAGAACACCAGCCCCTGGATTTATAGCCCACTGGACATGCAGGATGATTTCATCTCTGGATTCTTAACTAATTAACTAATATGCAAAGATCTTTTTCTCAAGCAGGACACATTCTGAGGTTCCAGGTGGATATGGGGGCAGAGAGAAACACTCTTATACCAACCCCCCCACATCCATCCCATACACATTTGCACCCGCTTTCAACATCTGGATATGAAGCGATGGGCACTGGAAAATGGGGATGATTATAAACCCTCCCAATAAGTGTCATTTACATGATAAAATAGGGCATTGGCTGGCTTTGCACAGCGCCAGGCAGATAAAGAAGGAAATGCAGGGATGAAGACAGTAGGACAAGTATGTATTTGTAATTACCACAGTAATGCATAAATGGATGGATTTTCTCAAGATACTGCCTTCTCATCACTTTCTTCCTTAAAAGCCAACAAGGCTTCCTCATCGCCTGCGAACAAAGCCTGAGCTTGTTCGGTTAGTTAGTAAGGGCTTTGCAGTCGGAACCTCCATCAGACTTCCTCTCTCTAGGTCTTGCCCTGAAGCCTGATTGATCCTGAGTTCTTCCAGCCTTTTCTGCAGGTGTCTTGTCTACTGGACCCTATCAAAATCCTCTCACATCTGCTTAACGTGGAAGCTCGCCTGCCACAGTGAGCTCTGCCCCCACCAGGCTCCAGTGCCCAAATGGGTTTACTGGGAATTACTGACTCTGACTGGTACTTCATTTCCTCTCATCATTTCTCTGATCCACTAGGGATGGTAACTTCTTGAAGTCAGGGGGCTGTGTTTCTGACCAGGGACTTTGTGCCTCTGTGGAAAGTCCTTGAGCCGTAACCTCAGACAGCAGCCAGGGTTTCAAGCCCAGCTCTGCCCCTTCAGCAAGTTGCTTAACCTCTCTGCACCTCTGTTCCCGAATCTATGAAACAAGAGTAGCTGTCTCCCTCTTAGGATTCGTGGGGGTTAAGCAAAGCCACACAAGTAGAATACCTGGTACCAGGTAGTCAGGAAGTTCCCATCCACAGCTGGAGGTCACCCATGCATTGACATGTAATGGGTGGTGGGAGCTTGCAAATGTTTGTGGGTGATAGCAGTGGAGAGAGAAGGAGACATTT
Source organism: Talpa europaea (assembly GCF_964194135.1). Lineage (NCBI taxonomy): Eukaryota > Metazoa > Chordata > Mammalia > Eulipotyphla > Talpidae > Talpa > Talpa europaea. The sequence goes on along the minus strand of NC_140082.1, from coordinate 9,070,681 downwards.
GGACATAAATTATTAGCCAAAATAATAATGATAAGTGATTATGCTCAGGTATGGTGCAAACTTTTCCATGCACGCACTGGTATTTAATCTTCCCACCTAACCAAGGACCTTTCGCCAACTGTCAAAAACCGAGCCTGCATGTTATGACTGTCAAGCAACGCAGCCCTGGGAAAAATAGTCCTGGTCAGGAGTGAATGGTGACTCTCCCCCTACCTTGTCTCCCCATCCTGTAGTCACGTGGCTGCAACCCTCACCTAAAATCTTTTCCTGTCCGCCCTCCCCTCCCCTCCCCTCCCCGCCCCCACCCAGTGCATCCCCCTGAGGTGCATTGGAATCTTGTCACCCAGATCTCCCAGGTGTCAGGAATCTGACCGGGTGAGGGGGGACGTAGGGAAGGAAGTTAGGAAGTGCCTCTAGGGAAACAGCAATATTCCGCCTTGACCTGGGTGCTTAGGAAACAGATGCTATCAATAGAGCGCGGCAGCCCTCCTCACCCTTCTGCGAGCCAAGCCGGGCAGGGAAACTGAGACACGTGACCCAGGAATGGCGCACAGACAAACATAAATGGACTAACAGCTCCTCCCGTTCCTCTGGGGCTCTGTAATTGCACAAAGTGCTTTCCGGTGGAGGCCAGGGGAAGTTTGACGCTCTTGCTTGCCAGTCTCTGGATTCCGATTTTGGAATGTGGCCGGGGGAGGGGGGTGGGGGCTGCTTTTTAAAACAGCCCCAGCTGCTCAGGTCAGTGACTGAGGCCTTCCCTGGGAAGGGAAGATTTTCACAGCAGCCTGGGGGAGACAGCCACCCGCTGCCATTGTGTTCCTTAAGGTCAAATGGGGGAAATTTAGACCAGAGGAGGCCAATGGGAGGGACCTCAGAGCAAGCCGAGCCCTTCACATCCTCCAGCAGGCTGCCCAAGTCAACCTGAGCCTGGGCCTGCCGATCACCGGCCCAGCTACCAACCTCAACATTAATATTTACAGCTGCGAGTGTTTGCACACTTCGCACAAAATGCCCCCAACAGCAGGCCTTGCACTGTGCTGCCGGCAAAGGAAAATTATGGCCTTGGATTTGAATAGCTTCCCTTTCCTGGGAAACAGCAAGGATATGATTTAGTGAATGTTCCAACCCACTGTTGCAAGGATCCAGAAAATGCTGTAGGTAGTGTTGCTCTCTTATTGCAGAGTGAGCCGGTTAGTTGGAGAGCTGTAGTTGGGAGTTCAGTTTCTGGAGAAAGGAAAATATGAGTCCCTCTTTGCTCGCAGGGCTGGCCCACCCCGTGCAATGCCACTGTGGAACCAGGGAAGGCCCCCGCTGAGTCCAGCCCGGGCTCAGCCCCTGTCTGACCCTGACTTCGTCACTGATCCCCTCTGGGTCTCCATGTCCTCCTCTGTGAAATGGGGACAAGAGAATCTACCTACTCACTCAACGAATGCTCCTCTGCATGGCAACTGTCCTGTCTCCCGCCTGCCGATAGGATAACCAGTGTCCTGATTTGCCCGAGACAGCAATTTCCAGGTACTCGGAATGTTCAGCGCTGAGACTGTGAAGTCTCAGGCACATGGGGAGGCGCTGGTTACCTGGACCACAAGCCTGGAGAGAGGGCAGAGGCTGTCCTGGCCTGAGGCACATTCTGAGGCCTTGTGGGCTGGTGCCCAAGAGCTCCGTCATTAGGCCTTTGTTCCACTTCCTGCGCTTAGTTCTTGGTTCTAGAAGTGAGTAGGGTCTATTTTGCTTGGCACACAGTAGGTGGTTTATAAAGCATCGCTGAACTGAGTGGAAGAGTGGAAGCCTTGCAAACACAAATCCATCCCTCACTGTGCCTTGGCCTTAGTCCGTGGGCTGGCGTTCATTGCCTGAGCACTCCCTTTGTGGCCTTGGGCAAACTCCTAAACCTCTCTGAGCTCCTGTTTCTTCACCTGTGAAGTGGAGATGATAAAATCTGGCTTGGAGGGTGGTTGTACTGTTGGAGATTTAAGCGTGAAGTCCTGATTTCATTCCTCGTTGGCGCCTAACCCGCTTCCTTGGAGTGCCAGCCTCGTGCCCGGCCACCGCCCGCTCCCTGTGCGTGCTTCCCACCTGCACCGGCTGCACCGCACCATCTTGAAGGGCAAGCTCTCACCTTGATTTTCACCGGTGGTCTCCACCCTGGTGACCGGGCTGAGCTGTGTTTGTCAGATTTCTCTCATGTCAAGTCACTTTTTTCTCCCTGAGAGTTATCTTTTCATCATCGACAATCAACATTCGTTGTAGCTAGAGGAACTTTCTTTGTTTCCACTATAGGAACTCTTCGGTACATTTGCAGGGAACAAGGCCCACAGCCAGGGTAGGCTGTATGGAGGAAAAACTGATGACTTGGCACAGGGCCCCCCAAACCGGGGTTTAACCCTCTGCTGTCACCATCTTGAAATTCTTAACAATGTTACTAATGACTTTGGATTGGTTTTGTAAGTGGAAGTTGACGGGACAATGCACAAGGAGCTCACAGCCTGGGCTCATGGGGGATGTGGCACCCACCTGCCAGGGCAGCCACTTTCCACTTGCTCCCCATCTATCTACTCCCTGGCCCCACCCAGTGACTGCTGCCTCCTCTGTCCCTGCAGACCAGTGGGGTTGGGCGCGCCTTTCCTGCAGCATCTCAGACAGCCAGTGCGACTCAGAGAGGTCGAGTCAGATCCCAAGTGCCCTCTGGTGAGGGGGGTGCACTCTGGCAAGGGGGGAAGGGGCTTGCCACACAGTGGGGGCTTGCCTGTCCACCGCTGATTGAGGTGGTGGTTCCTAGGAAAGGAAGATGCCCGACTTAATCCCTCCCCTACGCAGGGCACCACACAGTGGCCCGGGGACCGGGGACGGGGGAGGAGTCCCCAGCAGCCAGCGCAGGGCGTGCACGCATGCACGTGTGCCAAGTCATGGGCAGGGCATGGCCCCCATGAGGGTGCACGCTTGTCCCCCAAGCATCCCCATGCCTGAGAGAGCACAGTGTTAAGTGGCCAGTAATGACAGGTCGAGGGAGAGAGCAGAAGAAAGGAAAAAGCTTTTCTAGGTTATTCCTTTGAACGGCACTGTTCCCCCTTTGAACAAAGGCTCCACGTTCTCATTTGCATCGGGCACCACAGATCACATGCCTGTCCTCCCCTCACCGCTCAGCGTGGCCCCGCTCCACCCCGCACCCGGCGCCTTCTGTGGGCTGGAGAGTGGCAGCCTGGCGAGGGGGGTGGGGGGCACTTCTGAAGCCCAGCTGGCGCCAACCTGAGGCTACCTCAGAGCCAGAGGACACGGTTCTTCTCCGTCCTTCCAGTTCTGTCATGAGGCAGTAGAAACCGCAGAAACTGAGGCACAGAGAGGAAGGGCTCACTCCATGCATAGCACGTGAGCGAGGTCAGACGAGGGGCTTCTTCCAGCTCAACCCCAAGTTGGCCAACAGCTGTGAAGGGTCGGGGACTCCTGCCGCCGTGGGAGGAGGCCGGGCGGGGTGGAGGCTCAGCTCCGGACAGCCTGGGCCCGGCCTCTCTCTGCTCTGAGCCTTGGTGTGCTCCTCTGCTGAATGGGAGTAAACGACAAGGGGCCTCGGGCTAATTCAGCCAAGGGGGCGCATGCGGGCCCTCGTGCTGGAGGGCTGGCCGCAGGGTCCCTGCTGTGTCGACCAGGGATTTGCCCCTGTCAGCCCCACGTCCGGACAGGATTCGCCGTGTCCACACCGCCTGCCGGGGGCTGTGAAGGCCCAGAGAGCCGGACCCAAGTCTGCGGAGGCCCCTGCGGGCCCTGGGTCCAGCAGACCCGGGCTGAGTAAGAAGCTTGGCCCGGGAGGGAGCTGGGGGCGTCGCCGCCTCACCTGGAGCAGGCTCCTCGGTTTCAACTCCATAAACTGTGAAGGCGACAAAGCCCTTTCTGTATTTTGCGAGAGATACAGTTTGCAAATGATCTCATTACCCCCGCAGCCATGAGCAGAGTTATGTCGGGCCTTCTAACAAGTGGCAGTAAAACATTTTATGGGCCCCTCCGCCCCCCTGCTCCCCCCCACCGTGTAATTTGCTCTGTTTGGGATTGGACTTGGTGTTTCCCCCCTTCCCCGGCTCTTTCTCCTTGCACTTTCTCTCATGTTAATTATATTAGTTGCCATGGAAACAGTGATGTCATTGGCACGGGAGTGCTCAATGACATCCAAAAGCACAGTTTATAGCATGGCTCGAAATTTATTCCATGGCTCGCAGCCTTGAGGGGGGTTATACGGCGATTATATCGCCGGCACCATCTGGGCACGAGGGTGGGAAGTAGTGGGAAAGCAGCTGGGTTGCGGGGTGCTTCCCAGAACCCCAGATTCTGGGGGACAGCTACATTTGGACACATGCAGGACCCCTGGGGTGCCTGAAGAACGGCAGTGGCTCCCCCACCGCCCAGAGCCTAGCGGCACCCTGCCCCACATTGTCCTGGATTTAGCATTCCAGCATCCTGCACAGAGAGGGGCTTGAAAGTGCTAACTCAAGAGTGTGTGTGAGCAAGTGCTTCATGCACCCAAGCCATGCTGCTGGGGTGGAAATGTGATCTGCTGCATGCAATGCACGTTAGTTCACACGCAAGTTTCGCGTACACATGCACACACAAGCTTGCTCTTCTGTGTTTCCTTCCAGAAGGTACTATTGCATCCACATTAGTGCTTTTTGTGCCATGCCCCATCCTCCATGGCTCACTTTTTAGTAAGTTGCCTTAGACCGAGCTCCAGGGCTGAGCTAGGGGACAAAGCTGTGCACGGAGGGAGCGGGGTCGTGCTCCTTGCGGGGAGACGCACAGGTGTGGGCCACGCACGCTCGCCCCATGCCTGGTTTCTGTTGTTCTGTGAGGGGCCTAGTTCCATCTGGCGCTGCGCAGACAGACCCAAGGTGAGAGCCACTCAGCAGCCCCCTCTCCTCCCTGGGGACCAGGGGATGTGTCTTCGGTCCCCGCGGTAACCCTCCCCCTGAGCTCGCAGAGAGCCACGGAACTGTGCTCAGAGCTAAGGAGACCCCAGGTGTCCTCAGTTCTGGAGCTCTTGTGTCTGAGATCAGAAGGATAAAGGGCTCTCTGGGAAGGCTGACTCTAAAGAGCCAGCGGGGAGGCACTGCGGGGCATAGGCGCCGGTGGGGTGCGGGGGACAGGACGTGAGGGGACAGAACTCTCGCTACCAACAGTGTCAATGCAAAAGCAAAATTGCTGCTCCCAGAGTGTGGTGTTCGAGACGGAGACTTCAGGCACCCTGACCCCGAGGCCTCAGTGACACCGGGCTCTCACTTGGCTTCTGCCTGACCTCTCGTTCTCTCCTGCGCTGGGAATCTCTGCTTTTCTTGTAAGTCCACCTTATTCCAAAAAATGCCCTGGGGCCAAGACACGTGTCTATCCGAGAACCAACCATCGAGGCCAGGGGCGTGGCCGCCTCCCACTGGCCGGGCCCCGCGTCACATGGCCACGAGGCGCCTGCAAGAGCGGGCGCGGCCTCTTGGCAGAGGAGGCGAGGCCACCAGACAGGTGCAGTGCGGAGCTGTCTGTGGGAGGCACCTGCGTCTCTTCCTGCCCCTGTTCTAGGCTTCCCACCCACGGTGCTCGACCGCATCAGGATCCTCAGTGACACACGCCCACACCCCCAGTCTTTGTCAACCACCAGGACACAGATGACTCAGCCAGAACCCCGCAATGTCGTGGGGAAACTGCTTAGTAGACATACGAGCTTCTGCAGGAGCGCAGGGCTCCAGGCCAGGAGGAAAGACGGTGGAGAACCATGTCCTGGGGTGTGTGGCGACAGGTGCAGGTGGAGGAAGGGGCTAATTCACGGAGGGTGCAGCCACCAGGGGTCTTGAAAGGACATGCCGTGGCCAAACTAAGACTCACATGCAGGAGCAACCGCGGCAGTAGCGGCGGACGGAGTGGGCGGGGAGTGACTTTCTCATGAGCCACCTCAACACAGCCCCGTGAGACGGGTGCCGGGAGGTGCATGCATGCTCGCAGGGAGCCCTGACTCGGGCGTCCCATGGAGGTGTGTGTGCGACAGTCATAATTACAACAACAAATAACAATAATGATCCAGGGGTGATTTCACCAGGGGATGATTTTACCAAGGGAGAAAGAGAGAGTGAGAGATTGGGGTGGAAGGAAAAGGAGCAGAGATGGTTTAGAGCAGCAGTTTCCAGCCAGGGGTGATTTATGCCTCAGGGGACACTGGACCTTGTCTAGAAAATTTTTTGATTGATACAGTTTGGGGGGGTGGGGGGGCGGGCAAAGTGGGTTTGATGCTAGATGAGGTCGAGTACTGTGGGTGGAAAGCCTGGAACACTGGCAGGTGGTGGGTGGAGGCCAGGGATGCTGTGAAGCACCCCACAACGCACAGGTTAGTTCCCACCACGAAGAGTTATCCAGCCCAAAGGCCAATGGGTCGGAGGTGGAGAAACCCCTGCTCAGGTTAAGAAGGGTTTGGCGCAGAACATAGTATGGGCCGTGAAAAGGGCTCTAGGCAGGACCAGGCCCTAAGGTGGCAAAAGACTGGAAGAACCCAGCACCACCACCACCACCAACTTCCCCTCCTGACAGCGGTGTCCTGAGGGGCTGCGGCACCCAGGGGGCGGCTGGGAACGGCAAAGTCACTGAAAGTTCTGGAGCCCTGACAGTCTGTGGGCCGGGTGACCCACTCTCCAGGCAATGCGCAGCTCCCGAACCTCAGGCCCGCCTCATGTCCCTCGAGTGGATGCAGATGTCCTGTGTGTGGGCTCCACTTGCCACTGGGCACCCCCGGCCTGGAAATGTGGCGCCCCAGGCACTCGGCTTGCAGATCACACGGCCCAGGCAGCCCTCGAGGTCTCCGAGTCAGAAATGTTGCTCGGTTTTAGTAACATGAGCGCAAGGAAGGGAGAAGGGTTTCGGCGGGAGGAGGAGGAGAAGACGGGAAAGACAGACTTCGCAGGACCCTGAGAAAGAAAAACGCAGAGGTTGAGAAAGAGGAGGAGACCAGGAGAGGAGACCAATGGCGTGCGGGAGAGAGAAAACCGGAGAAAGAGCCAGACGGATGGAGATGATTGAAAAGAGAGTCAGAGATGGAGAAAGAGCACAAGGGAAAAAGAGCAAGTAGAAGGGAGGCTGGAGAAATGGTCCCTTGCAAAGCCCGTGGCCCAGTCCTGGGCCGCGCAAGGCCTCGCCAGCGTTCAGCCGGAGCCAGGGCATCGGGAAGTTTTCTGTCGCAGGCCCGGGACGAGCCAGCATTGTTCCCATTGTTGCTGGCATTCCCTGCCGACTGGACATTAGCCAACAGGAAATTCCTGGGACAACTCTTTCCACTCGGAGTCTTTTAAAACTCTTATTTATTTATTTTAATGTTCCTTTTTTCAGGGATGAAAAAAAGAGTGAGGGGGAAAAGGAAAAAAAGAAAAAGCAATGAACCACTTGGACAAGAAAAACATAGCCACAACCACCCGGGCCGGGCCGGGAGGCTCAGAAACCATTGTGTCCGCTCCGTCCCATTCTGCCTCTGGAAGGATTTATGACCTCACACTCCCATGACATCACAGTGCGTTGCCATGGTCCCTGCTTTATTATCATCAACAAAGGGCTATTCGTTGGGGCCCTGACGGGCTGAGCGGGGTGGGGGAAGGGCTCTGTGGGATGTGTCTTCTTGGGAAGGCAGCTTGTGCGGAAGTCTACAAAGCCGCCAAAATAGTCATGCTCACATTCCCTTCATGTAGCCCTGCAGCCCCTGGACAAGGTTGGGGATAGAACAGGAGGGGTGAAGTCAGCTCCCTGGGGGAGGCACCTCTGGCATGGAGTGTTCTCGCTGCTGAAGGGCAGCTTCCTCCGGCTCCCCTTGATGCCCCTAACAAAGTTCACATTCAGTCATCAAGAAGGTGTTGAGTGCCTACTATGTGCTAGGCACTGAGAACTGGGTATGTATTGATGAAAGGCTCAGCAGTCCAAGCCCTGCCCCTCTCAGACCTCTCAGACCTGCAGTGCTTGACAAGTGCACAAATAGATCAATAGGGGGGTGTGAAATTGTCATTGGGGGTGAGTACCCTGAACAGAGCAAACAGGAAATTAGGATGAGAAGAATGGAGGGAGGAGACTACTTAGATGTGCAATCCTGGAGGGCCTCTTGAGGAGGTGGTGTTTTAGACACGACCTGAAGGAAGAGAAGGAGTCAGCCATGAAGAGAGGGAGCCACAATAGGAACTGAGCGGGGACAGCTGTGCCAGGCGGCATGACATCAAGATTTACGTTCTCACCATGGGTGTCTTCCCACAAATTTATTCCCGGACAGCTAACCCAATGAGAGGACTCGTAGGTGAGTTGTTGCCGTGAATTCAAGTTGAATAAAATTTCCGGGCCCTATCACAACTGTGCAAACAAGGCCCTGGTATGGCACAACTATCCCTCTGGCACTTGGTGAAAACAAATTAGCCAGCAGCAAAAGCACCTCTAGGACTTGAGCTCACTCTCCCGCCTGAGTCAATGATGCTCTTAAGTTGAAGAAAGGGAAAAGGAAGGGCATGGCAGGGTGGGGATTCTGCAGAACAGCTGTGGGCACTACCAGCCAGTCAGGAGACCAGAGGAGGGACATCCCAGCCCACCTGAGAGATAGACCCAGAGGGAGCCAGGACTCTGGGCATAGAACAGATGAGAGCTTCCGGATCACCTGCCCAAAGATGGGGACAGTTGGGGCGGGGAGCCCAGAAGAGGGGCCAGGCCTGGCCTGGGTGGCAGAGGGGTAAGGTGCGGAGCTGTCTCGCTTCCTGTGTGCCCTTGGTGGGCTCACTTCACATCTCAATCCTGCCAGCCACTGTGCATGGGGTTGTTCAGACATTCAGTTCATTTAATACTTAAGGAAGCACAAAGAGGTTGGCCTGGCCAGCCCCATTTTGCAGATAAGGACAAAGAGATTGACTTATACGCCTGAGGCCCTCGCCCTGTCCTGCCTGACTTAAGTGGGGTGCGTGTTCTCAGCCACGGAAGCCTGGCCTGTCTGCTGGTGCATGGCTGCATGGGAGGGGGCACGGGACCGTGGCAACAACCACAGGGAAGTACCAATACCCGGGCTGCCCGAGACATTCGGGGTGAGCCAGAGACCTACAGAGAGGAGAGGACGGGGGATAAGGACTCCATTCTGCATGCTAGGTGGTGCACCCACGGTTCATGCACCGCCACCCTCGTGGGCCTCTCCAGATCCCAGTCAGGAAGACCAGGTTAGCACACGGGCAACTCGGCTGGTCGAGCCGGCTGGCAGAGAAAGCACCTGTACGGGAAGTGAGGGTGTGTGGACCATTAACTCAGCATCAGGCATCTCAGGTTCTAGGGAAGTGTCAGGTTTAATTAGTATCTACCCCAGGCTTAGCGCTTTACTGACCTTGCTTTATTCAATTCCCACCACGTTTTATAAGGTGGCGTCGTTTCCCATGTTACAGACACTGGAACTGGGGCCCAGAAACACGCCAGGCCTGGCTGTGTGCCCCTAGGCAGAGATAGAATGTCTCTAGGCCTCCGCTTCCTCTTATGATAAATGAGCGCATTGGTCTTCTCCAGGGATGGGTGAACCTTTTCTGTAAAGAGTGAGATCGTGTTATTTTAGGTTTTGTCGGTCATATCCTCTTTGTCACACTCCTCCACATAAACGCAATCCTCGACAATACGTACGTGACAAATAAGCATGGCGGGATTCCAATAAAACTTTATTTACAAAAACAGCTGGTGGGCCTCCCCAGTGGCGCAGCGGTTGAGCGCTGGGTTGCGAAGCTGCCCGCGGCCTCTGCGGCGCCGGTTCGATCCCCGGCTGCTCCCCGTCCACCGGAGGAGGATCCCACATGGCGCGCAGACCTCTCCTGCCGCCCGCTGCTCCCCTCAGCAGTGTACTTCGGTCCTTCTGCCTGTTCTGCTCCCCGCTCTGGCTCTGGTGAATTCTCTCACCCTCCCGCGCTTCTGACTGTACCCAGTGCTTGTATAAACAAAACAAACAAATATAATAATAAATAAATAAATAAAAACATGCCTCTATAAAAAAAAAATTAAAAAAAAAAAAAAACAGCTGGTGGCACTTCACATCCACTAGGCCGACGGTGATGCAAAGGTCACCCTCACCATGTGGGGAGGCTCCCAGCAGCATTATGCTTAATAGTCAAAAAGTGGAAATAACCCAAATGTCCGCCCACTGGTGAGTGGACACGCAAACGTGGCGCATCCACATTTGGAAAGTGTAGTGGCAGGGAGGCCACAGGGCAGGCTCTCGATGACTGTAGCAGACAGGTAAAGGAGGAGAGAGTCCTGGAGCCCTCGGTGGCTTTTGCAGGCTTTTATTGGGATTTACCAGGTACATGGCAAGCAGGCGGGCCGGGGCCCCCCCGTAAGTCTTCACTCTTCCTGGGCGTTCTCTCTATCTGCTTGGAGTCTAAAGAGTCCTGAGATGATCATCATTTAGACGCGGCGTTCTCTCGTGGCCTCTGCTGCTCTGCCTGTCTTCTCTCACTCGTTCATTCTCGTTCTGTTCCTTCGCTCTGCTGTTTGTCCCCGTGACGCCGCCCTTATAAGCCCAGTCTCTCAGCCCAGGTGTACCCACTCCATATGCCCACACCCTACTCCGGTGCCCGCCATCAGGCATGCATTCAGGGCTGCAGGCATCCACCATCCATCCTAATGGCGGGAGGGCAGAAAAGCCTGATGCATTTTGCCTTACCCTGCAGAAAGGAATGCAGCGCTGGGACCCGCTGCACCGTGGGTGACCCTAGGGTACATGATGCTCCGTGAGGGGAGCCAGTCACAGGAGGCCACAGAGTGTGGGATTCCATTTACATGAAATGTCCAGAATAGGCAACCCCACAGACACCAGAGTGGATTAGTGGCTGCTTAAAGTTGGGGTAGAAAGAATCAAGGGGTGGGAGTGGAGCTAGTTATAGGTTTCTTTGTGCAGTGATGAAAACATTTTAAAATAAACTGGGGGGTTACACATATCTGTGAATATATTAAAATTTATTTTAAATGAGTACATTTTATGGTATGTGAATCCTATCTCAAAAATTAGCCATTGTTGGGCCTCCCCCCCGTGGCGCAGCCAGCGGTTGAATGCTGGGCTGCGAAGCTGCCCGCAGCCTCTGCAGCGCCGGTTCAATCCCTGGCCGACAGCAAGGGTCCCACAGGGCGCGCAGACCTCTCCTGCCGCCCGCTGCTCCCCTCAGCAGTGTATTTCGTCGGTCTGCCTGCTCTGTTCCCCGCTCTGGTTCTGGTGAATTCTCTCGCCCTCCTATGCTTCTGAATGTACCCAGTGCTTGTACAAATAAATAAATAAATCTTAAAAAAAAAATTAGCCATTGTTTTTTAAAGCGGTGTATACTGATAAAACAGGGGGAGCATGAAGGAAATGGGGGGTGAATACAAATATTGCAAGTTGATTTTGGTGTTGGGTGCATGACTGTATATATTTACAAAAACGTATCAAATTATACGCTTAAAATGGGTGAACTAATTTATGTAAATACATTGAAAATGGGCAAATTGATTTGTGTAAATTATATTTCAATAAAGTTCTTAAAGAAGGGGGGAAACAGATGGCAGATTGGATCTGGCTGACAAACCCTGGCTTACTGACCTCTCGTCTAAATGATAATCATTTCAGGACTCTTTAGACTCCAAGTAGATAGTAAATGAAACTCAAGCTGGTCCTGGCAAAATGAGGAATTTGCCGATATACACAACTGAAAAGTCTAGCGGTTTAGTGGGCTTCAGGCACAGTTGTATCCAGGAGTACGACTATCACAAGCACCCCCTATCACTTCCATTCTCAATCTCAATATCAAATCTATAATTTGATATGTCTTTGTAAATATATACAGTCGAGATATAGCTACCAGCAGCTCTATCATATTCTCCCAGATTCAAGTTCAGCAGAATAAAGTAAACTTTTCCAAAGGCTATAGCAAAATCCACATGTCCCATTGGCTCTGATTGGGCCTCAGCCCCATCTCGGAGTCAAAGGGAATGCAGTGTTGTGATTGGCCAGTTCCAAGTCACAAGGTACCTAGAGCTGGAGGCTACATTTAGTGTTACCCAAGGACTATATGCATGGGGGGATGGGGACTTTTGGGGCTGGAGGGAAAGTGGCTCCCTAGAGGAAAATTGGGGTGCTAAAACAAGGGGACCCAGCAACAGAATTCAGGAAGCATTTCTTACACCAAATATTTTTGCTTAAGCAATTCCAAACACCAAAGGAGTTAAATAAACATTGTTAGTCATGTTCTGTCAATGACAAATTGAAGCCCCCAAGAGTGAAGACAGCCTGCAGGTCACCGGCAAAGCAAACCCCCTCCCCTCGGCCCCAACTATTTCACCTTTGCTCTCAGCATGGGGTTTAACTACCTGCAAGTCAAGACAGAAGGGGTCATTTATTCAACAGACGGTTATTACAGCCAGCCACGCACACCATGTCTGTAAAATTCTCTTAGATCAGGAAATTGAAAGGTCTGGAAATTAAGGGGCAGACATAAAGACTGTGCAGCAAAGAGCAGGCTGGTTCTGGAGTTCTGGGGGCAGCGCCCCACTGCCGAGACAGCCAAGTTTTGGAGGAGGCAGCAGAGCCTTGGAAAGTCGTCTCCAGTGCCTGCAGAGTTGCTGTCTTCACCTCCCTGGAAGGGGAAGCAGGGGCCCATGGAGAGGAAATCAGAAAGTTGGGGGTCCTGGGTCCAGGCCGGCTCTGATCTAATGAGCTGTGTCACGCCGGCAGCCGGTTTCTCTGGTCTCAGTGTCAAGTGAGACCATTTTCACGCACCTTTCACCTCTGCCAGGCTTTCCCTGACCCTGACCCCCTGCACTGGTACCTGCATTGCCCTCCCTGTCCGTGATGTACCTCCCCACTCCACCTGGACCCTCTGCTCCCCCTCTAAGCTCTGCTCCCTCCTCTGAGCACAAAGGCCATTCCCTCTGCCTGGAAGGTTCCTCCTCTCCCCACTTCCCCCAAGACGGTCTCTTCTGGATCATGGTGTGTGTGTGGTGGTGGTGGTGTGTGTGTGTGTGGGGGGGGGGGGTGTTGGCTCATGGAGAGGGTCCCTGGCCTCCCTCAGCCCCTTGGGTCCTGGGTCTCTCACCCTCCCCATATCAGGTTTGATTGTCCCTGCGCACTCGGCCATGTCTGAAACAGCCAAATCTTCCTTTGGTCCTCGCTGTCTTCCTCGGCAAGAACTCACAAATTTCATGACAGCAGAGACTTTGTCCTTTTCATGTCGCTATTTCCTGAGGTCTAGAACAGGAGCTTGTGGACAAAATGGTTATGAAATAGCTGTAGAGTGAATGTGGAAACTCTACCCAAGCTCTGAGTTCCTTCACGTAGCCCTTTGCACCGCTCCGCCGCCCCCAGCTGTCCCACCTGCAAAGCAAATCTCCTCCGTACCCCACCGGGACCCCCTAGTAACTTAATTTTAGACTTTGTGGAAGGTAGCAGAATGGGGGCTTCAGAGCCGGGTATGTCTGGGTCTCCATCCCTGCTTTGCCATAAACTGTGTGACCTTGAGCAAGTCACTTTATCCGGAGCCTCAGTTTCTTCATCTGTACAAACCCATCTGCTGAGGTTGGGGGAGAATGAGTAAGCAGCTCCATAACGGTGAGTCTTTTGTCTGTTTTGTTCTCTGCTGGATCCCCAGTGCTTAGAACACAGCAGGTGCTCGGTGAATGGGTGACCTCTCAGAGTTCTAGAAATCTGAAGTCCAAGGATAAGGTGCCTGGGAGGTGGGGGGGAGGGGGTTGGCTCCTTCAAGAGCGTCTCTCTTAGTTTCTGGGGCTCTGAACAATCCCTGGTATTCCTTAGAGCTGCAGAGCCCACCTCTGCCCAGCTCTAAGGCCATCCCCCCTTTTGTCTCTGTGTCTCCGCTTGTAAGACACCAGGCATTGGATTCAGGACCCCAAATCATCCGGGGTGATTTTCTCTTGAGATACTTAACTAATGACATCTGCAAAGACCCTATTTCCAAGTAAGGTCACACTTTGAGGTTCTGGATGGACATGAAATGCAGAGGGTTGCGGGGGAGGTGGACTCTATTTACAACCCCATACAGAGGATCAACATCTGCAAAAAAAAAAGTTGCTTCTTCTGAGGGACACCTCTGTGACAGCTGCCCTGGGCAGGGGACCTCACGGCCCTCCCGGCCAGCCCCGTGGACCCTCCCGACACCCACCCTGTGCCCCCAGGCTCCTGGGAAGTCTGATGGCTCCATGACAAGCCCCACTTGTTTGGGGGGAAGCCACAGTTGCAGAATCCCAGCGTGAGAAGGGAAGGAAAGTGCTGACTTAAAAACTGAAACCCTGACAGATGTAGCACTTTTTAACTCTGCGATGGGCCTGTTGGCACTTGTCAGCTCCCAGCACGATGCTAATGTGCGCTTTCATCAAAGGACGAGTCTGCTCCAGCTCCTCCTCCTGCCTGACCTCTCCCACAGGCTTTGCTGGGTGTCCTGCCTGCCAGCCCCCCACACTCCCCCTGCCTCCCCAGGTGACTTTTGGCCCCTCCCTTTTATATGAATGACCTGCCTTCCTTCCCCCTTGCCTCCCGCCCTCCCCCATCATCCCTGGTCTCTCCCCATGTCAGTCTCCGCCCCCCCCCCCCCCCCCAGTATTCCCTCTCTGCCTCCTTTTCTTTCAGTTCAGCAAGATAAACATTTGTGGAGCCTCTACTGAGTACCAGGGACTGGGCTAATGAGGAGGGTCAAGATGAACCCCCTGCCACTTTGTTCCCTTTCTCTCTCCTCTTGCCTCTCTTCCACCTCTGGGGGAATCTTCTCTCTTCCCCGGCTTTGGGCCTGTCCAACCCAGCCCTGGCTCTCCCTCCTTCTCCCCGCTCCCTCCCGCCTCTGCGGCTCTCCCTCTCACTCCATCAAAATTCTCCCCACCAACTCCATTTCCTCCCCTGTCCCCAATGTCAGGCTTCAACCCCCGAACTAGAAAGGTGGCCAGCTAATTGCAGGCCCCTGGGCCCGCTGGCGGATAGGGTCAGGCCACGCTGCCTTGCCTGCTGGAGCAGGGGGACAGCTGATGCAGATGGACAGACAGGGGTCCAAGGGCCGGCCCTGCCGCTCTGGCCCAGAACTGCTGAGCAGCCGGATTGAGGGCACAGGAGCTTCCCGAGGCCCCGGCCCTGCAGGCAGCCAGGACCAGCTGATGCAGGAGACACACAATCAGGGGCAGGACTGAAGCTTCTCGGCAGCCCTGAGCAGGACAGGCTGATTGCAATGGACGTGGGCGTTGCGGGCGGGCTGGACGCCAGGGTGCCAAGGGCAAATGGAAGCCATGATGTCCACGGTTATAAAGGGAGCCGGAATTGGGGGCCACCTGGGGCTGGAGGTCAGCGGGACAACCATTCAGGGATGCTTTCCTGAAAATCCCAGAGGTCAAAAGAAGATCACCTGGGGACAATGCTTGGCATTGCCCATTGCACTTGGCCCGTCTACGAATGAATGGACAAACCAAGCTCCCCATGTCTGCTCTGCCCCTGTGGCCATGCTGGGCATCTACACATTGGCAGTGCCACTGCCCGAGCCGGGGCCTCATGACCCAGTGCTGGGCAAAGAGACGCTTGGAAAAGTCTGCAGAGGCTTCTGGAAAGCTCTCCTCACACCTAAGAAGGGGGTGCTGAACTGAAAGTGACGCTGGGAGTCCCGCAGCCTGAGATGAAATGGACCTCAATGTTGTCAAATCCAAGACCAGAACTCGCGACAATGGTGATTCTCTGCGGCGGAGCATGTCTTCCCTTGGCTTCTTACTGCGCGAAATGACGGCTTTTGCTGCTGTTTAAGGCTGCCGGAGCCCGTCTGAAGCATGTCCTCTGTAGCTCGCAGGCCAGGCACCCGCAATAACAAACATGGTTCTTCGATTCTCTGAGCATCGCTAGTGATCTTAAAGCTCCCTCCCCCACCCCAGAATGGCCGTGAGAATCCAAGAAATCCTACATCTCACACAATGCCTGGCACATGGGCAGCTCTCAAGACACACAGTCGTAATTATTACTTACATATCAGTTCATCACAGTCAATGCATTATTTACAGTTGGTTATATGTGGTTGTTATTAGTGCACTTTGCCAAATATTTCTGGTTCTCTCTCCCTTCCAAGCATAACAGGATTGTGCTTCTTGGTCCCTTTGTGGGTGGGAGAAGCCATGGGTCTAATTCATACAGGCTGGCCCTGCTCCCACCCGCTCCCCGGACCCGATCCGTGTTACCCCTGCCAGCTCACCCAGCAGTGCTCTGGCAGAGCCGCCAAAATGCTGCCTCCCTCAGGGACACTCAGGCAGAGCTGTCCATGGCAAAACTGTCACACACAGTCATTTCCCCCAAGGCACCCACATTCCATGGGTGTGGGGTGAGGGGGGCAGCTTGCAATGCCAAAAGCACCTCCCACTCTTTGAGAATGGGTGCAAACTGGAGCTACTCTTTCTGTGGAGCTTTTCCAGAGTGGTGATCTCTTTCTAGGGGCCCCCAAATTGCTCCTCCTGCAATCTGGCTTTTGTCATTGAGCCCCAGCGGCAGATGGGGCTTATTTCAGTCCCCATGAAAAATCAGTGATTATTTAAAAAAGGAAAAGAATACGTGTTGGTGAGGATGAGAGTCAGAACCCGTATACATTGCTGGTGGGAATGCAAACAGGTACAGATGCTGTAGAAAAGAGCAAAAAGTTCAATGTGGGATTACCACATAGCCCAGCAATGCCACTCCTAGTATACACTCGAGAGAATTGAAAACATCTGGCCACAGAGAACCTTATACACAAATATTCATAGCATTAGTCATGAAAGTAAATAACTTCAACAGCCCAAAGTCCTTCAACGAATGAATGGACAAACCATGGCCTACCCAGACACAGGAATATTACTTAGCGATGAAAAGGGATGAAACATTGACATGTGTTACCATGTGAATGCACCTCAAAAATGTGAGGCTAAGTGAAAGAAGCCAGCCCCCAAAGGCCACATTTTGGATGATGCTATTTGTATGAAATATCTAGAGTAGGTAAATCCATGGAGACAGCAAACAGATTCATGGCTGCCGGGGCCTAAGAAGAAAGCGAGAAGGGGCGGGGGGCTGGGGCCGGGGGAACATATGAGTACTGGGCAGGGAGTTTCCTTTCTGAGTGATGAAAATGGTTCTGAATACCTGTCAGGCAGAGCCCGGGGCATAGCAGGCACTTAAGAAATGTTTATTCCTCATCCTACCCCCACTCTACCTGCTCCCCATAAAAGGGATAAAAATTCTTTTAAGTATCATAAGTGCCGCACTTGAACCTTTGGACTGGATCACAGCTGCCCTTAGGGAGGGTCTTGTTTACCTCTGTGCCCTGACCACAAGCTTGCACTTTGACATCTGCGTTACCTCCAGCTTGCAGGCTTGAGAAAACCCTGCCCAGCTCCTCTCCAACCTGTGTAATCACATGTTGTGCTGGGTCTCCCTGCCACTATTTACTTAGCCGGCATCATAATTAACTGTTTATTAGGCTCTTTCAGCCAGGCTGGGATTCCCCACTTATAGCAAGATGCAGTGTCCCCTGGCTGCCCCTCCTTTTGCTGCCTTTCTGGAAAGACCTGGTTTCTTTCTCCAGTCCTTCCTGAGGCTCCCTGGGCTGAACGCTCTTCTTGGGGTATTGAAGGGAATGGCAAGGACAAGTGAGTTGCTCTGGCATCTCTGCTGGGCATGGACTGGGAGCTGTGTCTTAGATCCCCACAATCTAGGGTGGGCCCCCAGTGAGATTCTAAGACCAGCTTTGTCATTTGGGAGACCCACTGCAAAATGAATATGCAGGGCAGTGACAGCAGAGTCATGCTAAGTCCAGGCCCTGTGTGACCTCATAGGCTGCCCCCCAAGGGATCACTGTCCTGGCTATAGATGTGAGCGCAGCACAAGAATCCAGCACTCACTGGCTTTCCAGGGCAAGAGCCTCAGACTCCTGAGTGAGATTCCAGCTCTGCTTCTTATTGTGTCTGTGATCTTGGACAAATCATGTGTCTCTCGGGCTCAGCTTTCTCATCTATAAAATGGGGCCACGCTTAGAGAGCACGCGCTGGTGTCTGGCCTATAGCAACTGCTGCAAAAGCATTCACCGTTATTATTTAATTGACCTGAGTGGATTCAACTCATCTCCACAGCAATCTAAGGGTGGGTGCTGTTATTATACTCATTACCAGGTGGGGAAACCGAGGCACAGACATTCCCTTAGGCGGGGAGGCTCCTATTTGAACCCAAACACCGGTACCAGATGTTGTATAAGAGGGAGCAGAACAAGTGGAGGAGCCCTAGAGGAGAAGGTGCTGTGCCCCTCAGTGGGCAGTGGAGGTGACCACACCCCCTAGGGGTCTGTTCCGGTGCCTGGCTCCTGCAGGTGCCAGTACACATGAATGGGATTGAAGCACCTAAGATTCTTTCACATCTCGGGGGGTTCTGAGCATTTCTGCTGTGTAGTTGGGGCTGAAGTATAGTGGTAAGAGGTCTTGGCCAGTCACCCAGCCAGGAAGGGACAGCCCTCCTGGGTCTCTCCAATTCCAAACTCCTAGCTCTTTCCTGCCTAGCCTGCTCCCTTCTGGAAACATGCACAGTTGGCATTGCTTAGCCGGGAGCCTCGGGTGGCCCAGATCCTGGGAACGTTGCCTGCACTATTCCTTCGGGTCAAGTCAAGCCTCTCCTCTCACCTCTGGTCCCTTCCCCAGGCAGATAAAATAGCAAAACCGCGAGCTATGTGCTCTCAGCAATGCTTCCCAATGGGGTGATGGGGGTGCTCCTCTAGCCCCTCAACTCCATTAGCCAGTGTTTTGCAGCCTTTGATGAACAGACGTTTCCAAAATCCAGGCAAGCAAGGAAGGCTGGGCTGTAAGCGAGGCCTTGGTAGAGTGCTCTGGAGAACTCCCAGGAAGGACTTCTCCTAACAGTCTCCACGATCCCCATCTCCATGGAGCCTGAGGATTCTCACTGTGAGAAATCCAAAACCCAGCCTGGCCTCCAGAGCCCCCTGGGCCTGAGCCCAGGGTGGAGGGGTGAGCTGAGCGATAGCGACTGATCCTTTCCAGGTGCCAGGCTGTGGAGCAGGCAGCCCTGGCGGCCAGGGGCTCCTGTCACATGCCTGCCACCAGAGGAGGCGAGAAAGGAGCAGACAGGACTATTTCCAGGGACAGCTAGCTACTCCCCCCCCCCCCCCCGGGAGGTTTGGGGGGGGGGCTCTTTGGAGACTCAGACTTTGTCTTTGGAGACTCAGACTCAGAAAAGTTACAAGAACAGTACAAAGAATTCCCACATACACCTCTCCGGCCTCAGTATCCTCCCCCCAGACCTGCCCCTCCATCCCAGTTGCTCCCTTCCCCACACCCTCCTCCCGCCCTCAAACGCTCCCCTTTTCTGCCTTCATTTCTCACCCTCTCCCTCCTTTCCCTCCATCCCTCCTTCTCCCCATCCTGCCCCCAGCACAGGAAGCTGCAAAAAAAAAATAAATAAATAAAATAAAAATGAAGATATTTTTAGCCTGTGGGTCCTAGGATCCCCATTCAGTGAGACCAGCAGTGAGAGAGTGGAAAGGGTTGGGAGGAGTTTTGGGGGAAACTTATTTCTTCTACATAACAAAGAGGTGGGCCGTGAGAGAGGAAATGCAGTTGGGGGAGAGGGTGGGGGAAGGCGGTCAGGGCTTGCCTTCGGTGGGGCTGTGGGGTCTGGACTACAAACTGAACGTTTAGTTATTACTGGAGAGCTGGACGCCAGCTCTTTGTATGCAACCAAGTCCACAGAAGGAGCCACATGGGGACCCAAAATTTATATGGGTTACATATTGTTATACACAAAACATCATAAGGGAGGTCACAGTTCCAGCAGGAATGTGTTCTTGAAGATCTTTACATAATTAAAACCTCAAATAATTCAAGCTCCCCCTGAAAGAGGTGGAAACATGTCTCTCTGTCCATTAAAATGTCACCAGTGTCACCAACACAGGGTGCCGTGCGCCGCAGTGAAACTGCGCTTGAACCACTAGGTTCGAAATGATACGATTACTGATTTTTTTTTAAACTGGGGAGATTTGCACTGTTCTACATGTTGCACCTAAAGGGAGGCTTTACTTCATGCATGTTTTATATTGCACTGTGTCAAATTTGCAATTCTACCTAATGACCTGTTCTCCCCTCCCGTGCAAGACCCACAGCGCTGCAGGACTGGGTGCCGGGGAGAAGCCCAGGGCTGAGGTTTCTGCTGCAGCCCCTTCATGAAGGAGACGAGAGGGGTTTGGCTCTGTCCAGGAGGGAACAGGCCCCTCACTTGAGCTCAGACATGTGCGCTCCCCCTCTGGGCCTGGCCTGACGATGTGGCTGGTGAGACCTTGGCTTTCGGAGCTTCTGCCACCTGCTAGCGTTCTGATCTTGGGGAAGCATTTTTCACCTCTCTGAGCCTCAGTTTCCACAGCTGCAAAAAGTGGTTACTAATAGCCACCTCAGAGGTGA
Source organism: Talpa europaea (assembly GCF_964194135.1). Taxonomy (NCBI): domain Eukaryota; kingdom Metazoa; phylum Chordata; class Mammalia; order Eulipotyphla; family Talpidae; genus Talpa; species Talpa europaea. The sequence goes on along the minus strand of NC_140082.1, from coordinate 9,050,245 downwards.
GCTAACAGATCCCACTGCGCTTCGCACACAGCCTGGCTGGTGCAGAGCCTCACCCCCAAACCCCCTAATGCAGGGGCGCCAGAAACTGCAGATAGAGCTGAACCTTCGTGTGCTGTTTCTCCTCTGCACACATACCTGGGAACAAGCTACATTTACAAATTTGGTCGAGTGAGAGATGAACACCAGCGCTAATAATAAAACAGATTGCAATGAGTTGTATAGCTGTGATCCTCTCTCAAAATACCTTACCGTGCATAATATTTTTGGACCGAGAGTAACTGAAACCTCAGAAAGTGAAACCACGGAGGGTGGGGAGGGGCTGAAAAAGCCCACATCGCCTCCCTCTGCTGCTCCAGCCTTGCTTATCTGTTGGGGTTCAGTTTCCCCGCAGACCGTGGCCCCCCTTGGGCAGGACCTGTTTCTCCGCGGGGTCACAGTCTCGGCCCCGCGCAGAGAAGACCAGCAAACCGCTGAAAGCCGGGAGCTCCTGGACCCCACACGACACTCAGTCTGCCTTGGGGGCTCCTTTCCTTCTCTCCTGGACTCCAGCCCCAGGACGGTCCTCTCCCCCTCTCTCCAGGGGCGATGGGCGCGAGGAACACCGGTTCCAACCCCACCAGGACTCCGGAGCGCCAGACCTGCAAGCCCCCTTTCTGTCCGGCCCTCCCCTCCACTCCTGGGGAGATGAATTAGCTGATAAAAGTTGTTTACTCCTGGGCTCAGGGAACTCAAAGGGAGCAGATCTGCACTTTAAAGGCCCACTTTGGAGCCCGGCGCTGCTAAACCCAGAGAAAGTGCTGGTTAACGCAGAGGGAGAGAAATGCAGGGCTTGGGGCTACTACTCAGCCTTCGCAGAGCTGCTGCTGTTGCACCTTAATTATTGGTTTCTGCGCCCTGCTCAGAGGGTAAGAGACCCGAAGACCTGGAGAGGGAAGAGAGCGTCTCGCAACACCTGCTGTGTCTCTGACTTTGCGTCTTGCTAAATCCCCCATCCCCTGGCGGGAGGCTCTTCTCTGACCTTCGTTTTGCAGATGGAGAAACTCCTGCTCAGAGAGGTTAAGTGTCTGGCTGGAGGATGCACAGCTTACAGGCAGCAGAGCTGGGAGCCAGACCTGATCTGTGCCACACCAAGGATGCTGTTCTTTCTTGCATCTTTCCCTCAGGCAGCCACAGTCCCTGCTACTCAGCGGAATGGAATGTCTGACATTCACGGGCCTCTCTGATTCCCCCAGAAGCCCGGAGGAATCTTGACTCATGGGCAGGAAAGCAGTCCCTGCAGGCTCCTTGCCCCAGTCTGCCTCCCCACATCCACCAGCTGTCTCAGCACCCACCGAACCCACCTTGCATTCCTAGGTGCCTTGGTCTATATCTTCCCTGAGTCTGGTAGTCCCTGCCCCAGCCCCTTGCCTTCGGGGCTCATCTAGATTCACCCCCAAACTGATCCAGCTCAAATGTCTCCCTGGCCTTAGCTCACATCCTTTTTCCTCCCATAAAGCAAGATCACACCAGTGTGCACAGCACAACCCAGGGCACCATTTGCGTAGCCCACAGCGCACAGTCCAGATGTTCTCTGATAAGAAGTGTGATGTGTCTTGTTATGGTTGTAAACCTAAGGGCAGTGCTGAAGTCATGAGCAGCGCCACACCCAGCACCTGCCTGATGCTCATGAACGTAAATGAAAAGAATTCACAAATGGATGACTGCTACCAGGGAGGACCCTAACAGACAGAGGCAGCAAACACCCCAGAACTACCCTTCCAATCTAGCATTTCCCCTGCCTTCGTGCCCCTGGGGAAGGTGGGGGTTCAGTGGCTCTTTCCAGCACAGTTACTGTAACAGGGTGGTCCCCAGGAAAGGGGGAGGTTCCTTGCCCCACCCAAGGGAGGGTGGAGCTGAGCAGGAAGAGGAGAAGCAGAAGAAGAGACTGAGGAAGGAAGCAGGATGGAGCCAGGAGACCTGGAGGAGGCGCATGGAGCCTAGAGACATGTGAAGAAACTGCGCTTGTCTTTTGGTCGTGGACTGGGTGACACAGATGTGGGTGAGACCCGTGGGGAGGTGACCATGGCAGCTTTTATCTTGATGTTGATTTTGCTCTTTTCCTTCCGGGCTTGTCCGGTTGTTTCTGACCCTTTTCTGTGGGTCCCCACTGGAAGATGCTTTAGACTTGTGGCAGGCTTTGGGGCCTTGCTCTGGGCCGATCCCATATGGATGGACTTTTACCCACGAGGGGACGGGTCACTTTGGGTGCTTCACTTAGAAACTAGACTCTTGGCCTTACCTGTATTGTTTCCTAGTTTTATTAAAGATCCTTCCCATTAGTCTCATGTGTTTTGTGTTGATGCGGCGGATGGCCGAACCCATTTAGAATAGGCAGGTTTGCGGGGTTTGGGCTGCCCCTCTCCCTGTCCTATAACACTACCACAGCTCAAAACCCCGTCGGGGTTCCTCTCTGCGGAGTTGTCTGAGAGGCAGGTTCGCAGGCGGCTTCCTCTCCTACCTTGTGTCAGAACTGGCTCCATTTAACTTTGGGCTGTGTCCAGAGCTCAAGCCCACTCTTCAAAGAGGAGCACCAGCCACCCTTGAGGAAAATCAAGGAGAACCCATGTGCCAAAAAGCTAATCCTCAGCCCAGTGCAAGATGTGTCAGTGCAGGGCAGCCTGGCTGGCTCGCGTCTGGCCTCTGAGGCGCCGCCTCTGAAGGGCCACCCTGACTTAGGTAGATGTGTCTCGGGGGTTAGATTTGCAAGATCCACTCTGAATAAATGCCACAGTCAGGCTTACAAGGAACAAACTGGGCCTTCGTTGACTGGGCCTTCCCTAGCTGCTACGCTTTTTAATGAAACCTGTCTTGCGTCACCCTCAAACCCATATGAGGTGTGGACCTCACACTCCCCCATTTTACAGATGAGGAAAATGAGGCTCGGAGAGGTAAAGTGACGGGTCCAGGTGCTTCGTTGGGTCACGGAGATGAGACTTGGACCCGGATCTGCCAGGCTTCTGAGCCGATGTCTTTCTTACCACAAGCAGTGTCGGTCTCCGGTGTCCTGCCGACACCGGCTCCTGTGTGGTCTGCTTACTCTCCGGAAGCGGGAATCTGGACTTTGTGTGACTCGTCCCTCCCAGAGGCAACTGACAGCAAGGCGTCTCCTCCAATGGGGTTCATGTGTGTGAATCCCCCCTCTCTTGCCCCGCCCTTCTTGGCGTCCACCTCTGCTGGGCCGGGGATGCTGTCACTGCGTATGAAGCCAGGGATCCAAATCCTGGGCACGCTCGTTCTTGAGCTAAAACGGTGAGGACTCTTCTCACAAACTTGATTTATTCTTTTTTTTTCTGGTTAGACACCACACTTCTTCATGCTTGTGTAACAGGGTAATCCCCGGAAAAGGAGGCTTCCAGGTTCCCTGCCCCCCCCCCCAAGGAAGGGTGAGCTGGGCAGGGAGGAGAAGCAAGAGACGCCTGGGAGAAGGAAGGGAGGAGCTGGAGGAGTCCCCGAGGAGGCGCATGGAGCAGAGACAGGTGACGAAGCTGCACTTGCTTCTCGGCCTTGGGCTTGCACCTGGGACTTGGGGGTACATGGAAGGACACACTTGAAAGAGACAGAGACGTGGCTGAGACCCATGGGGAGGTGACAGCCTGTAGCTGAGAGACCCGTGGCAGCCTGTATCTTGAGTTTTGATTTTACTCTTTTCCTTCCAGACTTGCCTGGCCCCTTCTGCCCCGTTCCTGTGGGTCCCCACCAGAAGGGGCCTCAGCCTGGTGGCAAGCTTTTGGGTCAAAATGGCCCTGCTTCAGGCCAACCCTGTTTGGGTGGGCATTTACCCATGAGAGGGTGAGTAACTTTGCTTGCTTTGGAAACTATATTCTTTTTTTCTCTTTACTGCACACTAATTGTATTAGAGCTATTTTCTGTTGAAGGTCTTATGCACCAGAGTATATCTTGTCTTGATGTGGCACATGCATGGCAGAACCCATTAAGAATAGGCAGATTTGTCGGGGGGGGGGGGAGTCCTAGGGGTCCCTCCTGACACCCAGGAGAGTGCCCACCTTTGGATTCCAATAACCAATAACACCTGTACAGTATAGCTTATTCCAGAGTATGGGTCACAGAGCATTCATGATGTTTTAATTTTTTATTATTCTCTTCCCTGGGTTGGTCCTGCAGTTTCAAAGACACTGAGAATTAAAGACCAACACTTACTGAGCTCGCCCCACACCACGGCTAACTTCGTATTCTGGGACAAGTGTCAGGGATCCCTGGACAGATAATCTGTGTTTGTATATAAAGCTCTGTTGGAACACAGAGCCCGCTATTGGTTTACACAATGCCCGTGCTGCCTCCGTGTTCCAACGGCAAGACTTTAGCGGTTGTCACTATATGACCCTCAAAACCAAACTGAGTCACCTTATGACTCTTCACAGAAAAAAAAAAAAAAGTGTCACTCCAGCTAGAGAAGATATTTGCTGTTTTACAATGCCCAGCCTCAGAACTCCCTTCTCAAAATTGAAAAATCTCCATCGAATGAGGGTAGAGCTCACGGCCAGGTATAGAAGTTGAAAATGGAGATATTACAGGGTGTTGAATGGTGCCCCCCCCCAAAAAAAAGATATGTTCAAATTGTATACCCCAGAAATTGTAACTGGCACCTTATTTTGTAAAAGGGTCGTTGGAGATGTAACTAAGCCAAAGATCTCAAGAAGAGATCATTCTGGATGATCCAAGTGGACCCTAAATCCAATGACAAGTGTCCTTATCAGGGACACACAGAGAGACACACAGAAAGAAGAGGAAAGGCCATGTGATGATAAAGGCAGAGACTGGAGCACTGCAGCTAAAACCAGCTGACAACCACAGGAAGCCAGAAGAGACAAGAAAGATCACCCCAGATAACCCCAGAGGAAGGGGAGCCTGCTGACGCCAGGATTGTGAGCGTCCTACCTCCAGACTGTGAGAGGATAAATTTCTGTTATTCTTCTTTTGTCTTCTGTTCTCCCTTACCCCTCAGTATCTCCTTGTTCCTTTCCCTCCTCCTGCCCTCTTAATCTCAGAACCCTCATGGTGTTTGTTCATGTCCATGAGTTATTTTTTTTAAAAGCATTTTACACTATGGAATCCGTAACATTACAGATTCCACACATCTCTGTTAGTTCAAACCACCTGGTTGTTGGTAATTTGTTACAGCAACCCAGGGATCTCCTATACTCACTTTCCAGCTTCCTTTGCAGCTAGGGCACAGACATGTGACTCAGCTCCGCCAATCAAAAGCACCTTCCTAGATTAAATGGAAGCCAAAGGTGGGAGGAAGAAGGAGCCACACCCCTCTCACGCCTTCTCCATGCCGACGAACAGTGTCCAGAATTACTGCGGTAACAGAGTATTTTACTATAGCGGACCAGAGCAGACAGAAGCAGCATTTTCACTATAGAACTACTTCTGGGATGACTTGGGGTGTAGCGTCTGGGTCTACAAACACAAAGTCTAACTTGCCGGCTGGAAATTCTGCAAGCTACTCCCTGTCCTTGAGGCACTTTCCTTTGCTGATAAAATTAGCCAGAGTTGGTGTCTGTTGTCTCCAGGGGTGTGTGGGAGCTGGCTTACACCAGCACAGGAAAGCCAGATGTCCTCCTTCAGGGGTGTCACACTGGTAGCTTAAAGTCACAATGGCAGCATTTACACTATGGAAATTGGCAAGTGCTACAATTAAGAACTTTTTATTTTTGAAGAGTTGCATTATCCCACAAATTGTTTCCAGCTAAACAATTGATGGACAGAATATCTCATTTTGCCCTGTATCCAGCCAATAACAAATGTTTTATACTTGTCTTTCTCCACTGAGGAATCTAAAAGAGAGGAACACGGTCAATCTCAGAGTCATATGTCTATGAGGTAATAAATCAGAGATCTGGGCTTCTGAGTTCACATCCTTTACATCAGAATAAGGCTAATGGCCACTTTCTTTGAAAAGAAAGACTTAGAGTCAGACTGTACCAAAAAACCAACTAACAACAAAGACGATGCAAACCTCCACAGTCTCAAAGGATACCATCTGGTCCTGAACTCACCCAAATCACTCAGTGTCTTGGGCAGAGGGTAGAATTTCTGGCAGAAAATTGGCAGGTCAGAGTGCAGGTCCAGGGATGTTCAGATCTGGTTGGGAGCACAGCCTGCTTTACAGTTAAAGCTCCCTTGATGCTTCCAATGAAGAAAGAGAAAGCCTTCCACATTTGGAGGGGAGTAGATTGCAGGTGTAATTAACAGGCTCGAGGGAGGCAGACAGCCTCACCTTGATGCTCTTGGGGTCCAGGGCTTGCGCTGTGGGCGCTGACAGTTTTACCATTAGTGGGACATGTTGGGAGCCTCTGTGCCTCGTCTCCGGGAGAGAGATTTATAACACCGGCACAGCTGCGTGAGCACAGCTCCAGCCAGATACCACGTTCAGGGAGTGAAGCTTCCTATCTGAAGTTTCATCCTCACACCTGCCGGCTCCACCTGGGGATGTCCCCCTGCTGGAATCACACGTCCCCTCCTTGCCTCCTCTGGTGGATGCGCTCCTCTTGCAGGGCGTGCTCGTTCCTGGCCTCTGTCCAGAGGGCGGGCAGATGCACCCAGGGAGTGGGTGGCCATGGGTGCGGGAGACCGCGCCTGCACCTGGGCTTGTGGTGTAGTGCTCCGGGGAGTTGGAGGGGGGCTGGGGTGTCTGGTGTGTGTCAGGTGGAAACACCCTGAGCCAGAGCTTTGCACCAGCCGCTGGAGTCTGAGCAGCCAGGTGCTAGGGTGGGCCAATCCAAGACAGAGTCCTACAGTAATAAAGTTAAAGCCCATTTCCCCTTTGTGAGCCTTGCTGTCTTCTACACGCACCAGTTTCAATTCTTACTACATGCTGGGTGTGCGTTACACCCCCATTTTTCTGATGAGGAAAAAAGAGACCTTGAGAGGTTAAGCAGCCTGCCCAAAATCCACAGCACATAAATGACAAAGCTGGATTTGAACCCAGGACTTCAGGACTCCGCTGCTCAGGTTTTGAGCAATGCTGAGCAGTGTCCTTTCAACCCCCCAGTTCATGTCCTCTCCCAACGTGCGAGTGTGAATTTGGAAATAGCTTCTCTGCAGATGCATTTGGCTGAGACGAGCTCCTACTAGTCGGGTGGGTCCTAATCTAATCTGCTGTCCTTATAGGAGAGGAATTTGGACCCAGAGACCAGACTTTCAGAGGAAAGATGGAAAAGCAGAGATGGGAGGGATGCGGCTGCAAGCTAAGGAATGCCAAGGACTGCCTGCGCCCTCCACAAATTAGAAGCTTTGGAGGGAGCCGGACCGTCCCCAACTTCTTGTTTCAGACTTCTGGCTCCCATAACTCTGAGACGCCAAATTTCTGCTGTTTTAAACCACCTAGTTTGCGGTAGTTTGCCATGGTAACCTGAGGAGCGGGGGTGGAGGGGGGGTTGCTTACACGCCCTGTGTCCTCCACGGCCCTGTCTCTACCCAGGCCTGGCCTCTGCCAGCCAGGGCCAAAGCTGGGAAGCTGTAGGATCAGGCCACTTCTGGCCTTGACCAGAGGGAGACCAAAGAACTCTCACTTGGCCCCAAAACCTAAGGCCAAAGTGAAAGGTCCTTTCCCAGCCCCATCCTTGTCCTCAGGGATAAGGGTTTCAACCAACCTGCGGCCTCTACAGCCGTTGGTTGGATGTGGGGGGAGTAAAGGCTCTTTTCTGTCAGTAAACAACACTAGTAGGGCTTCCTGACGTAGTTGTGCCCTGGTGACCTTCACAGAGATTTTTAGTGCTGCTGGGAGACTCACTTTACCTCAGACAGGCCGAGTGCTGCCCCGGCTTTCTGGGCACTGACTGCGTTTTATGATTCCAAAGTGCAGATCTAGGTCCAGGGACATCCCTGCAACATTTTTCTTTTTCAGCTTTTTGTTTGTTTGTTTGGGACTGGAAAAATCCTGTGTCCCCAGAGAGCACCACAGCAGTTCCCTCAAGAGTCTGTGGCTGGGTCCACCCTCCCAGGAGGCCCGTCTGCCAAGGAAACATCTGAGGGGAATGCTTACCCTCTGCTCGAGAGCCTCTCCCGGGAGAGTTATCACTGTTCACTTGCATCTTCCCCTCATCAGACAGGGGCCTTGTTTCATTTCCCTTTGAGTTCCCAAGATCTGACGCGTAATAGGTTCTTTATAAATGTCACAAACCCTGGGCCTCCCTGGTGGCACAGGGGTGAAAGTCTCAGTGCTATCAAACTAATGCCAGCCACTGCAGCATGAGTTTGCTCCCTGGACAGCCAGGGAGCTACCACATGGTGCAGCAGACCTCTCCTGTCTCTCCCGCTGCTCCCTTCAGCAGTGTATTTCAGTCAGTCTGCCTGTTCTGTTCCCCACTCTGGCTCTGGTGAATCCTCTCACCCCCCACACCTCTGGCCTGTACTCCGGCTCTTGTATGCATAAATGAATGAAAAACTAAATCTTAAAAAAAAAAAATCACAAATTCTCCACTCACCATGGAGATTGAATTGGTTCAGCCAACAGAGCCACCATTTTGGATCTCCTACCATGCCCCTACGGTTGAATATATGTCGTAGTCATACCCAGAGAGAATATTCCTATGGCATCATTTGCTCAGTTCCACGTAGCTGAGATGTAACAGAGGTGGATTTGAACCCAGGTCTACAGAACCCAGGTGTTCCCTCCAAGCCCCAACCCCTTGCAGGACACCTATTCCCTCTAAACCAATCATTAATTTGGGGAGAGTGGACACACAGCCTTAGTCCAGATATTTCAGAAAATAAATCAAAAAGGTCTATTTTGAAGTCAAATAGTTTTGATACTGCGTTTCTCAGAATCTCTTCAGTCTGCGCGGTCCAGACTCTCCAAGCAGCCAGGGGACCATGACCTCTGGCCAGGAAATCTTTCTGTTGCTTTTCAGTTGTTGACCTTATCCTTCAGCGTCGCTGAGCCAGAGTGTGGGGGGGTGGGGGGGTGGGGGAGGCAGTGTTTTTAACCTCTCACATCTTTAAGCTTTGAAACTCTTGGGATCTCCGCTGGGGAGGCGGTTGGGGAGATAGATGATAAAGATGGTGACGGTGATGATGGTGCAATTGTAACTCTAACAACGACCACATCTCAGCCATGCCATACAGAGCGCTGGCCTTTCTCACATCTAGTTAGTCTTCATAATCTTCTAGTTAGTCTTTCCTTCACGGATAAGGAAAGTGAGGCTGACCTTGCAGGACTCAAGTCCCATTCTGACCTCTAAGGTGCTTCTCACTCCCTGGCACACCACTCCTCCAGACAGCTTACCAGAGAAGGGTCTTCTGGAATGTGCCAACATTTGTGACCACCTCCTTGGACTCCAGGGTTTTGGCCTCGAGATGTCAACAGAGACATAATTTACTTCTGTCTAGAAACCAGCGGGGCCTCCTTGTGTGGGGGGTGGGGGGGTGGGGGGGCAGGTGAGTGTGACCCAGCTTGAGGCCAGGGCTTCTGTGCCCCCTGGCGTCACCTTGGCTGGGAGGCACCAGTCTCCCTTTGACCTGTCAGCAGAATTCCTTCAAGTCACCCCGGTTTTCCTGTGTTTAAAAGGAGACTAATCACAGCTAAGCAGTTTGAAGTCCTGGTCTGAAAAGCATCATTATTACTTGCTTGAGGGTGTTGGGATTTCAGGGCCTCAAAAAAGAAAGAAAGAAGCCCACATTGATTTCTAATGCAAATTGGGTTCGAAGAGGATGTTAGGCTCTCTAGCGTTCCCAGTCACCCACAGAGGAGGGCACACCCCAGGGGGGACTGTTGCCTTGGGCAAAGAATTTTTTCACATCAAGACAAAACCCAGATACAGCCATTTGCCCCTTTCAGACCCTCAGCCTCTCCTTTCCTAGCCCTTTTCCTCTGTTGCCTCCACCCACCACACACACACACACACACCCCACATTTACATTCAAACACACACAGGCACTCACGCACACTCAGACACATGTACACACACGATGGTCCCAACTCTCACAGACCCACAAATGCACAGATTCACAGACACATTCATACACGTGCACTCACGGTTCTCACACAAGAAGCACAATGACATTCACACACACACTCACACACATTCTCATGTGGACACACATGCAAACTCAGATGTACACAGGATGCTCATACACTTGCAGGGACACACATTCACACGCATGAACATACGTGGGTGCTCAAAATCGTCTCACACACACACACCCTCCTGTGCACTCACACACATACACAATCTTCACACACACACAACATGTCACATACCCACATGCACAGACAGACACACACGGGCACTCACACCCAGACACAGGTGCACACACTGTTCATATGCTTACACACACACACACACACACACCACACAGTGGCACTTTCCTTTTACTTCTTGTTTTCCACGGGCATCTTTTTCCTTGTTTTCTTTGTGGTTTACCTGCTCATCAGCCCTTCTCCCCAGACCCATACGTGGATCCTCAGCCAAGAGGTGGGAAAACCTGCTGCTTGGTGAGTCTCCAATAGACTGAGCTCATGCAGATGCATTTGGGGATGTTCACTTCTGTTAAGCAGGCCCTGGGCTTTGGCCTGGCCCCACCCTGCGGAAATCTATGGGGGGGAAGCAATTCTCGATCTCAAAGGCCTTCCTCACTCATTTTCCCACCGCCCCTGAGAGAAAAAGATGATTTTCCTGCCAGTCTCAGATGGAAGAAATCAAGGCAGGGAGAAGCTCTGTGACTCATCTCAGAGGTATTCATCCTTTCACAAAGCATTTACTGAACGCCCACTGTGTGCCAGGCCCCATTCTGGTAGAGGGGTGCAGCACTGGGCAGGGAACCTGCATTTGGGCTAACAGTTACAAGGCTAGGAAGTGCGTGTGTGCTTGGAAGTCCTCCTTGGTTTGTGCGACTCTAGAACCCTTGATTTTTCTAGGTCCCTAGAGGGTCACATTTGCCTTTGAGAGTCCCTTCCTCCATAATTATATTTTATGTCTGTCTTGCTATAAAGACAAATCAACTCAAAGCAAATTAAAAATTAAAACATTTTCTTTGACCCTAAAATTCAGGATCTTTCCTTCTGATTTTAAAAGAAATTAAGACATTTTTGTGGACGCCCAACACATTGCCAGCTGAACATAATGGGTCAGCTGGTCCTGTGTCCCTAAACACCAGAGTGGGTTTCCCTCCCCTTAAAAAGGGAGTTTGGGATGATTCATCACAGTTGAGAAGTGGAAATACCCAACTATCCATCAGCAAGTGGGAAAACAACACATGGTCTACCCAGACAGTGGAATATTATTCAGCCATAAAAAAGAATGAAGTACAATACAGATGAATCGTGAAGAGTTATTCTCAGTGAGAGAAGCCGGGCACAAAGGCCACAGGTTAGATGATTCCATCCACATGGAATCTCCAGAATGGGAAAATCCAGTGTATTGGTCATTACCTACCTGGGTTAGGGGTACAGGGAATGGGGAATACCTATTTAACGGCTACAGAGTTTCTTTGCCGGGGGGGTGATGACATATTTTGAAATTAAATAGAGGTAGTGGTTGTACAACTTGTTGAATGTATGAAATGCCACTCAAGTGTTCCCTTTAAAATGGCTAATTTTATATTACATGGATTTCACCTCAATAAAAACAGCAAAACTGAAAAACAGTGAGCCGTGAGCTTCCCTTGCCAACTCACACTGGAGACTCTGTTTGAACTGCTGGCTGCAGGCCCATGATTCAACTCCATTTCCCTCCTCTGGGGCCCCCATCATCCCTCCTCCCACGTCATATTCCTTCTCTTGTCCTTTTGCTGGCATGATAGAAAGTTCCTTGGCCCAGGAATCCTGGCTGTGCTTCCCATGTGCAGTGAGGCCATAGGCCAGAGATTGCACATTGGCAACCTCAGGGCTGAGTCTGGCCTGCTGACATATTTCCCTTGGCCTGTACAATGTTCTTAAGAATGTCCAGTCAGTTGCCAACATTTCAAAACCTAGAGATTTCACATGGAACACATGTGAAATTTCAAACTTCTCTGGAGAATTCCAGAGGTGCTGAGAATTTCAGAGGTGCTGTGGGAAACAGGCTTTTGTTGCCCCTTCTCTCTCATTTGCCACAGTCCCCACCACTCCTTATAGTCTGAGGCAGCATCTGTTTCTCAGGATAGTCTCTATGGCCTTGGAGTTTGTAATCCCAGCCTCAAGAAAAGGATGGAGACTTGTCAGTCCTTGTCAGCAAAACCAGGAAAGTGGTTTAGATGATCTTGAAGGGTTTTTTAAGCTGAGAGTCTGTGATTCTTAGTTGTGTTGGGGGAGAGAGGGGGTGCAAAGGAAACTATTCTGTACCCCTCAGGGTTCGTCTAGGTTGGCAAAGAATCAAGCAAGCAATTTCATAATAACATGTGTACCTCCTGTCTACATGGGAGAGCCCCCGCATGACGGGGTAACTCCCCATTTGGCTAACCGGGAATAGCTAAGTCATCAGGACTTTGGGTTGGGGATTGGGGCTGTGGGAGGAAGAGAAGGTCAGGGAGTTTACCGGGGAAGGTATAGTAGACACAGGTATGCAGATTAAGTTTGGCCTTGTCCTTTGAAAAGGATAAGGAGGTTAGGTCTTCCTGGCTCAGGCCCTTACAGGCATTTACATGGAAACATCTTTTTCCAAAAAAGATGTTTTTCACCCACCCTTCAAAGACCCTCCCGTGAAATCCAGCTTTGCCTAGAAGACATATTAGGGGTTGGCAGGTTTTTTGTTGCCCTACAGTGGCAAACTTGACTTCACCACCTGCAAGGCTGTTCTGCCTGGGGGCCTACCTGAGGTGAACATTTGGGGATAGAGAATGAGAAGTTCATGCACACTTTTGGTGCCTGCCTAGAACCTCTTTCGGGGCCAGAGACCCACACCAGCCTGCTGCTGAGAGTGTTGGCTGCTGTGATGCTCAGCTGAGAAACCAATCAGGGTCTTCCTCACCTGGTCTGCCCCACCGCCAGAGCCCATAACCAATGACTGACTGACAAGGGATGAGAAGCTCCCCCCTTACCTCAGTGGAGGCAATAACTCTGGGGTGCAGAATTCTCGAGGAAACAGGCTGCTCAGACTATGGCAGTTTCTTCCTTCTGCAGCCCTGTCCCGCCTCCATCTCTCCCTTCCCATGAGAGACATTCCCTGAGAAAGCCGCCCCCCTGTGATGAACAGCTTGTGCTGGAACCCATGTGTGCGAGATACGTTCTTCATCAGTCTAGGAGGCGCAAGCAGAGATGGCCGGTGCCTCTCCCCAGGCTCCTGTGAGAACCTGCATCTCCACCACTGCACGTGGCACAGAGGACAGTGCTCCCATCTTCTGTGGTTTCCTCTCAAATTGTGAGCTTCTGAAGGACAAATACCCTGTCATTCATTTCCCAAGCGCCAGCGGCACCTAGCACAGTGCCTGACCCATCTTAATCACTAGAGACATGGCTGGTCATGCAGGAGCTCTCTCTGCAGACCAGGGGCCTGAACTCTGCCCTGGCGCCCCAGGAGGGAGGCTGCTGGGAAGGGGGTGGGGCTGAGCGGCCATGTTTGAGAACATTTACAAAGGAGCGAGGGCCATGGGCTTGCTGTCTCTTGGTCTTTAGTGCTGCCCTGGAAGTTGGGGCCACCTCAGGAGGCTCTGCCACACCCTGCTGGCACCTGCGGCCCCAACTCTACTTGGCACTACACATTTGGTGGGTAACTGGACATTGTCTTTCTCGCTCTACCCTGTTGGTTAGAATAAGTTGTTTCTCCCTGCCTCCGCCACTCTTTTTCGCTGTACCAAAGGCTTTTTTGTTTGCATTTGTGGTGGTGGGTGACTGGACCCAGAACTGGTGAGAGGGCTTCTTTACCATGAACCAGTGACAGTTTTTAGATACTTTGCCCAGTAACAGTTGCATTGACCTGAATGAAGTGTGTGTGTGTGTGTGTGTGTGTGTGTGTGTGTGTGTGTGTGTGTGTGAGAGAGAGAGAGAGAGAGAGAGAGAGCTGGGCTAGTATGAATAATTAATTGCTACTACTACTATCTTTGTGATGCCATGATGAGTGTCAGACCATGTGCCTCCTATTCACGCATTATTCCTAATTCTACTGCAACCCTCCAGGGAGGGATGACTTGCTTTATCCCAGGAGAGCTCACCAAAACCCAGTAAAGGGGAGGTGTGGTGCTGTGATGTAATAAGACATCCATATTTGCTTTTCCACTCCTATATCCTGTTTCTGGCACAAAGCTCTAAAAACTCCTTGAACCATAAGGGTGTATTTTTTATTATAATACTTGGTTTCTGTCCTCCGTGTCTGCAATAATTCAGATCAATGAAATTGAGAGGAGTATCTTTGCTCTGCATAATTAGCCCCTTTCCACCACACCTGGATTTGTGCTAACACGGTGACTTATGGTGGGGCCCCTAGATGGCCTCAGGATGGGGCCAGTCGCCAGAAAGACCAAGAGATTAGAGAGCTGGAGTTTTCAGTCCTACCCACCAGACCTCCAGGAAAGAGGGTGAAGGAGGAGGACGAGGGATTAAAATTCTATAGAAACTCTGGAACAATGAGATTTGATCAGATGGGTGAACTTGTCCTTGTGCCACGAGGGAGGCCCTCCCCAACGCCATGGCGACAGAAGCTCCTGCATCCAGGATCCAGCCTCTGAGCCACTTTGTCTGGCTGTTCATCGGTATCCTGTACAATAGCCTTTATAATAAACTGGTAAGCATAAGTAGATATATCCCCGAGTTCTGCAAGCCTTTCTAGCCAACTAGCAGCAGGTATGGGGAGTATGGGAACCCCTGATTTATAGCTGGCAGATCAGAAACATAAGTGACAGCCTGGATTTGGATTGGTATCTGAAGTGGGTACAATCTTGTGATACTGAGCCCTTACCTTTCGGAGCCTCTACTAGGCAGTTAGCATCAGAATGAATTGAGTTTGTGGGACGCCCAGCTGGTATCAGAGACTCAGGGAAGCCTCTCCAGAGAAGTCACATAGTCAATGAGTGACCAACCCAGGAGTCGATGTCAGATGCTTTCTACTCGGGACAGTTGAACCAATGAGAGGCCAAGGTTGAGTGCATGTCCCGACTACCTGTCATTGTCACCTCTCTGCGCAAGACCTCATTGTATCTTATATAATTACTTTCTTTGTCCCTCATTTCCACTCTTACTCTCTTCTCCAGCTGCAACCCCAAAAACTCAGCAGGCACTTATTCTGCACACGTTGTTCCAATCCATCTGACCACATGTCAGAAACTAACACTGTATGTGTTTATTTGCCTATAAGTGAAAATCTATACTGTTCTGTGTATGCGCAATTTACATAAATACTATTGAGCAGTAAACCCCATTCTCTTGCCTTTTTCACTCAACATCATGCTCTTGAGAGGCATCCATCAGAAATGCTTAAGCTCTCTCCTTCTAGGGTTGCCAGATTTAGTGAAAAACAAAAACAGCAGGTTCTAAGTTAATTGGAATTTCAGAACTGTGAGTAGCTTTTGTTTTTAGTATAAGTACATCCCATGCAATACTTGGGCTATACTTATGCTGGTCTTGGGTTTTATCTGACAGCACTCCCTTTTACAGATGAGGAAATTGGAGGCCAGAAGGGTGAGTCATTTTCCTTCTTAAATGGCAGAGCCAGGAGCCAGCCTCCTCAACCCTGGGACCTCCAAGGTGCTGAGAGAATCAAAGCAACTGATGCACGAAAAGGACTCTTTACAAAGGTAAGCCCTACCCAGGTGGGGAGAGCATCTGTCTTGTCTCCAGACTCTTCAGTTGGCATAGCATCCAACATGGTGCCCGGCAGCCACAGGAGGGGTTCTTGCAGCATCTTATCCCAGTGAATTGAACCATCAGGTCTGAACAGCCCTGACATTTAGCACAATGCCTGGTGCATAGTGGGTGCTTTATAGATACTTGATGACAAGTGCCACTTCTTCCTCTGACCACGTATCAGAGGCTAGTACATTCTAGACAGTCCCTTGGTGGCCACCTGCTCAAACCCAACATCTGTCTCCCTCACCTGCAAACATTCCCTGGAACTCACTCATAATCATGACTGAAAGCAACATGTTCCTGATTTCCATATTATTAGAAAGAGGTGGAGCTCGCCATAAATGATTCAAGACGTGTCAATCAAATGACAATACAAATGATGCTTTTATTTATTTTTGCCTCTCCTAGCGGGCTCGCTTTGTTCCAGGTTTTCCTTCTGGGGGGTTTCTTGTGCCCTCCTTTTCTCTTTGAAGTGCACCAGTTAATATTTTATTCATTATAGAATTCAACAAAGCCAGCGTGGTGGAAGAATCCAGCTTGGTGTCTGTGATTAAGGGCTGAGCAGAGCGTAGGGAGACCTTAGGACTCTAGTTAGTCCCAGAACGTTCTGGTTCTGCCTCCAAATTGATTTTGTCCTGGGGGCAGGAGGCAGTGGGGACTTAGCAGTGAAGAGAATAGACACCGTCCCTGTCCTCATGCAGTGGACATTCTAATTGTGACAATGAGTGTGTGTCTGGGGTCCATCTCTCTGGGCCTCCTTCCTTCTCTCTGATGTTTAATTGGGGACCAATTCCTACCTCAGCAGAACTCCCAGGTAGCTGTGTCCTAATGTGGGAAGGGACGAACAAAACCCTCTTTGACATGAAAGTTGCTCTCCTAAGAAGTTATCCTGAAGAAGCTCTTCAGAACATGTACACACTTACCCACTAGGGTCTCCCCCTGACCTCGCTCACAGGGGGAGAAAATGGAAAACCTCTGTCCATGCAGTGGCCTCACAAGGGAGCTGCTGCTGTTGTCCAGGGCTTCCTATTACTGAGGAGCTCCTGCCGAGGTGGTGAAGCAGCCTGTGCCTTAGAGCCTGCAGTCTGAGGCTATGTACCGCATACTCTTGGTATAGAGTTTCTAGAAAATTCTGGAAGATGCAGGCAACAGCAGTGCTCTCTGGTGTTTGGACTAGAGGTGCTTTTGCTCCTGTTGCCTTTTGGCCTGTGTGTATTCTGAGTTATCAGCCAAGACCATCTTCTCTACTCTGCCAAAAATTTGAAAAATAGCACTTATTTAAGCCAATCAATCAATCAATCAATCAATCGGCTGTGCTATTTTTGTGTGTCTCCTGTTGTGAATGAGACGCACCACCTCTCAGCCAAAACTCCCTTGTCCCCAAACATTGTGGCCAGAGCCCCACCCCAGCCCCGTGGTGTCACCCAGGGTGTGCATCTCAGGCCGCATCACCTCTTGGTGCCACATGGGCTTGTGAAATCAAGGCAGGTTGCGTAAGAGCAGCTTGCCCTGGAGACTGCAGGACTGTTTATCACCCCTGAGTTATTTTTATTGGTGTGTAAACTGAGCTCTCCTCCTTGGGAACTTCCTGGGGCTGCAGAGAATCCTGAGGCCCCTGCAGGGCGAGGATGGTGTTGGCCAGTCTGGCACGGGAGGGTCTTGACCTGGGCTTTTGCAAGGGACCTGAGGCAGAAAGGGAATCTATCAAAAGGAGCTTGGTGCCTGAATGGGCATTCTGGGCCTTTGCCAGACCTGCCTGGTGGAGGTGATGATGGTGGTGATGATGTTGACAAACAAATACAGCAGACAGTTCATGCTTTCTTTGCACAGTTGTGCAGACTGGAAGAATAACTCTAAGAGCTGCAATTGTGCAAATGATCTTTTTTTTTAAAAAAAGATTTATTTATGCATATAAGAGCTGGGGTATAGGCCAGAGGTGTGGGGGATGAGAGGATTCACCAGAGACAGAATGGGGAGCAGAACAGGCAGACTGACTGAAATACACTGCTGAGGGGAGCAGCGGGGAGACAGGACAGGTCTGCTGTGCCATGTGGGTCAGCTCCCTGGCTGGGGATTGAACTTGTGCTGCAGTGGCTGAGATTAGCTTCATAGTGCTGTGACTTAACCCCTTGTGCCACCAGGGAGGCCTGTGCAAATGATCTTAAAAATAAAAACCAATGGGATGAAATAAGATTATTCTGTGACCTTTAACAGTCATCAAAATATCTAAAACTCTTTTACTGTCGGTTATCAGTGTTTAAGGAAATGAAAAAATAATGAAACTAAAATGTACTTTACTCAGTCTACCTCAATTTAGGGCATTAGAAACAGAGAGTTTAGGTGTATTTCTTTGTATAAAAATGATCAAGAAGAGTTTTTACAACGCTCGTCGCCTTCTCTTTGTTTAACCAGAGAGGGAGCGTCTGCGTGCCTTGGCAAATGTGATTTTCCTTTCCACGAAGGATCCGTTTCCAACATTTTCTCCTCTGGACTCTCAGTGTCGTGAGATAGATACAAAGTTCCTGCAGGCCTGGCTTCCTCAGAGACATCTTCATCCTTTCCACACTACCCGCGGACAGTGGATCTATCTGCCACTGGTGGCAGATCTAAAGCCTCACTAAAGGAGGCAGTGTTGGGATCCCCAAGATCTTCTGTTTCTTCTATAAGCTAGAATCCTCTGCTGGATACTTTTATGTCATCTTGGCTGGACCACAGTACCCAAATATGTGGTCAGAGGCAACTCTGGATATTCCTGTGAAAATATTTTTTAGATGAGATGAACACTGAGATCGGTGGACTTTGAGGAAAGTGGATTGCTCCCCAGGATATGGGTGGGTCTCATCCAGCTAGTTCAGAATCTTGGTAGAAACAGACTGACCTCCCTGGAGGAAGACGGAGCTCTGCCAGCAGACAACATCAGACTCAGAGGCAGCATCTATGGGGCCTCTGATCCGCCAGTGTACTCTGCAGATTGTGCATTTAGCAGACTCCATCATCTGTCTGTCTGTCTAAAGAGTGTGTGTGTTTTTATTAGTTAATTTTTAAAAAGAAGGTAATTATGAACAAATAGTAACCCTAAAAAAGGTAATATTAACTGACTCTTGGGTACCTAAAGTCAACAAAATAAACTACAGAAGAGATTTCATTTACCATTGCATCATCTCATGAAAACCTGGAGCTTTTGTTTAAATATCCACCAAATATTCTATTTATTTAGCAATACTTAATATTGGGATGGGTAGCCTTCCTTAGGATTGGGGGCTCTTTCTGTTCTTGTGTTTTTTGTTTCAATAAAATAATTGGGGCAAAAAAAAATAAAGAGTATGTGCTTACATCATGTCTGGTTGTACATCATAACTGGCACATACATAAACATATGTGTGTGTATATGTGTGTGTGTCTATTTCAGCAGTTTCATAATCACGTTTCATTTCTTTGCGGCCCAGACTTTCGTCTTTTGACCCGTTCCTTCTTTTCACTCTTGTAAAGTGTCACCAGGTTATCACTGAGAGACCGGGAGGCACTTTATTGCCCATGTGTGAGCTGAATCACAGGTGCTTGGTGACCGATCATCAACAGACTTTGAAAGAAGTGGTGTGACTGGCCCCCGTTGGTGACGCATGTCTATTATTGACGTAGCGATCTGTGGGCTGAAGAGCTTCTGGCAAGAGGTGTGCTCCATGCCATTATTCACCATGGATAGGCCGTGGAAGAAAATTTGAACCACATTGCCGGGGGGCAGGTGTTATTGTTTAACTTGGTAGCTGGAATCTGTGCATTTGAGAACCAGGCAAAAGTGGAATCTGCTGTAATGATTACTGCCAACGTTTTAGAGCACTTGGTGCCAGGCACAGACCCAAACTCACACTGAACCCTGATCCTACACTAGGTGCCTCACTTCTACCAACTCCTTTGATCAACGTGAAATGCTTGAACCTGATCGAATGTGCTAGACCATGGGAGCCAGCTCTTTTCCTGCCCCTGGGCTCTGCTTCGCTGCACCATTTACCTGCTGAGGGATCAAGTGCAAGGCCTTCTGTGTTTCATCTGTTCTCACTTCCCCCATGCTCTTGGGAACCTCCAAAACTTTCCACTTGCTGGATATTTGGAGAACTCTCCTCTGTGCTGTATTGGGGGGCCCAGATTTTCCACGTGGGCCCCCTGACTTTGAGCAGAAGACTTGGCCCTTTGGAGTCTATTCAGAGTGTCAGCCTCCCCATCTGTAACAGGACACAGCAAGTCCCTCTGTAACAGAAGGATTCCCCATATGTAACAGGAAGGAGCAAGTCCTACCTTGTAAGGATCAAATGAGATAATAATACATGTAAAGTGCCTCAAAACTGGCACATGGTGCACCCTCCATAAATGTTAACTAGCCTCATCGTGATATCGTTACCAAGCAGACCTTCTAATACTTACACGGAATTGGAATTGTTCTCACTCCTGCCCTCCAGTAGACTGGGAGCTACTTAAGGAAAATGAACTTTTCAATCTCTGGCCTCATCTCCCAGTGCAGCGCCTGGCACAGAGTAGGCACCCATTAAATGCTCGTTAAATGAGTGAATAAAAACCAAGAAGAGCTTTGTTCCCAGCCTGCCCGTGTTGAATGTAACTGCAGATAATAGCCAATAACGTTTATTGAGAACTTGTCATGTGCCAGGAGCTAATGGTGCCAGGCCCTTTATGTGCATTATCTGGCTCACTAGCCAAGTAGCCCTATCAGGTGGGTGTTATTATCATCCCAGTATTTATTTTCAAGAGAGGCGAGGCTGGGATTGTAGCCTCATCTGCAGGACTGTCCCACAGAGGGTGTCTGTCCAGCAGGGTCCAGTGGGCCAGACGGTGGCGGGGATGGGGGGAGTGGGGGGTTATAAAGAGGGAGCTAGGGGAGGGAGCATCCATTCTCAGGGTGAGTCGTCACCTATGGGGTGCGCAGTGATTGTGGGAGTGCACCCGGCTCAGGTGTAGTCCAGAGAGGCTGTTGCCACAATCCTGGTCCCAGCTCGTCCTCACCACCTCCCACCTCGTAGTCCCTTCCTTCGAGTCTCCTCCCTGTCCAGACTTGCCCTGCCCGGGTTTCATCGCTCCGGGCTCCTGCTCCCTGTTGCTGATAATGGGTGGCGCTGGGTTACTCAGTTACACAGACCCACGCTCTCCCTCGACGCCCCAAGTCACTGCTGGAGCAATGGGGGGACACGAGGCCAGCACGGGATAGCTTGTCTGCTGCTAGATTGAGCCATTATTTAATTTTTTTATTGTTCTTCAAGTTTGCACAAGTGGGCTGTTTTGTAAGCTCTCCTTGCACTCCTGGAATGACCCTCCCACCACTCCAGGCTTGGTGCACAATGGATGTTCCAGTAATTCTTGTTTGGCTTTATTGTGGGGTTAGTTCCCGTGGCAAGGTGAGCACTTTGTATCTCAAGAAGAAGAAGAAAGGGGAGACGATCTGGCTGCAGCCTGTGGGGAGCCCGGGCCCAGGGTGCCAGTCACCCTGTCCATCCTCTCCTACCTCCCAGCGCTCAGGGCACCCCGTGAGCACCAGGGAACCAAGTTTGAAAAGCGCGCGACCATATCTTTCCTGGGTTCACTGGCTTCTGGGTTTTCTCTAAACGAGGGCAGCTGGGATAAACAAGAAAACACCAAGCACTTGGAGTCAGACCCAATTTGCTTCCTGGCTCTGCCTTTCGCCTGCTTGCCTTTCAGTAAAGCCCCTTTACCTCCACTAGTAAAGTCCCTGGTGAAGTGCAAGACAAATGTGTGGGAATCTTTCTCCCACAGCGGTCTATAGAGGTAGGTGTTATCGAAATAGATGTTGGCTGAGTGTAAGGAAATTGAGAGATCGCTTTTCCTGGGGACCTTCAGGAGCAGGTTGGATGGTGGAAATCTCGGGTGCATTAGAGCTTGTGTGTGATTGGGGGTGGGGAAGGACATTCTGAGTGCCCTCAATTGCAGGGCTACAACTCTGTCTTCATATTAGGCTAGTTTTGTCTCCAGGCTCCCTTGTTGGTCCTCATAAAACGAAACAAAAATGCACTATTTCAGGCCCAGTCACTCTTTGGGTTCAAGCAAAGTTTCTCCCCTAAGAAGGAAAAAGAGAAGGGCCCCCCTGGTGGCCTAGGGATTAAGTCTCAGTGCTATCACCTCCATGGCCTGAGTTCGATCCCCGCCCAGGGAGCTGACCCACGTAATGGCGCAGCAGACCTCTCCTGTCTCCCCCACTGCTCCCCTCAGCAGTGGATCTGCCTGTCCTGCTCTCCACTCTGCCTCTGGTGAGTCCTCCCTACTCCCCCATATCCCTGGCCTACACCCTAGTTCTTTTACACAAAAATAAGTTTAAAAAGAAAGAGGAACTGTGGCTTCTTAGACAGCATTGTCATACCCCACCTCCTAGGAACCTTGCTTCCCTCTGCCACAAGCTTCCTCTTCTCCTTGGCATGTGTAGGGTAAAGTCAGCTTCCTTGCACTTCCTTGTGGCCCCAGGAAGGGAAAAATGGGCTCCAGTCTATACCATCTTAGCTGCCTGAGGCTTGCCAGCTTATACATAGGTGATCTCTCCAAATACTTTTCTCATGAAAAGCACTTACTGTGTAGGTCCTCCCTGGCAGTGCAGGGGTTAAAGTGTCACCGTTATCAAGCTATCACCAGCCACTGCTGCATGAGTTTGATCCCCAGCCAGGGAGCAGACCCACAAAGTGCAGCAGACCTCTCCTGACTCGCCTGCTGCTCCCCTCAGCAGTGTACTTTGGTCCGTCTGCCTGTTCTGTTCCCCACTCTGTCTCTGGTGAATCCTCTCACCCCCTCCCCGTACCTCTAGCCTGCACTACAGTTCTTGTATACATAAATAATTTTTTTTTTTAAAAAAGCATTTACTGTGTGGACCTCCCCGGTGGTGCAGCTGATTGAGTGCAGTGCTGAGAAGCTGTCTGCAGCCTCTGCAGCGCTGGTTTGATTCCTGGTCAGCCAGGGAGATAACCACATGGTGCAGCAGACCTCTCCTGTCTCACCCCCTGCTCCCCTCAGCAGAGAACTTCGGTCCGTCTGCCTGTTCTGTTCCCCACTCTGTCTCTGGTGAATCCTGTCACCCCCTACACCTCTGGCCTCTACCCCAGTTCTTGTATGAAAATAAATAAATCTTTTTAAAAAAAAAGAAAAAAAGTTATATTTTTTAAAAAAAGCATTTACTGTGTGCCTAGAATTCTACATGTGCTCATTAATCCTCCCTGTAACCTGGTGAGAGAAATCCTGCTGTTATCCCCATCTTACAGATGAGAAATAGAAACTTAGCAATGAAAGGGAACCAGGAGAGGATCAAGTTAGGCTCTGGGGCCAAGTCTGATGGGCTCCAAGGTCCTTGGCTAACCGCCACCCTTCACTGCCCCTGCTGTCTAAGCCTCCCTGGGGACACAGTGCATACCCACAACCGCGCCTCTGTGGTCTGGGTGATGCTCACACTTCCCACAGGGATCCCTGGTTGGTCCTCATAAAAAGAAACAAAAATGGGTTATTTCAGGCCCAGATTCTGTTCTCGTTCCCCAGGAGCTTCTTTCAGACCTGGTTTGTGGTATTTTGCAGTTTGGTTCCCTTTGATCCTGTGAGGGTCCTTGTATCTCACTCATCAAGTTGGCATTTGACATGTAATGCTGGGCCACCCACACTATGCAGGGCACTGGGGGTACAGACATGGTCCCTGCTGCTATGACACATCATCAGGGAGGCAGTGATGGTGGACTTAGGGACATAGGCCCTCTGCCCTCTAATGATACAGGGCCCAAAGCAAACCCATACAGTCCCAGAATTTGGCAATCTAGCCTTCCCTCTCAGATTAGCTATCTATTCCCAAAAGCTTAGAGGCCTCAAACAACACATTTAGTAGCTTACAGTTTTTGCAGTTGGGAAGTCCAGGCAAGGCTTATTTTGGTCCTCTGCTTAGGGTCTGTCACAAAGCTGAAATCAAGAAATCAGTAGGGGCTGGGATCTCATTGGAAGCTCTGCAGAACAGGGGTAGACACACCCATTGTCCTCAGAGGGAAAAGTATATCCTTTAGAGATAGACTTTTTACTGAAATATTCTCACTGACTTTTCTACATCTTACCAGGCTAAAAGAATGTTTCCTTCCCAGTCTTAACTTGCATTACAATAATATCCTTCTCTATTTGCAAATTGAAAAACAAGGAGATACCATTTCACACCCATTGAATTATCAGAAATAGATGATTCCAAGTGTCTCCAAAAAAGGTGGTGAAATTAGAACTCATTCATTGCTGGTGGGTTGACAGTTGGTGGTAGATTAGAAAATTGGAACTATCAAAGGCACACTTACCCTCTGCCTTCACAAGTAGTTGTATTTAGATCCATTTCTAGATACATGCCCTAGAGAAACATACACAGATTCATGCAGAAAGATATTTATTATTGATGAGAACACAAATTAGAAGACGGTCTGTTGCTAAGATGGTAGAGTAATAAAATGTGGTTTATTTACATATTAGAGTACTATTCAGCAGTTAACATGAATAAACTAGGCTTTAACATACATATAAAAAGATAATTATGGATGAACAAAGCAAGTTGCAGTATCTTACACATACATATTTTTGTAGAAGTGTTAGGGTTCAGATGATGAGGTTTGGTGTGGGGGTTCTTGGGTTCCTCTGAGAAAGAATTCAGCAGCTGTTCCCATTCATCAGCACATGGCAAGTTTATTAAGGAAAGAGGAAAAAAGGAGACTCCTGCATAGACACAGGCGGGCAGTTTTAAAGAACAAATACTGCATTTTGCCAGGGCAAGGGGTGTCTTTTATAATATTCTTTGAATTATTGTGGAAATTATCGCCTTGGGGTCAGATTGGGTTGGTCTTCTAAAATCACCAATCCTCTTAGTCGGTCTCCACCTCTGGCTGATTATCTTTTCTGACCCCACCCCAGATTTCTGGAAATTTCCATAGCCAGGTTTAGTTTAAGATGTATTAATCATCCATGCCCTCACCTCTCATTTGTCCTTGTGAGACCTTCCATCCTAAATTTTTCAATTCTCAGATTCCATCAGAAGTACTTGCAGAATGGGGGGGTTGGGGGTGGGGGACAAGACCTCTGACAGTGTTCTCCTCCAGAAAAGCAAGGAAAGCACTATCACAAGCATGTCAAATCAACTTTTTAGGAGTTAATTTTCTGGAAATTAACTGAAGACTTTCAACAACCCAAGGTTAGTTTCATTTTAAAAAATGGCTGAATCTCAGTAAAAACAGAGAGCTGTGCAATGTTTTAATGTATCTAATTCAACCCTCCTCACCCTCTGTGGTAACCTTGAGAACCAACAATCTTGCAACTATCACAGCTATACAAAGCAGCAGCCTGGCAGCCACTGGATTGTCCAGAAAGCTTAAAACTCCCTAGATGTCCCATCCTCACAGAATTGTCACTGTTTGGCCTAGCTGGAAACTTGCTGGTAACTCCATTTTCAGGGCTTGTTTTTCTGACCTGACTAGGAGCTCACCCAGTTCTATCTTTAGGGCACTTTGCCAAAAACAATCAGCAATAATTCTTTGACATCCCAGTTACCTGAGGCAGCTTTCACAACTGATGCTGAAAGAGACTGACCAAGCAATTAGATAAGAAAAAATGAGCTATCAGCTATCCATAGCAGACTTTGAAAAGTTCCAATTATAGTGTTGGAAATTTAGGAGTCTGTGGACATATGCAAGGTTGTGTGTGCTCCCTCATCTCTGGCTGAGCTTGAGGATCTACAGTAACAGAAGTCTTCACTTTTTTAGGCAACTAAAGCAAATGGCAAGTTGTCTGCCACTGCATGGAAAATGTGCCCCTAGCAGACACCCACTGACCCTCAGCAAAGACTTTGAGACTAACTGATGCAAGGCATTTAAGAAAATCTTTGTTCAATAAGGAGCTGATCACTAAGCTAACCAAGCAAAGCATTCAGTATCATACATGATAGAAAATGAAAGACTCTAGAATTACTCCAGGAAAGTCACTTAAAAAACAGTAAGAATCACAAACAGCAAAATCCATGTGGAGGCAGAAAGTCGGATTTTCAGAGTTTCCACATTATTTCAAATGTCCACTTTTCAATAAAAATATGACAGAAAAAATAGGAACATATCGTCCATACGTAGGAAATTGTTCCTTCAGAAGCCAAGATAGTGGACTTACTAGACAAAGATTTTACCTCAGCTATTTTAAATATATACAATGACCTAAAGAAAACCATGTCTAAAGAATTCAAGCAATGTATGAGATGAAGGTCACCAAATAGAGTATATATAAAATGGTATATTATTAAAAAGAACCAATAGGAATTCGGGAGATGAACATTGGTATACGATAATTAAAATGAAAAATTTAGAAGAGGGAGGGGTTCAATAGCAGATTTGAGTTGCCAACAGAAGGAATGAACAAATTTGAAAACAGTTCTAAGCAAATGTATCTAATTTGAGCAACAGAAAGAAATTAGAATGTAGAAACAGAGCCTCAGACTCCGTGGGATATCATCCTGTACCCCATATATGCATTATTAATAAATGCATAATTGGAAATTCCAAAAAGAGAGAAAGGGGTAGAAGGATTATTTGAAGAAAAATCGCTGAAAATATCACAAACTTGAGTTATAAATTAACCTACAAATCCAAAAAGCTTAACAAACTCCACGTAGGGTAAACTGAAAGAGATCTATGTCTAGGCACAGATAAGTTACAGATAGTCAAGCTATCAAAAGCAAAAGGCCAAGAGAGAATCTTGAAAGAAGAGAAAAGTGATTCATCACCTCAGTGTAGTTAAAGTGGGTTTCTCATCAGAAGCCAAGAAGTTCTGAAAGCAATGGGATGATATATTCAAGATGCTGAAAGGAAAAGATTGTCAACCAAGAATTCCATATTCAGCACTCGATCCTCAAAAAATGAAGATAAAATTAAGACATTAACAAATAAGCAAAAACTAAGAGAATTTATGGCTGGGGTACTTGCCCTACAGGGAATACCAACAGAGTCCTTTAGTTGCTGTAAAAGAACACTAGAAAGTAACTATGATCCACAAAAAGACATAAAGACCACAGGTAAAGGTCTTTAAATATACAGTTAAATATAAAATAAGGTATATATGAATCTTTCTGCTGCTTTTTTATTTAAGACAATTGCATAGGATAATACCTACAAATCTTTGTTGATGGGCTTAAGATGTGAAAGATGCAAATTGTCTTTGTATTGTATTATGAAATAGTAAATGTATTATGAGACAGTAATAGCACACAGGAGGGGGGCAGAGAGCAAAAATATATTGAAATCAGTTTTTTTATGTACGGTTGAAATTAAGTTGGTATTAATCTGAACTACTTTGTTTTAAATGAAGATGTTATTTGTAATTCCCATGGCAATCACTAAGAAAACAACTCAAAAAATAGAGTGAAAGAAATTTAAAGTGACACACTAGGAGATTAACTATTTAACACAAATAGTAGACAGTAGTAGAGTACAGGTAAAAAGAAGACATAGAGTCATAGAAAACAAATATTCATAGACTCATAGAAAGCAAATAGCAAAATTCAGACATCAGCAATTACACTAAACTCACCTTATCAGTAATTATACATAAACAAACTACACACTTCAATCAAAATCTAGAAATGAACTGAATGAATTTAAATAGTTAATCTAACTTCGTGTTGTATATAGTAGACTCCCTTTAGATGCAAGTAAATAAAAAGAATGCAAAAATATATGCCATGCAAACAGTAGCCAAAGGGGAACTGGAATGGCCACACAAATATCAGACAAAATAGACATTACTCAAAAACTGCTCCTGAAACAAGGTAGGACATTTTATAATGACAAAAGAGCCAATCAATCAAGGTGATATATCATTATAAATATATACCAGCACCCCCAAAATGCACCCCAAATGAGACCCAGCACCCCAAAATGAGACAAAAACTAATAGAATTGCAAAGAGAACTAGACTATTCAACAATAATAGTTGGAGACTTCAATACTGTACTTTCAAAAAGGCAGAAGATTAACAAAGAAATAGAAGACTTGAACAACACTATAAGCCAAGTATTCCTCACAGACATCTATAGAACATTACACCCAACAATAGCAGAAAGCATTCTTCTCAAGTGCACAAGGAACATTCTCCAAGATAGTCCATATGTTAGGCCATTGAAAAATCCTCATTAAAGGATTGAATTTGTAATTAAAGAAACTTCCTACAAAGAAAAACCCAGGCACAGATGGCTTCATTGGTGAATTCTGCCTAACATTTAAAGAAAAATTGTTTTCGCTTCGGCAGCACTTACACTAAAATTGGAACAATACAGAGAAGATTGGCATGGTCCCTGTGCAAGGATGACACAGATTTGTGAAGTAGTCCATAAAAAAAAAGAAAAAGAAAGAAAAATTGACACTGATCCTTCATACTCTTCCAAAAAGTAGAAGACAAGAGAATACTTCCCAAATCATTCTATGTAATCAGTACTACTATGATATGAAAAGAAGACAAAGACATGAAAGGAAAGTACAGACCAATATCTGCCCTGCGTATAAAGGCAAAATTTCTCAACAAAGCAAACCAAACCCAGCAACATTTATAAAAGGATTCTATACCTCAGATGCTATACCATCTATCACCAAGTGGGATTTGTTCCAGGAAAGCAAGATTGGTTTAACACACACACACATACACACACACACAGAAATATTCACACACACACTTAATCAATGTAATACATCATATTAATAGAATAAAGGGGGAGACCACATGATTATTTCCATGATTATTTCAATGGCTACAGAAAGAGTATTTGATAAAATCCAAACTGTTTCATGATATGTTAAAAACTAACAAACAAACAAACCCAAACACTGAAAAGCTAGAAAAGCTAAGAGACTTCCTTAATCTTATAAAGGCATCTATGAAAACTTTGAAGTTAACATCATATTTAGTGATAAAAGACTAAATGCTTTCTCTGTAAGATCAGAAACAAAATAAGGATGTCCACTCTTGCCACTGTTACTGAATATTGTACTGAGGATTTTAGTTAGGGAAACTAGGCAAGAAAAAGAAGTAAAAGGTAGTGAAACAAGAAAAAAAAGGTATAAAGCTCTATTTTGCAGATGGCATGATATTGTACATAGACTATCTTAAGGAATCCACAAGCACAAAAAAATAAAAGCAAAAAACTATTAGAACTAAGAAACAAGCTGAGCAAGGTTACAGGATACAAGATCAATATACAAAAATCAATTGTGCTTCTATACATAAGCTATCAACAATCTGAAGGTAAAATTAAGATCACAACCACTTACAATGGTGTAAAAAATAAAAACTTAGGGATCAATTGAACTAAATAAGTGCAAAATGGCTATTTGAAACTATAAACATCAATGAAAAGTCAAAGAAGGCCTAAATCCAGACATATTTATTGTCCTTTGAAGATACTGTGATTTTTTTTTACAAATTGAGGATTTGTGGCAACCTTGCTTTGAGCATGTCACCATTTTTCCAACAACATGTATTCACTTCATGTATAAGTCATATTAAATTAAGGTATATATATATATATATATAGTCTTTTAGACATAATACTGTTGCACACTTCATAGACCACAGTATATTGTAAACATGACTTTTATATGCACTGGGAAACCAAAAATTTTGTGTCTTCCTTTATTGAGATAATTTGCTTTGTTGCAGTGCCCTGGAACTGACCCAGCAGTCTCAGAGGTATACCTATAAATTGAAAGACATCCTATGATTATAGCTTGGAAAGCATAACATGGTTAAGATAGGCTCAAATTCATCTACAGATTCAATGTCATCTCTACCAAAATTCTAGCTGCCTGTTGTTTTTTTTTTTTTGCAAGAAATTGACGTGGCGGTCCCACTATTCATATGGAAATGTGAAAGACTCAGCATTGCTGAAACAAACTTTGGAAGTTTGACACTTCCCAATTTCAAAACTTAAACAAAGCTACAATAATCAAGACAGTGTGATACAAGAATAAGTGTAAATGTATAGATCAGTGGAATAGAATCAAGAGTCCAGAAATTTACTCTTCCATATGTGATCAGTTGTTTCTCAATAAGGACATCAAGACAATTTGCTGGGGAAAGAATAGTGTTTTTTTTTTTTTACAAATTGTGTTGGGACAGAGATGTCCACATATACAAAATGAGGCTGTACCCCTACTGTAAACTGTATGCAAAAATTAACTAAAAATGGAACAAAGGTCTATAGTGTTAAGAGCTAAATCTACAAAATTCTTAGGAGAAAACATAGGCACAAATCCTTACAATGTTGATTAGGCTATGGTTTCTTAGAAATGAGACCAGAAGGGCCTCCCTGGTGGTGCAGGGGTTAAAGACGCAGCACTATCAGGCTATCTCCAGCCACTGCAGCACGAGTTGGATCCTCCCACCCCAACTCCCTGGCCACTAGGGAGCTAACCCACATGGCACAGCAGACCTCTCCTGTCTCACCTGCTTCTCCCCTCAGCAGTGTATTTCAGTAAATCCGCCTGTTCTGCTCCCCACTCTGTCTCTGGTAAATCCTCTCACATCCCCCACACCTCTGGCCTACACCCCAGTTCTTGTATGCATAAATAAATAAATCTTTAAAAAAAATGAGACCAGAAGTAAAAGCAAAATTGATAAAAGGAAAAAAAAACATTTTTAAAATCAAAATAAAAAATTTTGTGCATTCTTCCACAGAATGGGAGCAAATATTTGCAAATCATATATGCAATAAAGGATTTGCATGCAGAAAATATTTTTAAAACTCTTACAACTCAATAACAATAATTTAAAAGCAAATAACCAAAATTTTTAAATGAGCAAAGGATTTAAATAAATATTTCTCCAAAGAAAATGCACATATGGCCAATAAGCACATGAAAAGATGTTCAATGTCATTATCCATCAGGAAAATGAAACCAAAACCTTAATCAGATACCACTTCCCACCCGCCAGGATGGCTATCCTCAGATAGCCAAAACCAGCATTGACAATGAGGGCGAGAAACTGGGACTGTCATGTATTGCTGGTGGGTAAATAAAATGCCATAAAAAGGAATGAAATGCTGACACAAGCTACAGAGTAGACAAACCTTGAAAATAATATTCTAAATTATAAATCAATTTCCAAAGATCACATATATTTTATTAAAGAAGTGTCCAGTTCAGGCAAATTCATGAGGACAGAAAGCAGATTGGTACTACCCAGAGGGGGGCTTGGGGGGAGGGTGGGGAAACAGGAAGGTTGGGTGATTGCTCACAGGTATGGGCTTTTTCCGGGAAAATGAAAATGTTCTAGAACGTGATAGCAGTGAAGGTTGGATAGATCTGTGAAGATACTAAAAACCACTGAATTGTTTAATCTACTTTAAACAGATATGTGAATTATATAATGTGATTGTTTTATCTTTATAAAAGATGCTAAATTTAAAAGGATATATATAATATGATACCATTTATGTGAAAATTTAAAAACACACACAAATGAATACTAACCATTATTTAAAGTTACATACATAAGCAGTGACGTTAAAACAACATGCATAAGAATTTAAGACCAAATTTAGGATTGTGGTTATGTCTAAAGCCAGAAGGAGAAGGGGTGTGTTTGTAATGTTTTATATATTTTTTCTCCCCCAAGACAGAATTTGAAGCAATTACAGAAAAATGTTAACATCTGTTAAATGTGGGTTCTGGGTATGAGGGTGTCGATTTTTCACATTAGTCTGTCTTCCTTATATTTGAAATCATTAATGATCTAATTTTAGGGGGCAATGAACCCTTCTATTTCTTTAGCCTATAGTGGGTTGAATGGTGACCCCCTAAAATATACATCTGCCAGAAACTGTGAATATGACATTGTTTGAAAACGGGATCTTTGTAGAGGAAATAAAGTCAAGAACTCAAAATGAGATTGCGTGGGCCCTAAATGTGATGATAAATGACCTCCTGATAAGAGAAGGGAGGAAGGCTCACACATGCAGAGGCCAAGTGCAGAGGCTGGATTGATGCTACCACAAGCCAAGGAATGCCTGGAACCCCAGAAGCTGCAAGAGGAGAGGCAGGATTTCCCCCAAGTGCCTGCAGAAGAATCATGGCTTCTGGTCTCCAGAACTATGAGAGGAAAGTTCTCTGTTGTTTTAAGCCACCCAGTTTGCACTCCTCTGTTACGACAGCGCCAGGGAGCTCATACACTGTGCTCCATTTCTTTCTACTCACCTGGATTCTTTCTTTCCCCAGCACGGCCTGACCATCCCAGAGTCCACATCTTCCTTCTTACAGAGCCAGATCATTTCCCTGTTGCAAGGAGAAAGCAGGGTTGCCTTTGTGGCAGCGCCCAATAGGGACCATTTTCACTCTTTTTGTAGCTAACTGGATTTAGAGGCCTCATCTCTCATCTACCAAGTCTTCTTCCGTCTGCAGCTACTTCCGTGCCCTCTCCTCTCTCTACCAACAGACCTAGCCCCCATCTGCTGGGCTGCTTCCAGGCTGGTCTCCCCACACTGTCACCCACTGGAACACCAGCAGCTTCCAGCTGCCATCACCCTAACACTTTGTAGCTAAAACAACACGCAAGATGGAATGCAGTGAAACAACACGGGCGTTTCAGCTATTTTCATACATATCATCTCACCTAATCTCATGAAATAGGGACTATTACTATTCTTGGCTGCAGATGCTCAGAAGTTAAATAACTTGCCCAAATAGCCAAACTGACCTGGGTTTTGATCTGGGTCCTGGTAATCCAGACCTGCAGGCTTAGGATACTCGCCCAGTCACTTACCAGCTCTGTTCTTTAACCTCCATTTATGCTTCTGTAAAGAAGAGATAAAAAATATTTCTGTCTTGTCTGGAGGATTAAGGAGGTTCCTGTAGAAAACCCGAACTTGGTCTCCCGGAGGTTCTTGATCAATGTCAGATGGTATTCTCAACGTCTAGAGAATTAGAGCTGGTTCTAGAAATTTTTTGCCCAGGGTACATCCCAGTCAGCATCCCAAGGAAACGCAGTACACTGCAGTCAAAGGTTTTGTCTGGTTGGTTTATATTTTTGAATATTATGACTGATTTTTATTTTACTTGGAGCTAGCACTCTCTCTCCAAATGGACCTGGACATGGTATCAGGGTTTCTCCCATTTGCAGACTGAAGGCAGGACTGGGCTTGGGGCTCTTCCGCCATCTGTCCTGGATCAAAGGTCAAGTGCAGCCCAGGGCTCAGCCCTGCAGCCAACTTTTGCTTCAAGCTGATTTCCTTGAAAGAAGGCAGATCTCCCAGACTCTCAGGGCCCCTGCCATTGGGAAAATGCTTTCTTCTCTGGCTTATTTGCTTAGGGTTTAGACGGTATTTCTGGACTTTGGCTAAGAGGAAATTTAGCTTTCAAGCAAATCCTAGTGCACTGGTTTTCTGTAAACATCTGAACGGAGTATGTGCAGCTTGGAGCCCACTCTGCTTGGCTTTTCCTGTGTTTGACAGCCAGTTGGGATGGACTGAAATCAGCTTGGTATTTGTGCAGTGACGGCTGACTTGACAAGCAGGTTCTAGATGTTGTCTGCTCTGCGGCGGACTGGGGACAAGCTGAGAAGAGGACGAGGGTGAGCTGGCATGAGTATGGGGAAAGGATGGGCATTAGGTGGCATGAATAAGACTTTCTTGCCCTTGACCATTCAGGAAGCTTGCCTGTGGGTCAAGACCCTCTGAGATGGGGGGTTCACAAATATTTACAGAAGACCTGCTGTATGCCAGTCCTGCACCTGACTCTGGGGTGTCTGCGTTTGAAGGTCGAGTTCTGGTGGAGACAAGGCCTTCCCCAAGGAAACCTTGCGCCAGAATTTCATCACATCCTTCAAAATGCTTCTGAGAACATCTGTATGAGTGAGGGTCAGCTAACTGCTATAACAAAGAGTCCCATCTCTGTGGGTTGAGGTCCATTCCTCCTGGTTTTAAAATGAAAGGCAGAGGAAGCGGGAAACTGTAGACTGCCTGCATTTTGGAGACAATTTGTCCAATCCAGCCCAGTTGGGAGGTTGGGAGGGGCTGGGCTCCACAGAATTACTCAGGGACCCAGGCATCTTGCATTTAGTGGTTCCACCATCCCCAGGGCTTCGTAATCTTCCATGGGGCCCTCTGTATCTGGCCAGCTGATAGAGGAGGGCTGCCTTTTTAAAGGGCCAGACCAGGCAATGACCTTCCTGCAAAGTTCCATCGAGTCAAAGGAACCTGTCTAACTGCCAGTGTCCACCCGTGTGTCTCAGAGAATGAGAATGAGGGACTTTGTGGGCATGTGACACCATCTCGGTCCCAGGACTTATGTGCCCGGGACCACACGAGGACACCAGCAGACGACAAGAATGGGGCACTCATTTCCTCAGTGCCAGGCTCTCTGCTCACCGTGAAGACAGCTTGGAAGACGCCCAGCCTCCTGGATCTCCACCTGGCTTTTCTGGGTAATACCTGTGCCTCCCTGGGCAAGTTGCCTCACCTCTCCAAACCTCAGTTTGCTCAGCTGGAAAGAGAGATGCTAATCGCACCTGTACCGACGTCACAGGTTCATGTGAAGAATAAGTGGAATTGGAGAGGGGAAGCAAGTGCTAAGGCCAGTGCCTGCCACGTGGTCAACACCTTATAAACGTGGGTCATAATAAAAGGAAGCTACACTTGGCTTCCCTCTGCCACTTACAAGCTGCATAATGACTGGCCGGGTCACCTTGACCCCTCTGCGCTTCAGTCTCTGAATCTAAGATGAAGATAACAATCATTCTGCCCCAGACAACAGCATGAGGATTAAAGGCAATAAATTGAGCAGGTGAAAAGCCTGTCCTGCAACGTGACACATCGTAAGTGCTCAGTGAGTGAGGGACAGATCTTCTGCTTTTTGTTATTTAAGCCCTTTGACACACGTGTACAAATATTTACATATTTTTACTCCATTTAACCCTCACATCTACTCCCTGAGATGAAAGAAAGACCGTAGGTGAGGTTGTCCAGGACTTGTGTCTGCTAAAGAAACAGCAGCGTGCTCTGAGAATGAATGAAGGCAGGAGGAATGAATGAATCATCACCACAACTGTGTCTCCATTTCTCGGAGCCCTGGTGAAGCCTGCCAAAATAAATTAACTTTCCCACATCAATGACTCATTTGGCAGGAATAACAGCCTTGCAAACTGAATAGCGACGAGGGGGAAGAGGCCAGGCAGGGGTGGGGGGGAGGGGTAGGAGGGGAGCTCTGTAATGACTCAAATGAGTCAAGATGTGAAAGCCAGTTTCTTGTTTTCTCTCCCTCTTTCTCTTTCTCTCTCTCCCCCCCCCCAACCCACCCCTTCTCCTTGCTCTCCCTCTTCCTCTCTTTTTCTTTTTAACCAAAAAGTTGCCCTGATTATACGTTGAACCTTTGAAGTGGGGGAGGCAGAGGCTTTGACCTATGAAGGGCTTGGATTGTCTGAGCAGAGAGGGAAGCTTAGCGAGAACACCTTTGGCTCCTCACCAGGTGCACAGGGATCCAGGGTTCACCAAGACCACACCGTGGGTGGCAGACCCATCCCGGGTCACCTTGCCTCCCGCCAGGGCTCCTTCCTTCTCCCCCTGGTCAGTGCGGGTCCCTCCATACTGATGCTCTCCCTTGCCATTCTCACACCCTTCTCACGCCTCCTGAGTGAGTGGCAGCGTCAAGGCAGAGCAAGGAAAGATCAAAGGCTGACTGAGACCACAGGTCCGAGGAAGGAAGGGACTTAATTACCCACTTCTCCCTGCACAAGGGGGGGCAGGTTATGAGGAGGCCTCTAAGAGGGGTTCTGCCTGTCTCCTAGAAACCAGGCCAGAGGCAGCAAGCCTAGGATAAAAGACACACGAAACGGAACCTTTTGATCTTGAAAGGATGATGTTCCACCTGAAATAAGACTCTAATGGGCCTGCTCTCCTGCTCAAACTTTCTCCAGCTCCCCATGGCCTGCAGGACACAGTCCCTTTTTCGAATGGTGATTAAGAACCCAGACTTTAGGGTCAGAGAGACCTGGGCTGGAATCACTGTCTGGGAAACTGATTTAAGTTCCCAGACCTGACTCTGTGAAATGGGGTATTCATTCTTTAGGGCCGCCGTAGCTTAGTAGCACAAACTGGGAGGCTTCATTTACAGGAACGGATCCTATCGTGTTCTGGAGGTTAGAAGTCATAAATCCAAATGTCGGACCTCCCTGGTGGCACAAGGGGTTAAGCATAGCACTGTGGAGCTACCCGCAACCTCTGCAGCCTCTGCAGCACGAGTTCGATGCCCGGCCAGCCAGGGAGCCGACCCACATGGCGCAGCAGACCTCTCCTCAGCAGTGTATTTCAGTAGATCTGTCTGTTCTGTTCCCCACTCTGTCTCTGGTGAATCCTCTCACCCCCCTGCACCTTTGACCTGTACCCCAGTTCTTGTATGCATTAGTAAATAGATCTTTAAAAAAAAGAAATCCAAATGTCAACAGGTGCCTTCCTTCCGAGGGCTGTGGAGCAAAGATCTGCACCAAGCCTCTCTCCTTAGGGTGCACACGGCCAGCTTCTCCTATGTCTCTCCCCAACATCTTCCCTCTGTGTGTGACTGTATCTGTGTCCAATTTCTTTGTTGTCTAAGGACACCACTCATATGGGACGAGGACCCACCCTGATGACCTCATCTTAACTAATTACATCCGTAATGCGTCTCTTTCCAAATCAGGTCACATTCTGTGATAGTGGGGCTTAAGACTTCTGCAGATGAATTTGGGGAGAATCTAATCCAGTGCATAAAATGGGCATGATAGAACCTCTCCCATAGGTTCTCCCAGAAGCTTGGTGGGCTGTAAGTGTCAAAAAAAAAACAG
This sequence comes from Talpa europaea, assembly GCF_964194135.1. Lineage (NCBI taxonomy): Eukaryota > Metazoa > Chordata > Mammalia > Eulipotyphla > Talpidae > Talpa > Talpa europaea. Next base: position 9,013,632 of record NC_140082.1, on the reverse strand, counting down.
TCACCTGGGATTTTGATCATGACGGTGGCGAGCACTGTTGCTCACTCCCCCAGTGACTCGTTCTTGCTTCTTTCTCGGTAAATGTCCCTCAGGACAGCAACCGCTCCAGGTCCAGCAAATGGGTCATGAATAAATTTATTAAAGAAAGAAAAGGTGGCATCGTGTCTCTTTGCTTCTGACTGGTCTAGAGTTGAGCATGTGACCTAGTTCTGGCCAGAGAGACAGGAGGAAGTTTGCTGTGGGCATCCTGGAATGATTTTCTTTCCCAAGGGACAGAGAACGGCGTGAGAATATCTCCTCTCCTTCCTTCTCCTCCTTGTCCTCCTGTTTCGTATGTGGCCCTGTCAGGTGATGTCTGGGTGTTCTTACAAACAGGAGAACAGATGCCACTGACGCCCTGGGATGGCAGAATAAAGTGGAACTAGCCAGAGTCTCTGATGACATTGTTGAGCCCTGACAGTAATGGGTCAGCGTGTCCCTTGACCCCTTGTTAAATGACTAGTGAAGATTCATATAGCTTTGGCTAGTGGGGTACACCCTTTGGCTAGTGGGTTTTTTATGCAGTCAAATACATCCCTGATTATTGAAAGTGACAGCCAAGCTCCAAGATGGCCCAGAGATCCCTGCGTCCTGGTCATCACATCGCTCTGGACTACCTCTGTGGTCCCTTGTCCTATTGAGAAGTGCTGAAAACGGTCTAATCAATAATGTATTGCAGATAGGATGTGACTTCCAGCAATGAGTCATAAATGACGTCATGGCTTCTTTTTCATGCCTTCTCTTGGGTCACTTGCTCAAAGAGAAAGCAGACACTATGTCATCAGGATGCTCACGCAGCATTATGAGTAGGTCCAGGTGATGAGGAACTGAGGCCCCCTGCCAATAGCCAGCTCTGATTTGCCAGGCACTCGAGTGAGTCATCTTAAAAGGACATCTTCCAGCCCCAGTGTAGCCTTCAGATGACCACAGCCGTAGCTGACACCTGCAAACTCATGAGATGCCCTCCACCAGAACCACCCAACCAAGCTGCTCCTGAACTACTGTCTCAGATACTGTGAGATAATAAGTTTAGATCACTAAGTTTGGAGGATACTTTGTTACACAGTACTAGATGGCTAATACACCCACCATTCAAAACCATCTAAGTTCTGTCCCATCCTAGCTTCCAAAGTGCCCTTCCTCTGCTCTACAGTACGACCAACTGGATCCATATACCTTCTGCTCTTTCTAGGCTCACGCTGCATCTCTTGCCCTTTTTCCATGCCCACAAGTTCTAGCCAAGTCATCCTTACAAACTCAGTGACTTAAAATGTCTTCCCCTTCATGAAACCTTTCCCCATCCTCCTTGAAAGTGATTTCTCCTCTCTCCACACTTCCAGGATATTTGCTATGTATTTTGAGGATCAACAAACATTTGTTGAGCACCTATAGTGTATTAGATGCTGAGAGTCCAAGTGTGAGTAAAGAATGGTATGCCTGAAATTGAGGAGCTTATGTTTTCAAGAGGTTGTTACAGTTATAGATGTAGTTCTTTGCATTAAGGAACCATAGTCCCTTGGGATCGGGTTCAATAGCTAATTCTAATCTTTGTATAACCCCATGGTCTTAGCATATGTAAAACCTCAATGAGTGCCTATCAAATGCGTGATTAAAAGAGGCTTTAATAGAAACCCAACAAAAAATGAGTTAAGCAGTATATATATAATTTAAAATTCCATAGGTAAACTTTCAGGTAAGGCTGGATCTAGGGGTTCAAATAATGTCATCAGAGCCTGGAATCTCTATCTCATGGTGCCATATCGTTCAATCTCAGGAAGGTCCTCTTCATACAGTTGCCTTTGGCAGTTCCCAACTCCAAGACCAAAGTACAGAGCACCTTTTCCCCTCTGACTTTGCAAAAGCCCAGGATCGGCTCTGATCGAATCACATGGACACCCCTGAATTAATTATTATGGTGTGAAGGAATGCAATGCTCTTGTTGGTTAGACTTGGGTCACATGTCTACCCTGTGTTAGTTACCTTTTACTGTGTAACAAATTACCCCCCAACTTAGCTTTTAAACGACCCCTGTTAATGATCTCATAGTTTCTGTGGGTCGGGAATCCAGGTACTGCTTGGCTTCATGTCTTCTTCATTGTCTCAGGAGGTGTTGGCCCTGAGTCTACTGTTTCATCTGAGGGTTCAACTGGGAAAGTGTCCACTTCCAAACTTACTCAGGAGTTGTTGGCAGACTCAGGCTCCCGTGTGAGGAAGTGAATCACCGAGGGCCTAGAATTCTCACTGGTTGTTGCCTTGGCTGGAGGCTGCTCTTACCTCTTTGCCATGTGGGCTCTCCCACATTTACATCATCAGAGCATGCAAGCTGAGAGAGTAATAAAGACTGTCTGCTAGTAAGATGGATATTGCCAACTTTGGCAATTTGCTCACAAAAGTGACATACCTTACATGTGCCATGTTCCGTAGATTAGCAGTCAGCCACTAGGTTCAGCCCACACTTGGGGGGGGGGGTGTTGCACAGGGCATGAAAAACAGGGGGAAGCGTCACGGGCATCATCTTGGAAATCTCCCTACCGCCTCATGTATAGGGTGAAGTCAGTCTTCTTGAATGTCAAGGATGGAGAGTGGAGGAAATACTTTAGTCAAGGAATATTGGGATGCTTTCACCAAAAGAGAGACTGTACCCAAGATGGACAAGAGCAACGGTCTCTATAAAGCTACTGAGGGAATTTGTAGAGAACGCCATGATAGACTTGGCATTATCTACTGTGTTTGTTCCTGAGAGCGTCTGTTGTTACCCTGAATAAAAAATGTCTGGCTCACCAAATTCTCACCAGCAATGACCATTATTGGTCAATTGATAGTTTGAATGTTTATAACAATAATTTCTAAGGGTCATTTTAGCCTGCATTTCTCTAATAATAGTAGTTGAATTACCTCCCTGTTTGTTTCATAGCTGTGTTTCCTTTCTAGCTGCTCTTTGATCATTTAATACACATCCCTTTGAATACCCAATAAGATAATAAAATTCCCAGGAGTAAGAATTATCCCTCTAGGCTCCCAGGCCAAGTTCTCTGTCCTCCTGAAGACTGGACAAATCATGTTTAACAACCAATGAGTGTCAGGCTTCTTTGATATTTGCTGAGCTCATGATTCTTTGACAAGAGGGACTTTGAATCTACATCAAAATACATGTGTAACTGAAAGAAGCGACAAATAGCACCAGGTCCACAGAGTTCAGAAGAGCTACAGCTCAGGTCGGTGATTAATCAGGTAATTTAACACCGCACCTCATCATTTGGAAAAGAGTGACTCGATTTGAGGGGGAGGCAGGAATGTTGTTTTATTCTTGGGATAAATGATTGATTTTTAAGACTTCTTTAAATAACCCTCAAAGAGGCGCTAGAGATGAAATTACTTTTAATTGGCCAACTTAGCGCTAGCTCCTGAACGCTCAAGTGAGTAGAATGAGATTGCTGTCTGCTGAAAACTTGAAGTTGTCTTTTTTTTGTCTCAGTCTCCTCCTTCCCAGGCCAAGGATTTCCCCTCTTCTCTCTGAATCACAGGCATTGCTGAAGCCGCTAAATGCCTTCTTCTGCTACCCACCTAACACAAGGCAGTGGCTGGAGGTCAGGTAGGTTGGGAAAGAGCGAGCTGCTGGGGTTTTTTTCTTGTTTCAGCAGACATGAAAGTATATCAATGCGGTGGAAATGGCATGAACTGGATCAAATCCAGGCCCCATCACTTCCTAGCAGTTGACCTTGGGCAAATCACTTAGCATTCCTGAACCTCAATTGCTTTATTTGTTCAAAGGGGATTATAATACCTATCACAAAGGTTGTGATTAGCGGTATGCAGGTAAATGTTTCATAACTGGCTCTCTGGAGGAAAACTCTGATTTGTAGCATTTGCCAATTACTGTGGTGTAAAGACTCCCACTGTGGCCAATTTCAAGATATGAATCAGGTCACTGAACATAGAGTTAGGTATATGCAGTAGCAAATATCCTATTTATGGTGTTTTTACCACTCAGACACGAGACTAATCTCAAGAGCATAGAGAAGAGTAAACTATAGTAAATGAATTAAGAAAAGGAATTTTGAGTACTAATTTCATTTGTTTTTAATGTAATTTATTTAATTGCAAGTTTATATCATATCTTTTTAAAAATAATAGCAATACCCCACCCTGCTCTCTCAAATCCTATACCCTGAGAGATATGAGAACCCAAGTTAGAGAGGAAGGGGCTACATCTGCAGGTAGCTGAAGTACAGGATAGCTTATTGGGAAGATTAGGGCCTAGAATGTGAAGTCAACAGACTTGTATTCAAACCCTGCCCCCCAGATGGGTGACTTTGGTCAAGCAGTTCACCTTTATCCGTAAAATAATTTGCTTGTATAAAATAATTATTTTATACTCATCTGCAAAATAATTTTCTTCTTTTCAGGTTATTGTCAGGTCTAGATAACATGGGGAAAGCTTTAAGCACAGTTCCTGGCACATAGTAACAGCTCAATAAATGGTAGCTGCTTTTAATTATTAATGTCATAGCTGCATTGATGGAGAAGCATGAGTATAAACGTGGCTTTGGAGCCTGGCAGAGGAACTGGGTTCAACCCAAGCACGAGGAAGCAGGTGGGGGCTGCAGTTTGAGCGGGAAAATTGGGCGGGGGTGGTTGCCTTGGACCATCCTTTAAAAAAAGGATGCAAAATAGGACCCTTGTCTCTTGCCTTGCCTTTAAGTGCCTTACGTTGGATAACCTGGGTTGGATCAAAGTCCCTCTCTGGAGTGGGAACAAGAATCAGGTGAACAAATCAATGGACTTTAAAAGTGAAAGCAGGAGGGGCCTCCCTGGTGGCACAGTGGGTTGGGACACAACCTATGAAGCTGTCTGCAGCCTCTGCAGCATGAGTTGGATCGCCCAGCCTGCCCGGGAGCAACCCACATGGAGCAGCAGACCTCTCCTGGCTCGCACACTACTCCCCTCAGCAGTGTATTTCAGTCAGTCTGCCTGTTCTGTCCCCCACTCTGTCTCTGGTGATCCTCTCACCACCCCCCCATCTCTGGCCTGTGCCCCAGCTCTTATATGCATACATAAATAAATCTTAAAAAAAAAAAAGTGAAAGCAGGAGTGAGACTCTGCCTTCTTCGCCCAGAATTGGTGTGGGGCCTCACTACGCCCTCCGCCTAGAGAATGTGACCCTATGGAGGTGGGAATAGGAACCACCAGAAGATCAGACCAGAGCTTTTAGAAAAGATCTACTGCTCAGATAAGGAACAGAATGGGTTGCTCAACCCCACCTTCTCATCTCCAAGACCCAGTTCAAGTCCTCTCTCGCTCTCACAGGTTGTGGGAAGGTGCGCAGCTCCTGTCATCAGAGCTGAGCGGGGAACAGGAACTGTGGGAGGGACTCTCTCTCCTGTGCTCCTCCACTGGGAAGCGTTCTGGGTGGTCCCCACTGCTCCAGTCCAGACTGCAGCAAGAGGCCTGCAGGTACAGCTCCCTGTGGAGGTGTTGGGGGGTAAGGATGTCCTGAACAAACTCCACAAATAGGTTTTATTGACCCCACCCCAGACCAGAGATCCAAGACACCAAGGACTACAAATCCCATAATGCCATCACCACCGAAGGGAGGCTTGCTGGGAATTGAGGGTGGAGTTAGCATCCAGGTTTGGTATATAATCAGACATGTGGACCTTGGTTTTTCGTGGGCTTTTAGCGTGCTGTTGGGGTTCCAGCCCAGTGGAACTGGTAGGACTTTTGCACCAATTTCTCTCTTCCTGCCTGAGTTATTCATTTCTCCATTTCCCCTTTTTGTAAATAAGCCCTTTATTAGCTTTTTTGTGTGTGCCTGCAAGTGAGTCTCATTATAAGTCCTTAAATGCGTGGGTGAGGACCCACAGTCAGGCCAACCCATTTCACATTGGGGTCACCCTGTAACAGAGGAACATGAAGATTCCCTAACAGCTTTGTACACGTGCGTCCTCAGAGATATGCCTCACCCCTCTGTTCTGAATCTGAGTTTTTCTTAAGCAAGAATTTACCAGGGCTAAAAAACAAAACCCACACATTTAAAGATCTAACTGGCTTTATGAAATGATACAGGAATCAGCAGGCAGAGTCCTGTGTAGGTGCTGCAAGCGCTTACACAAAATAGAGGGTATTTATAGACTGAAGGAAGGTGGGACAAGGTTATTAGCAAAAGAAAAGATCATCAGGTAAAGCCTCCTCCCTCGGGGGAAGGCAGGGGGCCTTATTATGCAGATGACTTCACTGGTGCTGATTAGGAAACTCCAGATTGATTGGTTTTTAGGCGCACTCTTTGGGCTGAAAAAGCAATATCAAGTCTGGGTGGGGGCCAGCATGGATTGCATTTTGGGCCTGATCTTTTTTTCCCCCCTTTTTGAACACCAGCTATTGTTAACTCTGAAGATACACCCCTCTATCTGGTCAGTTTGTGGTAGATGCAGCTGCCCCCTAACTCCTCTTGCTGAGCTGCAAGCTCTTACCGCAATAGCAAGCATTGCTGAGTGCAAGGCCCTCACTTAACCCCTACAACAACTTACCAGGTAAGTTTTATTTTATTGTTCCCATTTTATAGATGAGAAAACTGAGCTCAATGACAGAACAGACTCATCCACACTCACAAGTTAGTGTGTGGCTAAAACCAGGATTTAAACTCAGGTCTGCATGCTCCACTGCCCACTCACTGCCAGCCCAGCAGCCCAGAAGTTCCTCTGTTCCTCCGATAAATCACCCTGGGGGAGACCAGGATTGGTGCAGAATTTAAGGAGGTGCTGACATTCAGGTCCATGCAACCCAGGATGGGCAGCTGCATGCCCTGAGAACAAGGGCCTGCCCTTGGTGCTACCCCGGGCCTGCCTTCAGGCAAGTACTCAGTGCAGCTGGAGTAGATTTTGCTCCATGCTTTCTCTACTACTCCCTTTGCCTTAGGAAGCAGGAGGTTTGAGAAGCAGGCTGGGGAGGGTTGGGACTTGGGAGAAACATCTGGGGAATGTGCAGTTTGCCCTTTACCACCAGCTCTTAGCCTCAGGGAGGGTGTCAGAGACAGTGGGTTCTACCTCCTGGGCCTCTTCCCTTATTCCCCATAACTCCCTTGAAAGCCTGTTGCTGGCAGCCTGGAGCTTACACACGTGCCTCCTGTCCCATCTTTCACAGAGACTCCCACCTGTAAAAATGTCCCTTCGTGGCGGAGAGAGTGGTCCAAGCCCCAGACATAGAAATCAGACAGATCTGGATTTGAACCCTATCTTCACTACTACCATCTGTGTGATTTGGGACATTGGACTTTCCCCTCTGTGTCTTGCTTTCACATCTGTAAAATGGGGCTGATGGTATTATCTCTAATCTATCTAGATCCCACTAGATATACGCAAACATATATATATGGGGATATAGACCTGTTTCTTTGGAGACTCCTGACTATTATGAAGCTTCCCTCTTCTCCCCCCAATTCCCCATAGAAAGAGACAGGTTGCTCCCCAGAGCGCTGCCTTGGACAGCTGGCAAAGGTGCCCTGAGCCAGTTCCCTTTTCATCCGCATCTTCTCACTGGTTTCTGAGTAAGCACAGGGGAGGATGAGTCAAGGCCAGATTCTCCACTCTTCTGAATTACACTTTCCATGGAAATAGACTTTCCCAGAGAAACTCCCTGCCCCGTTATACTTCACCCAGGGCCTGAGTCAACAGCACCCTCAGGCCCGGGGACAGGCGCTCTCCTGGGAGCCTGGCTCATGCAGGGTTGCCTGCGGTGACACAGCCCATGGAAAGTGTGATGAGCGCAGGGAGCACAGCAAGGAGCCCCGGGGAACCCCACTCTTCAGGTTATCCATGTTTGAAGGTGATGCTGGTTGCACCCCAGCCCTCAGCACAGGCTTATCTGCATACTGAGTGCTCCCTCTTCATAGCTACCCTGCCAGGCTGTTGCCCCCCTCTGCAAACAGGGGGCTCTGAGAGGCTGGAAAGAAGGCAATCTAGCTCCCCAGTCCCACAGCTGTCAGAACCGGGGTCAAAGCCAAGGCTACCCACCCCTAAAGCCCTTCCTTGCCCTCTTCCTCTACCCCCTTCCTATTGATCTCCCACTTTTCTATCTCCAAGAGTCTTCCTATGTGGGGGCAGGTGTGGGAAGGTCTCCCAGGAGGGGATGGAAGGTCGCAGGTATGTCACGCTGTTGTCTGACCTGCGTTCTGCAGAGAATGAGAGCCTGGGCATGTGTGTCTATGTGTGAGAGGTGTGCTTTTATGCATGTTACTTGTATGGGCAGGGTGTGCATGTTTGCACACACGTGCGTGTGCCATATGAGAGTGTGTGACTGCAAGTGAGCGAATGAGTGTGTGCATGCGTACGTGTGTGTGTGTGTGTGTGTGTGTGTGTGTGGTTTTGCAGAGGGCAGAGCAGGGGCAGGGCTGGGAGCAGGCATTCCTCGGAGGTCGGGCCAGGGCTGGTGGAGGCCTGCTCCCCTCCTCTCGCCCCGCCCACTTCCAGGCCTCCCCCCCCACTCCCCTTGCCCCTCCCCAAGCATCTATCAGGCAGCCCGGGGGTAAATGAAAGGAGCAAAGCCAGGGCGGGCACCTCGTAGGAGGGGTAGGAGGGTCGGAAGGGGCTAAGGGGGTCAGGGCCCTAGTCTCTGCCTCTCCGGGTTCCTGAGCGCTGAGGATTACAGCTTCGACTTGGGCTGTTTAATCAGCTGGTAGCAATTTAACCATTACACCCCAGTGAGAGAATCCAAGACATTTCCTACAGGAGGGGGAACAGGACGAGTAAGATGGGAGGAATGCAGAAGGAGGGGGGTGGAGACACAAAACAGCTTTTTTAAAAAGAGAAGGGGGTAGGAACAGTATCCGCAATCGGTATCTTATTTGGAAATAAAGCTCCCAGGGCCGGGTGGGAAGGGGACCCCTAGATGCGCTGGGGGAGAGGGTCGGTCGCTGGCTGGGGAGTGGGGGCGGTGGCCATCAGAGGAGCTGGGATGTGGGATGTGGGAAGGAGTTTTGTCTCCGGCTGTGAGGGGCGGTCTCTAGATTTCGAGCAGGCCCGACCTGGTGGAACTGGAGCTGCAGAGCAGTTGAGCAAGGGCTGAGGAGCTTGGCACCCCTGGTGTCTTTGTAAGGGCTTGGAAAACAAGATCAGTGGGCGAGGAGAAGTTCGTTATCAAATGCATTTTCATTAAAAAGAGAGAGATAGAGAGAGACAACTTCCCCAGACCCTGGGCCCTGCCTGCCCTGCCCTTCCCCCCTGGGCCCTGCCTGCCCACACCTCAGTCCAGGTGGCTCCGCTGCCAGCTTCTGTCCTGCTGGGCTCTAGCCCCAAGCCAGGCGGAGCTTCCTCCCTCCGTAGCTGGATGCAGACTCTCCTCAGGGGACATACACAGAAGGGGCCTCCGGAGACAGCAAGGATGGCATTCAGGACCTAGAATGCACACCCACCTTGAAGTCTGGGGCTTCAGGTGTCAACCCCAGGCTGTCCTGGACTTGCTGGGTTACCTGGGGCGAGTTGCTAAGCTTCTCTGAACATCAGGTCTTCATCTTGATTTACAGGGGATGGCCTGTTTTTTTCTGCAGAGTCAGATGGTAAATATCTATGCAGGTCGTAAGCCTCTGGCCATGGCTCGACTTTGTCACCGAGAGCGTTGTGGTCAGAAATGAATGGATGAGCAGAGCAGAGTCTGATACAACTTTATTTACAGAAACAGGCCGCTAATGCATGACTCTGGGTTACTTACCCAAGATCTAGAAAATAGGAATGACGTAGCCCACCTCTTGGGGGCCTGGTGAGAGTTAAGCACAGTGGTGTGTGGTGGTCCACCGCCAGGGTCTGAAACAGGCTGACTGTCATCCAGGTGGAGTGAGCAAGACAGCTGAGACAACGGACTTTTTCTGGAAAACAAGCCTCCTACCAGCTTCCCATCATTTTGTATCAGGCGCTGGGCACAGGCAATTATTAATATTATTTATAATAATAATAATATTTAATATTATTTATAATTATTATTATAAACCATTAATAGAGCCAAGCAGTACACAGGATGGACACTAAGGAGCTGGGCCTTGCAGGGTGAATAGGAGTTTTCAGAGAGAGAATGTGGGTAGTTGAAGGACAGAAATGGCATTTCCGCTCTGGGGAATAGCACATGCCAAGACAGAAGCAGGAGGCCTGTGGGTAGGGAATGGCCTGAGATGGGCCTCTCTGTGTGTGCTGCCTCTCTGTGTGTGCTGCCTTGTGTTCTGGGCTGGAGGGCTTTCAAGTCCCGACAACCAGTTTCCTCAGCTCTTTCCAACTCCTTCCTCTCCCTTTCTCCTTAGTGGCTTAGAGCCTGAGGGATTCTTCACTCCCTCCAGGCACAGAGCCTACAGGGCCTCCTGGTTAGAAGCATGGACATTGGGGTCACACCCATGGTCTCAACTGCCCCATTGAACAATTGCTTGCTGACCAGTCTTCAGCCAATGTCTTTACCTCTCTGAGTCACCATCACCTCATCAGCAAAATGGGGTTATCCTCTCGCCTGCCGGGCAGGTGTCCTGAAGGGGATTCTGTGGAAGGAGGAGGCAGTGTCTGACACAGGGCTTCTGGCACGTAGTGTTTAATCAACTGAAGTGTCCCCAACCCCCACTGCCAAAGGACTGACATGAGCTATGAGTCACAATGGTGCCCGAGTCCAGAGGCCTGGTGGAGGCCTCAGCCTTCATTCTGCCACAGGATGTGGAACTTGAACACCTCCAAAGCACACAGCCAACTCTCTCATGTTAGGTTGGGGAAGAGGAAAACAGAACCTCTAAGTAGAGGGGTGAGGACAGTCAGTCAGTGACAGCACTGCCAACTCCCAGCGCTCACTGTGCCAGGCGTGGTGCACACATCTGCCAGATTTACGGCTCCATTTTCCAGATGGGGAGACGGAGGCAGAGTTGAAGTAGCTTCCTCAGATTCAAATGACCAGTATAGTTGTGGCAGAGCTGGAGTTTGAAACTGAGAAGAGGCCATTCCAGACCCAGGCTCCTTCTGTGTCCCATCAGAGACCCCCATCTCCTAAGAAGGGCCATTGGGTGGGCAAGACCCGCCATCTTGGTAGGGCGACCAACCAGCCTGCTTTGTCCAGAACCAAGGGGCTTTCAGGTTTCCAGACTTTCAGGGTGAAAGCAACCCCAGGGTCCCCCTACATCTTCCTGAGATGAACACCAGGTCCTGAACCACTGGCCTGCCTTCCATCACCTCTGCTGCCACCCCCAATTTGGATCCTCTTTCCCTTGTGCCAAGAGACGAGTGGGTAGAGCCTCAGTTGGCCTCCAAGTGCATCCCTGTTGATTTTCCAAAGCAACCCTTTGTGAAATCACCTTGGGGCACAACGCACTAAAATTAAAGCATTAGTTAAAATACATAAAACATGAAACAGCAAAAGCAATGGAAACAGCTGAAATAGTATAATAAAACATGTCATTATAGCAGATTAGGATGAAAAATAGTTCTTGCATTATGCCCCGAAGGTTGGCAAACTGGGACTTCGTAAATATGTCAAGAAATGTACACACAAACGCACACGCATAGATATTTATATACAAAATCTCAGAAGCGGTGGCAACACCCCAACGCGAGCGTTGAGTGCATTTCGCAGCGCGGAGCGCAGGGCTGCCCCGCTTTACACACGCTCGGGTGTGTGTGTGTGGGGGGGCGGGTTGCAGACCCACGAGGGGCCGAGGTTCTGGCCTCTGCCTGTCTCGGCGCGCTGCAATTTTCCATCAAGAGTTTTCTGGGAAGTTAAAAGCAATCTGGAGGGGATCAGCTTTCGGACGTCCGCACGGGCCCCCGTCCGAGGTCTCTCTGGACTCCCCCCCAGCCCCCCCACTTTGTGGCTTCTGCACAGGTCCCACGTGACACCGCATTCCTGCTGCTAATGGGTTCACAGTCTGTTTTGCCATATGGGGGGAGGTAGAATTTCTTAAAGGCCAGCCGCAAGCCAACTTTTACCCACTGTCCCTCCGGGCTGGGATTGACTGACGCTGGCACTTAGGGCCGGGTTGGGGGCGCCACTCCGTGACCCCCCCAGGCCCTGTTGGCCCTCGACTCTCACTGCTGGGGCCCGGGAAGCCCCCCTCCCGGGACACGCTCGTCCCAGGCCAACTGCAAAGGTTGGTCCCCGGACAGGCAAGTCCCCTGAGCTCCTGCAGCGCCCGGCTTCCCTCTCTTGCATTTTAAGTGGAAGATGGACAAGGGGGTGCGAAACCGCGCCCCACCCGCACCCCGGCCCCCCTCCCTGGGTCTTACTGCCCTGGACGCCAGTCGGATCATGGAACTGGGTTGTAAGAATTAGCAGAAAGATCTGAATTTGTTGGCGCGTCACCAGCGCCTTTGAGCCCTAATGTCCACGCTGATCGGCAAATTAGCAAATTGCTTCTGGGTTGATCTCTCTGGCGGGTCTGAGGGTCTGTTTTATTTAACTGACAGCGTCTGTCTCTGGGCTGGGCACTGGGGGTGATAAATCGCGTCCATATTTACTCTTCTTCCTAAAGCTAATTGGGGTGGGGGGAGGGGGTTTAAATACCTTTTTGATGTGCTAAGAGCTCCCGGTGAGGTAAATAAACAGTTAGGCTTTGACCAGAAGTGTCTGCAGAAGCGAAATCTCCTAATTCGTGGTAGTTAATGGACATTAACCTCTCCGGCTTCCCTCTCGCCTCACACCCTCATCCTATAATCATTGTCATTACTTATAATAACATTTTACACTTGTAGGTCAGCTTTTCTTTCTAAGTGCCTTGGTCTCGACTAATGAGTAGCTTTTGAATCTAAATAATGAAGTATTGGCCCTACTCAGCTTTCCACATCTAGGCTGGAGGATGCTCTTCTGCCAGCCTTTGGTTCAAGTGTGTCCCTGTGCACACACACATTCACACACATGCGCACTCCCTGAGTTACCAACATCACTGGTCACTTCCTTGTCTTCAAGGTGCAAATAATCCCAACGACCCTTTTCTTGAGCACTTGACATCTACCCAGTGACTGTGCTAAAGGCACCAACAGGCAAGTCACAGCCTGTGAAGGTGCCATCAGCCCATTCCACAGTCCGGGAAACTGAGGGTCAGAGCAGAGTGGTGACTTTCTAGGGTCACGCACTAAGCACTGCTCCCTCCTGACTCAGGGCCAGGCCCAGAGCCACCACAGACACAAATGACACCAGCTGACTTGGTCCTTCACATGCCCTTGCCTACTTCCCCTGGCAAGCCCCGGGGAGCAAGGAGTGACCAGAGTCCCCTTCTGATGGGACCTTGCAGCGACAGAGCCTCACGACAAGAGCCAGAAGAGGCACTGTCCTCTCTGGCCCTGGTGCAGCACTGGGGCATCTGGACCTGAGCTGCCATCTCCCGGAGGAGGCTGGGCACCGCCTGCACCCTGGCTGAGCCCTAGTGTGCTTTGCAGGTGCCATCCAGTCCATCTCTCCTGTCCTCTGCCTACCACGGGGACATAGCACTGTCCCCAGCCAGGAAGAGAATTCCCGGAGGCCGGTGTCACAGTTGCCGCCACAAGGCGAGGCCTCTGAGGGATGGAAGCCCAGATTCTTGTTCCTTCCAGCCCTAAGGAGTCCAGACTGTGGCAAAGGGGGGAAGCACCGGTGCCCTGGGCGTCCGAGCTGCTGGCAGCTGGAAGCTATTTGAGGCGTCAAACGTCCCCCCATTTGGTTTCAAGGCAAACGCCACTTGGCTGGGGAGGGGCCCCTTTCAGCAAGTGTTTCAGCAGAATGCCAGAAACCAAAATTATCTGCCTTCCCTCACGGCTTAAGAAGCAGCCTTCAAGAGGGTTTTGCCCATGTATAATTCAAGAAGTGCCGAGGCTGGAAACTGCAAACTCGGTTGGATTTTCCTTCCCCGGGAGGATCTTTGTCTCAAGCCACAATTGTTTAAAATTGCAGTGTCGTGTGCGTGGAAGGGAATGGCTTTGACCCCTTGTTCAGGTGACGCTTGTCAGGCCTTTCTCATTGACGAGCCTGCAAGAGGACGCAGAGCTAAAAACCCGAGTGGCTTTGGTCTGCATCCAAAGTTCTTTATCTTGCCTTTTCCTTTGTCCTTTGCAAGAACACAGAAGCAGGAAGAAAATAGCGACTTGCTCTGCTGGAGTTCAGTGCTCGGTGTCTCCCAGGCTCTGAGGACCTCTGGCTGCCTGGGGGCGGCAGCTTAAATGCCAAGAGACCCTCCAACAACCACTCAGCGCCCCTCCCTCCCCCCATATAGGCTGGTAACCAAGAAGCCAGGAGGCTGGGATCTGCCTGCTCATCAGTGGCACCTCATGGTGCCACACAAGCTCACAGGAGCTGACCCTGAACAGAATCGCAGTTTCTAGTCCCAAAAGGCATAAACACCCAGGGGTGGCTGCGCTCCGGGCTCTCTTTCTTCCTGGGTATGGTAAGAGGGCAGGCTTCAGAATCGGGAAGATCTGGGTTCAAGTCTCTGCCCTGCTTCTCACTGGCTGTGTGACCATGAGCAAGTTGCTGGACCTCTCAGGACCTTTATGTCATGTATAAAATGGAGCTAACAATGCCTGCCTGTGACATCAGGATGATGAAAGGATTACAAAATCCTTTTAGTATTTTATGTGGGGTAAAGGACCCATAAAACTCACGATGTGGTCCTGCTCCTAACATTGTCCTCATCTCCGGTAAACCCCAAACTCTTGGTGGTGGAGGTGGTGAGCCCCACTTTAGAGATGAAGAGTTTGAGGCTCAGAAGCAGGGTGCCTGTCACTTTTGATAAAGGACTAATGTAGCTTAAAAGAAAAAATGCTATATCCTTACCATGAATGGAAAACTGGGATCACATGCTACAATTAAATACTGAGACATTAAAAAAATTTTTAAGATATATTTTATTTATGCATACAATAACTGGGGTGTAGGCCAGAGATGCGGGGAGTGAGAGGATTCACCAGAGACGGGATGGGGAGCAGAACAGGCAGATCTACTGAAATACACTGCTGAAGGGAGCAGCGGGCGAGACAGGAGAGGTCTGCTGCGCCATGTGGGTCACCTCCCTGGCCAGGGATCGAACTCATGCTGCAGTGGCTGCGGATAGCTTCAAAGTGCTGAGACTTAACCCCGCCTGCCACCAGGGAGGTCCCTAGACATTAAAATTTAAAATGTTCACAAGAGCACCACCTGATTCAGGACTAATCTATAGTTAATGGGTGAGCATCAAGATCCAAGATCATGTTAATGGGGGCCAAGGTCATGTGAATGGGGTCAAGGTTATTTCAGTGAGGATTGGGATCTGATGAGTGAGGATAAGATCCATGCCTTTATTATAAATTTTGCTATGTGGGGTCTTTTTCATTGATATTATTTTTTAATATTGTTTTATGTTGATTACACATAAATGTTTTATGTTGATTACAGATTTTTTTGCTAGCCCCTTGAATTTTGGATGAGCCCCATCCTAGTCTAGGCACTGTGTTTCATATAGAAGGAACGTGCTTTGAGAAAGTCAGCCCTAGGTCAGGAATTCCTGGGCTAGCATTGTGGAGTAAATCTGACCAAGCCAATGGCAAGTGGACCAGTTCTGGGGAGATTCACGGTGGGGTTTGGGGTTCAGTATGGTTTGAAGTGGCCAGAAAATGGATTTTGAGAACTGTTTTCAAGGCTGAATTAACTCCCAGGTCTGGAAGGACCATTAACTTCTGCTCTTAGACGTCCCTTAATGGACTGAGCGCTGACTCCCCACCCAAGGTAAACTGGTTACCTCCTGCCTCCCTCTCTTGCCCTAGGCGTGGTGCTTATAAAGCCATTTGCACTCCCCAGAGAAGGGAGAGTGCATGGTGATTGTTTCATCATGAAGTTAACTCTGCGACAACTCAGACACAGGATTGTCCCCATTCCTGTCTTGCCACTGACCCACGAGAGGCCACTGTTTGTAAATACCACCCATTGGCCGTGAACAGGTGTAAGATTCGGCTGAATGAGCGCAGGCTGGGGCTGGAATGCACAATCACACCTCCAGTTTAGAGGGATCTGAGTCCACAGCGTTCCAAACATTTCACAGACCCTTTCCAGCAAAGCTAATTAACTTCCCACTCCCCCGGGCACCGGTGTAGAGCAAGGCATAGGAATTATTGATGTGACCGAGTTTCCTAACAGCTGGTGGGTTGGGGCAGCCTCCTTGAGCTGATCTGAGGGGCAACTAAACCTGTGAAGTATACATACCTGCACATGAGCTCAGACACATGTGCCTGAAATCCTGCCGTGTGATATCAGGAAGCTTTGGGAAGATTTCTGAAATATACTATGTAGATGCAGCTCTCTTGAAAGGGAGTCCCTTGACCCTTGTGAGTAGATAACCTCATATGGTTGGGGTGCAGCCTCAAAGTTAGGACTTGAGATGAAAGGGGCACCACAGGGAAATAGGGGAGACAGGCTGGGGGCGGGTGGGCAGGGATGAATCCTCAAAAAACATAAAGGGAATGTATTGAGAGAGTAGGAAGCCGAGTGGTAACATATTCATTTGTTGATTTAATAATATTTGCTGGATAACTGCCATATGCTAAGCTCTGGATTAGAGTTTAGTGATGCGATAGTAAACAAGACAGACAAGATCCCTACCCTTATAGAGATCACAGTCTAGTTGGAGGAAGTAAATAATGAACACCTTATTCCAGCCTGTAAGACCTTTTATGATCAGACCCATGGAATTTTCTCATCTCTAGCTACCCTCCCCAGGACTGTCAACCACTTCCTTCATTTCTATCTCTTGAATACCTCAAACTCATCTCTACCTCAGGCTCTTTGCACATGTGAATATCTTGCATCTGCCTAAAGCATTTTTCCCTGATTTTCATATGACTCCTTCTCAAGTCTCAGATTTCATCAAAAACATCACCTCCTTGGAGAAGCCTTCCTTGACCACCCCATCAAAATTTCCCTTCCCCTTTCTATCACTTTCTAGCCCATTGCCTTGTTTTATTTTCTTCTCAGCATTGTCCTGGAAAATTATTTGTTTATGGGCTCGGTGTCTTTCTTCTTCATTTAAATGTGAGCTCCTTGAAAGTAAAGGCCTTTTCTAGATAAAGGAAGCAAACAAAAAGTTAATAAGTGATTGTGACTTGTGACGCAGTGAGCAGCTTGACAAGGAAGAATAACACTGACAGGTGTGATCTGTACGGTGTGTTCAGGAGAAACTCAGGGAAGGCCTTCCCCAAGGGTGATGTTTAAACTGAAGTCTGCAGGACAAGAACGAGTCAGTCTAGGAAGCAGTTGGGTGTTGGGGAGAAGAGTTCAGGCAGAAGAGCCACATATGCAAGAGAATATCCAAGTGAGCATTTCTCAAGGGACTGGAATGACACCCCTGTGGACAGTTAGGCCTGGGTTTGAATGCTGACTCCACTGACTCCCAGCTGTGTGAGCCTCTGGCAAGTCATCTCCCTCTCTGGGCCTTTGTCTCTCCCTCTATAAAAGGGGGATTAAAAATGCCTTCTTTAGTGGGGTATTTTATTACATCCTAGTGTGCACCATCTTCTGAGTGTTTTCTTAATATTCGTGGGATGTGGACATTCTTAGGTAGACTATAAATCATCTACTAATGTAAATACATCATTGTCTTCATTAATGAGATGATAGTCCCCTGAGATGGGGGTTGTGCAGATATTTTGGTATGACCGTGCTGACTCCATGGTCTTTCAATAAATACTTTCTGATGGTCTCCAGTGCATGCAAGACCACTGGAATTTGCATTTGCCACTCGTTACCTGTCTGAATTTGAACAAGTTGCTTACTTTCTATGCCTCAGTTTTCTCATCTGCAAAATTGGGATAATAATGGAATTGGGCTTAGAGTGTTACTTTGAGAATTAAATGAATTCATACGTGCAAAGTGACTAGAACAGCTTGCTTTGCATATAGCAAGCAATCAATAACTATTAACTACATGAACAAATGAACAAAACAGGGTGGTTTATAACCAAAATCTAGAGAAAACAATGACCACATTTTCTTATCTCTGGAATAATGATTATGAGAGATTGTGCACTACATAAGCATGTTAAGGGAAATTAGTATATATCTTTTTCGATATGTCCACTTGGGTATTTCTATTCCTGAAGAGATTTTTCAGAAGGAAATTTTCATTCTGTATTTTTTTAAATGAAAAAAAATCTTATTATACTTACATGAAAAGATTTTTAGTATGCTCATGTCTCTAAACATCACTGTACTTTTGGATATGAATAATTAATAATAGTGTCAAATGTTCCTGACCTTGTTTTTCATTGTTTAGAAGATGGTATTTAAAAATGACAATTAATTTCAAATGATTTGCTCATGATATCTCAGGTTGAATATTTCTGTAAATAAAGTAAAATAACTTCCTTGAACCATCTTATAAAAATGATGAAAGGTAATATAGAGAGGGTGACACATAGTAGGAGCTTAATAGATATTCTTATCTATGCTCTTTCCCTTCCTGAGGTTGCCAGAAAACACCCCTGCTATTAGGACTGATCTCCTTGAAGAGACCACCCTCTCTGTCTCCATAAACTCTGCCCAGGCCTTTGCCCTCTCAGAATCTGCATCCTGAGACAAACCCCCCCCCCACCATCCCCCTCCACACACACATACCGGTGTCTCCCATCTGCACAGCCTCCCTGGCCCCTGTGGATCTTTTCCACCTGGTGGGTGGAACATCTGTCAGCTCAGAGATGCAGATGCTTGTCCCACATTAGCAACTGAGCTGGAACCAGGCCCCAGATAATCTAAATCCAGGACGAGCGTTCCCTCTATTATAATGTTATGCTCCACCCATCAGGTTCAAAACCCAAGAAGCCACAGTGCTGAACTACACACTCTTAAACGGAGACATCACCAACAGTAAATACCAGTTGACAAGCAGTTTCTAGGAGCTAGGTATGCTGCTAAATCATCTTGCCAACTTAGTACCCCTAGGAGTAAAGTATTATATTCCCATTTTATGGATGAACTCATCAAAACATAGAGGTAAAGTAAGTTGCCCAAGACACAGTGTTTATAACCTGGGTTAATATTCAAAATCTTTCATAACTGGCACACCATGGCCACTAGGCAATCTAGAAAGATATCAGCCACGAACAGCCAGCATGGCGCACCTGCTAATGAGCTGCCCATTGGCTCTGGTGAGGCAGACTGCAATCCATTATGCTGGGGCCCCCTGGGAAGACAGTGCCCTGTGGTGAAAATAAGGGAGCAACTTGCTAGGTCAGATAGCTTGCAAGCAGACCAGAGAGTGGTTTCGGCACCAAGACATGGAAAATAGATGTTGGATGTCTCCATGAAGAGGCAAAGCCCAGAAACACGGCCCTAACTCGGTGGGTCAGGTGGAGGGAGCCGTTGTCATGCTGAACTTGAGTAGATGAGCTGAGGCTGATGGTCAGACACCCACATGGGCCTGAGACCACTAAAGCAAGAGAGATCTGAACCCAGTTCAAATTCTGTCACATTATTTGGTCATAATTCCTTTATTTCCATGCAAGACCACAGCCCTTTTGTCTAAACTTGAAGGCCAGATCCACCACCTGGTAGCTTTGCCACCTAGTCCAAATTGCTTAACCTCGTTGTGCTCAGTTTCCTCACCTACAAAATGTTATTGCAGTGGTGATTAGATAAATTTGCTATTAGATAGTTCTACCTTTGAAGACTTGTGAATGGTGTTCAATAAATAAATAATAAATAAATAATTTTCCCAGGGTGAATTTATCAAACACCAAACACACCAAACTATTTGCTTTTCTCCTGATACTTTTACACCTCTCATTGATTAGTAGTGGTGCTCAGCTGCCAGTAACAGAGCTGAAATAACAGTGGTTTAAACAAGGGAGTTGTTAGTTTTCTTTTCACTTCAAACAAAGTCTAGAACTGGCATATTCCCTAATTCGTTAATGATCCATGTTCATTTTGTCTTTCTGCTCTAATATCCTTAGTCCCATTATTTGTGTCACAAAATTGTTGCCACAACTCCAGCCATCATGTCTTCATTCCAGGCATATAGAAGAAGGAGGAGGGAAAGGCCAAGAAATTCTAGTCAGCCTAATTTATCATCTTTATTGCAATCTCCTAACTACTTCCCCCATACTATTTATTGATCAGAAATGTCTTGGCAACATTATTAGCAAAGGAAACTGGAAAATGTATTTTTTTAAGTTGTTCTATTGCCACTCCTAATAACAATCAAAGTTTAATTGAAAAGGGGGTAGATATATTAGGTAGGCAACCAGCAAAATCTGCCTCTTTCTGTTTGTGATGCTTGGTGTACCTGTTATATTCCCTCCCTGTTAAGATCACTGGTCCTTTCTGAGGCCTGGACCAAATTCCACCCCTTCTCTCATGTCTTCCCTGGAAGCCTCTCTCTAGCACAAGTCCTTTCTACCTGTTCTGTTCAACACAACAGACACGTGACCATGAGCACTGGGATGTAGTAACAGAACTTTAAATTTTATTTCCCTTTAATTAATTTAAATTTAAGTTAAAAAGCTCCCACTGCATTCAGCTATTGGAAAACTTTAAGTTGTTTCTGAAACAGCTTGAATATGGGAGTCTGCTTTTTCCACTATAAATTCTATAAAGTCTAAATACAGATCAAATATTTTCAATAAAAACTTAGCATCTGAATTGAGACATGCTGTACTTACATAGTGATTTCAAAGAGGTAGTAAGTACAAAAAAAGTAAAATATCTCATTAATTTTTATTTTGATTACATGTTGAAAATAGTATTTGGCTGTATATTGGGTTAAGTAAGATATCTTATTAAAATTAATTTCGCCTGCTCCTTTTTACCTTTTTAATGGGCTACACGAAGAGATTTTAATTACATATGTGGCGCTTGATATATTTCTATTGCACCATTTAGCTTTCTACTTCTGTATTCAGGCCAGTTGTTAATAGACCTGCTTCCTTATTCCATGTACCATGGCTCCACAGAGCTGGGATCCAGGTATTTATAATTACTATTTGCTGAACACTTACTATATGCTAGTTATTGGGTTTTTTTAATTTAACTTAAAACTTTTTTTTGAAATAATTATAGATTTACAGTAAGTTAAAAAAAAAAAAAAAAGGTCAGTTACATCCTATGTATGCTTCACCCAGTTTCCCCCAATGGAAACATCTTATTAATCAGAGTACAATATTCAAATCAGGAATTGGCATTTATTCAGTGCAACTAATCAAACTGATCACTTATTCAAATTTTGCTGGGTTTAGGTATACTCGGGTGTGTGCACATGGATATCTGTAGTTTTACACATCGAAATTTCTGTAACCACCATCAAAATCAAGATGTAGAACGACTCCATCACCATAAGGCTCCTTCATACTGCTTCTTTAGAGTTCCAACACCTCCCTCTCAATCCTGACAATCACTAATCTATTCTCTATTTTTTATTTTGAAAATGTTGTACAAATGAAATCATACAATATGCGAACTTTTGAAATTGCATTTCCACTACTCATTTAGTATAATGCCTTTGAAATCCATCCAGTTGTTTTCTGTATCAAGATTATCCCTTTTTCTTGCTGTATAATATTCCACAGATGGATGTACCGTGGTTTGGTTTTTTTTTTTTTTTTTTAATATTCATCCCCCAATTGAAGGACAATTAGGTTTTTCCTATTTTTTGGTACTTATGTGTGAAGCCGCTCTAAACACTTATATCTAGGTTTTTGTATAAACATTGGTTTTTATTTCCCTGAAAGACCCACAAATACAATTGTGCACCGTGGGTTTTAATGTAATAGCATATCATGATATAATCTCTGTATGGCAGGGAATATGTTAGAGCAGTGGGAGGAATATGGGCTTTGCAGAAACACACCAGAATTAATATTTGACTCCACCATCTACCATAGGCCCAGCTGTCAGTTCACTCATCTACAAAATGGGCATATTCAATACAATCTCAAGATTTATGAAGCCAAGTGATAAGAATGCAATACCCATACCTGGTAGTTGTGTGATAAGTGAGCGCATTTCTTTCCCTGTGTCCCCTGGAGTTCCCAGCACAGTGCCCAGTAGATGAAAGGCAAAGGATTAGGGACGGAAGCTGGGGGTGGGAGGTGGAACCGGCAAAGAACAGAGCCCAGCTGGGGTTGCAGAACAGGTGGGCAGCTCACAGTCTGCACACAGCCAGGATCCGGCCTACAATGGAGGCCGCCTGCTCTGGCTGGATTGAAATTCCTTCTTGGAGTGGCAGGTGGCAGGTGCACACTGCTCGCTCGGCAGGTGCTTATAGCTGGCAGTGTCAACAGAGGGCCAGAATTGCTGGTTACAACCCCAGCCAAGGCTTTCAGAGCCCTCCCTTCCCTGGCTGCTACATCACACTGGAGGTCTGGAAAGAAAGCCCATCTTCTACATTGGGTTGTCAAGCACTAGACACTATTTCCAGAGCACATATCATATAGCAGACACTGCATAAAACCTCCACACAACCCTAAGAACAATCTCCCCAAGTTACAGATGAAAGCACTGAGGCTCAGAAAGGTGATGTTAATTTTATTGCCTGACTCTATCTAACCCCACCCCCTACACGATATGGTGCTGTATTGCTCCAGAATAACCACCCTCCCCTATCTGTCGCCTACATGTCATCACTCCAACCCTTCCTGTCCCAAAGCAACTGGTGGAGAAACAAAAGAACCAGTAAGAAACCACACAGGGAGGGTCACAGGCTAGCCCCATCCTGGAGGGTAAGGCTCGCCTTGCAGTGGTTATGTAAGTGAGGACTCTTAGTGAGCAGAAACTCAACTGATCAGACTTATATCAAAATGGAAATTCACTGACTCTATTAACTAAAATGTGCAAGGCACAGCTGGATCCAGGTGCTCACAAAACATCAGCAGAAGACTCTCTCTTTTTATCTGTATGACTTCACTGTGGAAATAGCTTCTTTCTCTGTGGGGGCAAAGCTGGTCTCCAGGGCCGCCGCCTGCCAGCTGAGCCATCTCAGGGAGAAGAGGGCGTACAGTATCTATTCCCTAAGGGGGGAGAGTGAAGGAACCACCTCACTGAACCATCATTTGAAACAGGCCAGTCCCAGTCCAGTTGTTGTGTAGCAAGGAGAATGGAATCCGTGGTCTGACCAAGCCTGGGACAGATGTCCACCTTTAGAACTGGGGGTAGGGGATGCCCTCCACCCAATGAGGGTGGGATTAGGGGTACTGTTTTCAGGATGCAAAATGGTTTCTGAGCAAACCTAGCAAGCAATGTGGAGTCCTTCTGCCCCCTGCCCCCCGCCCCAAAATCATCTCAGCTGTGTTACCTCTGCCCGTGCCAATTTGGGAAGGAGGAAGTCCCTGTGGTGAGAGATGCTGGAAAAATTCCCAGTGGTTTCAGGAGACCAAATCGGCAGGGTCATAGAAACCACCAAACAGTGCAAGGACAATTGTTTGGGAAACAGAAGCCTCCTGGGTGTGTGTGACTTGTATTTATCTATTTTCTCTCTACTGAAGCTTTCACTCCTGGAGATGCTGGACCTCAGCTTTCAGAGGTATTGAAATTGGGAACCTCACATTACCGGGAGCTGATTGCCAGAAGCCCACAAGTCAGGGGACTTGATTCCGTCTTTGCCAGTACAGCGGGGCAGCCCCCAACTTCCTACTCTGCATTTCTTTAGGTTTGGGGTTAAGATCATAGCCAAAGCTTCCAAAGACTTCCACCTGCTGATTCACAGAGTGGGAATCAGCCAGGGGCTACTTGGAAACCACTAAGCTGAAGAGATTCCTGAGGCCCCTATACTAGTTTGGAATTCACAGCTTCCCCCATGTTATTTTTTTGTTCAAAACACGGGTCAGCCTGAAGTGAAGGGGCAGAGGCTCACATAGAGAACAAACCCCCTCCAGTACCCGAGTCCTTCATGAATACCCTTTCCACCCCAAACACAAGAAATGCAGGAAACTGGCACTTGCTGACTTTTTAAAAGATTTATTTATTTATTTATATAAGCACTGGGTATAGTCAGAAGCGTGGGAGGGTGAGAGAATTCACCAGAACCAGAGCGGGGAGCAGAACAGGCAGACTGATGAAATACACTGCTGAGGGGAGCAGTGGGCACAGCAGGAGAGGTCTGCGTGCCATGTGGGACCCTCACTGGTGGCCAGGGATCAAACCGGTGCTGCAGAGGCTGCGGGCAGCTTCGCAGCCCAGCGCTCAACTACTGTACCACCAGGGGAGGCCCCAAACTGCTGACTTTTTTCAATGAAAGTCTGCACGCTAACAACAACAACAACAACAATAATAATAGCTTTTCAACTTGTCCAGAAGCTTGGCCACAGCACCTCTGGCCACATTTGGGCTGGGTCTTTGTGACATCAAGCCAGCAATCAGCCAGTGGGTGGGTGGCTCTGACTTCCTGTTCTGCATATTGTAATTGCATTGGTTCAGATTTCAGGACCTTCTGTAAGGCGGCCATTTCTTTCCATTCAGGGTTACCCAGCCAGCCGGACAAGACAAACTCCACTTCTGGCCCTCCTGCCCTGCCAGATTTAAGCACCAGAAAAGGGCAGTCAGTCCATTCTGGGAGAGGGGCCCCATGGAGGTTATGAAATCCATCAGGGCTTGAAAGGAGAAGTATTGGCAATCTGGAAGAGACAAAGCCAAAAGTTTGCACTGTGACCCCATCCTTCCTCTCTTGACCCCATCAACGCACTCCTCAGCACTTCCTGAGTGATTTAATAATCTATTCTTTATCTCAAACATGGTCAGCCCTGATATTTGGGTGAGGAAAAATCAGACACAATTTACTTGAATGATTACGCCTGATTTTATCTTGTAGACTGGGAACTCCAGCATATGAATTGAACATGCAAATGTGTGCAAAGCAACGTGCATAATTTAGGATCCTCAAATTAACAAGGGGGAAACAATTGAGTAACCTACTGCTTTCTCTGAAGCACAGTTTTCTGAGAATAGCTTAACTTTTTTTTTTTTTTTTTTTTTAGCTGTCTGGAAGGAGGACTTGGAAAACAGAAGAAATTTGAAGTAGAAGTGCGAAGGCACAGAGAAAAATGTAAGGTGATTGTAATTATCAAAATATAGTCAGCCTTCACTTGTTCAAACATTATTTAATTTGGGTTTCGTGTACATTATTCAAAGGAGTCTCCTTTTACCTTGGTACTATCTAAAAATACAGCATCTTGGGCCTCCCTGGTGGCTCAAGGTTAAAGACTCAGAGCTATCAAGCTATTGCCAGCCACGAGTTCGATCCCCAGCCAGGGAGCTGACCCACATGGCAAAACAGACCTCTCCTGTCTCACCCGCTGCTCCCCTCAGCAGTGTATTTCAGTAGATCTACCTACTCTGCTCCCCACTCTGGTGAATCCTCTCACTCCCTCCAACCTCTGGCCTACACCCTACTTCTCGTGTACATAAATAAGTACAAATAAATCCTTTTTGATTCAACTGATCTGGGAAGTGGAGAAATTTTAACTGGTGTCCCTGGTATTTCTGCCAGAAGGGGACTACGCTTGAGAGACTCTACTGATTTTTAAATATTTACCCCAATGATCTTCACAAACCATTGGAATATCTCAGCAGCTGAAATATTTTCACATGCAAACTTGATCTTTTCCATTGACATCCACACCCCAAAACTGCAGAAAACCCTAATCCAGACCATGGAAACTGAGCCACCATCACTATGAAGAGAGGGAAGCAAGTACTTCAATAGCCTTGCGGTCCCTTAGTACAGCACATGCACTTGATCCAGGGCACCAGATGCTCCTCTGACATCCCCAGGTCTGCTGCTCCCTGCACAGTAGCCATATGCCAAGGACTGTGCCAGAACTTTCTTAGATTGCACAGAGACCCAGCATGCTCCCATTAAATCATCCTTCTCTCACTCTCTCTTAGAGTCTGCTGGCTCTCTTAACTCTTCCTGGTTCCCTATTCTTTTCCCTCAACCAGACCTTATCCCTAATAAAATCCTTCTGCTTTATGTCCCATCTTGGCCTCTGCTTCTAGGAGAACCAGGACTAACACAAAAGGTTTTGACATAGCCATGAAGAGGGTGACAGGGTAACGTGATCATGTGCTCTGTTACTGAGAAGCCAGCTCCCCTCATTGCACCCTGGCTGCTTGATGGAGGGGAACCCTGGCCAGACAGGAAGAGGGAGGGAAAGCACTTTCTTGAGGACTTTATGTGTCATTTACATGAAAACAATTGTGTTCTATTATCCAATCAGCCTTCATTATTTAAGTCAACCCTCTGCCACTTCCTGGCACCGCTTCTCTTGTTGCTATCCTTTATGCCAGGGCTTAAATAATTTCTTTCCAAATAAATTCTATCATGTGAACCACTTACTTTTGGACTTTCTCTCCTTGCAAGATTCAAATTAGTGAGATCAAATGCCAAGTGACATGCTGTGAGCATTAATAAGAATAGGGACAGGGGAGATGAAATATCTATCTTTTTTCGCCTGTCCATGGCTCTTTACTCTGATACTGTCTCCAGGTCCTCCATGCTGCTGAGCATTTGGCTTCTCCCTTATCTCATGGAGGCAAAAACTCAGCTTCCTTCTAAATTTTTCTTCTACTTGGGGAGTTCTTTAAAAGCCCCATGCCCATTACTGGGGGCATAATCTACAGCTATTGCATTTTCAGTAATTCCCCCCAATTCTTTCTACTTTCCTGTCGGCGCAACACTGCTTTTGAGAGAGGAGGTTCTAGAAAGGCTTCCTCTGTGTGGAGAGGCTCTGCTTGGTCCTCCTTAGCTTGGTGCTTGTGTGGCTGGTGCCCCTCATAGTTCTAAAGTCAGAGCAGGCCCCTTGGGCAACAAGGTTTCTCTCTCCACCCAGAGAGGAAGTAGTTCTGGTGTCCTGCTCCGTCTCTCTGGGCAGCCAGTCCTGGGGTTTCCATTGGATCCCTTTGGATCAGGAACCCTGGGTCTAGATCTGATATTTCCTTGTTGAGAGGTGTTGGGAGGTTCTGGGAGCTGATGCTTTGGTTCTGGCTTGTAACAACATTGCCTGTTTGCTTGTCTGGCTCTCTGAGAGGTTTCAGTGTCTTGACTGCATATATCTAAGCAGCCATTACATCCTTATGGCCTGGCACATAGTAGGTATCTGATAAATGTTTGGTGAATGTCGAGAGAGATCAGGAAAAGCTGATGTTAGGAATCTACAAGTGATAGACATCCTGTTCTAGATCCTGAGGCCAGACGGAGACAGGAGAGAAAAGGCTACAAGATGCTGTGGACATAGGGTCCTGCATTTGGTCAAGTGTTAACCCAGAGCAGCCAAGGGTGATATAATCCAAGGGATTCACAAGAAACTTCATTGAGAAGGGAAGGCACAGCTCAGTGACACAACTGTGGTTTAGGATGTCAAGTGCAATCCATTGGCCAAGAGGGCACCTTGAGATCACAGGCAGTAATGTGGAATCAATCTAAGAGCTCACATAGGGATGACAGAGTCAGTGGCTCGTTTGTATTTAATGTGTCAGTGTGGGTGGGGGGTAACCTTCCAGCTTAAAGGCACATGGTTTTAAACATTGGAACAAGCCCAGTAATCAGGAATCTCACTTGAGATCCTTTCCAGGGGGTAGTGGAATCCACGAATCAAGGTCCAAGACCCCAAACCCAGCCTAACAGAAAAATCTATCAATGGTGATCCAGGGCACAGGAGTCAATCAATAGCAATTATTCCTGGAGAACCAAGGTTTGAGACTGGGAAGCTATTGTATTAAGAGTTCATCCATCATCCATCCACCCATCCTTTCTTTCTTTTGTGTGTTGGGCAGACAGGAGGACAATGCAGAATCCTACTCTCTAGTATACCATCCTGGGAACCTTGCCCCTGGCATTGAGGTCCTGATATCTGACCAGGGTCAGGTCTAATCTAACTCACTGCTGGGTCTTTGAAGCTATGTACTACCATGCAACTCTCAGAAGAGTTACAGATCAGAAAGTCTAGGTTAAGACTGCGCTGGTAGCTAGGGTTTTAAGTAGACTCTGTTTCCCTGAATTGACTAATTGGATAGCAGGACACCAGATGCATGCAAACACATCCCCTATGCTTCAATTATCACTCTCGTTGATCTTCCTGATATAGACAACTCTTGACTGCCAATACATGGATTATCTATCAAATGATCCTAACACCCAGCAAACTTCCCCCTCACCATCACTCAATCTGTTCAAAGTAATTTCTGTTAGCCAAAGAAGAACATAATTAGGAAGGTAAATTTGCAGAAATCAAAATACATATTGCATTCCAAAGTCAAATGGAAATTATTATGGATTAGCACAGATAGTAAGGGAATAGAATCTGCAGGACCCGTGCATTCATGCAAATGTTTATGCACAGGAGTTGGGGGTGGAGGGAGGGAAGGGACAACAAACAGTACCACGGGGTTTAAGTCTGCTGCTGTCCTATCAGTGCTCTCCCTTCTTCTGAGCAGCAAGTGGACAAAGGGAGAAGGTTGTAGAACAAGACCTCAGAGAGAGAATCTGAGAAACAAGATGCCAGAACCTATTGAGGAAACAGGGGTTTCTTCAGGGCATGCACTAGAGTGAGAACACTGGGTCCAGTCAGCTTCAGGGAGTTGGGCCCTTTTTTGTCTCTGCTAGAGACATATTCCTCTGGCCCCAGCATGTCCCATCCTGCCCAATTGGATGGAGACACTTCTACCTGCAGCCAATCTGCTGCCTTGTTTCTGGCTTAGCAAAGAGGCCTCAGTTCTTACCGCACTGCCAGGACCTGAGTTCTAAGTGGCTGAACCTACCCAGCAAGTGACCGTAGACCTTAGATTTGGTGCTTTGGTTTAGTGCTCTTGGTTCTGAATGATAAGCTGTCTCTAATCACCCCGTTCAACCAGTCAAGGTTGAACTTTGACACTGTCCCTAACGAAAACCTTTACAATGGCTAAACACATAAGGCCTTTTTAAAAATTATAGAATTCCTGGGTGACTCCATTATGGCAGGATCACGATCTCTGACAGTGTTCTGACCACTTGCTCATGATCACACTGGGCTGCCACAGCTCCAGCTATCACGTTCCCAACTCAAGGCAAGATGGTGATGACAGACGCAATGCTGGCTTTGACCTCATTTGTCAAGAAGGCAAAAGTCTTCTGCTTAGGTCTCATTGGCTAGGACTGAGTCACATGGCCAGATTGGTGCAGATTTTCAGCAACTCACTTTGCTTCCCACAGCTTCTGAGACTCAAATCCTCCACAGTGTAGACACTGTGGGTCTATGAAAAAAAAAAAAAAATCAGGAGTCTGGCAAGTCTTCCAAATTTTGCTTAAGAATGAGCAGTCAGTGTCACGGTGCACCATCACTCAGAGAAGGACCTGGTACTTCTCCCTGGTCCCCATCTGCCCACTTCTGTTTATCCTTCTAGGGCAACTCACACTGTTCCTCCTTCGGGAAGTTTTTTTCTTTCCACTTTATTGCATTCCTTGCAGAAAGGAGCCATGTCACTCTGCTAGGACACTGCTTAGAGCTGAGCTGTTTAGGAACACAATTTTGATGAGTTTTTTTGTTTTCGTTTTTTTACTTTTTAAAAATGTCAATGCCAACAGAAGAGTCCAAAATTTTTAACATGGTACGGAGAAGGCCATCCCTGTTGAGGGAGGGTGGGAGGGAAGAAAGGAAGGAATTATGATTTGCTTAGGTACAACAAGATGTTTGTTCCATTTTGGGAGATACAATTTGACCTGTAGTCAATCTGAACCCTAACCCCTGGGAATTAGGACGTGCCTACAAAGACTAGCTGCTGCTAGCACCACAGCTACTGACCAGGACACCTTGCAGTAAGCCAGATCCTCTTGTACTTTGTCTCATTTCATCCTCCTGACAAGCCTGTGATGGGGGCACCTTCACCCCACTCGCTGGGGGGCCTATGTGAACAACTGAGGTGGGAAAATTTGGGGGCATGAGAGACTTAGAAGGGGAGAGATGGGGACAAAAGTCTTCAAGATTGAGGGTGGTTGATAACTGGACAGCTACAGGGGATTTGCTATTTGGAGGAAACAGGTGGGTGATACAGGAGTTCTGATGGTGGAAATTTCTAGAAACCTGCAGTGAGCCATAGCAAGAGCCATAAGGAAGCAGCAGAGCTCACAGGCTTTCATTGAGTCAGGGGCTTTCGGTCACATATGAGGCATCCTCTGTCCAATATTTGTTTTCATTTCCCCGCATGGTTAATTATTGTAGCAAGTGTCTGATAAGGCAGCCGCCCTCCGCCGGTAGAGCCAGGGTTATCTGCAGTTTTACAGCTCTGTCATGCAGTAATGAAGCCGATAAGCTGCTAGGTGGCGGCTGCTGGGCCCGTCATTAAAAACTGCTGAGAAATATGAGGAAGAAGTAGGGAGTGTGGAAGGCAAAGGGAGACTGAAGAGTGATGACGACAGACGTTGTGATCCAATCTGGCCTGGCAGCCCCCACTGTGGAAACCTAGATATTGGCAACCCCAAAGGGAACAGCCTGTCCTGGGGTCTACCCAGAATTTCCTCAACACAACCCCAAGTGTTTTAGCCCAGCTTCTATTGCAGGAAATAGCTTCAAAGACACCAGTTGACTCCGCTGGAGCTTAAACTCTTGCCTGTCAGGACTGAGTCAAGTATTTCCCAGATCCGCCCAGTATGGCCCACGGTCAAGTCAGGGCTGTTAAACGGTGGAGAGAAAATCAAAAGAAAAATATTTGGCGATAGGTGAAAATGACATAAAATTCTAATTTTAGTTTTTAGTATCCACAATTAAAGTTTTTAAACTGTTTCACCCAAAAAAAAAATAATTGATTTATTATAAAGGTACACAATGCAATGCTTTTTAGTATATTTTTAAGGGGGTGCCAAAAAATGTAATGTCAAGATAAGTAATAATTTAATGCTTTTTAGAAAGAAAAATGAATGTCCAAAAAAGTCCTTAATAAACAAATCAGCAATAATTTAAATAAAGTCAGAATCGATATTGGGATAGCACCAAGCCAGACTGATGCAAAAGGAAAAGTCAGTCATACGGATCAAGTCTTCATTTAAAATTTTAATATTTTGTTCATTGTAGATTTCCCCCATTAATTTGGTTTTTTTAAAAACTATGACTTTCGAATATTTATCTTGATTGCTAAGTTTTATGATGTCCCCTTTAATTTCAAACTCAAGGCAAGTGCTCTCTCCCCTCAACCTGATCTCTGACCTGTGTCTGAGGGTAGAGGAAGTAGCATTTAAGGTAAAGGCAGTGGGATAGGGCAGGCATTAGTGGGGAGGGGACAGTTTTCTCAGATTCCTAGGATCTTGGCTCCATTATAAATGGCAAATTTTTCTCTTATAAAAATGTTTTAATGACATTTTAGATGTTTTTGCAATTTTCAACAAAATTTAAAAAAAATACGTTGTTTCTGATTCTAAAGGTAATGAATGTTCTTTGCAAAGAAAACCTTTGAATAATAAAAAGAAAATGCAATGCATCCCAAATCCCATCACCCAGATATACAGCTGCCAACCTACCTGGTATCTGTCCTTCTAGATTGTTCTCCATGCCTATGGATAGAGATGGATCCCTATCCTGTCTATAAATGAGGTCACATCAAACAAGATGGTCTATAATATGCCTTTTCCGCAATAGCGTATCATAAGCAGCTTTCCACCTCGGTAAATACAGATGCACTACATCATTTTTAGTGACTGTATAGTACTCCCTCATGAGGCTGCAGAATTTATATGACAAACTCCCTACCCACGAGCAACAGAGCAGTCTCTGTGATGAGAAGGGATTATTTTAAGAAAAACAAATTAGTCTCAAACAACGGATTTCATTTTACCTACTCTTCCTATCTGTATGGACATAACATGGTTTTACATGGTTGATATAATAGTGAGCACTGAATTTATATTCTGCAAATCTTAATGTATTACACACATTTTCCCATGTTGCTATATAGTCTTCATCCAGTTTTCTCTTCAGCAGGAAACTTCACGGCCCATTTTTGTTTGTTTGCTTGAACAATCTTTTAAACAACCCTTCTTTAAACAACTATTCTCAGCTTGCTGGCCGAATAAAAACAGGCCTCAGCCTGAATTTAGCCCATGGAATTGCCAGCCTATAGGTTATTTTGCCACCTACATCTCTATGCTGCAGAGAAGGTAACATACACTATGTACACAGCTTTTTCCTTCTTTTGAGCCATTTCTTTTAGATTTCCCAGAAATGAGATTGCTGGATCCATGGACTGCAATGTTTTTCATTGCCCCAGATCTATAGTGCTATATTCTATGACTGTGCCAGCCAGCAACTTGCAAACCTACAGGTTTCTTGCAACCTCACCAGCACTGAGTATTATCAGTTTAAATGCTACGCCAATTTAATAGATGCAAAATGATATCATGTTATTCATTCTATATTTGATTGCTCTCAAAGGAGGGGTCTTTGTCATGTGCACAGTAACTTTAGAGAAGCTTAATGTTAGAATCAACTGAAAAGGAGCTCTCTCCCCCCACCCCCCTCCCTTTATTCAGTTCAAAGATGAGATACTCCTTTGGTTCAAATATGAGTTTGCATGTAACTCCTCAGTGAGTTCTGCTGCATTAAAATGATAGAGAGAAGCCCAGTGAGACCTTATCACTCTGTGGCAGCAAAAAGAGCTGGAAAGTAGGTCGAGGAATTAATCCTGCTGGTTCCAGTAATTAGAGTAGACAAAGGGGTCGAAAGTTCAGGCTGAGCTGGGGAATGCAGCCTGAGTGTCTCTTACCAGGCCTGGACACAATGTGCTGCCCCCACGTCCGCTTGGCCCCTGGACATGGCTTGCCCATCAGCGTCCCAACATGCATTTTCATTTTGTTTTCTCCCTCTGCCGGTCTAGAGACATTTTTGACTTTTCCCTCCAGGAGAAGTCAGATGTTCTCAGATGTGGAAATGATGCCATTGAGAATCTTCTTTCCTTTCCAAGGGAATTCTCAAGGTTCTTTTCCTCTGGAGCTACAGTGATCTAAAAGAAGCGTTAGCTCACTGGTTGAGCCCAAAATAATATGAGATGTTCCTTCAACCTTCAATGCAGGCTTGCACGTAACTCTACCACATTAGATGTATCAAAATGACAAAGAGAGGGACAAATAAGGGACTCTGGCATAAAGATTTCAAACTCCATGACTACTATAAACCGGACAGGTACTGTGACTGAGGGAAGTCATTGGGTGTATGACAATAGGGAGTATAGAGGAGGACTATGTATGGTAAACAAAAAAGTACATTCCTACCCAAAAGCATGTATACTTGGATTTTTTTTAAAGCATGGTTCCAGCTCAACTAAACTTGTGTGCAAGGCCAAACTTGGTCTCCAAAGACCCCAGTTTGTGAATTCCAGAAGAGCCATCAGCCTCTTCCATCTCTCAGTCAGCCATCAACTATTAGTTTCCATTTCTCCCCTTCCCTATGCTTCCTCACTTCCTCTCTATGTAGGCTTACCTTGAATCCACTATAAAAAAGGCCAAACCTTCTCCAAAAGGATTAGCTTGGGGTAGTGGGGGAGACAGCACTTCTCTAGACAATGATACTGTGGTCTTGATTAGATAACACAGCTGTGGGAAAATCAAGAGCAGATGGTCTGGTCCAGACCTCTTGGGTTGTAAGGAACAGAGACCAGGTTAGGGTCCCCCAAGGAAAACAGGATTTATTGTCAAGACACAACTCTCTCAGAAACCAAGGACAGGGAACTGATAAAGACCTGAGAAAGCTACTGGAAGCATCCTTGGGTTGATGATGTAGAAAGGGTCTCAGAGATGGGACTGGGGGGCAGCAGGTATCTTGAAACATAAGATTTAGGAGCAGATAGGGCATTCAGTTTAATAAGCTCGGGATTTTGACTATTTTAGATCAAATATCCAGTGATTGCCCACCAGGAATACATCCTAGTTCTGAGAGCCACACAGACACACCCACCCATCTGTTTTCCCAACCTGCATGTAGAATTCAACTTTCTACCAAGGCATCAGAAATGAGTTGATAAAGGCTCATTAATTAAGCTTAACAAGCTGTGTGTGGCCACCAATTAAGAGAAGTGGTGGGATGTTTACTTCCCTGGTGCTGAATTGGAGCCCCACAAAATGAACCTGGGTGGTATTATAAGATGGGGAGAAAGTCCCCCTTGTCTAGTGCCCAGTGTTGGATTTCTAGGGGAGGGGTGTTCACACTGGGTCCAGGCTGATGTTTTGTCCCTGGGTCAGAGCTGGCAAAAGGGCTAACATGATCCCCCAAACAGCTGAGAGTCAGGTGAAGGATGATGGCACACTGGATCCTTAGAGAGGTGAATAGTCAGGGACAGTGAATCTGAGTTGGGTCGACAAGTCCAGGGAGAGGAGATGGAGCCGGAAACAAGTGTCCATGATAAAGAACTGGAGACCAGGAGCATGGGAACAGAGTGAAGAGTAAAAGCAATAATGTTCTACCTTGCTGGCCTTCTTCCAATTTCCTAAAATCCAAGTGCTTTTCTATTTCAGGTTTTTGACCCAAATGAACCAGGGTTGGGAACTGGTTGACTTGGCAACAGCCTGTGCATGAGACATTTACGACATTCCACTCCTTCTTGCTCCCTCGCTTCCCAGAATTTCCCTGGTTCCTCTCCCTCCTGTACTTTGTTTTCTTTTTCCATGGCTTCCAAGAGCTGCCCCCCATCTTTCCAACTAATTTCCAGCATCATTTTCTGTTGCTTGCAACCACAGCACCCTGGGAGATGCACCTGCATTAAACAGGTGCATCTCTGCTTCAATGCACTGTTTCATTTTTCAAGAATCTGGAATTATTTCATGGCTTAACTGTCTACTTGTGTAATTTCTTTTTCTGACACCAGACTGTAAGTTCAATGTAGACAGGGGATAAGAGAGGGCTGTGCTTCAGAACTCTCACATGCTGGACAGATTTTAGAGTCTTGATGATTATTTATTAAATGTGTGAAGGAGGTCTTAGGCATTTGAAGGTCAGAACTGGAATTTTAATGTTATTTATGGATACTTGTCTAAAGAGTGGTGTGTGGGTAATGCATTGTGGTTTAAACATGCAGAATCAGGACAGACATAGGGGCAGCTGAAAACGGGCGTGTGGAAGAGACTAAAGCACCCTGGAGTGGGGATTTGCAAAGTTACAGATCTCAAATTCTTTTGAGCTTCAGCTCATTTAGGCAAGGCCAAAGGCCCTTCCTCCTGTCCACAGCCCCCAATCCCACTTTCTGACTTGTGCAGTGAGAGTTTTACAATGTTGGCAAATATTGAGCAGGAGCCAGACTTCTAAGAATGCTGCAGCTCAGTTCTCAGTAAACCTAGTAACATACTAATTTTAGTGATGACTAGTAAGTTGTAGTAACTCAGTAGTTTCCTAGAAAGTGGCTTAGTCATGCCTAAAGCTGGAAATGGATGGATATACGTGCTTCTCGTTCATAAGAACGAGAAGTTCTTGTCAGCCAGAGTGTGGCCTTTTGAGATCAGTTTGTGGCCCTCAGGAGGAAGCTGGAGGCTCACTCCATGGGCCCAAGGCCACTAACCCAGAACTGTTCTTGGGTGACCTGCAGCCTTCAGAGGCAGGGGGCTGGGGGGTTGGGCTGTGGAGTCAGAGCAAAACTGCAGCTGGAACTGTCCATAGCATGAATACACAATACCTCCCACACGGAGACATATGACTAGATTTTCAACTTGAAATGGAAAAAAGAATTCTGATTCTTTCAAAAGCAGAGAATAATTCAAAGTGGCTTTTTGTTGTGCTTTTTCTCAAACAGGTTTGGGTGCAGGTGGGTGGGATTTGGAGAATTTTAAAAAGGGCATCCTGATGCCAAGCATTGGGGTGGCCGGGAACCATTGCAGCAGGGTTTGCAGAGAAGGGGGGAGCAGAGAAGGGCTCAGTTTTGTGCCTCCCTCAGCTACGGAAGCCATGAAGGAACAAATCCAGTCCTCGTTTTTTCCCGAGAGCACTCAACACCCTTGCTTCCTGACCATTGCACTCACTTCCTCATTGCTAAAGCCAGCTTGTAGAGTGGAATTTGCATAAGTTAAATGCAAGTATTTTGCAGCCCATGTTAATACGTTTTTAATGTTATTTTTTTCAAGTTACATATTTAAAAAGTCATCAGGAGCCCCTTTCTGTCCATCTCCCAGCTCTGCCTTCTTTGGGTTGGCTTCTTTTGCAGGCAGGACCTCCCACAGATGGCCCCCCAGCAGCTCCAGGCTCACATTCTACCAGTTTAGTAATCCTATGGAGAAAAGAAAGCCTCTCTCCCCATGGTTTCAGCCAAAAAATAGCTGCCATTCATTGAGAGCTTCTTCAGAGCCAAGCCCACCTCCTGAGCCCGTTCCAGGATTCTCTCATTTATTCCTCACAATGACTCTCTGATGTAGTTGCTATTATTATCCCACTTTCAAGTGAGGAGACTGAGGTTACATAAACTAGCCCAAGGTCACAGGGTTACTAAATAACAGCGCTGGAGCCCAGGCTGCTACCCCGGACTCTCCTGCAGGCATTTTCCAAAGCCCTGGGCTGGGCCTGCATCTAGCAACAGTTAACTGAGCATCAGCCTCTGTTTATGCCCATTTCCCAGATGCAGAAACCCAAGCTCAGAGAGGTTAATTAACTTTCCCAAGCTCACACAGAAAGAAGGTAGAGAATTAGACATTGGAACCCAAACTTGGGCTTCTCACTTAGAGCTCTGACCCAAGGCCTTGAACACCTTCTGCCAGGCCCCCGGCAGCTCATACCCCCAGCTCAGTCCATTCTTTCCTCCAACCTCTCCCCAGTAAGACCATGACTGAGTCCTCCATTTAAAACTGCAGTCCTCACTCTCCTGCACTGCTGGTGGGAGTGCAAACTGGTCCAACCACTATGGAGAGCTGTATGGAGATTCCTCAGCCTGCTAAAGATGGAGCTTCCATACGATCCACCAATTCTACTCCTAAGTAATTACCCAAAGGACACAGAAACATTAATTCAAAAGGGCACCTGCACCCCTATGTTTATAGCGACACTATTTACAATTGCTAAGCTATGGAAACAACCCAAATGCCCAAAAATAGATGACTGGATCAAGAAGATGTGGTACATATACACCATGGAATATTACTCAGCATTCAAAGAAGATAAACTCATGCCACTTTCAGCAACATGGACGAAGCCTGGAAGGGATTATGTTCTGTGAAATAAGCCAGAAAGAAAAAGAAAAACACCGGATGGTCTCACTCATAGCAGGAATTTAGAAAACCTAAATAAGGGCCCAGGAAAAAGACTAATTGTAATAAAGTAAAAATCAAAATCACCAAGCAACTATAAACCAGAGACACACTATGGGGGGGGGAGGGAGTAGGAACAAAACAAGGGGGGCTGGGAATCGTATGGGGACTATAACCAAGATGAAAATGCATACATTGTGCAAAAATGAAAAATGATGTAAAAATATATATATAATTAAAAAAATAATAATAATACAAGAAAAGAAAAAATAAAATGGCCACAGGATAAAAAATAAATTCCCTTTGGTGCAACATGTAGATTTTATTTTTTTTTTTATTTTTTTTTATTTTTTTAAAGATTTATTTATTTATTTATTTATTTATTTATTTATTTATTTATTTATACAAGCACTGGGTACAGTCAGAAGCGCGGGAGGGTGAGAGAATTCACCAGAGCCAGAGCAGGGAGCAGAGCAGGCAGAAGGACCGAAGGACACTGCTGAGGGGAGCAGCGGGCGGCAGGAGAGGTCTGCGCGCCATGTGGGACCTTCCTCCAGTGGCCGGGGAGTAGCCGGGGTTCGAACCGGCGCTGCAGAGGCTGCGGACAGCTTCGCAACCCCGCGCTCAACCGCTGCGCCACCGGGGAGGCCTACAACATGTAGATTTTAATTCTCCACAATATTAAAACAGTGAATGAAGAATAAAAAAGATAAAATAAAATTATAATGCATATCAGAAAAAAATAAAACTTCAGTCCTCTACTACCTCCTTACCTGGCTCTACTTTTTCTTCTAGAAAAAAGCACTATAAAGGCCTCCCTGGTGGCACAAGGGGTGAAGTCTCATCACTATCAAGCTATCAGCAACCACTGCAGCACAAGTTCGATCCCCGGCCAGGGAGCTGACCCACATGGCACAGCAGACCTCTCCTGTCTCACCCACCGCTCCCCTCACTAGTGTATTTCAGTAGATCCACCTGTTCTGCTCCCCACTCTGTCTCTGGTGAATCCTCTCCCCCACCACCTCCCTGCACCTCTGGCCTACGCCCCAGCTCTTGTATGCATGAATAAATAAATATTTTTTAAAAACAAAGAAAAAAGTACTATAAAATGTGCTTGTTTATCATGCTAGATAATTTGCTGATTTGTTATGATTTGTTACTTCTTGCTTATCTCCCTTTGCTAGAGTGTAATCTTGACAGGACCAGGGACTGGATATAGCCCAGTTTTCTTCAGAAGAGTCATGCATTGTAGGTACTTAATAGATATTTGGTGAATGAATGATGCTAAGTTGTGGGCCCTCACCAACAGCAGGTAAAGAAGTCCTCCCCATGT
Source organism: Talpa europaea (assembly GCF_964194135.1). NCBI lineage: Eukaryota > Metazoa > Chordata > Mammalia > Eulipotyphla > Talpidae > Talpa > Talpa europaea. Next base: position 8,975,150 of record NC_140082.1, on the reverse strand, counting down.
CATGTTTTAAATTCTGCATCAAGCTCAATCAGTGTGGGCAGGAGTGCAAAGAGGAGCTAAGGGCGCATAGACCCAGAACCTCAAAAGATCCATGATAGATGTGGGAAGCCAGGAGGAAATCTAGCCCCAGGGAGGTCAGAGAGCCCAAAACAGCAGGATTGGGGAGTAGAAAACAGAGTAAAGGGGGTTTGAGTTGATCTGAGCTGGCTGTTGATCAGCCTAGTTCAACAGGAACTCAGGAAGGTCCAGCGAAGCCCGAAAGCAATGGTGCTTGGGAACGTGGGACAAGCCCCTGCCTCAGTTTCCTCCTCTGCAAATAATTAAGTGAATGCTGGTTGTGAAGGCCAGTATATGCTTAGAGTTCTGTGATAGCAAGGAGCAGAAACACATTCACCCTAACAAAGAGATAATTGATTGGAAGGTGTAGATAGTTCTGGAATTAAGAGAAGCTGAGCCTTCAGACCTTAGGAAGAATGTGAACCAGGGAAGACCTGGAGCCCTTGGTAACAGGGAGCCAAGACAAAAGACCACAGGCACTGTCTGCTGTTGGCACTGACTCGGCAGATGCCCACCCTTCACTCAAAAGCCCAACTCCTGGGCAGAGTCCTCTGCTGGCCTTGCAAGGTGACATCTCCATGGCTGGGTCAGTTGAGACAGTTTCTTTGAGGCCCTGCTGTGTCCCAGGCTCTGCTCTAGGGCCTGGGGATATAGCTGTGAATAAGACAGACACCTGTGGGGCCTCATGCATGGAAGAGAGACCATAATCAAAACTAAGAAAGGGAATCTTAGGCCCTGACCAGAGTGTCGAGAAAAAGAAGCTAGGGGACATGAGGAAAAGGTTCTGGGAAGAGATGGCATTTGTGATGGACCACAGGGGATTTCCAGGGGAGAGATGGGAGGAGGCATTCCCTAGACTGGAGAAAGAGTAGCTTAAATGCACAAAGAGGAGAAAGTATAGGGCACTTCCAGGAATGGGAATTAGCCAACGAGAAGTGTAGACAGGTATAGAAATGGAAAAGAGGGAAAAGATTGTTGTCACTCCCCAGTGGTTGGGGAGTGTTTATACTTTACCTCTCAACTCAGGTGGATCATGTGGACAATATCAGCTCCCAAGTGGACCTCTCTTTTTCTTTCCTTTGGGGCCTGATGGAATACCATTTCACAATTACCATTCCCAGAGCAATTCCTAAAGGAAAATAGGCGCTGCTTCTAGGAGCAGGAATGACGGCATGAATGGCGTAGAAAAAGAGATTCACTATAATCTGGGCCTCCCCGGTGGCGCAGCGGTTGAGCGCTGGGTTGCGAAGCTGCCCGTGGCCTCTGCGGCACCAGTTCAATCCCCGGCTGCTCCCTGGCCACGGGAGGAGGGTCCCACATGGTGCGCAGACCTCTCCTGCCGCCCGCTGCTCCCCTCAGCAGTGTACTTCGGTCCCTCTGCCTGCTCTGCTCCCCGCTCTGGCTCTGGTGAATTCTCTCACCCTCCCGCGCTTCTGACTGTACCCAGTGCTTGTATAAATAAATAAATAAATCTAAAAAAAAAAACTTAAAAAAAAGAGATTCACTATAATCAAGTCCATTCGTTCATTCAACAACAAACATGTATTGAGCACCTACTACATGCCAAGTTTGTACTTGACATAGAGTGGCAAAATCTTGGGTTCTAGAATGTTCCCTCCTATTTCCTCTTCCCACAAATGGACTCAGTTTCTCTCTACTTACCTTTAATTGTGTCAGTTCTTCCAGTTCAAATTCCTGAAGAAAGCATGATTCTCTTGTGTTTTGAGTCTGACTAGATAGTACGTCATGGGCCCAGATCAATCAAAAACCCACCAAGGACACAAAACAGCTGACAGTGGCCGCCCAAAGCAAGATGGTCATGAGACAATAGGGAGTGTCCAGGACAGAATCCATCTCAACATAGCCACCTGCACTTACAGGGGAGGACCACAAGGGCAGGTGGGCCTCAAATTGCCCTTCACCAAAGCCAAGGCTTCCCTCCCAAATTGTACCCAGCCTTGTGTTGCTGGCACTGGCAAGAGAACTGTGTCAGGGTTGTGGATTCAGTCCCATGGGCTGAAAAAAAAAGGGTTATGCATTTTCCCGACACAGCCGGTGACAACGGCAGAGATGCAAACATTTGTTGAGCAATTTTTTACCACTGTCTTTGCATTAAATCATTCGAATACTGGGGCCTCCCTGGTGGTGCAAAGGGTTAAGCACTGCACTATGAGGCAATCTGCAGCTTCTGCAGCACGAGTTCAATCCCCAGCCGGCCAGAGAGCAACCCTCATGGCGCAGCAGACCTCTCCTGTCTCGCCCACTGCTCCCCTCAGCAGTATAGTTCAGTCATTCTGCCTGTTCTGTTCCCCACTTTGTCTCTAGTGGGTCCTTTCACCCTCCACATCTCTGACCTGTGCCCCAGCTCTTGTGTGCATAAATAAACAAGTCTTTAAAAAAAATCATTCGAATACTGTTAGATGCTTTATACTTTGAAAGGACCTCCTTCCCCCATCACAGGGGATAAAAGACACAGTTAGCTAGTGACCAGTCATTTCTGAAAAGGCAAGTTGGGGCAGAGTGGGAAAGCAAAGTCCACACATTGCTGTGGGATTCTACACTGGGCCTGGCCTTTAGAGGGATGATTTGGCATTAAGTAAAGAAGTACAGAGAACACTAGAAAAACACAACCTCTATGATCTAGCTGTTCTAGGAACTTATCCTAAGGACATAAGCAAAGATGTATGTGAAAATGTCCCCCCAAGGTGATTTATCACAGGGTTAATATAACACTGAGAAGTTAACATTAACCTAAGTGTCCAACTGTTGAGGATTAGTTAAGCAGATGATGGCATAGCCCCACGAGAGATTCATTGCTGTGCAAGGTACATTAAATGACCTGAGGAAAATGAGGTATAAGAAAAAACAGGCCATAAAAACATTAAGCACAAAATGCTGTTTTGATAAGGTCGGGTTTGGAAATCTTTGGGTGAGAGATTAGAGGGGAGGAATAATAGAGCGGATAAGGGTCAGACAGGCCCGATATCAATTCCCAGCTCCACCATTATCAGCTTGAAAGCTATGAACCTCAAAATTCTCATCTGGAAAATGGGGCTAGGATTGTGGCTGGTCAATACCCAGAGCCTGGTATTTATTAAATAGATGTTTTTAACTGAAATGGCGGTGGGGGGGTAGGAGGGCTGGGGAGCGAAGTTGTGTGTGTGTGTGTGTGTGCGCACGTGTGCACACACACTCACTGTGGATTCTTTCAGGATGCATTCACTTTCTTCTGAATTAGGCAGGTACTGCTTTTGTAACGAGGAACAAAGTCATTCATATAAAAAAAGAGAGGCAGAGAGGAATGCTGAGAATATTGTTCAACATCAGAAATGTCAAAGGACAGAAGGAATGTCAACTGTGTGCTAATTTGCCATCTCTGCCTCCTCTTGGAGTCATCTGTCTGTTTCGAATCACTTTGTGGCATTTCTGTTCCTCTTTTTCTTAAGGACTGGTTCCAAGAATTTTTAAAAAAAGAGAGAGAGAGAAAGAAAGAAAAAACCCCAAAACTTCAAGCCATGTGGGTGAGTGCAATTTGCAGAAAATATTTCCAAAATGTTGTAGCCAATACAGGCCATGTTTTAAACCTCAGATATCTAAGCAAATATCTAAATTATGCTCGTAAACCACATGAAGTTCCTCTGGTTGGTAACACCTTGCTTGTTGGAGAAAATTTAGAGAGGGTACAAGGACTTTCATTGGTCTTGCCTGCCCAGTGTATACCCCTCCCACAGCCCCTACCCCACTGTCTGGCATCAGAATTTAGCTACTCCTGTAGGAAAAGATCCTCCACTCCCCCTTGATCTCTGTGGATCATATGGGTCTGTCTATGTCTTGGTTTTAGAGTTAAGTGTGACCCAGTTTAGAGAAGACTACATTATTCTAGCTAGTGGGATTGGCTCAGGGGATGGGCATGTGACCTAAGCTGGGTCAACCAGAGTCAAAGAATTTCAGCCCTGGGATTTTTGCTAGAACTACTGAGAATCAGGTGCTCTTTTTCCTCTAGGATGCTAAGGAGAATGGAAGGCTGACACTGCCAGGAATCACTTTAACACCATTTAGGGAAAGCCTGCTTGAACGGGGAATGAATACAAAGGAAGAAAAGGCAGGACAGGGAGAAAGTTAGATTCCTGCTGATACCATTGAGGCCCAGGATTCAGCCTCGCAATGCTAGCAAACACGCCTTTCTGTTTAAGCAAATTGGAGTTAGTTTTCTGTTGCTTACAACTGAAAAAGTCCAGAGGACCACATAAGATCAGCCTGAAGTGGCAGATACATTCGTTTTTTTATAAGTTCTAAGGGCCTGTAGTGTTTGTAGTGTTTCAGGTGGTAATGGCTCATTCAGTGTTTCTTAAGTATAGCCCCTCCAGGACTGGCTGCAGAGAACACCTAAGAGCCCTTTGTAATTAGCTCATTAAAGGGACTCTTGTCAACTTGCTCTGAAACCGTTGTCCTGAGTGGGCTAAGCCTCTCCCCTGTACTCGATGGGGCCTTGCAAAGTAATTCCAGAGTTAGGGCAAACATAGGCCTGCATTCAACCCTTGGTCCAATTAATAGAATTCTCCCGAAAATGTTTAACTCCACATTTGTAATCCTTTCACATGAACAGAAACAGTAACGAAAACAAAACATTGCAAAGAGGTTGTGTTTTCCGTAGAGAGCGCCCAGCCACTGATAGGACTCATAATGTGCTCGGCAGATAATGGCAAAGCTATTTATATTTCATTTTATCACCCTGTTTTCACTCCTTTTGGTGTGTTTACTGAGCTAGAGATGGCCTCGAAAAGCTGAACTCCTTTTCCCTTGTCAAAATGTTTTAAGGGCCCATCAACCATTTCAGAGGTAGATCTGCACCAACAAGACGATTGAGATTCCAGGGTCAGACGTGATGGGCTCAGGAAAGATGAGAAACTGGGGGTCCCTGGTGTGGGAGAGAGGAAAGTGGTTGAGTGTAAGGGTCCAGGCTGCTTGGTTCTGTTACTTCCAGTGAGGTCTTTGGGCAAGTTCCCAAATCTGTCTGTTCCCACGTGTCTTCATCTGTGTGAGGTGAGGATAATGAGTGTCCCAACCCAGGAGTCGTGTTAAAATGATGAAATGAGTTAGTACATATGAACTTCATAGATCAATGCCTCACATTCAAAAGCTACAACACTAAAGTTGAATTTCTCATTTTAACGTAGTCTCTATAGATTTCTTATACAAGGTCTGACTTTTGATGGGCCCCCAATCCTTCTCAGGTATATCTTAGGAGCAAAGGTTAGCGTTTTTGGTGACAGTCACATAGATCTCCAATTACCCTCAAAATTCCCTTAGGAAGCAGCTGCTTAGGTCAGCACTGATTATCTCACAATATACTAAGTCTTGCCCAGCCAGTTACCCACCCATTATTCTTTTTTTTTTTTTAAGATTTATTTTCATTTATTTATGCATACAAGGACTGGGGCATAGGCCAGAGGTGTGGGAGATGAGAGAATTCACCAGAGAGAGAGTGGGGAGCAGAACAGGCAGATCCACTGAAATACACTGCTGAGGGGAGCAGTGGGTGAGACTGAAGAGGTCTGCTGTGCCATGTGGGTCGGCTCCCTGGCCGGAGATTGAACTTAGACCACAGTGACTGGCCATAGCTTGATAGTGCTGAGACTTAACCCCTGCGCCACCAGAGAGGCCCAGCCCTCATCATTCTTTGCCTGGGAACCAGAAGAAGCAATTTCCTTGTATTGAAGGGGTCAGACACATATGAGAAATGACAACTTTTGAAACATTCATAAACTGGACTCCCACTGAGGGCAGGCCTCAGATGAGAAGAGATTGTGATTCCCGAGACTGGCAAGGGGTCAGCCACACAGAGGCCCCTCCCCAAACTCACCCTGCAAATTCACTTTACCTTGGGAACCCTTCCTGAGTGTCACAACCTTGGGGTCTGGGATTCAAGACATGAAACTGGAGTCTGAAGCCTGATGCCACTGCTTTCCAGAGGGCGACTCTGGAACGGTCAACTTCATCCCACTCAGCTTCAGTCTCTTCCTATGAAAAAGGATCTTGAAAACATTCACCACCCACGGTGACTGAGAGAATGGAGATGAAGCGTGTGTAAGTGTTTGGTTAAAAAATGCCTTCATGTATTATTCACTAACTCCACAAGTGTAGTTTGGGACCGGGGTCTAGTGAGGATGACTGAGTCAGTCTCTGACCTCAAGAAACACCCAACCACGTGGGGAAATGTAGTAGCAAATGTGTAATGCTACTATGATGTGGCAAGTGGGATCGTGATTATTTTATAGTACCTGCCAACACTCCAGTCTTTTTGTAGCTCTGAATGAAATGATCTGTTTTGTTTTGACAGTTAGTTAATGCGTGTTGGGGTAGTTTCTGTTTTGTGTTTTGGAAAAGAAACACAATTTGGGTTATATATACATACCCTTCCTGAATATCCATAGCCTTACTAGCCGCGATGTTGGGAGGATGGGCCAGTAGAATTGGTCTTTTTTGGTTCAGAGAAATAATCTGCAATAACGGCTCATGATCAAATTAGGCAGATTTGTTTCCCACCAGTAAACAGTTGCTAATACTTATTGGGTGCGTTCTGTATTCTGTGCATATTTTCAATTGAAAAGCAGTGCAGTTTGGTGTTCAGTGGACTCCACCAATGACTAGCTCTGTGATTTGTGGCAAGTTATTTGACCTCTTTGAGCTCGGTGTCTCCTGCAATGGGACCAGGAATGGTGTCTGCATCTCAGTGTTGGTGCAGTAAGATGACCCAATGGCAGGGGCCCCAAAGAAGGTTAACCCTTTGATTTCACAGGGAAAGCCTGTGAGAGAGAGTGAGAGAGATTCCTGCTGGAAAAGTTCTCTGTGACCATTGAAATGGCTCTCTGGGAGGCCTGTGGGGTTAAATTTAAGGGAGAGGATAGGTTTTATGTCTGTACATAAGATGAAAATGAATGGACTTGTGGGGTCAGTCCCACCCAAAAGTGTGAGAGAGACTTTTCTCAATAGGCATCATCTTGGTATGGGAACTCGAGGTCAGTAAAGGCTCTGTGAACCTCCGGAGATCTATTACCATTACTTAAAGAATAAAGAATGTGTAAGAGCAGTGAGGACCCTGGAGGCTAGGAGAAGCTTCTGTTCTTGTCTGAGTCCTCCACTCCTCCCTAATTGGGGAAGAAATCAATGTGTCCTAAGCTTCAGTCCTTTTCCTAATCGAAGAAGCAATCACTGCTCTCCTTTTTATGACCTAGAAGAATGTAGTTTGGAGGTCCCATCCAGTTCTAGATTTATCAGCACCCGTGTTTTCTCTATCTAAGAATGTCATCTTTACTTTCTGAGTGAGGATGAGGTCAGGCCCTTCTTGTCTGTCATGTGACGTCTCCCCTTCTCTGTCCTTGGTGCCCCAGGTGCTAAAACACAGGGGATATATTTCTGGTCTGCTCCATTATTCTTTAGAATTTACAACCATGTGAATTCTCCATACGTATGCTATTAAATTCATTGATTTTCCTTTGCTAACTCATCTGATACTATTTTGATTACTTACCCAACCCGAGAAGAACTCAGAGGAGTACGGGATGATTTCTTTCGTGCTACTGTAGAGTCAAATGAGCCTTGAAAGTTTACTGCCAGTAAAGTAGAGTATATACGGTTATGTTTGAGACCCACTGAGTCTAACCTTACTAGGGAAAAAAGGATGTTTTATCTGCAGCTGCCTGGGCACTCAACCCATTCCATCTCAACTGGAAGAAAGCAGATCTCAACTGAAAAAGGAAATAGATTTTAACTGGGAGCAATTTTTCTCTCCCAGGGGACATTTGGCAAAGTCTAGAGACATTTTTGGTGGAGTATGCTATTGGGTAGAAGCCAAGGATGCTGCTACACATCCTCCAATGCATAGGACAGTCCACAGCAACAAAGAATTGTCCAGCCTAGTGGCACAGGGGTTAAGTCTCAGTGCTATCAAGCTATCGCCAGTCACTGTGACCTCAGCTTGATCCCTGGTCAGGGAGCTGACCCACACGGCGCAGCAGACCTCTACTGTCTTGCCCGCTGCTCCCCCTCAGCAGTGCATTTCAGTAGATCCACCCGTTCTGCTCCCCGCTTGGTCTCTTGTGAGTCCTCTTATCCCCTACACCTCTAGCCTACACCCCAGCTCTTACATGCATAAATAAATAAATCTTTAAAAAAAGAAAGAATTGTCCAGCCTAAAACATCCGTAGTGCTGAGACTGAGAAACTGCTCAAAACCACGTTTAGGGATGAGAGGTAGGCAGAGTCTACCAGGGTTCTCTGCTTATCACCAGGACTCAACTAGGTCTACTAGGCTCTAACATAGTGGGTGTATATTAGAGCCCTCAGAACAGGGTCTGGCATGCAGTTGTGGGTCCTTAGCAAATGTTTGTTGGGTGTAGAGTTGAATCTTGCTTGTTGGAGCTGTGGACACTGTTTTTGAGATGTGGTGGAAAAGAAGTTGGCCACCTGCTTCCTGTCTTTCCACGTTGGCACTTCCTGTTTTCCTCACTGATCAGCGAGGGTTCTTGGGGTGGCATCTTATTTGAGGTGAAGGTTCTGAAGCCAGCACCCAATTTAGATGTGATTCCACTGCATCGCCGTTACTGAAATTTCTGATTTGAACTCAAACGACTGATCTTTCACCTCTCTGTGGAAAGCCTTCACTTGCGACATGTGGTTTCTAAAAGGCACTCTCACAAACACAGACTCCAATTCCCCCCTAAATGGGCTAGGTCTGAAATAGGCATCCACATGTCCAAAGCAAAGAGAGGGGAGGTAGTTGGCAGTCACATCCTAGGAACTTCTCAAGGATCACAGAGGCAAGAAAACTGCTTTTAAATGAAAGAAGTATTTCCATTTCATTTCAACCCCTAATATATCACATAACTCTTGTATCATCCCTTGTCCAAAAGAAATATTTGAGTCCAAATAATTCTTCAGTCATTTGGACCCTATTCAAATATGAATTCATCTATTTAATCATCCCACCCCTTATTTTTGAAATAAAGATTAATATTGAAAATAAGGGGTCTACTTGTGGATTTTTTTTCACTTTATGATGCTTCTTTTTTAGTCATCCTTATTTGTTTCTTCCCCAGCATTACTTATTCATCATTGTCTTAAAAATCTTAAACTTGTTTTTTGTGTCCCTTCACTCAAATATTGACAGTAAATAAACTGAATAATGATGAGTATGATTAGTATTCAAACTTAATAAGTTTTATGAAAAGACCTTTTATACCTAGGAAGGAGCATGTATCACTTTAGGGAAACCCAATGGCAGAAAATGGCATGTTCTTGCTACACTGACCCCGAGAGGGAGTCACACATATGGTTTCCTATTCTAACACGTGCAGAGAAGGGGAGATTTTCCCGCAATGGTGTGTTTCTATGTCAAGTCTGTCTTGGGAGCTCTTTTGAATTGAAAGACTGATTTGGTCTATCTCTGAAATGGAGTGAGACATGTTTGCACAGATGTGCAGTACCTTCTCTCTGATATTCTTTTGCCCAGGACAGCTGTGGTAGAGAAGAAGACTCTACTAGGATCCAGGAGCGGTGGTTATACAGCTAATCCACCACCTTCCACTCCCCTGCCTGTGGAAGACATTACCCATCAATCACAGCTCTCCTTTTCAAAATCTAGGCACAAAGTCACTACCAATTGATCGCAGAGTAGGCACACAAGATAAAATCATTTTCTGCCTCTGTTAGGTAAAGAAGGATATACTTAGAATATTGGAAGAATATTTGGAAGGAAAAGGGAAAAGTCAGCTCTGCTTTGTACACAGCAATTTGGTTTGAAAACTTATCTCAGAGTCATTGGTACATGGAAACAAGCAAGTTGAATGAATTCATCTTTCTAAATAGAATCTGCATCCATAGCTTTTAAGCAAGGTGCATATTTATTTTATTTGCAGTTTTTCTCTGGAAGCCATATCAGGTTACACCCACCCCCACCTTAAAAAAAACCTATCGCTACTGTTTTCTCTCAAATTCCTGGAGTTTTTACTACAGTGATTTTTTTTTTTAATAAGTCCCTGATGCTACTTCATCCATGAGGCCTCAGTCCAAGCTGAGTTTTAGAAACAACCAAGAACCAAAATTAATTCTACTATTTTATAACTTGCTCAGTCAGATAAAAAAAAAAGTGTATGATTTTCATGTACTTTCTACACTTAAGACTAAAAACAGCAGATTTTTTTTTCTTTAAGCAAATGCAATTCTCTGGGTACTTACTGTAAGAGGATTTGAGTCATTGGAGACATTTAAAAAAAGATCTCAAGTAAGAATCTTTCTTCACAATTTTTTTCAAAAGGATATTTACTTTGAAAAATGCTACTTTTAGAAAAAGTGTGCCTTGGATGACAACTGGCCCACTAAGTTTTACTGATTTTTTTTTTTTTTGAGGGAGGCGGGCAGGGAGGCGAGGGGACTGAGGCAGAAGAGGCTACAGGCTGTGTGAAGTCACTTCTTTCTTTTCACCCACCAGCCAAGCATGACTTTGGAGTTCATTTTCATTCACTTATTTTCACTCCTTCACTCACTTATTCAGTCAATCAACAAACACATATGGAGGGTATGACGACTTGTCTAGCACATGTAGCACCATGCTGGGCAACAGGGTCATAGCATTGGACAAAGGACTTTCTTCGACTGCTTGCTGGGTGCTGCAGAGAATGATGCCTAGTGTCCCAAGGCAGTAATTCTCTCCTCTAGATGATTCTCTCCTCTGGGGGCATTTGGCCAGGCCTGGAGACCTTTCTCGCGGTCACAAGGGGAGGGTGGTGCTATTGACATTTAGTTGTTAGAGGTCAAGGATGGTCCCCATGACTAAGAATGATCCAGTCCCAGATGTCCACAGCACAAAGGTTGAAAAACCTTGCCCTAAGGCATCCAAGTTATATAATGAATTCGTTTCTGACTAATGGCCCTAGTTAAACATCATTCTTAGGAAAACTGAGAAAATTCCAACTCAGCTCATCTTACTGTCAGACTTTCTTCTCTCGTGGGACCCTGACTGAGAAAGGTTGATACCACTGCACTCAGGGTGTGTTCGGGGCCCAGCAGCATCAGCTTGCTAGGAATGAGGTGTCTCAGTCCTCTCCAGACCTGCTGAATCAGAGCCTTCATTTAACCCAGTCTCCAGGCAACTGATGTGCCCCTTATGTTTTGAGAAAGGCTCTTTAATCAGACATGAAACAGAAATTTTAAGGGACAATTTGATAAATGCTGCCCTGGGGGTGAATGTCTGTCTCCCCCCCAATCCACCCCCATCCCCCAAGGCCATTCATGAGTAGAAATCCTAACCCCAATGTGACAAGGAGTGAGTCCCTTTAGAATGTGGTTAATTCCTCCTGGCTGGTGAATGGAATCCACACTCTTATCAAAGCGACCCCAAAGAACCCCCTCGCCCATCTGCCACTCGAGGACCCAGCAAGAACACAGCCATTTCATCATCAGACACTGAATCCATTTTGGTCTTGGACTTCCCAGCCTCCAGGATGATGAAAAACACATGTTCATTGTTGAAACCACCCAGGCTAAGGTGTGTTTGTTAGCACAACCCGCATAGACTACGAAAGTGACAGAAGCATCCAGTCTGCGGGGTCAGGGAAGACTTCACGAGATCACCTGTGTGTGGAGTGTTGAACAAGGAGCAGGGCTCCGCCAGGAGGAGGGGGTTCCTGGCAGTGATGAGCGCAAACAAAGGCTCAGAGGCAGGCGAAATCTTGGTCAACTGGAGGATCTGAAGGAAGACGCTCTGCGTCTGGAGCCCAGTGAGCGAAGGGCAAACAGAGATGAGAATGACACAGGGAGTCGGCACGTGGGACTTTATTCCAGGAGCAGGTGGGGATGGTCCGCTGGATGGGCCCCTACGCCCTTGGCCTGTGCACCCCAGGTCGGATGCCATCCCTGGCCATGGGACAGGGTGCGGCCAATTCTTCCACCCTTTAAAATGGTGTTCCAAGCAGCTGAGCGAACTGGTCAGACCAGGGTCGGAATCCCATGAATGTAATTGTCCCGGGCAACCCGAGTATGCAGGAGACAGAGGAGACCGACACTGGGGTGGACAAAAGCCGCACCCGAGCCCTCTGACTTCAGGCTCCAGAGCCATTAGTCGATATATTTTTGTACGGATTTTGTAGTTTATGACACATCCTGGCAACGTTTAGATGCAATTTCAATGAGCCAGAATGTAGTACTGTAAACCTAAAACTGGATATCCCTTAAAGCTGTGAGAATCTGGCAGGAGACCTACTCCCAATTACAAGCACAGTTTCCAACTTCACTGTTCCCGTCCTCAAAGCATTGAAAACAAAATCCATTTTTAATGAGGGACTACTAAACATTGTGCATTCTATTAATGTCCCCTGCGGACTGCTAAGCTCCAGTCTGTCTTCCACATGGGAAAGGCACCCCTAACTGACTGCCAGGGCGAGGGAGACCCCGGGGGTCACGCTGCCCGTGCAAGCACAGCGATGAAATGAACAGGCACTCGTTCAGTCTGTTCTGGTCCTCCTGGACGCGTCTCAGGAGGAGCGCCTGCGGGACTGGGTGCGGAATCGGGCTGAAGAGAAGTCATTTGATCACATCAGCCCTTACACTTGACTTCCTGACTCCTCATCCCCAGCATCTAACGAATCTCACAAACCATCCATTATCCACTCGGTAACTGGCAAACGTGAACTTGGCCAGCGTCAGAGCTGGATAATGAGATCCAAGTTAGAAGAAGTGGGGGAAAGAGAGAAAGTACAAAGATGAGCCAGACGGTTTTCCAACCTGTAAGAACATGTTGTATTTACCAGGCCGGGGAGGAAAGCCAAGCTCTGTTCCTGTTATTTGTCTTCTGGTCTGGGCCTAGGGTGGTAGGAGCAGGTCAGTGCCCCCCCTCACTTCCATCCGATGATTGGCGTATTGTTTAGAGACGATGAGGAATGATCTTGTGCTCTGGAGGAAGTTGGCAAGAAAGTTTCATTCTATAAAAAGAAACGCGCGGTCAGGATACGGTTTCCTATTCTGAGTCAAGGCAGAAAAGAGAGTCAGAAATTCCAACCCAGAGGGTCAGGACGGGCTCCAGGACCTCTTGAATCACATCTGAAACATGTTCCCCATGCTCCTTTCTCCTCCCTGTTCTTACAACCGGCCAACTGGGATTACACAACGTGCACTAATTTTATTCCACATGTGCCTGTTTCTTATTAGCAGCCTGGACCTTATTTTTTCCTGTGCCATGTCATCTCTCCTGATTCAGGTGAGTCACCCCACTGCTTCTCAGGGGGATTCTGTTCACCATCCCAGCTGGACTTGGGGGGGGGGAAACTCGTACACTCCATCTTTTTCCTAAGGTGCAAACCTTTATCTTTGCCGGCCTGTCAGTGTCTCTGCTCCCCCTCGCATCCCGGCTTCCCCTTTCTGAAGAGCCCCACTCAACAGGAACCGCTGAAAAAGCGAACATATGAGTCCGTCCCCAGAAAGCTTTCTGGTCACCCAATACCCAACAACTGTTTCTACGGGGTTTTGTTTTCTCCCCCTCTGGACTGGCGTGTTTTCTTTTTTAACTGAATTCACCAGATGTTTTGGCTTTCCTGTCTTCCAAGTGGATGAAATAGGATCCAAATCACAGCACGTTGCCTCAGCTCCTCCGACCAAGTACTTAATGGTTCTTGAGAATAATGTAAAGATTGAGTTCAGTTTCCTTGAGGCCCGGGGACTATCGGATCCAGGTGTTGGCATTTTCCGGCCTTCAAGGCTTTAAAATGTTTCTAGGGAAACCCCAGATTCACGAGTATGAGTCGATTTTCCCACTGTTGCCTTACTCCCTCGTTTTTATTTCTCTGGCTGTGCATCAGAAACTGCACCCTAAAACCCCCGTACCGGGTGAGAGGCGAGACTTGCACACGCATGGTCCAAGCACATCTGGAGAAGAACTGCCCTGAGTTTCCCAGTGGCCTTGGAGTCCCAGGGCCCCCTGAGCCAAGGGGCTAGCAGGGCGCCCTGGGAGCCTCCGCTCTCCCTCCGCCCCATGCCCTGTTTTACTCAGAACAAGCCCGAACATGCCATGCCACCTCGCCAGGCCTTGCCAAAATCCGCGAATGGCACCCAGCACACATTAAACAGATGGAATGCAACATACATGTGAAGAAATAAGAGCCCTGCCAGGAAAGTTGGCAGCAGCTCTGGAATGCTTTAAACAGTGTGTGTGTGGGTAGAAGGAGTGAGCCCAGAGTCGTCCAGGCTGCCTCCTTCTCAAGAGCTGCTTCTTTTACAGCCATGACCTGTTTTGCCAGTCAAAATAAATACGGTGTTAAATGCCCCCTTTTACTGGCTCCTGATACCTTGGCAATGCAGTTTGAAATATGACCTGCTCCCATTGGAAAAATGTCCTTTTAACTGAGTGGAAAGGATGTGCCCCTTCTAGGTAGTAAGTAGGAGGGTCACGGATTGGGGGGGGACCTTCAGCCCACAGACATTCAGGAAGAAGAGACAGGAATGGCCATGGAGTCGACACTACTCGTTCTGAGTCCCTTCCTTTAGAAGGTCCTTTGCAGATGCACAGCAACGCCTTGGCAGTGCAAGGAGGACTTTCAAGCTTTCTGCCACCTTTGGCTTCAGCCAGGAGCACTCAAGTGCCCAGGACGGCTGTTTATCTCATGAGGCACCTGGAGAGAGCCAGGCAGTAGCCAGCAGGACCACAGGTTCAAGCCACTCCGGCTATTTCTCTTTGTGGGTTCCCTACAGCCACGGTCACTCCACAAGTGCACCAGCATCTCGCCAGGTGCTGGGAATGCTGGATAGATCGGCCCCAATGGGTCATCGACACAGCCACTCATAGGCACTTTCTGCATAGCAGGCACATCAGGTGTATCTTCTGAACCACCCCATTATCTCACAAGGTAGGTATGTTATACCCCTATTTTACATATGAAGAAACCAAAGTTCAGAGAGGTTGAGTCACTTGTCCAAGATCACATAGCTGTTATAAGGGGAGACGTAATTTTACCCCATGTCTGGGTGTAATGAACAGGTGGCAAGAAGCCCAGGCTGACTTCTACCAGGAAACCTGCAGAATCTTCTCCTTCATCCTCAGAATGGCCCAGTGGAGGCAAGTTGCTGCATTCCCCATGCAATAGGCCTTGGGATGTGTTCATTTTCTCAGGCGATGGTAACAAGTGATCACATGCCGGGTGGCTTAAAGCTACAGAAATTTGAGGTCTGGAGTCAAGGCGTTGGCAGATCCATGCTCCCTCTAAAGGCTTTAGGCGAGGATCCTTCCCTGTTTCTTCCAGTTCCCAGTGGTTGGCTGGTGTCTGTGCTGCTCCCATCTCTGTCTGCAGTCATGTAATCTTTCCAGGGCTGAGACTTCTCCCCTTCCTTTGTCTTCTGTGGGCATTTATATCAGACTTGGGGCCCCTCAAACCCAGGATGTTCTCATCCCAAAGTCCTTAACTTAATTGCATCAGCAAAGATCCTTTTCCCAGCAAGGTCACATTCCCAGGTTCCAGGGATTTGGCTCTGGGAATTGGGGGGGGGGGGGGAGTGGGGGGTGTGTGTATGTGAAGGGTGCTTTCCAGTCTACCATGTAAGGAAACGATGAAGCAATTTATTCAATAAGGGTCTTTCTGATTTTGCGGATCTGCAAGGCTTATCGCAAAATTTAAAAATATTTTTGCCACCCCATTTTCTCTTTTTAAAAAGTGACTGCAGTGCCACAACACTGAATGAACTCTCACCAAACCCTGGCATCAGTGAGCCT
Source organism: Talpa europaea (assembly GCF_964194135.1). Taxonomy (NCBI): domain Eukaryota; kingdom Metazoa; phylum Chordata; class Mammalia; order Eulipotyphla; family Talpidae; genus Talpa; species Talpa europaea. The sequence goes on along the minus strand of NC_140082.1, from coordinate 8,959,340 downwards.
CACTCAGTCCTCCCAGTACCCTGCAACATACACACTGTCCTCTATCCACCAGGCAGAGTAGGAAACCCCAAGGAGAGGTTAAAAGCCTCATCCCGGATCACACAGCCAGGAACTGTGGTAAGGATTCGACTGGAACTCTAATCTGTCTGACTCTGGAATCCAAGTTCTTATGCAGGATGAAAAACTGCCTTTTCTCGGAAATTTAGGACTTGGAAGACTGTGGTTTGGAAGGGGATGGAGGTGTGGGGCAACAGGACAATTTATGCATGTTTAGCCAAGAATTAATCTTGGACAGAACATCCAGAAAGGCTGAAAAACAGGCACTTGGATAGTGGAGGCCATTGAAGAGGTGATTTAACTACAAAATCGAAGACCACTGTACTCTCTCTCATGGCTGAAATTCCTGCAGAAAAACAGGAAGTTGGAGGCAAATGAGAAAATGCCCATTAGAGCTGTCTTACAGATTTCGGTTCAGTAACATCTGCCAATGGTTATACACTTGTTGCAGGTAAATCTTCACTGCTGTTGTACCCCAGGAGACCAGATAGATCCCAGAAGGCAAAATCAGAACTGCTTTTTTGAGGCTGGCTGTGAACGGGTGGTGACTTCCTCCCTGTTGTCTGATGGCCACGTCTACTATTTAGGCTCCCTGGTGAAAAAAATCTGATTTTTCTTTCAGCCACAGCTGCTGATGGTTAAGTGTTTTTGCAGGCATTGTCTCAGGTGAACTTTGCAATAACCTTGTGAAGGAAGATCAATCAATAGTCGGCCTGATGTTCGTCATTTGTCCAAATGTGCCAACCAGCAAGTTAACAACTCTCCAGTTTGCCTGGGTCCAGAGTCTGAGATCTCAGTCACTGTAATACACTCTCTTTCCAAACCCATGAGCAAAGAATTCTCCATTAAAGAAATCCAGGTAAGATAAAAAGGAAATTCAGTCACCCATTCATTCACATAGTCATTCATCCATCCACACACATGTGTCTGTCTGGACCATGTGCCAAGAAAGCCAACAAGAAAATCCCTTCCATCACACCTGTGTGTCTGAGTTGTGTGTGTCAGACACCTTGCTGGACTCAGACAGGAAGTCCTGGCCTCAGCCTTAAAGAGATAGAGGAGACAGAAAAGTGTATCAATTAACAAGTGTGGTAAATGCTATCATAGAAATAAGGCAGGAGAGATGCAGAAGGAACAGGGGTCAGAGAAGCCCCTTGAGTTAGGATCTGAAGGAGAAGGAGGAAGATAGCCTGCATTTTGGGCAGCAAGTTGACTCTTGGCAGACACACTAATATGACCACAGCCGTTAAGGTATTTGATTATCTCTATAACTTAATCATAAATAGCCAATACCCGAAGCCCACCAAATGCCCCTACCCACCCTCTCTCAGGATCTGTCCACTTTCCCACTATGCAGAAACAAAAGGGTTAACACCTGCTACAGCAGGAAGTGCCAGAAACTCTGCTCCATTTGGCTTCTTAATCCTGTCTATTGGGTGCTGATGCCATACTGGAGGTTGCATATTTTAATTATTCACTCCTGGGCCAGGGAGCAGTTGAGTAAGAAGGCACAGAGGTATGGGGCATGCTGGTAGCCAGCACGGCTGGAGCTGAGACCAGATGATTAAGAGCAGGCCTCTGGGAAATAGTGATATGTGACATATAGTTTTTATCCTGAGAATAATGTGGAGACATTGAGGCTTTTAAAGGCATGCTATATTTTTTTTGATGTGTAATTAGACACAAAATAAGCATTCCTTTAAAGAGTATGGTTTGATGAGTTTTGACAAATGTTGACCCTCAAGTGATCACCATGCCTATGGAGATATAGAACAGTTTTCTTCCTCCAAAATGTTCCCTCTCTCCCATCCACAGGAGGATTTTAAGCAGGAGAGTTCCATAGCTACACATTGCATTTTGCAGGTTTGTGTTGGAAAATTCTCTTGCTCATTTCCTGAGTCACTCTTTATGCTATACACTCCTCTAACTATTGAGAAGAGGGATGGAGGACATATTTGGAGGGGAGATGTCAAACAACATCAATGGTTTGGAGAGCTGGCTTTATGGGTGTTTGGCCTATGAAGTCACATGAGGCTCCACATTTGGTTTTATGCTTTACTGTCACCGTCTTGAAATTCTTAATTTTTGAACAAGGGGATTCATGTTTTTGTTTTGCAACAGACTCCACAAACAATGCAGCTGGGCCTGATGTACAATGGGAATTACCAGGGAGCCAAGACAGGATAGAGAGTCTTACAGAGAAGACCTCAAGAGGGGTAAAGGTAGAAGCCAGACCCATAAGGAGTGAATGTGGCAAAAAGGATCCTATTCCCCAAAGTTCTCTTTCGAGGACAAGCATAGAGTGTGAGAAATGATCAGGTTCTGAATCTCACCTCTGCTGCTCTTCCTATAATTCTACCCACAGCTCCAGTAAATGTGTATGAGCTCAATTAATTACAAAGACTAACGCATCTGACAAGCCAAATATTAGCTCGCGAGAACTGAGTGCACTTATAAGTATTAAGTACAGATACAAATAATTAACAATAAGCTCACTGGCATTATTATCTTCTAATTAACTGTAAAAAAAATCACACCTTAATCCAAAGCAAAATGAAAACAAAAGGAAAGCAAGACCTCTGCTGGTGTTATAAACGGAGGTGATATAATAGAGATATGGGTTTCTGGATTTTAATTTGCACTAATGATGGATTTAATCAGACTACCTTCACTGACGTCAAAGCCAAAATAAATGCCTTGGTCTCTATTTCTCCCTGCTGGGGCCAGATGTCCAATGGGAAGAGTTTGGCAGACACCTTCCAGGAGGCATAATTACCAGAGGCGAGAGGAATGATGTTGGCATTCCACGGGAAAAATCCATCTCTATCAGCCTCAGAAACGACCTCTTGTCTCTGGAATTTGGAGCAAAGAGAAGGTGAGTTGAAAGGAATCCAACTGTCTCTTGGCAATTGATTCACCTTCCTGAAAAGGATTTTGGAGTTGAGCAGTTCAATCAAAAACTCCAAAATAAATACCTGGACTGCAATGATAAATAATTTTCAAAGCCAAGGAATTGAGAAACAAACATTTTCCCAATTGAAGTTGCTTTCCATAACTATGAGAAAGAAGTTTTTGCAATTATGCGAAAAACTTGGCCCTCAATTTCTATTTTGATCTAAATTATGTCATTTTGCTGCTTTGGAATCCCCAGTTCTCTGGATGGTACAGGAGCTCTGGTCTCCATTGTGTTAAAGCCTCGTTACCTTCAGTGGCCTTGTAACTCACTGCCAATCCCAGGAAATTTAATAGCTTTCCTCTTGTTCACTTTCTTTTTAGCTCCTGATCTGCCCCTATAGGGGAACATGCTCTGCCCACCCTGATAATAATCGTGGCACCTATGATTCTATGCTAACTACATTCAGACTCTGTGATAAGAGTTTTGCCCACATTATCTTATTTAATCCTCCCAACAGGAAATTGTGTTGGCTCTACCTTCTGAATGTATTCAAATCCCATTTGTTTCTCACCACCTCCATGCTACCAGCCTGATCCAAGACCACCTAGATTACTGTGGTCTGCCACAAACTGGTCTCCCTGCTGCTGTCCGTGTCTGTCCATGGCCTATTTTTAACACAGCAGATTAAATGATGCTTTTGAAATAGAAGTCAGCTCAGGTAGAAAAACCTGCAAGGGCTTCCTATGTAAGTAAAATCCAAAGTCCTCATGGTGGCAAAGTCCTCACACAATCAGCTCCTTCTATTCTCATGCACTCTGGTCCAGGCAACCAGTCTCCATGCCTTTCCACAAACAGGGCATGAGATTCCTGCCTCAGGGCCTTTGCATTCTTTAACTTCCAGATGCTCTTATACCTTTTCTTCCTGAAAGACATTGTTCAAAAATTACCTTTTTAGTGACCATTTCTGTATTGTTTTATGGCTTATGTTGATAACACCATTTACAATGCAGCCATTTTGTCAGCCCTCCTATTCTACCTTTTTCATAAAACTTATCACTATATAAATATCTTGTAACTACTTATTATGTTTATTGGTTTTTGTCCTCTCCCCACAAAGACAGGGATTCTTGTCTTAGTGCTGATAAACATTTGTTACATAGTAGGTGCACAATAAATGTTTGTTGAGCTAATACATGATTCACAAAGTACGTCCTATAATCAGGCCCAGATTATAAGAAAGGAAACTGAGGGACTCAGAAAGGTCAAAAAATTTTCCCAAAGTAAGTTAGTTAATAGCAGAACCAGCTACTACTAACCCAAAGCAACTCAATTACTAAGTTTTACTTATCACAAGTTAAGTCTACTTTAAAATAGGCTGATTATCATGGGCTACTATTCAGCAAAGTCCATTTAACGACCCTGCTCATCTGGCAGGATTTGGTCAGACACTTGAACAATTCACTTAGTCCTATTGTGAACAGGAATAGTCAGAATTTCTACAAGTGTTACGGAAAGGGAAGCTTACATGAGAAATCCTGGATTAATCATTTGATTAATGTATTTTGAATAACAGTTCCCCAAGTGCTCATGTACTAGCAATGTTTGGAATATCCTAGAAGTGGAATCTTAGCAGATGGTTTTTAAAGTATAGCTAGATAATTACATGGTAATTATCTTCATCTCTGAACTTAACTGCTTGGACTCAGGGGATATAATAGAGAAACACAGGGGGAGTTTCCCCACTCATGGCATGTCATCTATGGTCAGGAGACTAGCCTTTGGGGATTTTAAGAGCAAATCCTGATGAGTTAAATATAGAATTACCCTATGACCCCACAATTTCACTCCTAACCCTGAAGAATTAAAAACAGGTGTTCAAACAAAAACATGTGCAAGAATGATCATAACAGCATTATTCATAATATCTAAGAGAGATAAACATCCAAAGTGTCCATCAACTAATGAATGGATAAAGACATTTTGGCCTGTCCATTCAATGGAATATTATTCAGGCATGAAAATGAATGAAGAGCTGACACGTGCTACAACATGGATGAGCCTTGAAAACAGTATGTTAAGTGAAAGAAATCACTCGCCAAAAACAACATATGGTACGAGTCCAGTTTTATGAAACGTCTAAAATAGGCAAGTCTATACAGACAGAAAGCAGATTAGTGGTTTTTAGGGACTGGGGGAGGGAAAATAGAGAGTGATTTTATGGGCGCAGGATTATCTTTTGGAATGATGAAAAAGTTCTAGAGCCACAGAATGCTGATGCTGACTTAACATTGTGAATTTACCCAAGCCACACAATTCTATACTTTAAAGTGGTAAAAATGGTGCATTTTCTGTTTTGTGTATTTCATCTCAATTTATTTAAGAGCAAATCTTTAAATACTGGCCTTGGCAACAGGTTGTTTTAGTTTGGTTCTGATTTGGGTAGGCAGGTCGCTAAGAATGAAGTCCTCTTGTGGCAACTGTGGACTCAGGAGGACTATGACCTATCAGATTAGGTTGTTTAACAAACTTGCACTTATGACATGATTCACTGGTAAGCATGTGGTGTGGAGGCATGAATCTTTGTAGCCTCAGAAATTGTGCCAAGCCTAGCAGAGTAGTGTTCAGACATGCTGCAAAGCCCATTCTTTACATCCCTTTTCATTACCAAAGTCATATACCTTTGTTGTAAAAATTCTAAACCAAATAGAAGGCAAATTTCCTCTTTCACCTGTACTGTTTCTACCCCTAGTTTTAGCCACCACCATCTACAATATGGTGTGCATCCTTTCATAATTTTCTCATGTACAAACATCTACATATAAATGTGCATATCACTGTTGAAGTTTCTTTTTATAAAAATGAACTCATACTGTAATGTACATTGGCCTGCACCTTGCTTTTTTCCCCACTCAGTATCTTAGCACCAAAATTTTTCCATGTGAATACGTACAGATTTATCTCTTTCCTCTTAATCACTAAGCACATGGATAGATCACTATTTATTTAACTACTCTCTTCTTGTCTTGCTTCCAGTTTTCACCATCACAAACCAGGTTGCAGGGAACACCCTGTTCACATATTCTTGCATACTCGTGGGAGTTTTTCTGTGGGAGATTCCTAGAAGTAAAATTGCTGGGTGGAGGTAACATTCTTTCTGTTCTGTGACTTTTTTAGAGCATGTCAATTTGGGACACAAATGTATATTGTTTCTGACCTTAGGACAAAAAGGCTAGACCCTTCGAACTTATGATCAAGCTTTGCTTAGCTCCCCATTCCACCCTGCATCTTGCAACCATAGCTATTTTCATTCATTTTATAGGTGCACTGTCTCCAGATTGACTCCAGCAGAGGGAAAAGAAATCAGGTTCTTCTGTGCCATTCTTCAAACATTTAGAGGAAATTGATTTTCCACATGGGCTGGAGCCAAGCGAGGGATGAGCGGCACAGAAGTCCCGCGACAGGCTATTACTGTGAGCACTCGCAACAATTAGGCTCAACCCAACTTGAGATATTTTATTAGTGAGTGTAATTCCTCATCAGGCTAATATTGCAAATTGCCAAAAGCAGCAGCAGTTCTAAAATAGGATTTCCTTCATAATCCCTTTAAAGGGAAGAACTTGTGGAGACTTGAAGTATCTGAAGAATGAGAGCTTTTGTTCTCCTGAGCAAGGACAAAAGGCAGTTGGTCCAAGAAGCAGATGGCTTGCCTTGCCTTTCTGCTGTTACCTTTCTAAGGTGCTTTCTCGTGGCATCAGCTGCTATGCTGTCACCACACAGAATGGGAAAGCAGTGTCAAGCTGGCATGGGTAACACAGCAGTATCATGTGCCTCTTGAACCCCAAAATCCCCAAGTGAGGTGAAGTTTAAGGTTGGCTGGTTCAACATCTCAACGATGTTGTTGGGAATCCTGGTTCTTTCTCAATGGTGGTTCTAGAACCAGACTGGTATTGAATTCAAGGCCACCCTTTAAAAACTGTATGACCTTGGACAAATTACTTAACTTCTCTGAGCCTCAGTTCTCTCATCTGCAAAAAAAAAAAAAAAAAAAACAGGAAAATCATAGTATACCAACTGACAAGGTTGTGAACACTGATGTAAGCCTGAGCAAACTTTCTCTCTAACAGGCCAAATAGTAAATATTTTAGGCCTTGCTTCAGGCCAGGCGCTTTCTGTCCAACTACACTGCTGTTTAGCAGGAAAGCATATATAGAGCAGGTGAAGGAGTGCTCATGGATACCGAAAGTTGAATTTTGCATGACTTTCATATATCATAAAATATTTCTGTTATTGTTCTCAAAGCATTAAGAAAGGTAAAAATCATTCTTGGGCTGACAAAATAAGGGAGGTTATCCCCTTCTAAATGCATCTAATGCATTTAGAATAGTCCCTGGAAAGATTTAAATGTTCAAATAGAAGTTTGTTGCTGTTATTGTTGTTTTTATTATCATGTGTTATTTATTATTATTGCCAACCACCATCATCTTCCCTCAGCTTTTACCCTCTCCATGTTGGCGTCATGTGCAAATCCAGGAGCATGATGCTGCCACAGTTCAAGATGTGACACCCAGGAGGACAGCAAACAATATCCTTAAGAATCAAGGTGATGCCCCCAACCCCATCCCAGCCCTGCCCATCTGCCTCACTGGTCCCCACCCTGTCTGGGAGGCCAGAATGCAGTCACATGCCCTCCATCAAACCAATCACCGGCCAGGGGAGGGATTATCATTTAGCCAATTAATTTCCTGATGAGCCCCTGAAGCTGAGGGTGGAGTGTGTTTGCCCTCAGCCAAGGCCCAATCGCAGGCAACAAATCCCTGAGCTAAACAGGGTTCTGTGGGGTTGGCAGAGGTAGGGTCTGGAAGCTGGGTCGGTAACTGGCAAAGCCTGCTACCCCCACTCTTAAATCCCTATAAATTTATCAAGGCAGCAGACCCACTAAGCCAGTTTATATATCTGATCTTACAAGGAGAGCCAGATTTGAAGATTTGGTCTGGACAACATTGGCTCTGCTGACCTTTAAGTCTTTTTAAAGTCACTGTGTTCATAACTCACTGGAAAGTATGAATCGCAAACAACTTCATTGCATGTTTGAGTTTATTACACCCCCTCCTCATTGCCCAGGAAGAGGACATGACATGTGTAAGGTAAATTCTGGAAGCTGGATCTTGAACCTTGATTCCCAACCTCCCTATTCTGCTCCGCTTCCACCTCCTGATTGTAGCAGCAGCGGCTGCATTACCAGAAGCATCAGTGGCAGTAACAGAGGTGCAGTAACAGAGCAATCGAGTGGGTTTGGCCAAGTGTCAACACAGACCCAAGCTTGTGCTTTGGGTGAAGACATCGAGGTATAGTTGGAGATCTTCCTCGGATTATCCCAAACTTTCATACACTATGAAACCTCAGGGAATGATAAAATAAGAGCAATAATTATTCTGATGGAACGCAGACGTGCTTTTTTTCTGAAAAGAACATAATTGTCCATGCATCTCTTTGTATTTACCTCATAATTTAGCTCATAATTGTATGTGTGCCTGCTTTCATTTAAGTCCTGTTTTGGTTTTTGGTCCTGCAAGATGAGAAAGGGGGAATCTCCCCAAACAAAAGAAATTTGGTTGAGTAAATCAGGCATACCCAAGTGAAATAATATTATGTAACCATTCATTTTAATGCTTATGCAGAGTTCGTAATGCCTTCAGAAAACTTATGAGACAACACAAGGGGATAAAAGTAGGACACAATTACATACATACACCACAACAATATCATCTCTATGTTAAGGACGATAAAAAAAATTGGCAATAAAGAAACCAAAGCATTAACTGGGTTACCTCTGGGTAGTGAGGTCCTGAGCATTTTTTCCCCTCAGCTTCTTTCTATTTTTTCTCTATACTCTCCAGTCTTTCTACAATACTCATTTTTATGATCAAACAAAAACATAAAGTAGAAGCCAGAGGAAGACTGGGTAGTTTCTGAGGCTAAGGTTTCTTCTTATATAGACAGACCCCGGCAATAAAGGACGAAGCAAGGCAAACCAGGGCCACTTGCAGAGTGAGGAGATGAAAACTGCTTCTTGAAGGATGTTCCTTCTCTGGAGCCAGCTGTGCAGTCTCAGCACAGCTGGCTGACAAGGAGAAAATGGACATAATCCTGCAAATTATGTAGTTGGAAATTCACAAGCTGTGTGACTTTGGACAAATTTACCACTCTGACCTTCAGTCTCTTCATCTGTTATGTGAGGATAATAATGTCTGGTGTATAGGGTTGAAATTCTTTCACTCATGCAACAAACTGCTATTGAGGATTCTCTCCTCCCCATTCTAGAGGCTGGAGATGCAATGGTAATTGAAGAGACAGGGTCCCTGTCCTCCAGCACATTCATTCTAGTGGAGGGTTAGTTAGGATGGAGAGTTGATTTACTTCTTCTAGAAACAGCAAGTGCAAAGGGCCTGGGGCAGGCAAAATTTTGGTGCTTTGCACCAAAGAGGGGGCCTTATGTGTCTGGAGCATAGTTGAGTCTGTAGAGAGTGGGAGCAGGGTGGGGAAAGGTAGGAAGGGGCCAGTCTTGCAGGCCAGGGCAAGAAACGTTGATTTCTTTCTAAGCATAATGGGAAGCCACTTAAGGGTTTTTAGCTGCAGACTATCATGATCTGATTTAAAGTTTATGTCTTAAAAAGGCCACTTTGCTGCCATGTAGAGAATGGATGGTAGGACTATGTGAGCCGATCAATACACGAAAGCACTTAACATTGGGTCTGGCACAAAGTAAGTGTCTTAATAAGTGGTAACTGTTTTTCATTATTATCATCATTATCCTTATTATTATTACTACTCTTTTGTCTGCCTAGAACTGGCGCACAATGCTTGCACATTTGGCTTCAGACGATATTGACAAAGCATTCAGACGAGCTGTTGAATTTTCCAAATTTGTTTTCCAGGTGTTTTCACACCCTCAGAGAGGTGATGGTAAAAAGCCAAACTCAAGCTGATACCTGCAGCTGAAAACAACGGTGGACACATTCCTGGATCCAGAATTCTTTCATCCTTTCCGGGGCGAACGCTGGCTATCTCGTTGCTCACAGATGACCCTGGTCTTGATTACAGGTTTCTGCCTCCACCAAAGTACTGGCTGAGCACAGGCCCTGTTGTGAAATCCAGCATATTTGGGTCTATTTAAAAATACCTCCCCTCCTGCCAACTCCTTCCTCAAGGAAGCTCCAAGATGACTTTCTCTGAGAAGCCTCCCGTGCACTCATCCCTGGCCACACCCATGCAAGACTCTTCTCTCTGCCCCCCCCTGGCTCCAGCAGAGCCTTGGCATAACCTTTAACCACTCTGATGGATGTGAATTTCTTCACCTACAGTCAGCGTCCCTCGGGTTATGCTGGTTAATGCAGTGGCCATAAGCCCTGCGTGGCTACTTAAATCCACAGGGAAATGCATACATGTTTAAATAAAATTTAAAATTCAGGTGCTTAGTTGCACTGGCCACATTTCAGGACCTCAGTAGCTGCCAGCATGTAGCACAGTGGACAGTTTAGATATTGAATAAATCTATCATGGAAGAAAGATCTAGTGGCAGCAGTGCCCCAGGTAGGGAGGGATGAGGTGGTATTTATTGGTTTGGGACTAGCAGGGTGCTGAAGACAGGCCCTTGAGAGGTGGGTGGATCTTAGTTCAAATCCCGGCTCCTAATCTGTGATCTTGGTCAAGTGGAATTTCTCTGTGGCGACCCCCATAGGTGGTTGCAAAGCTTATAAAAATTAATACATAAGTCAAAAGGCTAAAAATAAAGCCCAAAGCAGGGGAAGCTCAGAGCGAGCATTTGCTGCTATTATCATGCCCTCCAGTGGCATGGACGGCACTTAGTAGGTCCTGTTCTATGCTGATGGATGACCCGAGAAAATGAATGAAAGAATGAGGGAAAGTGCAGAATTTATTTTTGGCTTTAAAGAAAACAAAATACCTCTTTTGAAACCAAAGATGATTGCTATTAATAATAAGAGCTTCTACTTATTCAGCATTTACTGCATACCAGGCCCTGTGCTAAGCACTTTCGCGCATTCCTCTCTACAGCCTTAAGGGAAAGGTATTGTCAGGAATGGCCTCCTTTTGGAGATGAGGAAACTGAGACTCAGAGGGAGGAAGAAATAGCACAGGAACTGTTGAGGCTGCACCTCTGCCTTGGCGGAGATGTAACTGCTTCTAGAATATTGGCTGCCATGATTGCTTCTGGAAGGATTTCTGTCTTACCCTCTCTGTTCTGCTCTCTTGGAGGGTTGGGGACTGGAGGCCCATGCAGGGAGGGGCTGTGACCTGGACTCTCCTACCCCTTGGGGAGCGACAGGACTCCCCAGCGTGGGAACACACCTGCAAAACGGAAGGCAGCTCAGTTTTCTTTCCTGTTCACAGAGAGACTTTTGACCCTGGTTTCTCAGATTCTTTTCTTCCCCCATCCATCCCCAGGGCGCCGGCCCTCTGGCTGTGCCCACCCCTCCCCACCGCCCCACGCGCACCCCTGAGCCATGGCGAAGCGGCAGACAAGGGCGCCTTTCTTCAAAGTGGTTCGCCTTCATCTCATAAATTCTCAGCCCCAGCCCGATTGGCTGCGACGAAAGGGAGCTGGCCCCCGCTCGGCTCGTCAGATACAAAGTGAGTTGTGTGCAGTGTGCCCACGTGAGACCAATCACAGGGGCCTGCGCCTCTCAGAAATCCCAAAGGATAAAATACCAGAGCCCCAACACAGCCAGCGACAATCCCAGTCACAGGATCAAAATTATCTATGGCCAGACAAAGGGACGCAGATAGCAGGGGAACCAGGACAACCGAGAGGCAATGGGAACAGAGTCATCCCTACTAACCTGAAGGCCTGAAGGCCTTTTAACTTTTCCCGGCCTTTCTGCTTCCGGTCAATGGAGTCTGTGTGCAGTGAGGCAGTGTCCAAACCCAGAGGGGACGGTCCCCCATTCAACCCACCTTGATGGTCCCTTTCACCACTTTCCAGAACTTGCCTCTCCCATGGAGCCGGTCCAGCGTTTCCAATTTTTAGGCACTAAAATTAGTCCAACTGTGCCTTCTAATTCTGTAGACACAACCCAGCTTGTGCAAATGTCCCTCTCTTCCATTTCTGGGTGAATTTTTGCATATTCCAGGCTGCCAATTTTGTCGAGTGTTCTTGGGGGAAGAGAGAAGTTTAAAATCATCTCGCTGCTTATCATGAAGCAAATGCTGCAGAACCCACAGTTCTGATTCAGAGAGGATGCTGTGCATAACAGCCGTGAAAAGAAAAATGCAGACACGTGGCGCCATAGATCTTGCTGCACACGCTGTAAGGAGACAACTAATTCTGTGAGCCCTTGCTAGGGACTCCTGGCTTTGACCTACTTGACACAATTTTATTTGCCCCTCACAACCACCTTCCCGGAGGTACATAGCAGTGCTTATCCCCATTGTACACATGACATGAGGAAACTCAGGCCCAACTAAAAAGCAAGTAACTTGTTCAAAGATGCAGCTAGACAGTGACAGTGTTGAGATTTGAACCCAGCTCTCCTTGGAAAGGATACCATTTAAACCTCAGTGCTTACTAAGTGGTCATTATTACGATCACTGTGGCCAAATACAGTATATTAGTTGCAGGAATGGAAAGAGGCTCACAGGGTACAAGTGGAAACACAAGCAATGAACTTACATATAGATTAGGATACGACTTTTAAAGGATGGATAAATGACAGCTAGATGGAGGGGAGAGAATATACTCAATCTTTGCCAAAAAGATTTTTTGTTTCCTTTCATGATTCTTGGTGAAGCTTGTGTACCTTTGGCCATTGGGAAAGAAGAGTGTGTGCATGTGAGTGTGTGCACATGTGTGTACATACTTTAAAAGCAAGAGGGAAGATGGCAAACTAGGCCAAAAAACCGGATTCTCAGTTGTTTAAATCCTGCCCCAAATTGCAATTTGGGAAGTTCAAAGTCATCTTGAAGTGATGAATCAAAAGTCTTAAGCCATCTGCCCCCTGGAGCAGGAACATCCAAGTGACAGTGATGGTAACCCTTAAAACAATGCCCTGGAGGGTGGTGTCTGAGCCAGGAAACACAGAATGGGGGAGGGGGTGAAGCTCACCTAAGCAAAGATAAAGATTTTCCTCAGATCACGTCCACTGCTCCCATTCAGTCAGCTCCAGCTTTATCGAAAAATACCAGAGCAGCCTGGCCCCCAAGACAAGCCCCTGTGCATCTGGCGGGAGGCAGCCTGGCTGATGCCAGGCCTATATTTTTCATTTCTTGTTTTAACAGTCATAAACGCCTTCCGATGCCAAAGCAGAACATGACTGTAATCCAGATAAAATAAAATGCCTAAACCCTGAAAACTATACAGAGATTTACAAGCCAATTTTAAAAAGCGAGAGCCTGGTTTCCAAGCCTGGCACATTCCACGAGGCAGGAGCAGAGTGTTGCCCTGTGGCCCTGCCTTCTGGGGAGGCCCAGGCCCAGGACAGGTCGCTCAGACCTGAAATTCACGGCCCCTTGGCATTCGGAACCCAGGCAGACGCTGCCCTCAACATGGACTCTGCTCGGATTTCAGGGCTGTGGGGTCGCTTGGCTTTCAGGAGACCTAATATGTTCCAACTCCCCCCATCTCTGCCTCCCCTCCACCCCCAGCTGTTGCAGAAAACCGCGGTCAACTCTTTCTTGCTCTCAGCAGCCAAGTTTTCTCTAAGTAAACACAGAATGTAGCAGAAGATCAGTTCTGTTCCATTCCTGGCGCTTTAGGTTGGGTCAAGGCTGGCCCGGGACCAATCCCAAGAATGCAGGCAAGGGTGGGTTCTGGGGTAACCATGGGCTGTCACTTAGCAAAGTCTCTCTATGTGCTAAGTGCCTTCTTCCCAAGAACTTCTATTGATCCCATGGGGTGGGGCCTTAATATATTGAATTTCACCTCTTCTGTCCAGGTCCACTCACTCCATTCTACCCTTGTTCTGAGCCTCAGAGACTGACCTGGGGGACAGCATGGAGTGGGCTCCTAAGCACTCTGGCCTCTAGCTGGTTTTGCTCAAGAAAAGTGCTGGCAGCAGATCAGAGGAAGGCAGACGAAGAGTTTGGGACATTAATCCCCCAGGCTCCTCCTTACTAGGTTGCAGTGAGAGAGCTGTATCTCTTCCAAAAGCCCCAGCTCCTGTTTGGGGGATTCTCTCCATACAGCATGCCCTTCCAGGTTGTAGAATTAACCCTTCTGCTACTCCTACAGCCCCAGAGATCAGAACAGCACCTCCCTTTGCTAGCCTCAGGTATTGCACTCTGTCCTTGCTCCCCAGAAGCCCTGTCCACACCTGTGCAAATAATCTCTGTATTAAATTCTCCTCAAATTCTGCAGTTTGAATGTACCCTCTGTTTCTTGCCAGGCTCTTGATCAGTGCATTTGTTATCATCTCTGGTTTATAGAAGAGGAAAATGAAGCTCAGAGAAATTAGGTCACTTGCCCAAGATCAGTCTCACTTCAGTTCTCAACCTCTTAACTGCTATAATAAATATACCACATACCATATACATATATTTTAATATATATAAAGTATAGGTTTATATAAATTAATCTTTTATTTGATGCCTGGCATGTGCTAAGCACTCTGTGCCTGTATTTCATGAATCCTCACCAACTTTACTATAGATAATACCAGTTCCATTTACAGTTGAGAAAGCTGAGGCTCAGGCAAGGGAATTTCCTTGCCCACCACTACCAAGTTATAAGGAGGCAGAGCTGAGGCATGAACCCAGGGCTGCCTCAGTCTCCTGACCACCTCAGATAACCTGCCATGTGCAGAAATTGTGAGGACATGCAGAAGTCAGGAGAGAGTGGGTAGGACTGGAGAAGTGTCTGGTTTATTAGGTCCAAGACACATGTTTGAGTGGAAGATGGGGCTAGAGGATTGTGGGAATGGAGGAGGGTGCCTGGCCAGGCCAGGAGAAAGGTTGGGTGGCCTGCAGCTCCTGAGTATTAGTGCTAGGTGAATGGAGCTCTTAGGGGGTTCATTCATGTTGACGGACAATCACTGAGTGCCTACTGTGTGCTCAGCACAGTGCTAGACTCTGGAGCAGTCTGTCTTGGGATGGAGGAGTCAAAATAAACCCATCCTACAATGGGGAACTAGTATGGCTTGGGGCTCAGGTGTGAGGTCCTTTGTCCTGCCCACTTCCTCATCCCTGGAAGCCCTATTATTCAGGGCCAATCTCCAAAACACATCTCCACACCAGGTGTCTCACTGGAGTCCACATATACCCAGCTCTCTGCCTTTCTTCCTGGTCCCTGGTGTCTGCTGATCACATTTCTCTTGTCTACCTCAAAATGCCAACCCTTCCCCCAACTGAGCTCACCTATCTATCATCTACTTTCTAGCCTTATTAAATTATAATTGACATGTCATAATCTACATGAATTCAAACTGTATAATTTAATGTTTTCACATATGTATATACCCATGAAACTATCACCTCATCCAAGATAATATACTATCACTTCCTAAAGTTTCCTTTCCACGTGTGTTCTGCCTTCCTGCCTGGCATTGCAGTATCCAAGCAACTGATAATCTGCTTTCTGTGTTAAATTTTATATGAATGGGAACATCCAGAAGTAGTCTGGCCTCTTTTAGTCAACATAATTTTAGATTCATCCATGTTGTGTGTATCAAGATTCCATTGTTTCTTCTTGCTGGGTAGTATTCGTTGTATGGATATACCACTGTTTTTTTCCTTCTTTCCTTTCTCTCTCTCTCTCTCTCTCTCTCTCTCTCTCTCTCTCTCTCTCTCTCTCTTCTCTTTTTCTCTCTCTCTCATTCATTTACCTGCCCATTCACTTCCTTTGGAAATGTGCCTGTTTGTAAAGATACTTATCTCAGTATTAACATTTAATAGCAAAAGCACTCATTAAAACATGCAGTCATTCATCACATAGGGATGCTTAGGTAATGATGGATCAGGTATATGATAATGGTTGCAATAGGATCCGCCACCTAGCCTAGGTGTGTACTAGGTTACACCATCTAGGTTTATGTAATTATACTCTATGACGTTCGTACAACAAAATCGCCTAATGACACATTTCCAGGATGTTTCCCCGTCATTAAATGACATATGAGTTTATATGTTTACCTATTGGGAAAGCAGTAAGTGAAGTTTGATACA
This sequence comes from Talpa europaea, assembly GCF_964194135.1. Taxonomy (NCBI): domain Eukaryota; kingdom Metazoa; phylum Chordata; class Mammalia; order Eulipotyphla; family Talpidae; genus Talpa; species Talpa europaea. The sequence goes on along the minus strand of NC_140082.1, from coordinate 8,943,214 downwards.
CCCAACCCAATGGAACTCAACATAGCCATCGAAAGAATGAGGTAGTTCAACATGGTATCAAACCACAACTGGCCACATTGTGCCAGTCTCAGCATGGTGCCACATTCCATGTCTCCAACCCTGGAAGAACTGGGAAATAATCAACATCTGAGCTGAAATCTCTGAGAAATTCTTAATATCCTTAAGTCTCTCTGATCAGCTGTGTTCCAAATATGTCTCCTCATTTTCCCCCAATCCCAGCCTGAGTTATTTTGTGTTCTCAAGCATTCCTTCCTCTGGCATCCCTCTACTTTTGGTCTGCTCTGTGCTACCGCAGGAGGCTTCAGGTCCTTCTTGATGCAGGTAAGTGTTCTCACTCTTAGTTTTTGATGAAATGAGCCCAAGAAAGAAGTAGGGGTTAGGCTGACAAAGGACAAATCCTCTAGAAAAAAGCATTGAGACAGTGGTGCTGAATACCTAGTAATATTTTTATCACTATTATGTATATATATAACGTGTGTATACATATATATATAAACACATACACATTGTACTCAACAAAGCAACACAATGTGTACCAAAAAATAAGTTACAAAATGCTCATCACTCTTGTAACTACTCCTTTAACTTAACTCATCTAGTCGATTATGAAGTCCCTAAACTCAGAGAATATAACTGTATTTTATCCCCTGTGTCCCCGTGCCTGGTAGGTCTTCTTTAAATACATTGCTTTTATTTCTTAATTCGATATTTACCAATATGCTGGCAATGGATATCAATGACTGATGGAAACATAGATCATTTTTATTTGCTCACTAATATTCTTCTTGTTTGACTCTTTATGAAGAGGGTGTGTTTCCTTTCATAATTTTCTTTTTAAAGGTGAATGGAATGATGGGAATTTGAGGCATTTCCTTGAGGAAGGAAGGTGACTTTTCGTATTCATGAAATAGCATGTAATCAGTAACACTGTGGTGGGAGAATCAGGATCAAGCATCATTGGCGCAAATCAACCCTTTAGGTTAATAGGCCCTTCACACTTTGTACACACAGCCACCCCGTTGAACTTTTCTTTAAGCTCCCTAACAGATTGGGATCTAGTTTTCTTGAGCTCCTCCTGTTGGTTCCCTACAGCCTTGGGACCTTGTCAGAGAAGCATCAAATACAGAGTCCTATTGTCCTACACTAGCTTGCTGCGAGTGGCAAGAAAGTTGTGGATCATTTGTTCACAACTTTTTGATATTCCCTGCCTCCATTTTTGATTGAATAGAAAGAGATGCCATTCGCTGACACCTAGCTAGAAAGTCCAAAGTGCAACCTCTCTCTGTGTCTTTGCCTGCTATCTATCTGTCCATCCATCCATCTACCCATCCATCCATCCATCCATCCACCCACCCATCCATCTGTATCATCTATCCATCCATCCATTCATCCACCCACCCACCCACACATCTATATTATCTATCTATCCATTCATCCATCCATTCATCCATCTACCCACCCACCCATCTATATCATCTATTTATCTGTCATCTAACTAGGTATCTACCCAGTCACTTATCATCTATATCTATTTCTTTATGTATATTTTCCTCTGATCATCCTTTATCTCTCCACTGATACCAGCCAATCCAAGAGATGCTTTTAATATCCTCCTATAGCTGGAAGAAGACACAGATTATTTTAATCTTAAATAAACGTATTTACTAGAAACCTATTTGTTACCGGGCACTGTGTAAGGAAATCAAATATGCTTAGTATACAGTCTGACACATACAAGTGTCATGGAAAAAAACATTATTTTGAGTCCCTTCCTTTGTTGGCGGTTGTAATCACAGATCTTTGCTACTGCTTCAATAAACCCTTATTCATTCATGACAATTGGTACGAAGGCAGGTTAAGAGATCTGTCTGCATTAGAGTGACTGTTTAGAATCCTTAAACAAAATGAACCTTTATGTCTTTTGAGTACAGAGGAGAACTTAACAAAGAAAGAGTTCACAAGTAGTATTACTCCCCGTCTGTGCTAATCAACGTTTAAAACTCATCTGGATTTGCCAGGAATTTATTTGGGTGAGAGTGAGATGCTAAAAGACTTAAACCAGTTTATTCTTTTAGAGACATGGAACATGCCTCGCACAATCTTTTTTAAACTATCACTTTAGTCAACTTTTCTTCACAGGTAGACTGAAGGTAAACTGCAGCTTAGACCAGGTTGAATTAAAACAAATTCCATTATTAGCACAGTTCAAATTAATGAGATTTTCCTTTACTTCGGTTTCAAAAGAGTCTCAAAGCCACTTAGTAACCTGAGACCTCTTGCGAATCTCATTACTAGAATAGTTTTTAAAACACAGTTTGGTCTTTGGTTACCATAGGAAATTGCAAAGGCCGACGATGACTGTGTCCCATGTTGGATCCAAGTTTTATGTCGGGTGATTCATTTACGTTTTGATGATTTTTTAATTTAAAAAATCCCTCACCAATGCTCAAAAAAAAAAAAAAAACCCCTATTAGCACACAGTGAGCACATGAAAGAGACACTGATCAGTGGAGTTTATTGTTTGAGTTCTAAGCTCCCCCCAAAAAATGTGGGGGCAGGGAAAAGGGGGGTGAAAAGTAAACAAAACTTCCAAACTTTACAGTATTTATCTTTAAGCTCTTAGTAGTCACACATGCAAAAGTTTTTCTTGTGTTTTATGTCTGGCAACCTCCTCAATTAAGTTGGATTTGTCCCAGGGACCAAATAAGAAAATTAATTCATGAACTAGGGACCTCCAGAATGCTTTCTCCCTTTCATTTTGTTTAGTCACTTTTATAGTCCTTTCCTTCTTCGAAGTAATTTGGATTTGATTGCTTCTTCGTGAAATTCTAATGTCAAGACTGTGTCTAATTTCTATTTTATGAAGAAATCTGGAAACTATACAAAGGAATGAATTGAGATGCAGAGTCAAATAAAATCTGTAATGTGATAACTCTATCAACTCTGCCTGGAAAGATACTGTATTTCAATTAGATCTCGAGACATGTTCTTACATAAACTGACAGCATCGGATTGACAGTGTTCATCTCCCCAGAAAACACAATTTACAAGGACAGGATGGTGAATTCAGTTCAGTGTATTCAGGGTTCCTGCCTCACCTAAGCCTGGATCAAGGTCTGATGAGCAGAAAGTCTCACTTTGAGTATTAAATAAGAATCTCAAACATATTAAAAATTCCCAACCCCCCAAAAAAAGATATTTAAAATTTAAAGTAATAATAATAATGCTTAGCATTTAGACCGTACTTTACATCTTCAAAGCACTCCATAAACATCTGTTCCAATTCTCCAGGCGTGCAGTGGTCTTTGATGTGGAGAAGAGCTGGTACACAGTGGGGGAGATAAAGAACTGGGCCCCAATTAGCTAATTGTAACACTTGCAGTTCCTCCCCTCAAGTCCCTGCTCTGTTTCATTTTTTCCAACTATCTTTTGTTTTTCTCCTACAGCCCTGGCCAGGTCACCTGCGAGGTTTGCTGGCCAAAGCAGGGCTCCTATCCAGCCCTTCTGCAAGACCTGCTGCCTTCTTTCCCCCAACACCAACCAAATAGCATAGTCTAAATGTCTTATATTCGATTTTTCTTTTTTATTCTCAGAGTTTATCTTCCTTTTTTTTTAAAAAAAAAGATTTATTTTATTTATTTATGCATGCAAGAGCTTCAGTGTAGGCCAGAGATGCAGGGAGGGTGCATGAGAGGATTCACCAGAAACAGAATGGGGGGCAGAACAGGTGGATTTACTGAAATGCACTGCTGAGGGGAGTAGCGGGTGAGACAGGAGAGGCCTGCTGCACCATGTGGGTCAGCTCCCTGGCCGGGGATTGAACTCGTGCTGCAGGGGCTGCGGATAGCCTTAGAGTGCTGAAACTTAACCCCGTGCGCCACCAGGGATGCCCGATTCTTCCCATTTTTCAATGGAGCAAAATGTCCCTTTATTCATAAGACAAGTAGGAGGTGCTGTGTTTTATAGATAATAGATTGGCTTTTGTCTGAATTTTGGGAGTCTTTCTTAGTGATATAAGAAGTTGATGGTCCTTCATTGCCTCCACATTTCTTTCTGGCGATTGTACCCATGTGCGAAAACTACAAATCGGGAAACACTGGTCTTGCTGAGCCTGACCCTCCAGCAGTGTGCTTTTCCCAGTAGGTGATGTTCAGCACACCTGCAGCCATGGAGAGCAGGTAATCTCCCCAAGTAGGCAATCTCCCCCATTCTTGGTGGAGGTCTAAATTGGTAGAATTCTGAGATATTTATGAAAGGTGCTATCTCTCCTATCCTTTGACCTAACAATTCTTCTTCCAGGAATTTGGTTTAATGAAAACTCACACACAAGTTTCAAAGCAATAAGCAAGTCAGTCAAGGCAGCCTTGTCTTGTGCTGAAAAACTGGCCCCACAGTAAGGGACAGCGGAGACAAATGAGACCTCTGGCCAGCAGCACACATGGAGCTGTCCCTAAAAGTCCATGACAAGGACCTGCATGTCCTCGCATGAAGAGAGGACCATGGGGCTCACTCATCCAATTCATTTTTCTTGAGCACCTACTATGTGCCAGGCACTGTTCTAGGCAGAAGATGCAGCTGTCAAGAAAGGGTACAGTGTCCTTGAGCTCATGGGGTGTATGTTCTGATGGAAAATTTTCTCACAAACAAATCCAAATGGTAAAGTCACTTTGGAAAACTGTTGGGCAGTTTCTCATAAAGTTAAATATATATTTGTTGTCTGGCCCAGTGATCCTACTTCTGGGCATTCTCCCCAGAGAAATGAAACTTACATTCACACCAAAACTTGAATATGAATGTTTATAGTGGCTTCATTTGTAATCGTCTCCCTACTGGAAACCACGCTAATGTCCTTCAGCTAGTGAATGGATAAACAGACTGTGGTATAAAGCCATACAATGGAATATTTATTATACAGCAATAAAAAGGAATGAGCCACTGATTCATTCGACAACATGGATGAACCTCAGATGCATGAGGCTAAGTGAAAGAAACCAGATCCAAGGAGTTCTGCCCTCTATAAGTCCATTTATGTGACATTCTGGAAAAGGCAAAGTATGAGACAGAATAGATTAGTCATAGCCAGAAGCTAAGGGCCAAGGAAAGGGTTGATTACAAAGAGGCACAGGGGATTAGGGAGGGTGATGGAACTGCACTAAACTTTTGTTGGGGTGGTGCCTAAGGAACATAGCTGTTTTGACAAAACTCACAGAACTCTACACAAAAATCCAGTGATGTTTCCTCTATGTAAATATAGCTCAATAAGCCTGATTAAGGAAAAATCATTCAGGTGCAATATATGACATGATCCTATTTTTATAAGTAATAGTAGCAAAAATGGAGGCTAGGTAGGATATGCTTAGAAAAAGTCCTTGATGTACATACCCAGTATGGCAAATTGTGAACAGTACATTTCTGGGTTGGGGGAAGGGCTGTTTCACTTTCTAAATGACACATTTCTTTGATGTTGGACTACTTTATAGAGCATATGTTACTTTCAAAATTAGAGGGTAAGTTCTGGACAGACTGCTGTGGAGGGGCACAGAGCTCCCTGGAGACACACAACTATCTTCTTTGACCTTAATTCTGACACTGGGTGGTGATTGCCCCCTCCTGCTATTGAAGGGGGGATATTGCCAATTCCTGCCCCCATCCTGGAATCCTGAGATATTCCCTCCTCTTTGGCTTAGCACCCCTACCCACTCTGGCTGAGGAGGCACTGCCCTCCTCTCCAGGCTGCTGCTGGGGGCTGCTGGCCCTCCAGGTCCCCTGGGACTGATTTTCTAGCTAGGAGTAGAGGGAGGCTGTAAGCTGCCAGGGCCCTCAGCCTCCTGCCAAGCTGCCTATGGCCAAAGGGATTTTTTAACACCTTTGATAATAACAGCTAATGTTTAAGGACACTCACTCTGTGCCAGGCACTGGTCAGGGACTCATTACTTAGCACTATTTTGAATTCCTTCATTGAACAAATATTTGTGAAACACGGGATGATGTTCCAGCAGTGGGGATACCGTGGTGAACAAAGAGGGAAAAATAAAACAAATTTGTCCCCATGGAGTTTATTTCTAGTAGTGAGAGGGGGAGAAATATGAACATATATAAAAAGAAATATATATATATAAGGCGATTTTAGGTGTGAAAGTAAACAGAGGGAGGGTGTGAGAGGGAGGGGCAGTGTGATGATGTCAGTACAGTGGTCTGGGAAGGCCTTTCCAGTAGGGGAGCCTCTGATAGTGGGGAGGGAAGCTGTGCAAGGGCCAGGGCCCCAAGGCTGGGCACAGGGCCTGTGGAGCACACACTGAGAGGCTGGCAGGACAGTAAAAAGCAAGGCCACACAGGACCCTACAGGCCATGGATGCTTTCACTTTGAATGAGATGGGAGCCATGGGAGGATTTAGAGCAGAGGAGTGATATGAGCTGACGTGGTTTTCAGTTTGATGCTCTGGCTGCCACATGGAGAAGAGATCACAGTGGGTCTGGGGTAGCAGGCCTGAGAGCAACAAAGAAGACTGAATGTGGGTAGTGGCAAATTCTGGATATTTCCATTTCCCCCTTCACTTTCCTTATCTGAAAAATGGGAGAACAATAGTTTATAGGGTTATGGGAGGATGAAATAAGATCATGGAGTAAAGTACATGACCCTGTGCCCGGCACATGGTCAGAGCTCAATAAATATGCCCGTCCATGCTTGGTATCAATATTGTTGATCTTCCTGAGAGGGCATTATCATTAGGCCCCTATTGTGAGGGGCCAAAAGGGATGAGGCTGTTTGTCTAAGAGCAGGTGGCTGGTCAGTGGCAGAGCTGTCTTGCCCCCAGCCCCCAAGGGTCAATGTGGGAAGGCACTCTGGGCTGATAAAGAAGACAGGAAGCTCAAAACAAGGGGTAGAGGGTATCTGAAGCATGGAGGCAGCTCTTTAGCCTCCTCTTAACACAGGAGGAGTGGAGGCTGTCGGTTTCCATGAGAACATGTCTCCGCTACCTTGCACTTTGAAGCTGTGTGACCTCAAGCAAGTCACATCACATCTTTGCTCCTCAGTTGGTGATCTGTAAAATGGGAACTGGGGTCGAACCCACCTCATAAACTAGTTCTGATGATGAGAAGCCTGACATAGAATGACCTCAATAAACACTTGGAAAATAGCCCCTGCTTGAAAACATGGTTGGGGGAGGAGAGATGGAACCAGGATGCATTTGGGGCTCATCTCAACCCGATGCCTTCCCTGTTGGTTATGCCAGACAGCTCTGCTAAGAGAGGAGAGGAGATAGTCTTTCTTCTGCTGGGATTTTGAGAAGTGACTGACTAGATTATAATGAACAGGCTCGTAGGGGCGCGCATGCTATGTAAACAGTGACCTCTTCATAAAACCACAACCGGAGAACAATGCAAAATGTGCTTTGAGTTACGGTGTGGTTAACGTGAAATAAAGTCCGCTGGTTGGAAAATCACTTTAAGGGTCTATTATTTTTTTTTAAGTGAGGGGAATATTTACTGAGGTATTTTTGGTGGCATAAGGAAGGGGCTTCTATGTTCAGTAACCGTTGTGAAATGCCGGCAGCCAATCCCCATAACACAACCCGCTAACATTTACAGAAGCTGTTGTGATTAAGTGGGAACCAAGCTACCGAAAAATCTACAACCAGAAGTCAGCAAAGTAAGATCAAGAGACTATAAAGTAAACAATATATAGAGAATGAAATGTAATTTATTTCCTTGGGGAAGCGATCTGTACCGACGGCAGCAACGGACTGGCTCTGTGGATGTGCTTCATTTCCATCCACCAAGACGATTGCACTCAGCACATTTGAAAATTGAGAAATGGTGTATGCAATTTTAAAAAGCCAATTGATTATAACTCACTGGCAGCCTAAGAGGTTGGTCGCCCATTTTAAAAAGGAAAGACTGAGACTCAAGTGGGAGAGAGGCCTTGCTTGCATCTTCCTTGCTGAGAACCCATAACCCAGGCAACTGGACACGCCCAGGGAACCTGTCACTGTGGTCAAGTGAAGACAAAGGGATGACTCAAGTGTCACATGTGGCATCTTTTATCGCCTGAGTAGGGACTCTGCTCTTTCCGAGGGTTGCTTTTCAATGAAATGATCTCTGCAGAAGGCATGATGTGGCCCCGGGGCCGGAACCCCACCAGCAAAGAGATAGCACATCTGTACTGGGGGGCAGGAAAGCACCTTCCGAGTTTGGAACTGGAAGGACCTGGTCTGAAGGGACCAGGTCTGGCCCCGGAGGATGGTCGCCTTTGCCTAGCGTGCCACGACCTGGATGTGGGTTCTCAAGGCGCAGCACCACACAGGTTGGGTGGCTACATCAACTGCCTGCTCCCCTATCCAAACCTCTGCGGAAGACTCTGATTTTAGGCCACCAGTGAAAAGACACTTGTCTTCCTTACAGAACCCCTGGATGGCTGGGTCTGGCCTGGAGCACAGGAAACAGAAAGGGTGAGATGTGCTGGCAGCATTGCCAGAGAAGTTGGCATCTCCCCTCCTGGAGCTCAACCTGGCTGTGGGCCACCTGGACAGGTTGTCTCTTTTATGAGCATTGAATTCCTGCTTGTAACCCCTGGAGAGGAAGAGCCACGGACTCCACCTCTCCAACACTTTCTTCTCTTATAAATAATCTTACCGACAGCACAGGCGCAGAGTTTGCTTGGTGCCTCGCGAGGTGGAATCGCGCAGTCGGTGGGTCTCCGCTGTGTTCTGGGGTGCCGAGCCATGGGCTGGGGTGCAGGCGGCATGTGAGACAACGAGGACAATTTTGATGGTGATGACTTTGATGATGTGGAGGAGGATGAGGGGCTCGGTGACTTGGAGAATGCTGAGGAGGAGGGCCAGGAGAACGCTGAGATCTTCCCCTCTGGAGAGCCCCACAGGCCAACCAGAAGCAATCACCACACCCTACATGACCAAATACAAGTGCGCCTGTGTGCTGGGCTCCTGAGCCCTGCAGATCGCGATGTGTGCCCCCGTGATGGTGGAGCTGGAGGGGGAGACAGATCCCTTGCTCATCGCCATGAAGGAGCTCAAGGCCCAAAAGATCCCCATCATCATTCGCGGCTCCCTGCCCGAGCTATGAAGACTGATGGGTGGACGAGCTCATCATCAGGGACTGAGCTTGACGCCTTCCTCACCTGCTCTGCCCCAGCTTCCTGTCTTTCTGCGTGTAAATAATAAACCGTTGAGCCTGAAGAAAAAAATAATAATCTTCACCCTAAAATGAGAGTTAGCTATTGTCTATGGTGGCCGTTCAGATTTTGGGGGTATGTGTCTGTGTGTGTCCATCCAGAGGAAACAGAAGTTCGTTTCATCTGATATATGTTGCCACCTGCCATGCAGAGGCCCCCAAATAATGAATATAGTCACCTGTCTGGCCAAGCAGCAGTGTAGCCAAAGAAAATAACAGGGGACATCATTCACATACTTCTTTATTATTGGCTACTTGAAAGCAATTCGTTGTGGGCTGCCAAGTTCATTCTCAAGTCAGTAGTACCGGAACCAAAGGCAGTCTTCCTTGGAGTGCAACAGTAGAGATAAAATGGCCCTAAATCCTGTTAATTTAAGCTTGCTGGAGTTTTTAACTGCTCAAATCATTGCTTCAATTATCTCCTTGGTGGTGTCTCTTGGAGTTCATCTCCTCCTACATTTTATAAAAAGGATCTCAGGATCTTCACAGTAGTGGCCGACATTTACTGAACACCTACTATGTGTTGAGTGGGTGCTGAGCGACCCGTGGGCACTCACTCATTGAATGCTCACATAGTTCTATGAGGAAGCTACAAGTAGGACCATGTGTTAGGGAAGAGAATGAGGAGGTGCAGAGAGGCTAAGCCATGGCCCAAGAGATCTAGGGGTAAGGGGCAGAGCTGGGCTTTGAGTCAGATTTTGTCGTGCTCTGAAGTTCTCGTCCTTCGCCAGCTAACAACAACTGCTATTGTTTTTACTTTATCCTCCGCAGTGTCTTAGGGGAGAGGTTGGAACAATTAGGAAATCCTTGGTGGTTATGAGCAAAGCTGTTATTGCCCAAGGCAGTGCAGTTTGATTGGTAGAAGACCATTCTCTCAGAGGGAACTTAAAATATTGACTTAAAAATTGAATTATGAGAGCAAAGGAATGAAAAGAACAGGACTGCCTCATGGAAGCATCCAGAAAAATCTTTATGGAATGATGGCATGAATTGTCTGTCCAGACCAGGTGAGAGAGACCAAAGACCAGTATTGGTCACTGTGCCCAAACCTGTCCCTAGTCTCACTGAAACTGCATTTCCTTCTCCTTTGTTTTCAGTTGCTTGCCTTGAGAAGCAAACCACTTAAGAGGAAATGCCAAATGGTCAAAAACACCTAACAGAAGACCTGCCTCACTGGAGTTTGGGGAAAGCAAATGCAAACACTGACACTATTTTTTACCAGTGGGTTGGCAAAAATCCTAAGAGACTGGCAGCATCCAAATGCTGGCAAGCTGGGGGGAAGTGGACACTCTTTCTGTCTTGCTCAAGGGAGTATGAATGGTTACAATTTTTGGGGGGAAATCTTCCAGCTGTATTTATTAACAGTAAAAATATACATTTATTAACAATAAAAAAGCAATCTTATTTTGGGGACTTTATTCTACAGAAATAAAAGTGTCAGTATATAAGGATATATGGATAAGGATATTTACTGCACCTTTATTTAGAGTAGGAAACAAGTGGAAACCACCTGAATGTTTAGGAATAGGGGAATAATCAGATAAATTATGGCACAGGTGTTCTATGAAACATTATACAATGAATAAAGGAATGGGTTAGATCCAGATCTATAGGCCTAGAGGTATATCTGTGATAAACTGTTAAGTGAAAACAGCAGATTGCAAAGTAATATATGTGATAAGATCCCACGTTCATAAAAAAATAAAAAAGTTCCCTTAGAGATGGGTCTTTCAATTGTATTATTTGGTATGAGCATGAAGGAGAGAAGGGATTCATAGCAATTTGTTAACTTTGATTAACCTTCGTGGGATAGAAAGAAAAGAACAGAATTGAGGTTAGGGGTGCCAACTTCCCACACAGTCTAAAATTCAAGCCTAACTTTTGACTCTCCCTCCCAAAACTTTGCTAATCGTCCACTGCTGATGGCAATCCTCGTGAATCACATAGTTGATGGACATATATTTTGTATGCTACATGTGCTGTATTCTTACAACAAAGTCAGCTGGCGGAAAAGCAATTATAAAGGACATCATCAGGAAGAGAAAATACATTTATATCAGTGTATTTGTTGACAAATAATCCACATTATGTGTAGACCCTCACAGTTCACGCCTGGGGTTGCTCAAGGGTCTCAGCACCTGGGGCCTTGCTGCTTATTTGTCTTGCATTACTTTTATTATTTACAAGAAAATAAATCCAGTACGACTAAGGTTAAAGGGAAAACATCTGCAAGTGGTGTGATTGGGTGCTTACTTCCCATGGTATACGGAGATCAGTGACTGTGATTGCTATAATTTATTGATCATAGTCTCTGGGGCCAGGCACTGTGCTAAGAACTTGCTTTGAGTTATCATTCCAGGGAGGTCAAGGCACAGGCTGAAATGAAGGTGGAGGGGGTTAAATGACCTGCTCAGGTTGCAGTTAGAAAGTGACAGAGCAGGGACTGGAACCAGGAGTGTCTTACTCTGAAGTGACAATCTTTGCTCTTACAAAGCTCTCCCTCCCTGCAGCTGTGGCAGCTTCCTATGGTCTTTTTGATAGATGGTTCCTCCTCTGGTCATATTTTTGCTTCCATTTTCTCTCTGCAATTGTATTTGGTAACCATGAAAGGGAACTAACCTGTCATTCTCAGAATGAGACCTGAGACCTGTGTGGTGTGGAATGACTGTTTCCTACCTGGGCAGAAGGCAATTTCACAAATGGGGAAACTAAGTCATGAGCATACTTCTGAAGAGGCCCCCCCCCCCCCCCCACACACACACACAGGGAACTGAACTCAGAAGTTCCAGTGCCTGGGGTTTTGTTGCTTCTTTGCAGTCGGTTGATAAGTTTCTGTTTTGTTTTGCTTTCATCTTATCTCTTGAGGCTTTCCATCAACTCCCATGGCTTTCTCTATTGAGTAAGAACTGCTTGGCTCTTTATCAGGCCTCTCAACTGTGCAGAGTCAAAGAATTCCATTGCTAGAAATCACCCAAAGGATCACCCCAGCTGCCCTTTTCACACACAAGGAAACTGAGGCCCAGAAAGGTTGAGAAGCTCATCTAAGATTAACAGGGCAGCTCAGTGGCACACCTGAGACTGGAAGTCGGCTCCCCTGGGTTCTCATTCTGTATTCTCGTTGCCAGGGAAATTGCACACTGCACTTCTGGCCTCTTCTCAACCACTCTGGGGCCTTGGCTTTGACATCCAAGGAAATCTCCTTGGATGAGGTGTTTTTTTTTTTTTTTCTTTCTTTTGTCTCATGTTGTTTATTTGCTTTTTAAATTTACTTTTATGGTACCATTTGATTGATCCTTCTGCTTTCAATTTTATGTTGACTGATATACTTGATATATGACTTATTACATTAAATACATAGTACACACACTTGGCATTAAAAAAAAAAAAGGAAAGAAAATGCAAATAGTGCAGTAAAAGTAATTCCCCTCCCCATCCCTAGAGGCTTGCTGAACCTTCTAGGGATACCACAATTAATAATGTATTTTTGAAATGACTATTATTATACATTGTATTAACTCATTATTTTTAATGGTTAGATGGGGTTAATTTATATGAACTACTCCCTGAATGATGGGCGTGTAGGCTGCTTCCATCTTCTGGCCCTACAAATAGTACTACGGTTCCATAGTTCATGACCTTGGACTATAGTATCTCTGCAGAATAAACTCCCTGAAGTAGAATCACTGGGTCAAAGGTTATGTGCATTTATGCATTTTGATATCCTCCAAATTCACACCCAAAGCTATGGTGTTAATTTATATTCCCACTGACAGTGCCCTGCTTCTCCCCACATTTGCCTAAGCTTTTAACTCATTATCAATACTCTGGTTTTAATTTCTGTTTTTCTTAGGATGGCTGTCTTATTCTGTTTGGGCTGCTATAACAAATTACCATAGCCTGGGTGACTTGGAAAACAGACATTAAATTCTTACAGCCAGTTTCTGGCTGCTCTGGTGTCTGGTGAAAGTTCTCTTCCTGCTTATGTCTCCACAAGGAAAGAGAGAAAGACAGGGAAGATGCGCTCTCCTGTCTTTTTATCAGGGTGTTAATCCCACCAGGAGGGATCCAACCTCATGCACTAATTACCTCCCAAGGCCCCACTTCCAAGCCATCACATTGGGGATTACGGGTTTAACACAGGAATTTTAGGGGGACACGGACATTCAGCCCATAGCAATGAGTGAAGAAGAGCATCTTTTTGTATTTTTAAAACCATATATCTTTCTTACTTTGCAAATGGTCCATGTCCTTTATTGATTTCTCTATTAAGTTTTGTTCAGGGCGACTTTTAAAAAAGTCACATACAAATGTGCTGAAGAACAAGAATTGGTGACCAGGTATTAGGATGACGGCTTCCTGGGAGGAAAGCACTGCTGGACCATCACACCTGGATATGCTGGACCATCATCACAGAGTTAAACTAAGTCGATCAAGTGAAACAGTGGTGGCAAAACTAACCACCCGGATCTGCCCACAGAGCCTTCTGGAGTCAGGCTTAGTCTGCGGAGTTAAGAGAGAGTCTGGTTTGAGCCACTGACCAACTGGAAGGCGATGCTGTTGCACTTCTGAACCTTGACTTATTATGAAGTCTAAGGAAGATAACTGCACCTCCTTGATGTGGTTGTGCTGAGGATTATGTGTAACCAAGTATGTACATTCCTTGTAACACAGCGTCGGGCACGATAATACCACGTATCCTAACATGATGCTTATGGGTTTTGCTTTGGCAGTTACTTGTGGTAGTTCCAAAGCTCAGTTCACATGTCTGCTCTCTCTCCTTTCAGGACACCCGGTGTTTCCCCTGCTCTCTACTCTTCGTCTTAGTCCAACCCACCTGAAACAGCTGGCCCAAGTCTGGGGGCTTGTTCCTGAAGTTGTTCTCTGCTCCCCACCCTTGCAGGGAGTAAACAAGCCCTGGAGCTGGGAGAGGTGCTTCCACATCCAGGCCCCCTCTGGGCTCCCAGGCCATATGCTCTCAGGAGCTGCTAGTTACTCAGCGGCCGGAGCCAAGACAGGGGGGGGGTCTGCTCCCGGCGCCATCCTGGTAGTGCCAGGCAGTTAGAGCGTTTTTTGGCACGTCGCAGGCGCTCAGGAAACCCTGACATAATGGACGAGGGGATGGGGCGTGCGCAGTGTTCAGGAGGAGAGGCTCGCGCGGCACTTCTGTATGAACGCACCGTGCCCGGCACACCGCGAGCGCTCACTGGACGACGGCCGCACACACTCGGCGCGAGGCTGACAAAACCCAGCCCCGGCGCTGGGCTGCGCGGTGCGCGGCGCCGAGGGTTCGAGACCCGCCTCCGCCTCTCGCCAGCTGTGCGCCCTCGGGCCGGCGACTTGATCTCTTTGTGCTTCAGTTTTCTCCTCGGCACGCCGAGGACATCGGAATGAGACTCCGGCCCGCACCCCCCCGCGCCCGCCGCCCGGCCCCCCGCGCGTCCCCGCCACGCGGGCCCGGCGGCCCGGGCGTTCGGGGCGCGCGCCGGGGGCCCCGACTCTCCGCGGCGGCCGCCACGGGCGTTCCCGACGCTCGCGGTCGCGCCCCGCCGAGCGCCGACCCCCGGGGGGGCGGGGCGCGGCGCCCCCGCGGGGCCGGCCCCCGCCGTCTCGGGCCGGCCCCCCGGCCGCCCCCCGCCGGGGCGCCGCGCCGCCCGCACTCCTTTCTCTCCCGCCGGGCGCCCGCCCGCCCGCCCGCCCGCGGCCCCGCGCCCGGCGGCCTCGGCTCAGCAGCGCCGCCCGCCCGCCGCCGCCGCCGCCGCGCGGCCCCTCCCCCGCGCGCCCCCGCCCCCCCGCGCGGCCGGCGCCCGTCACGTGACGCGCCGCCAGCCAATGGCGGGCCGAGCCGCGGTCGGCGGCCGCCATTGCTGTCAGAGCGAGCGAGCCCGGGGAGGGAGGAGAAGCGAGGCTGACTGGGGAGGAGGGGGGGGTGGGGGAGGAAGAGGAAGGAGGGGACGTCGCTCGGCTGCCGGGGTCGCCCGCTGGCTCCGTCCGCACCCCCCCCTTCGCGAGTTCGCGCTCCGCGGCGGCGGCGGCTCCGAGGCGGCGGCGGCGGCGGCTCCGGGGCTCGCCTCCCCTCACGCGCCGGCGGGGCCGAGGGAGTCGCGGCTGGAGATAAACAAGGCGGCGGCGGCGGCGGCGGCGGCGGAGCAGCGAGGGCGGAGGCGGCGGCCGGCCCCGCGCGCCGGCCCGGGAGGCAGCGGCGGCCCTGAGAGGCGGGGAGGGCGCCGGGCCGCGCGGACAGCGCCCCCCGCCGCCGCCGGAGCCGCCGCCGCCGCCCGAGCAGGAAGGAGCCGCGCGGCCGCCGCCGCGGACCCCCCCGCCGGCCCCGGCCCCGGCCCCGGCCCCGGCCCCGGCCCCGGCCCCGGCCCCGGCCCCGGCCCCGGCCCGCCGCCCCCGGCGCGGCGTCGCCGCCGCGGCGCCTCCCGCGCGCCCGCCCGCCCGCGGCCCCCGCGCCCGCCCCGGCCCCGGCGGCCGCCGCGGCCCGGCCGCCCCGCGCTCCCCGGCGAGGCGCCGCCGCCCGGCCCGGCCTCGCCTCGGACGCGCCGCTCCGACATGCCCCGCTCTGGCGGCCGGGCTCGCGGAGGATCATGACTGCGGCGGCGAACTGGGTGGCGAACGGGGCGAGCCTGGAGGATTGTCACTCCAACCTCTTCTCGCTGGTGAGTCCGCGGCGGCGGCGGGCGGCGGGCGGCGGGCGGCGGGCGGCCCTCCCCGCGCCAACTTTCTCCGCCCGCGCCCCCGGCCCCGGCCCCGGCCCCCGCCCCGGCCCCGCGCCCGGGCTCCGGCCCCTCCGAGGCCGCGGGGCGCGCGGCGCGGGATCGCGGGGGGCCGGCCCGGGCGCCTTCCCACGCCCCCCGCCGCGCCCCGCGCCCCCGGCCCCCCCCCCGGCTGGACGGCGCCCCCCGCCCCGCCCCCGCCCCGCCCCGCCCGCCGCCTTTTGAATCTGGAAAAAAATTCCATAATGACACCTGCAGTCGCCCGCGGGCGCCCGACGGAGCGCGGCGGGGTCGGGGCGCCGCCAACCGCGCCCGCCGCGGGGACCCCGGCTGCGCCCCCCGGCCGCGGACACGCTCCTGGCGCTCGACGGCTCGGCCGGGCACACGCGCCCAGACACACTCACACTCAGGCGCGCACACGGCCTCTCACACACTCACTCACGCTCACTCACTCACTCCCCCGAGCAACAAGCCGGCGCCGCTGCTCTCCGCCCGCGCCGCTCCCCGCGCTCTGGTCCCTGACAACTTTTCCCCGGGTTCGAGGCCCCGGCCCGGCTCCGGCGCTCAGGGTGTCGATTGTTCCCCCGGCGGCCCGGCCCCCGCCGACGGCGCCCGGATTCGTCGGAGCCGGCGCGCCTGGGTCTCCGCGGCGCCCCGGCCTGGCGGGAGCTCGGGGTGCACGCCCCTGGCCCCCCGCGGCCCGCCGCCGCCCCGGGACGCGCGCTGCCCCGGCCCCGGCCCCGGCCCCGGCCCCGGCCGCGGGGTGCGGGCCGCCCGCGCGTGCTTTGTGCGGGGGCCGCTGCTGGAGAGCCGCGCGCCCGGAGACCACGGGTTTGTTTAAATATTGAGCAAAGATTTGTAAACAGATGTAAGGCAATTACGTTTCAAGCGTAGAATATAATTGGAAAATTGGCCGAACGGTTTGTTTAATTTAGCCCTGGAAAAACCCAACTTATTTTAAGTTGTGCACCCCTTTTCCGGGGGACTGCCTCTTCCAGAGCGTGCATTTTGGAAATCGTTGCTGTGACTTAGGTGTAGGTGAAAGCATTATTTCCTCCCGATGCTTGTTTACACTGGATAAATAATTTAGTGTTCAAATTGTAATTAGTTACATTTAATTATGGGGAGCATAGGTCTTTTTTTTTTTTCTTCGAGACCAGTGGAGAAATAAAAATTCTTGCCAACTTTTCCAGGGGAAACGCTGTTTTGTTCAGTGTTTGTTTATACTGATAAAAATCAAAACATGCGATTTTTACCTACCAGGACCGGGTGACAGCGTGTCTGCGCTTTCACCGTAGTGAGATTAGATCGACATTTTCACCCAGACATTCAACCTTAGAATTCAGTTGTAAGTTGCAGTCCTCCCTCTCTGTCCTTGGTCATTTCCCCTTGATCTGTTAATATGTGGGAATAAAAGTCATTTTGCCGCCTTCCTCGCCCTCCCTATCACTCAGTGTTAGTCAGGTCCAGGGACTTTCATAGACTAGCACACATATTGATTAAGAGGTATTTAAAATGCTTTTTGTTTGCTGGTTGGTGACCACACTGACACTTTAACAGGTAATTAAAATTACCAAGTAGACCAATATTAGTGGGATGAAATCCCCCAAATTACCATATATCTTCCTAACTGGTAATAGCTTGCTTGCGTGTGTGTGTGTGTGTGTGTGTGTGTGTGTGTGTGTGGGGCTCATTTATTAGGTAGAATTTGTAGACAAATGAAAGTGTATGACATGTGTAGCCAGTCTTTGGGATGTATGTTTATCATGTCTCCCCTAAGCTTAAGTAAGGATAATAAGGTGAAGATAAGATGTTTGAGATTCTTTAGGGAAACAGTTTTGTAGGAGAGAGGGTTCTGTGCTTTATGACTGAGTAAAGGTTTGTGCTGGGCATAGTGCTCTCCTCAGCCTCTAAGCCAGGGGTTGCTTTTTGAACACTCTTCTTAAAAACAGAATTATGTTTAGGTAGTGACTTTGAAATGCAGAACTGCAGAAATGCATAGGTTGATTTGTTTTTAAGGAACTGGGTAGTGTGTACATTCTCTTGTATATGGAGAGTGGATGAAGTGCTAATTTTTAGAAAAATACTAATCGGTAAAAAGAACTGCCCATAATTGTAAATTTTTCTTCTACAAATTGAGAAATTTACTTGAAAATTAGATACGGCAGCAGCCTGGATAATTAAAAATATGTTGCCTAAAGTACATTGTACAGAATATTGAATTCCAAAGGAGATAAAAATCACCTGTTTAAAGTAAAACAAGTATTATAAGAGCTCTGTGTGCTTAATAATAGCAGATAGGTTTTTTGGCCTGCAGTGTTTTTTTGAGCAGAGGAAAGTATTGTTTATAGAGAATTTACCTATTCACATTAGTGCAGACTGAAATATAAACTAGAGATTAAAGTTCTACACCACACTAATGACGCACCCTCTTTCCATTACCTTGAGGTGCTCATTAGGGTTTAGCAAAGTTGATTGTGCAACCTACAACTAGTATCTTAAGATTTTTGTTAGTCTTTACTTACTTTGCTTTCTCATTTTCTACTGGATGGCATCAAATTTCTTAAATTCTCTATCAACCCCTCTCCTAATGTGTGAAAAATGCCACCGGTATCTATGATATGGGTCTTTGTATGTGTTTCTAGTTCTCACTCCTGTGAGATTTGTAGCTACTGCATTAAACACATGCCTGGCTGTGCCTTTGTGACTCAGAACTGTTTTCTCTTGGCTGTCCATCACATTTCTAGGAGACTCTAGTTATGTATTCACTGAGTTATAATTCTGTTAGGTCTGTTCAGTTTGCCTTTTTGGAAAGTCTAACAGTGTTCCTATGGTATGTCAACTTACCCTTGTGGGAAGACATTATGATTTCCAGATGTAAGTATATCATTAGGTTTTTTTTTTTGTTTTTTTTTTTTTTTTAGTTTTGTTTCTCTGCTGAGATGATATGGAGAAAAGGGTATCCTGTAACTAGATTTAAGTATATAGTCTTTGGCATGAGGTGTTTTAATTCTTAGGTGTGTATGCTCCACATTCATGTTGTTTCATTTGCTTAGATGCTTTCTGACTGAGTGATAATTTTGTGATACTAAATTCTTCCTTCCTGAATTGAAACACATACACATTCCTACTTAGTTCTTATTAAGACCATTAATTCTATATTAAATCTTTTAAGGTAATCTGTTGTTGACCTGCTTTCTTTTTTTTTTTTTTCTTAGATTTATTTTTTTTTGCAGAAAGGGAAGATAGTTGTAAATGTAGAAACTATTCTTTTGAGCTAGAACTAGATGAGGAAGACTATCAATTGAATATGAGGAAATGAGAGTGATTTCTCTAATCTTCTCCAGTGCCAGAATACATACATAGGGTATTTTTTCATCTCAATTCCAATTTTAGTATTTACATTTAAAACATCTTTTCATGATGTTTCATTTTCTTTAATGAAAATATTTATGATTTGCTAATGTGTGTTTTCTGTTTAGCATTTTGTTGTTCCTAGCACATGGTGTTGCAGTATTTATATATTTTTAATAGCAATAATTGCCACCCGGTAATAGTTGCCATATTAACCTCCAATTGCTAGTAAATATTTTTAAGTACATAATAGACAGCAATTGAAGGCATAGTGTAGCAGTTTACTGGACCGTTTTAAAGAGCCATTTGTACGTGTGATGAGTTCATAATTTTAAAGAGAAAATAATGTACCTAAGACTTGAATGCTGCAAAATATGTTGCTGTGTTATTACTTGAGGTGCTCATTGAGGGGAAGTTAGGTTGGGACTGTTTCTTCTTCTTTGTGAAAATAAAGAGGTGGGGGTGCCACCTTTTAGGACAATAAGTGTTTGTTTAGCTTTTGCCAAGTGCTTATCACTTTCTTTGGAACATTTTGATCATTTTTCATGATTGCATTAGGTAGTTATTTGGAAAAAAAGAAACTCTTAAGGCATTCCTTTAAGTAACATTAGGTTATAGTGGTGAATAATATTAATTAGGTGTGGAAAAAAATTGATTCATCTTTTTTGCTCAATGGCTAATTTAGCCTAGTTAATTGTGAGTTAATTGTATTCGTCAAGCACTTTCAGAGATGTCTTTTGCTTTTGAGATTAATAATGAAGATACTCTGCCACCAGTTTGTACTGTGTGTTATAAATGCAGAAGATAAGTGCATTCTATAGTTTGTCAAATGGTTTAAAATTGAGATGAACTTTATGGCAATGTAAACAGTAGTAAGAGTATTTGCATTTTTAAAATGAGCAGTTAATTCCGTTTTCTCGGAGTTTTAAGGATAATATAGATATTTTTTCTGAAATAATTTGACTTATTTTTGATAGGAGGAAATAATAGTGTTCCCTTCCTTTAAGCTACTAGTAGAAAGTACTCATTAATTTTTTTTTGAAAGCGGATGATATATTTACTCTTAGAAGCCAGCTACTATGAGACATTAATTAGATGAAGTTTATGAGAATTTGTAACATGGTTGAAGTTAGATATTATTACTGAACTGTACCTTGCAACCATTTGTAACAAGTGGAGAAAAGCATTTTTGTACCATTGCAGTTAATATAATTTGTTTAAAGTGTATTGTGTTCTCCACCAGGATTTTTGTTTTGTTATTTCATAAACATTGTTTTGAGAAATTAACACTCAGTGTACTACAGAGTCATGTATGTAATTAGGTAACCTAAAAATGTATGGTGGAGTAGAGTTAAAAAAAAAAATTCACACATGCAAGTGTGCTTGTTTCACAGGACCTGCTTAGCGATTTGGAATAAATGAATCAATATTTGTAATGTGTTTTTGGAATTTACGACTCTTTTCTCTTGAATCATTTAACTTCTTTCTGATCCTATTCAGATAATTTCCTTTTATAGTATATGCTTTCATTGTTTATTCGAAAGATTTGAAGGTGTTAGCTTTGTTCTGTTGAGGGAATTCACTTCATTACATAGGGGAGATGATTTTCCATTAATCTTGGTAAATATTAACATAAACGAGGAATTGTAAATTCAAGTTCATTTGCATGAATGAAATATGTATGCTTGCCCAGTTTTTGTTTAGTATAGTCACTTATGTATGTCACCATAATTTTCTGGTTTTGCTTTAGTTGATACAAAAATTGCCTTAAATTCTGTTAAAATGTTGTAATTGGTATTTGTTTATGTCAGAGACAGTCCTCCTACTTTACAACATTGTTATTTTAAAAAATAATCCGAAATATGGAATAGATGCTGTCTTCATAAATTGGATGTAATAGTCTTTCTTAGGAACTCCTGTTCCACTTGTCTATATACTAGCATACTTTAGTTATGCTCCATCGACTTGAGTTGTTTACATTTTGTAAGTTGATAAAATGTACATTTAGATTCTAGTCTGGGAAGAAAAAAAAAAAAAAACCTTTTTTCCTTTTTTTCTAGACATGAGTTAGGAGAAACAATTGTGTCCAAGAGAAAATGTTATTTCATTGGCATCTCCATACTCTGGCTGTTATGTATATTTTTTGATGTTTATTTTCTCATTCTAGATGGGTTGTAGTAGAATCTTACTAATACCGTATTTCTACTACTTTAAAGTAGCACAGTCCTGCTTGACAGCTTTCTACATTTCATACTTTTTTCAATACAGTGAAATTCCATTACTGTAAAAGAAACCTAAGTTGATTACATTAAACTTTTGTCAGTGTATTTTGCATCATGTTAAATTTGGAACTTTAGCTTATAAAGAAGAAAGGGGAACATAAAATGAATTAGGTAAACTTGCAGGTATATATTTCTTTTCTTAGACTTCACTAGATACTTTATTGTAATATTTAAGTCTTAATTTGTGTTAAACCACTGCACTAGCTGGATATATTTAAGACATTTGATGGACATCTGAGGGAAGAATTTGTTTCAAGTAAAGTATTTGTGAACAGAATTTTTATGATTGAGTGGAAATTGCTGAAATTGATTTTTTGAAAATTAAACTGCATGAAAACACCTGTGATTTCTGCCTCTCTCCCCTGCCCAATACCATTGATCAAATTTATGAGGAAGTATTTTCTGCTTAAGACACATGAAGCTTCCTCATATAGTTCCACATTATTTCATGAAGTAGGAAAGATGATTAAATCCATCTGGGTATACAGGAATATAATTGGAATAAAAAACATTTTGTGTTGGCAATTTTCTATTGAATCTTAATGTCCTAAAGAGAAAAAGGGAAAAAAATGCACATATCTAACTCAGGAACCAGTTTGTAGTTTTGTTTTGTCTTTTACATGTGTATATGCCTGGCACAGTCCTATTCATCTTTGAAGGTAGGTCAAATGTCACCTCTGTGGCAGCTTTCTTTGACTCCAACAGACAGAACTAGTCACTCTTGCTCGTTATGTGTTCCTCCTTCTATGTAGGTCTGATAAGCATGTGAGCTTCTGTAGGGCAGTGACCCTGTCTAAATCATCTTTGCATTCTCTGCATAATTAGGTGCTCATTAACTGTTTGTTAAATAAATGAGTTACTGACAAGTAGTCTTTTCTCTTATTCCTTAAAAGAGCTCTTAGGGCCCATTTAGGAGCTTCTATATTAATTTTCTTTGAACTTATTTAGATATTTAACTGCTCCGAACAGATTTTATCTAGGTTGTAGGTACTTGATGGTTTGGGTGGCTTGGTAGTTTGTATTCTAGAAAATCTTTTTTATTACAGAGAATTTGATCAAGAGATGTGTGCTGTTACCTCAGAGGAATAGGAATTCACATAGTATTTAAATTTCTGTAGTATGGTAGGCAACCTATAGATTTTGGACCCTGTCAGAAATTTTTTTGGAGGTTTGACTTGGAGAATTCCTTAATTTTCTTTCTTTAAGCTAGACAAGGTGGGGCTTTTCCTCAAGACTCAGTTATAATATTACTTTCCATGAGCTCGGTAAAATGAGCAATGAACTGGTAATAGGAAAAGTTGAGTGGCATTCACGTTTTTCACTAATGACTAGTTAGGTCAGATTGGCCCCATAGTGGTTCTTTGCCTCAGTTTCTCCTGTAAACTTGATGGAAATATGGAGGGCAGGAAGTGTAAAAAATAATTTTGAATGATTTTTAAGGCAACACCTTTGGGTAAGTAGGTAATGTTCTTTAATAGGAAGAGACTTCTGGCAAATTACATTAAAGTTATAGAGTAGCCTTAGGTAGTCAGCCAGGAAGTTGGAATGGCAAAATGACAGTTAATGTTATATTTGTACCTTTTGGGGATAGAGGCATGGGGTACCAGAACATTAAGTTATTCTGCTGTCTTTCCTTGTAAATAGGTTATGACTGAGAAGAAACACTTGAAATTCATCTTTTAGTGATAGATTTTTTGTTTGTGTATATGATTCACAGTTAACATGGTATATCTATTACGTAGGGTGTTTTTGCTGTACCAACCCTGAACTATGACTGGCGTAGGCTGGAAATTGAACGGTGGCTCTTATTTGGTGGTTTAAGCTATTAATTCCTTGGCAGCTCTAGAGTGCTCTTTGAACTTTAAATAGCAGTTCTATTAACATTTTGAGATTTGTCTCAGGGAATGTCAGAAATAGTGCTTAATAAATATCTTTTTCTTCTTAAAGACTAAATCACATTTTAGTCTGACACACATGTCACAACCCTCACTGTGTTTTGAACACAGTATATATATCCTCAACTACTGATTAATTTCTATTTTCTATCTAATAATGCTACATGTAAGAATATTAGCCCTTTTTAAAGGAAGGAGCCCTGTCCCCCAAATCTTTTTTAATTATTCATGTTGAATGTGAATAGTGTCTTAAATTTTTTTCTAGAAGTTTGCAATTTTCCATGTAGGTGGTCTCCAATATCTAACCCATTAGAAGAAATGAATTTGTAAATTTGTTTTCACATAAAAACCTACCCTGACTTCTGTTGCTACAAATGATGGTAAGCCTGCTTGCCTGGGATTGTACTTAATTGCTTGTATTATAGAACTCAAAGGCTATTTATGGCAGTATTTTATGGGAATGAACTCTTTCCTCAGAGTGAGTGTATAGTGCTGGCTGTCAGAGCAGGCACTCCCTAAACCCGTCTGTCTCACTTCTGGCGGTGGGAGTGGGGCTATCCCAGGCTCTACACCCCTTTCTAGGCCTGGTGGAGGCTGGGTCTCTGAAGGAGAGACTTCGAGGGAATGTTGGGGTCAGCTGCCCTCCCCTACAAAGGGGCGGCTCTGGAGTGAGCACTGAGGCGCATTTTCCCTCCTCCTCCTGCAGGGGCCTGCTGCTGCTTCCTGTTGGCTGCTGATCCACTTTATTAAAATGTTGAGAATACTGGCAGGGCCTGTACCGCCATCGGAAAAGATACTGTAATCCTTTGCTCTTTATCTCTTCCTTACCTTTCCCCCCTCCATTCACCCCTAGAGACAAGCTTTCTGTTTGCTTTTTTGTGTAGTAAATGAGGGCTGCTGAGAAATGAAAAGGGGAGCGAGGGTGAGATTGCATGGCGGTGGCCAATAAACCAGTAGTTAGAAATGTTAACTTTTTGTATTTTTATGTTCAAGACGTTTAGGGCATAAGAGATTCATGTTTAAATAATGTATGTACATTAGAAATGATTAAAGTCTGACTTGGACTTATGAAAGTCTAAGGGTCCGATAGGTGGGAAAGACCTCCATGTGCTGTTTAATGTCTAAGATGCTGTATGGGATGTACAGAGGGAGAGCAGCATGGACAGATGGCAGAGTACCTTGCAGCCAGAAAATATCAGAAGGGGACGTTTAAACTAGATCTTGAAGGAGTGGATGGATATGGCTTGCTGGAGAGGAATGGAAAGGACGTTCTGTGGAAGCTCAGTTGACAGCTCTGTGTCTGTCCTTGTGAATCTTTACTGTGGTGCTATGCAGGACGGCACTTCTGATTTGTGGTCGTGGTTCTTGTTTTCCTTTTAACAAACAATGCATGAACTTACTGAAATCTAGTTTTTGTTAGGTGGAAATTTGAAGAGTAAGCCGGCCAATTTAGATTAAGAAATGGTGATGTTAAAATAATCAGTTTTCTAAAATAATTCCGTTCTGAACTTTAAAAAAACAGTGCTATATTACGCAAAATGCTAATGACTAAAGTGACAAATATTTCAGAAACTGGACAGACGTGAATCTTAAATGAGCAGATGGGATATGAAACTAAAAGCGGGAGATAATCCAAGATGCTATAGAAACTATTATGAGAAATGAGTTGAGGAAAAAAAAAGTGTGCTAAATGGTATTGCATTTAATAATGTGTTTAAAAGCCTTTCTAGGATTGCTCTCTTACACAGACAAATTAGAATTGTTGAACTGTGTGACTCCTCATTGTTTAAATTTTGTGCATTTAAAACACATGAGATTTTGGTCCAGGATTACTTTTTATGAAGCCTAAACATTTTAGTCATGAGTGTGTATGTTATGTATGTTTTAAGTAGACTGTGTAATTTTCTTTTCTGACTTACTAATTAAAAAAATAGTTTTAAAATTCAAAGACAGTTGTGGTAAATCTTGAAGGAGAGAGGTAAGGAGTGTAAATTGAGTAAGTTTGTCGTCGGGCAGCTTGATACTTATTTGAAATCATTATATCTACTGTTGCCAGTAGATTGGCTTATAGGGTATTGTGGCATGAAAGAGAGGTTGCTTGTGAAGCTTGCAGGGGTATGGGAGTAGGGGAGGCTAAGAGGTTGAAAGGTAGGTTGAAGGAAACTTTCTAGAAGGCGGAGAGCTTTATTTGTGTTTGTTGACTTAGGAGCAACAATATAGAGGAGAGACAGAAAGAAAGATGGAAAATACGGTAATTGATGTAACTAGTCTGGCTGGAGATGATGGTATCAAGATCACAGGTGGAGTGGGCACTGGAGAGGGGTAAGAAGTGAGTAACTGAAGAAGTGGGGACAGTCCAGTTGTAGTGTGAGTGCTTTTTAAATTCACAGATTAAAGATCTTGAGTGTGAGCCTGAGAAAACATAATTTTAAGAAGTTTAGCTAAAATGTTTGCATTTTACCTGATGTGCTGGTTGTAGTCAACGGTCTTTAAACATTTTATCTTTTAATGGTCATTTTAACTAGGTCATATGTCACCTTCTTAAATTGTACCGTACTCTGATTTTGAGCCACTTATACATACCAGAACTGACACAAATCTGCCCAAATGAAATGAAAGTATTCTTCAGAATAAGCCCCCCTGATATGAGTGAAATACTGTTGCCATTATTCATAATACTTTTTGGTCTTTTTCCTGCAGAATTACTTTTAGAAACAGTGTAGTCTGCCATCCCAGAAAAATCTTAGTTTATTACTTATTTATTCATTCATACATTTATTTACATTTGTAGTGACTACATAAGTACATGTTCAGTTGTAAGATATAAACTAAATTTGTGACACAGATGCTTAAAAAAAAAAAAAAAGCCCAAGAACACTATAGAGTTAATACAGAATCCGAGGTATAATCTCATAGTTGCTAAGTTTTTTCTTCACTGAGATGCAGCTATTTCTAACACAGGTGAGCAGGCCAGAGTCATCAAACACTGGCATCTTTGCTTGCAAAGATATCAACTGGCTTGCAAACAAGAAGCCAAATAAGAATGAGAAAAATCTTACTTTAAAGGATGCTTCTTTGGACAGTGTCTTCTCTCTTTGTCATTTATGATTGTAGTTTGCTATAACTACAAGTACATCCTTGCTTTTTTTGCTATAAATTATTGCCTAAATCAACAATTCAGTGCCTTCTGAAGTGGTGGGCTTACTGATGATGAGCAAAAGTCCTGCTTGCGGTATAGACATTGTAGATACGTGCTGTCTTCCTTTCCTGATTGTACAGCTGCTTCTTAGGTTATGCGTCCAGTGTGCCTCAGTGTACTTTGATTACATATGCTTTCTGTGGAGATTAGGTGTTGTGACAGATTAATTGGAGAAGGCTTTTTTTACTTTCTGGGGATCAAGGCAAATTATCATGAAGAGAGAGTAGTATTGTTAAGTTGTATCTTCTCTGTTATATCAGTCTTGAAAATCTGGTATCACCTGAAGTACATTTTTGGCTAGAAGAAAAGCCGTAGGGTAAATGAAGAAGAGTGTTCTATGGAGATAATCTCTTAAGGTTTTAACAAAAAGTTTGGTCTGAGCCCAAAGTTCTTATTTTCACCCACTTAGCTTTGTTTTATTGGAGACTGCTTAGTAAGCCATCTAGCATACCTTACATGTTTTGCCAGCAGTTTTTTCCATGGTTGAAGATTAGGACAGCAGCCCTCATATGTATTTAGGATTTTACTTTTTTTGTGGACTGACTTAATATTCAGTGTTAGGGGAAGTGCAGAGGATGTACTTGTAACAGGCGTGCCAATTATTATCTTGACTTTTCTGACAACCCAATAGTTGTTTAGATAATAAGTTGCAATGGCAAGTTTAATTTTCTGTTTTTGAAATCCAGGAATATAATGAAATTTTGCTTAATCACTTTGTCTCTGTGTTTTTCAAATTACATAGATGACATAATTCTTTTTTTAATTACTTTTTACATGAAAAGGGGGAATTGAAATCCTTTCAAAAAGTGTATTGATATAGTCCTAGAGATTTATTTTAGGGGAATTTAGTTACATGAAACTTATTCTAAACAAGTAACAACAGGCATTTTTTAGTTTTACAGATTCATATAACACCTGAGCAGCTTAACATTTAGAATTTATACCAGAGCATAAATCTACATCTTAGCTATTACAGGGCATAAATATTTGCCTTCTGAAATGTAAGTTCTTAACTAAAATTTCAGTTACTAAAAACATTTTTTGAAGAATATTTACATGCATAGTGTAATCAAGGGGATAGATTGAATCTAGTTGTTATGATCCCAAGTAGACTAAATTCATTACTTATTTATAAATTACAGAGACCTATGAAAATGATATTTTGTTACTATTTGGTGATACTTTGGTGAAACTGAGTTTTGCAATCCAGACAGATGGTACTATTCTTGAGTCTGTCTGCAAGATCCTGTAACACTTAATTAAACAGCAGAATGATTCTCAGGAGAACTTACACATGATATTTGTAAGCTAATAAACTGGCTTCTCTAATACATTTTATAAATTTGAATTGAAGTAGAAGTATTTGTTTTTAGGGAATTTTTCTAATGAATTTGTTAAGATGAACAACTTGTTCTGAGTAGTTTATATTTTAAAGTCAAGGAATATTTTGGATGGAAAAATGAATGAAACTCACTAAGTTGGTAGGTATTTATCTTCTGAAGTAACTTTGATTTTCTTACTAAACTTTCTCATATGGTAGGGTGTACTATGTTAAGAACACAAAGAGCTGACTAATAATTTCTAGAAAACTGAGGCATTAGTGACATATGGTAATACTCATTTTAGAAAATAGCCATTGATAGAGTTTTTGTGATCCATCTTATATTTTAATTTTGGAATTGAAAATTGTAGTATTTTTAAATACTACAAGCTAATTTTAATACAGTGTGTGGATAGAACTCAGTCTAGCTGTTTTATATAAGTTTTTTTTTAAATAGTCTTTTTTTCTTTTTTTTAAGATTTATTTATTTATTTATGCAAGCACTGGGTACAGTCAGAGGCACTTGAGGGTGAGAGAATTCACCAGAGTCAGAGCGGACAACAGAACAGACAGACCGGCGAAATACACTGCTGAGGGGAGCAGCGGGCGGCAGGAGAGGTCTGCACGCCATGTGGGACCCTCGCCCAGAGGCTGGGGATTGAACTGGCGCTGCAGAGGCTGCGGGCAGCTTCTCAACCCAGCGCTCAACCGCTGCGCCACCAGGGGAGGCCCTGTTTTATATGAGTTTTAAGTTTGGTGCTAGCACTGAATTGTTGAGATTAATATGTTTGTCAGTTACATAAGTAATTACATAGATAATGCATTAACAAGTCATGAACAATCTTCACATCCTTGGAAATTACTCTTTTGTTAAATTTACTTACCTTTTCATGTAATGCCTAGTCATTAGTAGATGTGAGATCACCAAAAGGTAATGTTTGATGCCAGATTGGATGACATGAAGGAATTCGAAGTTTATTCTGTATTCATAGGGCACTGCCTGAAGGGTTTTATCCTAGTAGGGTAATGACATGATGAGATTTACATTTCGGAGAGAAAACTCATTTGGGTTCTATAGAGTGTGAATTTTAACTGGGGAGAAACAAAAGGCAGAGGGAAGGCTCTTAGAGTAGTCTAGATGTGAGAAATTATGCAGGACTAGGAGGAAGGGAGAGAAAAGTAGATTCAAATAATATCTTGGAGGTGAAATTCATAGGGCTTGGTGACCAATTATATATGTCATGGAAAATGAATCAAATGGCAAACATATGTTCTTGGTTTTATGGCATTTGCATTCTTGTGTATTCAAAACAAGGAGGAACAGTTGGCAGCATCCATGAGCTGTAGTTGTTAGAAGAGGTACACTCTGACCACAGGTGTATATAAGAAAGCATTCACTCAAAGTTGTAAAGTTAATTATGGATAATAGTTGAGGGCAAAAAGGGAAGGAAAATGTGAAGAGGAAGTAAAAACTAAATATTAGCCTTTATAACCCCTATTTTAGAAAAGACCTGAGGCAGTGAGAAGTTGAGAGTAAGATTTAATAAGAGAAAGGAGGTGTGGGGGGAAAAGGTGGGGGAAACTGAAGAAGGCAGATCTTTTTGGGTGGGTGGAGAAGGGCCTTTGGAGAGATACGGGATGGTGGTGATTGGAGGTGGGAATCAGAATACTTTGGCAGGGGAGGAGTGTACGAAATTTTGATTATCAGAAATGGGCCTGGAGAAACTTCCACAGGGAGAAAGAAAGTAGAGGTGGGTGTACCCTAACAGCAGCTGGCTTTCTCTGTAGAGCCAAAAAGCAGTTCAAGTTTTCCTCTGCAAATCTGCCTTTTTTTTTTTTTTTAAAGATTTATTTATTTTTATACAAGAGCTGTGGTGCAGGCGAGAGGATTTACCAGAGACAGAACAGGGAGCAGAACAGGCAGAAGGACCGAAATACGCTGCTGGAGGGGAGCAGCGGGCGAGACAGGAGAGGTCTGCCTTGCCATGTGGGCATCCTTGGCTGACTGGGGATCGAAATGGTGCTGCAGAGGCTGCGGACAGCGTCACAGTGCTGCGCTCAACCCGCTGTGCCCCCGGGGAGACTCAAATCTGATTTTTTTTTATTTAAAGGTTTTGTTTATAATAATTTCATATTTTTGGTAGTTGGATGAAATAGGCTTCTACCTCTGATTTTCTTCTTGTCTGTACCGAATTTGCTAATATTTAGGAACCCGAGGATAGACTAGAAAGGGCATCTGCAAAGACCACAAAACTATGTGTATCTTTGGTGCTTTTTCCTCATTCTTACTGAGTTCATTAAATTTTCATTCCTATCATTCTATATTCTTTGTTCCCTGAGCACTTAGTTTTCTCATTGTATATAATTTTTTTTTTAGAGTGTCTTCTTTAATAGTTTATTTCATTTTTTTTTTTTTAAACAGGTATACTATGTCATGTCATGTTTTTACCTCACACATGAGGGAAAGTTTTCCCTCCCTGCCCAGCCCTCCGTGCTTCCTTCCTTTTTTCAGCTCATTCTTGGGCTCCCTGGGTTTTGCAGCTTCCCTGCCCCTGCTGTACGTTCGGTTGGCAGCTCCAGTTCTCTGTTAAGCCCTAAAATGTACGCATGCACTTCAGAACCTTTTGATATAATCTCCTTGGTGTGGTGGGGATCCTCTCCAGTTGTTTTGAGTGCACTTACTGGCACAGCGTGTGCTGTGCATTGTCGATTGGCTGTAATTCATTCTGCCTTCCCATGTGGGTAGATTTTTCACTTGGCTGTCCTGAAGTTGGAGAGTTGGCTTTCTTGAAGCTATCATTTTCCCTTAATTTCTCTCCAGGTGAGGTAGTCCTAATGAAATACAAAGAAACAAAACTCCCAAGAACCTAAAACTAAAAAAAAAAAAATTAACAATAGATCAAATTTACCCCAACTCTTTTTATAAATATGCACTTTTTTTTAACATAGATGTAGTCATAGTATAAATATAGTTCTCTGTTCATCTGTCCTCACTAACATTTTCCATGTGGTTGCAGTCTTCATGATGATAATTTTAATAGAAAAGTCAAAAATTTATGTAATTAGACTCAAATTCAAACAGTATTCCATACGACATGGAGCCGTTTAATTTTTATCAGTCCCAAGTTTTTTTTCTTGCTTATTTGTGTGCATATGCATATATGCGGTTTCACAATGGTTTCATTTAGATACCTGTAGATGAGAGCAGCATGTGCACATCATACATGCGGTAGGAAGAGTCACAGGGCAGTGAACACCCATGTACTGAACACTCAGATGAAGAGACCATCCTAAGGTTTTTCTTCCTTCCCACTTTTTTCCTCTTCCTGCAGAAGTAACTATTTTATGTTTCTCATTTCCTATATAAAAAAAATAAGTTTTAATCACTGTGTTTAGAGCGTGTGTGTATAGTTAATGTGTTTTTAAACTTTTTGTAAGTAGAATATACTATGTTCCTTTGCAACTTACTTTTAGAGTTTAATATCATGTTCCAACAATGTGTGGTTTTGTAATTTACTCTTACGCCACAGTTTATTTACACGTTCTACTGATGATGGACATATTTGTAACTTTAAAAAAATTATAGGTAGGCAATTATTTTCCTGCAACATACCATTTCTACTTAACATTCTTAAAATACTTCATGTCAGAAAATTTAGATATTCCTCATCCTTTTTTAACAGTTGTATCCTGTTTCACAGGATGGATGCATTGCTTTTGTAATACAGCCTTTCTTTCTGTATAGTACAGTTGTGCATTACATTTTGATCGCTACAGCCATACATTCTGTACAAAGCTGGGTCAGTTTATGTTCTTATGGGCAACTTACAAATGCCCATTTCTTCTTTTCTGGCTTATAGTGAAACTTTCTCATTTTAATTTCTGCCACTCTGAGCAAAAAAAAAAACTCAATATTTCAATTTTCAATTTCTAATACAGTTATGAACACATAAGGGTATATATATTTTGTGACTTTTCTTATTTTTGAAAAGCATTTAATCTCTAAATAAAGTGTTTTTTTTTTGTTTTTTTTTCTACCTTAACTCTCCAACTACTCACTAATAGAAGCAGTGTGTTAGACCGTTACATGTTTTGCACAGTCTCACCTCAGAGCTCTTGCTGTTCTAAGAGTGCTTACTGAATGTCTGGGACTGTTGAATGTTTGCCTACTATATGCATTTTGTCATCAAGGTACTGATATTCCCATTTTTCAGATAAGAAAACTGAAGCAAGAAAGTCAAGTAACTTGCCCAGGTCACTCAGCCAGTAAAAGTTGGAGCTGTCACTGACCTCAGATAGAACCGTAACTCCTGCTCTTCCACCATCTGAACCTTTTAAGGCTTCTGTGGGGTTCCTCCTCACTATTCCAAACATTACTGCTCTCTGTCTTTTCTGAGCCTTTTAAAAATTAACAGTGTAGACCATATCATTTAGCACAAGCCATGAAGGTAGAAATCACTGGAGCATATAGATTTGCATGAGATTAATGGAGTGATAGTGCAGTTTATATTTTTTTAAAGTTTCATCAGAGATTAATGGGGTAATAATGCAGTTTAAAATTTCTTCACACAGATAACGAGATAGATTTTTTTTCTTAGACTACTTTATTTCAAATTGAGGAGTCATTTGGAAACTGAAAAATGAAGATAGTTTATTGTTTTGATTGATGACTGAGACAAAGTAAAAACCTAGGTAACAAAAAATAATCAAAAAATAAATTGATTCTTCTCTAAGAAGTCTTTTAGTTTTTTTTTTTTAAGATTTTTTTTATAAGATTTATTTATTTATTTTATACAAGCACTGGGTACAGTCAGAAGCGTGGGAGGGTGAGAGAATTCATCAGAGCCAGAGCGGGGAACAGAACAGGCAGAAGGACTGAAGTACACTGCTGAGGGGAGCAGCGGGCGTGGCAGGAGAAGTCTGCTTGCCATGTGGGACCCTTGCCCGTGGCCAGGGATTGAACTGGCACTGCAGAGGCTGTGGACAGCTTCGCAGCCCAGCGCTCAACCACTGCGCCACCAGGGGAGGCCCTCTTTTAGTTTTTTTAAAAATAAAAAGCTAGTTTCTGAAATTCTCAAATCAAAATTGATTTAGCATAGTAATATAATCATGTGCTTATTAAAAAAACAGACACATTGCTTAAATAAGATAAAAGTTAATTTTTTTATATACAAGCAGCCTGGAGGTAAGCATTTTAGAACTGGTTTGGTTACTTCTCTGTCATCCAGGGACTCAGGCTGGCTCTTGTTATTCCATCATCCTTAGTTTATCACAAGTAGCATATTGTCCAAGATGGCTGTTCAAACATGAGTCATCATGGTGGCATTCTAGATAGGTAGGAGGAGGAAATGTTGGGAAGATACACCCTCCTTTTAAAGGAAATTTCCAGGAAGTTCCTTACATTTCTGGCCATATTTAACCTTACGGAGGGCTATGAAATGTAGTGGGCATGTTGTTACCCTAGCAGTTTGGAGTGTATGTTGCTGTGATAGTAGGATTCATTCATGTTTGGGCAGGCAACAAACTGTCTACTGTACAGAGAAGATATGATAAGTGTCTGCTTACAGTGTGTTATTGCAGTTGGGCAAAAAAATTCCTAAAATTAAAATTAAGAACTTAAAGTCTCCTAGAAATTTCATAAGAATTCTGTTTTAGTTAAGGTTAATGAATATAAACCAGTGTTCTGATGTAATTAGGATTAAAAATAATTTTTTTTCAAACATATTGTTTACTTTGTAGAAGGGATTCACAGTTACCTTGGAGATGCACATGATGGCATTTTAGCTGTATTAGAATAGATTTTGTTCTTCGATCTTTTACATGGATTTTATCATAATACATATATTTTTCATTACTGTTACTGAGGTATAGTTTACATACAGTAAAGTGTTCCCATTTTAAACACCTACATCCTTTCATTAGTGTGTATCTGTTAAACCACTACTGAAATAAAAGTAAAAACATCTCTGTTGCAAAAAAGCCAACCTTTATGCCATCTCTAGGCTACCAATGACTTGCTATTCCATAGATTCACTTTGCCTTTTCTAGAATTTTTTTAAAATGAAATCATATAGTATAAAGCCTTCTGTGTCTTCATATTTTTGCTTGATTAATTCCTTTTTATTGTTAAGTAGCAGTCCATTGTATAAGTGTGCCACAATTTATTTGTAATTTATTTATCCATTTATTTATAACTTTAACAGCATCTGCTGGTTTTTGTGTGGGACATATGTTTTTATTTTTGTGAATAATGAGTAGAGTTGCTGAGTCACATGACAAATATAGGTTGCATTTTATAAAGAACTGCTAAACTTTAAAAAAATGGTTGCACCGTTTTGCATTCCCACCAGTTATATGTGAATTTTAATTGCTATTCCAAAGTAGCAAAGATTTTTCCTTATGATTTTTCCCAGAAGCATTATAGTGTTAGTTATTAGATTTAATTCTGTGATCAAGTGATCGATTTTGACATTTTTTTTGTGGTGTGAGATAAGGGTTGAAATTCACTTTGCACAAGGGTATCTACTTGTTCCAGCATCATTTGTTGAGATGACTGCTTTTTCCTTTGAATTACCTTGACATCTTTGTAAAAAATGGATCAAATGAATGTGTGTATATGTATACATAGGTTTATTTCTGACTTTGATCTACATGGTTCTTATCCCAATACCACACTATCATGATTACTGATGTTTTATATAATAGTATGTCTTGAAAAATCAGGGAAAATTCTGTAACTTTGTTCTTTTTCAAAATTGTTTTGGCTCTTTTGTTAAGTTGGCATTTTAAGATAAGTTTTAAAGCCAACTTGTTAATAAAAAAACCCTACAGGAATTTGATTCTGATTACAATAAATCTTATGTCATATTGGGGAGAATTGACATTTTTACAATTTTAAGTCTTCTAGTCCATGAATATGGTCTAACGCTTAATTTCTTTAGATTTAACTTCTCTCAGCATTATAGTTTTTGGTGTACAGGTCTGGAATGTGTGTTATCAGATTTATTCCTAAATAGTTTTTGTTTTTTAGTACTGTTTTAAGTGACCTTGATTTTAAATATTTTCCAGTTCACTGCTAGGATTATAGAAATGATTAGATTTTTTATTTATCCTACATAATGTAGTGTTCCTGAACTCAGTTATTAGTTGTAGTATCTTTTTGGGTAAGGGTATTTAATTTTTGTAAATGTACATAACTCTTGTCTGTTAATAAAGAAGGTTCTTTATCATTCTAGTCTATATGCCTTTTATGTCTTTTTCTTGCTTTATTGCTTTGGTTAGGACCTACAATAAGTACAAAGTTGAATAGAACTAGTAAGAGTGGACATCCTTTCTTTGTTCCTCATTTTAGGTGGAAAATGTTTAGTCTTCCCTCATTAATTGTAGATTTTCAGACGTTCCCCTAATCAGGTTGACGAAATTCTCTTTAATACATAGTTTGCTTTTTACTATTATTTTTTTACCATGGATAGGTTGTGAATTCTGTTAAATGTTTTTTCTGTATCTATTGAGATGGTCATAGGTTTTGTCCTGTTAATATGAGTTTTTTGAGCTAAGCTTGGTTCAATTTGCATTGAAGCTTTTTTTTTTTTTAAAACCAATTAAATGGCACTTGAATTCCCTAGAAAAACTCTTAGAGTGTGTTTTATTTTAATGTATTATTGGATTTGATTGCTAATATTTTGTTACTGATTTTTGAATTTGTGTTCATGAGGGATATTTGCTTGTAAATTTTTTTTCCTTGTAATGTCTCTCTGCTCTTACTAATGTTGAGTTGAAGACGTGATTGGGAAGTAGTCCCTGATTTTCTTACTGGTGGTGTTTCTTCCTTACATGTTTGCTAGAATTTACCAGTGAGGCTGACTTGCTTTGGAGAATTCTTTTTGGGAAGGTTTTATGAACTTCATTTCTGTAATAGATCCAGGACTATTCATATTTTCTGCTAGTGTGATGATTCTTTCAAAGAGTTTGTTTATTAAATCTAAGTAATATTTATTGGCATGAAGTTGTATGCAGTAATTCCACTATCTTTTCAGTGTCTTTGGGATCTGAAATAAATCCTCTTTTATTCCTGAGATTGGTAATTTGTCTTCCTCTCTTGATTAATCGACTGAGAGGTTCATCAGTTTTATTAGTCTTTTAAAATAAGCAGCTTTTTATTTTATTGGTTTTTATTATTGTTTGTTTTATATTTCATTTATTTCTTCTCTTTTTATTATTTCCTCCCCCACTTTTCATTTGCTTAGTTTACACTTCCTAGCTTGTGAAAGTAGAAGCTTAGAGCAATTTTATACCTTTCTTCCTTACATATAAATATTTAAAGTGTCAGATTTCTTTTTGAGCATTGTCTTAGTCGTACTCAGATATTTCAATATATTTTGTTTACATCATCAGTTAAAAATATTTCTAAGTTTCCCTTGTGATTTTTTTTGTTCTATGCATAATTTCAAAGAATTTGCCTAATTTTTAGATTTTCTAGGTGAGAGAGGGTGTTAACAGATATTTTATTAGCTTCTAATTATGTCTATAACTTTCAGTTTTGAAAACTATATAGTTGTTTGTTTTATGGTTCACCATATGGTTTCTCTTGGTGAATGTTGTGTGTAAATTTGAGAACCTGTTAATTCTGTTCTTCAGTGTAATGTTTCATAAATGTTAGTTTGGTTATGTTGGTTGATATATCATGTCCATGTTTTCTATCACCTTATTGACTTTCTGTCTGCTTGTTCTACCAGTTGCTGAGAAGAGACCTGGTGAAATCTCTAATTATAATTCTGGATTTGTCTATTTCTCTTTTTAAATTTATAGGTTTTTGCTTCATATATTTTGAAACTCTGTTATTAGGTGCCTATGCCTTTGAGATTTTATGTTTTTCTGAAGAATTGACCTTTTTATCATTACAATAATTTCCTTTTGTATTCCTAGTAATACTTCTTTTGGAGTGAGCTTTTTTTGATGTCTATCATTTTAGTTTTAATTTGATTTGCTTTTTAGATATAAAGTGTACTTCTTTTTTTTTTTTATAATTATAAGTCTTTTTTTGTTTTTAAAGATTTATTTATTTATACAAGCACTGGGTACAGTCAGAAGCGCGAAAGGGTGAGAGAATTCACCAGAGCCAGGGCAGGGAGCAGAGCAGGCAGAAGGACCGAAGCACACCACTGAGGGGAGCAGCGGGTGGCAGGAGAGGTCTGTGTGCCATGTGGGACCCTCCTCCAGTGGCCAGGGAGCAGCCGGGGATCGAACCGGCGCTGCAGAGGCTGCGGGCAGATTCGCAACCCGGCGCTCAACCACTGTGCCACCGGGGAGGCCCTAAAGTGTACTTCTTTTGGGACCTTTTAAAATGTAATCTGTTGGGCCCCTCTGGTGGTGCAAGGGTTAAGCACAGCGTTGTGAAGCTATCCACAGCCTCTGCAGCAGAATTTCCATCCCCAGCCTGCCAGGAAGCTACCCCCATGGCACAGCAGACCTCTCCTGTCTCTCCTGCTGCTGCCTTGAGCAGTGTGTTTCAGTCAGTCTGCCTGTTCTGTTCCCCACTCTGTTTCTGGTGAATCCTCTCACACACACACACCCCTCCCCCCCCCCCCCCCCGCCACACCTGTGGTCTGTACCCCAGTTCTTGTATGCATAAATCTTAAAAAAATAAAATTTAATCCGTTCTGAGAATTGATGTCTTTTATTTGCGGTTGTCAGGCCATACTTAATACAATATAATTATATTGATATGATTTGGTTTAAGCTTGCTATCTTGTCTTTTATGCCAGTCACTTCCATCCATTCTTTTTTCTCTTTTGACCTACTTAGGATTACTTGAATATTTTTCCAGTTTTTGTTTTCAGTCTTGGCTTGTTTTAGGTATACTGCATTGTTTTACTTTTTAGGGTCTGGTCAGTCATTTTTAGTATGCATTTGTACTTTTCATAGTCTAACCTCTAAATATTAAACTCCTTTACTTGTAATGTGTAAGCTTTAGAATAGAATACTCTTTTCTTCCTTTTGTCTGTTGTATTAGATTATACATTTCCCTTCCACATTAGTATGAGTCCATGGTGCATTCATTACAATTTTGCTAAACAGTTATTTGAAAGAAACTAAAAAATGAGAAGAGAAATGTCTTAGATTTCTTTATATCGATATATTAACTATTTCTGGTACTCATTATTTTAATATGTAGGTTCAGGTTTCTGTCTGATGGTTTTTTGGCACCTGAAGAACTTTTTCAAAAGCACTTTTTAGTTAATGCAGTGCAGTTCCATTGACTTTGGTTCATCTAAAGAAAAAAATCTGTATTTCACCTTCACTTTTGAAGGATATTCTTTCTTGAACGAGGATTCTAGCTCTGGTGATTTTTTTTCATTTTCATTGTTTTCTGGTTTACGTATTTTCTGATGAGATATCTGTTGTCTTTGTCTTCCCTTATGTAATGTGTCTTTTTTTCCCTCTTGGCAACTTTTAAGATTTTTATTTTTATCACTGGCTCTCAGAAACTTGGTTTGCTATATTTTGGTTTTTTTTTTTTTTTTTTTTTTTTGGTTCTTCTTTGAGTTTGCTGAACTCCTGAGATTTATTGTTCTGAAATTTCCAAATAATTTGGCCATTATTAAAAAATGTTTCATTGGTCCTTCCCTCACCCCTTCTCACATTCTAAGACCCTAACTACATGTATGTTAGACTACTTGATATTATTTTGACTGCTTTTGCTTTACTGATTCTTTAGTTTTAAAAAATTTTCTGTTGTTCAGTTTAGTTATGTTTTCAAGTGCTCAGACTTTTATCCCCCACCCCCTTTTTTTTGCATTGCCTAATCTGCTGTTAAACCCATTCAGTGAATTTTTTCATTTCATATTTTGAATATTTGAGGCTTAGAAATTTTGTTTTTAAATGTTTTCCATTTCTTTCCCTATTAAGTTTGTGTTTTCTTTTAAATCCATGACCATATTTATAATAGCTATTTTAAAATGTTCTTTAATTCCACCATCTCTTTCATTTCTAGTTGTGTTTCTCTTCAGAGATTTTTCTTCTGGCATGCATTTTTTTTTCCCCCTGAAACTCAGTTATTAGAGTGGATAAGAGCAGTCTTTATGCTAGGCTTTGTTTCTTGCATTTGAGACATGGCTATTCTGTGGTCTCTATTTAATGCCCAAGGTGTTTAGCAACGTTTTTTCACCCCGACTCTTCAGGCTGGACTGTCTCCCAGCTTTCTGTGAGCAGTCAGTAGGATAGTTCTCTAGTAGTTATTTTTCTAGTCTCATTGAATTTTACTATTTGAATGTGCAGCATGTTTAGTATTTAGGAACAGTCTCAAAAGAACTCCTATCAGATCTCTGGAGCTTTTTTTTCCTGCATAGCACTCGCCCTTCTGGTAGTCTGCTCTTACAGATTTAGCTGCTTCAGCCTTTGTGGGGCCCACTTCATTTGTTTTCCTTTTCTCAGAAATCCCATGTCTCTTCTGCCTGGTGTCCAGTGTCTGAAAACAGTGGTTTCATATTTTTTGTTTAGTTTCCTAGTTTATGGTGGGAGGACATTTCTGGTGCTGCTTGTTTTTATTTTAAATGTCGTATTTGCCTGAGTTTGTTAATCTAGTTCAGGGGTCCGGAGACATTTTCTTATAGGCCCATACAGTCTCAGTTGCAACTGTTCAACTCTGAGGAAGCAGCCACGGACAATCAATGGACATAGTTTATTTATAAAAAAGCAAGTGACCAGCCAAGAGCCATAGTACCAACCCTTGAGCTAGTTGGGAATTATGAAATCATATAGTTGGAAGGAAAAAAATCTTTGAGCTTTGTATTTCAGGTTTGAAAGGAATCTTTAAAATCTTAAAACCCCTTGATGTCTGAAACTACATCTAGTATTGACCAGCTCCTCCTTAACCCCATATCTAGGATTCTCAGGGACTTCAGTCAGGAATTCTTCCTTGAGGGAGTTCTCACTGTTGTTTTAAGCATCAGTTTTTTCATTTGTATCTGTGCTACCACTTGAGGTTGTACCGAGCAGATCTAATTCATCTTCCACATATTGGTCTTTCATATAATTGAAGACTTTCCAGATTTCTTCAGAATCTTAACTCCATGTTAAATTCATCCAGCTTAATTTAGTTGTGGCTTTATTCTTTTATTTTTACTGGTCTGTTTATTTGCTTGAAAGGATTGAACATCAGGCCATGTAGCTGTTAGCCATATGACAGGTTTAGATTTCCTCACTAACCTACTCCTTCTCTGTTAATTTGTTCCACTTTGTCTAGATTCCTTTCAAAGTAAAGATCTAGGGCTGAAAGCAATATTGACCAGTGACTTGATTAAAATCTGTTGGATAGAATTGAGATAAAGTACTTTTATTAATATAGTTTAAGATGGCAATGGCTGTTTCAGTAACTACTTTTAATTGTGTTAAACTTACTGTCAAATAAAACTTCTGAAAGTGGGAGGGAATGCAACCTGCAACTGGAAGTACATCTTTGGGCAGTTTTAATAGTCTGAAAAGAAAGGACACATGGTTTTAACTCATGCTAAATAACATTTTGGCTTTTGCAACACAATTTATATCACATGAACTAAGTTCTTAAATAATTTGTCTAGAATCAGTCTATAAAAAATGGTGTGAGTTCTCAATATTGGTAGTAACTTTGGGTTTTCATTAAGTGTGTTTTGTTACTACACTTTCGTTAGTTTTGTTTTAATTTTTTCATTTGAGAAATCAGTTGTACTTCTTAAATAGAGTTCAAAATTCTGCAGGGTTTATAAGAATAGTATTCTTAACTGGCCCTCTTCTACCATGTGACAGGTGAATACACTTATCCCTTTTTGTTGATTATTTAATTCTTAAATGTTTCAAACAATAAGCTTGTTACTTTTAGGCTTTATAGTATAGTCTTCACCTTTCACTGTTGGAGAGAAGGATTTGGCTCATTCTTTCTGTCTCCTAAAAAACCAACAAGCTTCTCATCCTTCCATTTTACCAAAATCATTATATAGTTATTTTGGTTAGCCTATTATTCAGTGTTACCATTCATTTGATTATGTTAATGTATGGTTTGGCCATCTAGGAAAGTCTGATTACTTTCCCTTTTTAACTTGGAAATGGTAATTATTTTATATTTTTAGATGTTAGGTGTTCTATCAGTTTCATCTTTTTGAAAGTCTTTCCTAGAGCCATCTAATCTCTCCTAATCCGAACTGGTTGTCTTCGACACTGCACAGATAGCAACCTAGAATCACCTGACTATGCCCTGTAATTTGAGGGATTCCTTTTGCTCCCTCTCATGGTGTGTCTGTTACCTAACTCTCATGACTACTTGGTTTGTTACTGCCTTTTTGGTGGGATGCATTTCCAGTAGCTTTCTGAGAAAAGGTACTTTATTTTTTTTTTTGGTGGGACCCTCGCTGGCAGCCGGGAAACGAACTGGTGCTGCAGAGGCTGCAGGCAGCCTCGCAGCCCAGTTCTCAACCGCTGAGCCAGGAGGGGAGGCCCTTGTTTTTTTTTTTTTTTTTTTAACTTTTTAAGACTGTATATTTTAAAACCTATCTATTCTACTTCCACGCCTCATAGTTTAGATGGTCATAAATACACCTAGTTTGGAAATAATTTTTCTTCAGAATTTTGGAGTTATTGCACCTTTGTCGTCTTTCGCTACTGCTATTAAGTCAGAAATCCTTCTGATTCTCGATTTCTTTCCTCTTTTATTATATGGAAGCTTAGAGGACCTTCCTTTTCTTTGTCTGCAGTATATTGAAAGTTTACAATAATAGCCTTCTGTATGTTTTTAATCTATTGTTCTAGATACTCAGAGAGCCCTTTCTATCTATAAATTTATATTCTTTGTTTCTGGGCAATTTTTATGGGTAATTTTATCAGATATTTCCTCATTTTCTGTATTTTTTCCCTAGAAGCTCTTCCTAGACTGCTCCTCCAATTTTAACTTCTCCACCTGACCTGTGTTTCCTTTTTGTTGATTTGCTTTACTTTATGGGAGAGTTCCTAAATTTTATCTTTCAGCACTTTTATTGAGTTTTGTCATTTCTTATTCTGGCATTATTATTTAAAAATTTCAAGAGCTCTCTTTTAGTTGTCTCTTCTTTTCTGAAATAGTGTCTTGGTTGTACTGTGCTAGATTTTAAAAACGTTTTCTTCTCCAGTTGTAGCCTGTCTCCTCCAAGTTGCTTTTCTATTTGCTTTTGCCTGTATAATTCCTCAGTGTTTTGCCTCCACTATTTAGTAATTTTTGGTTGTCCATGTTTATGAAAGGTGGACTGAAGAACTGCTTGGAAGTGCTGAGTATGTGAGTGAGGTATGTTTACTGAGCACATAGTTGATTTGGGTGGGTTCTTTGGTAGGGGAGCCTCTTATGGCAACATTATAAGGTCTTCTCAGAAAAGACTTTTCCAGGCATCATTCTGGGGTATGAGCCACCTGCTGCCACCTTTCTGGGTGCTTGTGGGGAGATGTTAGGAGGGTGGTTTTTGACCCTTCATTGTGTACATGCTCATCTGATACTTTGTTGTCACTCTAGTTCCCTGCCTTCAGTCATGCCTGTGCCCCCGGGTCAGGTACCTTCTGTTTGGCTGGCCCCAGAAAATGCCCTTTCGATTATTTGCTATGATAGAGAAGGGCAGGGCAGTGGGGAGGATACCTGTGCTGAGTGCCTTTTAAGCAGGCCTTTTCCTTGTTGAACCTCTTCTCAGCCTTTCATCTGTACTTCGAAAGTATTTATAATTTGAACTTCCTGAGGCTGAGGGGATTCTCTATAAATGGGTTTGTGTCTCTACTTTTTCCCCAGTTAAGATTCAGTTTTCTTGGGTATTTATTATAAGGCCCACTACCCCTTGATTATCAGCTTCTTAGCTTCCAGAATCTTTATGTTCTCATCTCTTTCCTGTGACTTTATGATTTACAGAAAACAAAACAAAGAAACAAACTTCTTTACTGTTTTAGATTGATTTAAGAGAGATCGAAAGCAGATGTGCATGTTTACCCTGCTGTCTTTACCTGGACTTGATTAGTTATGATTTAACAGAAGTTTTCTATTATATCTGACTTTTTCTCTTCCTGTGACTGAAGTTGAGAGGTGACTTAATATGTTTACTGTATTTCCCCGGTCTACTGAGTAGTAACCTTATCACTGGAGGGAGAGAGGTTAGGCAGACTTGGGATTTCCTAGTGCACTTATATAGCCTCAAATGACCACAGTTGCCCTTTCTACACACCATTCTAGAATCCTGCATGAGCTAATTGTTCTGTAGTTTGAGAAATCTTTCTTTCAACTATTTCTTGAAAATTCAAATGCCTTTAGGCCACTCTACTATTCCTGCTGATCATTCTAAGGCATCTAATAAGGGTTTAGTCTCATTTACAAGTTGCCTTTGTGAGTGGGATGTAATTAGCCTGGGCCAGGAGACTTGAATTCATTTATAGTATCTAGGTCGACTGTATCACTTTACAGGTCAGGAAGTTGAGGTGCCCTGAGATGGAGTAGATTTCCCAATATCATATAGGTAAATAGTTGAAAAGCTAGAGCCTGGATCTCCTGACCTCCACCCAGTATTCTTTCCATGATACTACACCTTGGGTTATGCTTATCAAGACCTGTTAGCTTTACTCTGTTCCATGATTGCTGAATACA
Source organism: Talpa europaea (assembly GCF_964194135.1). Classification (NCBI taxonomy): domain Eukaryota; kingdom Metazoa; phylum Chordata; class Mammalia; order Eulipotyphla; family Talpidae; genus Talpa; species Talpa europaea. The sequence continues at coordinate 8,899,615 of NC_140082.1, read as the reverse complement.
CTTTTAATGCTGGGAACCACGAGTCAGTGTAAATAAATGATCTTCACTGGGAGAATTTATCAGCATATTTTGTATGAATTGGACCTAAAGAATAGGATGGAAATTCTCTGGGGACTACACCGGAGGGGGGTGGGGAGGAGGAAACATTGTTTAAAAATGAACAGTGATGTGAAATATATATAAATAAAAAAAGAATCAGTGTAAACTTTCTTTAAATATACTCATATTGACAGAGGTGCATCTACTGATTCTGTTGTAATTTGTTGAATTCCACTCATTTTGAATGCACTGTTCTGTTTAGGCTAGGGGAATCTCTGCCAGTTAACGTCAGTTTTCTGAAGATGGTGACTTACCTGTACAACAAATGCCAGCCATTGCTGAGAAATTTTCCCTCCAGTTTCTCCTATTAAAATATTCATTTTCTTGGTATGTTATACATACCCTCTAAGGATTAGTCTGTGTAGATTAAGTCTCATAGTGGAAACATGTAAAGGAAAGCATAAAATTATCTCAGTGAAATAAAGTCTTCTATTCATGGAATGGTGTGCACAGTTACACTAGCTTCCTTCTTACCTCAGGAAGACTAAAGAAAGATTCGTGAACTTTCTTAAATTAGAAAGTATGTCCATGAGCTCCAGTCATTGCTAAATCGAGTTGATGACAGTTTCTTTGTACTATTTTATAATCCTCTACGGCTAATTTTTACCATTAGTCCTATGAAGCAGCCATGGCAGAATGGAAAGAATTTATGCTGTAAATTCAGTTATGCTTTAAGTTCAGTTATATTTGGTATCTGTCATTTACTTCCTGCGTGGTTATGGGAGAATTACTTAATCTTTCTGAGTCCTGATTTCTTTAGCTGTCTGTTTGTGAAAATTAGAAATTATACATGAAGACCCTAGTATTGGTACCTGCCATTTCATAGATGCCAGATAAATCATGGCTGTGATTGTTACACACACACATACAAATATGTGTACATATATGCATACATATACATGCACATGATTTTGTTCCTTAAATATATTTTTTTATTTTTTAAATATATACATATTTTTAAGATTTATTTATTTATTTATACAAGCACTGGGCACAGTCAGAAGAGCGGGAGGGTGAGAGAATTCACCAGAGCCAGAGCGGGGAGCAGAACAGGCAGACTGACGAAGTACACTGCTGAGGGGAGCAGCGGGCAGCAGGAGAGGTCTGCGTGCCATGTGGGACCCTTGCCGGCGGCCGGGGATTGAGCCGGTGCTGCAGAGGCATCTTCCTTATATATATTTAATTTCATCTTTTTGATTCTATGTTTTTAAACCCATGTAATTTTAAACTTAGTTATGGATTGTTCATATTTAAGATGAGAAACATTGCATTTTGGAGATAATTTGCGCCTAGAATTTTTTTTGAAGGAGCTGCTTTGTAAATTTGAAATCATAAAAGAATTTTTAGTCTTGGAGATACACATTTATTAGAAATTGGGTTGACAAGACTTTGTGTGGAATTGATTTTTAACTAAATAAGGTCACGAGGACACATTTAGTCTAATTGAATATATAACCATGACAGGAATTTTTGTTCTTAGGCACAGTATTTCGGTAATACTAAGTGGTCTTTCCTTTTATGAAACATTAATTCAAGTTTAAATCTAAGTCTTTGAACATTCATTTTTATACTTTGAACATTCATTTTATACTTGGTTATCTATTAGATTTGAATGGTACTTATTGTTACATTTTCCAATGAAGATGGTATAATATTTATTTTTAGCTTTCAGGTAAAAGAACTTAATTGTTTTAAAGTAATTGGACTGAATTAGTTATGGAGTGACTAAGTTTGCAGCTTTGCTGTTATGTCACTTGCATTTTTGCTATATCACGTCCTTGAACAATTGCATAAGGAGTATGGAGCAGGTGGCAGCAGCTTCCTATTACCACAAAGACATAGAAGCATTGCTAGGAAGTTAATGGAAGTGTTAGGGTTAGGAAACTATTTTCCTGAATCAAAGCCAAGTATTTTGTCAGCTGTACCATGCCGGATGTTATAGGTGCAAATCTACTGGTCAGTAATTGCTGTTCATAGATTTTCTTGGGGAACCACTCACCTGATGTTTAAATCTCTGATATATTTAAATTTTCTGATATATTTAAATTTTCTAACTTTCTAAATATGTTAATGGCAGTATTAGTGATTCATATTCATTGATACTTTTTATTTACCATCTTCTCTCTCCCCCTCTCTCCCACCCTTAGCACCGAACACTAGTTTAGGTGATAAGAAAAGTTAGTCTTCTACTTAACTTTTCTGAATTCTGCCTCTTTTTCTTTTTACTTAGTTTTTCTTTTATTTTGACGTTTACTTACAAGTTGGTGTTAGGCATTCTGACTAAAACAGTTTTTATCTGATGAAACAAAGGGCCTCATATGATAGAAAAATGCACAAAAGATATGAATAGACAACTGAAAGAAACAGATACTACTACTGACAATAATGTTTATATTTTTTTCTGCCAGCTAGTCACTGTCCTAAGTGCTCTGTGTATAGGCTAACTCATTTAATCAACCTCGTCACTACTACTATCCTCATTTTGCTAGTGAGGTGACTAAATAACTTACTAGGTATTTGCTACTTAGAGCTAGTTATAAGGACAGAACTGGGATTCAAACTTAGGACAGCTGGCGCCAGGTTATACTTCTGATCAAATATATGATTATTTCCTCTAAGCAAAACAAGGAAATACATATTAGTATAAAGACATTCCATTCTATTAAATTGGGAGGTGTTTAAAAATATATGCAATTTGGGAGGAGGTTATTTGTATTGGTGGGATGATTAATTGGAAAGGAGTACTTAGTGAATACTCATGTTCTTTGGTACTCATGTTCTTTGGTAATTCTGTGTCAAACAATTTCCCTAAGGAAATAATAATTAAAAAAAATCAATGTTCAAGAATGTTGACCAATTATAATAATTTTAATAGGGAAAAAAAAGGAAGACTATCCAGTTAGAGAATACATTTTATTTTCTCCAAACAATAAGTAGATTATGCAAACACTAAAAATTACTTTTGGGAAAAGTAAGGATATAAAACCATACAGTATGGCTCCAACTTTTAAAATTACATGCACAGAAAAATAGTAAGAACATACTGTAAAATGCTAATAGTTATTTCTGATGTGATTATGGAAAAATAAGTATTTCTAGTTTGATTAGCTTACTTTTTATTTATATTACTTCTTTTGGAGCCTTTTGTATTGACCATGTAGTACTTTTATAGTCAGAGAAAATTACACAAAGGGGAACCTAAATGATGCCAATGTCAGCTTTTGCAAGGAAAGATTAGCTTTGCATTCCTCATAATAAAAGTATAAGTTACTGAATTTCAGATGACTTTAGTTTGGATATTGTTTTTGGAATCACGTTCTGAAATGAAGTCTTTTTTTGGATCGAAGAAAATTGATATTTTTCCCTTAAATGTGTTCATTATAGTGATTGATTGTTTTACCACTTTAAATTTATTTCAGTTATGTTGGTAGATGATATGGTTATTTTTCTACCCTGTGGTACTTGTTTTTGGAAAAAGAACTTGACAGAAGTCATTGACTGGTGAGGAGCATGAGGGTGCGGGAAGATGAATAAGAATTGAATGCAGGCCCACATGGGCTATTTGTACAGAATTATATTATGAATCAGTTGTGCTGTTAGTTTTGAACACACAGTTTATAGCTAGCTACTTAAGTAAAGAATTCAGTATTCTTTTGTGTTGAAATTTCCTTGAAATTAGTTCCTTAAATCTAAAATTTAAGAAAATTTAAAATCCATGCAAAAATGAAGCAACCAGAAAGGAAGAGTGGCAGGGTGAGGGCAGAGGAGGGAGGAGTCCCACTTGGAGCATGGTGGAGGATTGTTGGGGGTGGGGTGATGGGCGTAGTGTGAAAACATACATTTACAGAACTTTGAACCTATAGCCCCTTAAACAATAAAATGATGTAAGCCAACTTTACCTCAACTTAAGAAAAAAAAAATTAAAATACAAATGTATGTAATTCTGGTTTAACATTCCCATGTTTCAAAATGTGTTTAAAAAACAAAAGACCAAATTACATTAGGGAATTCTTTATAGAAGCAGAGTTTTTTTTTTTTTTTGTGTGTGTGTGTGCTGTGCTACATGTTAAGTAACTTGAATAACTATATCACTTTTATTAGCAGTTTATTTTGGCTAACTGCTTCCCCAATTTAAAAGGATTTAAACCCTTGCTTCTGTGTGGGAAGAAATTGGGGAAATTATTGGAAAGAAATTATTTCAGTTCTACAAACTTAATTTTTAAACTCTAACTGGATTACTAAGTGTATTTGTGTATCAACTAAGGAATAATAAAATTGAAATTGGTTTTATTACCCGGGGACTTTATAGTAAATATTTAGGTGGAAGATGGTTGAGTAGGAAGTAATTTGTATTTTAGTATGTAATATAAAGGACTATGTCGAAATCTTGATAGAAAGAAATGAATTTTTACCCCCTTTAAAAATCAAGGATTGGGCCTCCCCGTTGGCTCAGCGGTTGAGCACTGGGCTGCGAAGCTGCCCGCCACCTCTGCAGCACCGGTTTGATCCCCGGTCACTGGGCAAGGGTCCCACATGGCGCGCAGACCTCTCCTGCCACCCACTGCTCCCTTCAGCAGTGTACTTCGTCAGTCTGCCTGCTCTGCTCTCCCCTCTGGCTCTGGTGAATTCTCTTACCCTCCCGCTCTTCTGACTGTACCCAGTGCTTGTATAAATAAATAAATAAATCTTTAAAAATCAAGGACTATTGACATACATTCACTAAGTAGGAAAATCTTATGATGTAAATTTAATGAAAATATTTATTTTAGCAAAATTGCTTATTTGTATTGGAAGCATGCTTTTACTGTTCTGTAAGTTGAAAGAAAGATCAAAACTATTTTAATTTTCTTGTCTTTTCCCAGGCGGAACTTACGGGAATCAAATGGCGTAGGTACAATTTTGGAGGGCACGGGGACTGTGGACCCATAATTTCAGCCCCAGCCCAAGATGATCCAATCCTGTTAAGCTTCATCCGCTGTCTGCAAGCCAACTTGCTGTGTGTATGGCGTCGTGATGTCAAGCCAGATTGCAAAGAATTATGGATATTCTGGTGGGGAGATGAACCCAACTTAGTGGGTGTAATACATCATGAGCTTCAGGGTAAGGTTTTTGTTTTTCCTTAAAAATTGTTTACATCATTTTTTTTTTTTTTTTGAACAATGGTGCTTTCTGAAAAGGTTATTAAGACTTGCTGAGCAGAGAAATCAAGTGTTTGATGGTTGTGTCTCTAAAAAGAACATCCCGATTCCAGCTTTTCTTTCTATTGCCATTGTTTTCCGATTTGCTTGTCCTTTCCCAGCCAAGCTGGCAGACAACTTTGTGGGCCACTTTTCTTCAAGGAAAGTATTGTGTCCTTTGGGCGTGTTGGGGTGGAAATAAGGCTAAGATCCACTGTTTTAAACTGAATCGTGAGTCATTAATAAGTGAAACAAACAGATTGTTTTTTCTTGGACGGTTGCTGTTGTGGTTCAGTGCTGGCTGAACTCTGGCAGAAAATTATCAAGTGATAATAGAAACATAGTGTAAGTTTATTGGAAAAAATTATGAGATTACATTGAATAGGATTTTGAAGAAGGATTAATCTGAGCCTGAGTTTGGCGTAGCACATTTTCCTTTGCTTGTTTCTACTTTTTATGTATTTAGGTGAGTCCAGGAAATAATTTGCTTCAGTGTTGCCTAATTTTTAACTTTGACTAGATTCCATCTGATATCTGGAAACTTTGAATTAATGTAAGAGTTTCTATATTTAAGCTATTTTTTGTATTTACCACAGACTTACAACCAGGGAGTTCTTTACATTTCTGGTAAAAAGTTTTTTACCTTTTTACCTGAATGTCTCTATCTATAGTATGTGAAGGAATTTTTGATATCACAGCTAATTTCAATCTTTAGTTGGGATAGAGCATTAATTCTTTGTAACTTACTCTCTTAGAATCAAATTTTGTTATATCCAGAATTCTCTGTATTTCGTTAATTTGTGATAAAATTTGAGGTAGTATTTGAAATGATAGTTGATCTCTAATATTTTTTAAATGAAGAAGTAAAACAAACTTAAAGGTATATTTGAGGGCTTATTCTAAAGCATGTAAATTTGCCTGAAGGATTTTTTTGCCAACTTCTGCCTGATACCTCAGCTTTTCTTTGCAGTCATTTTTTTTATCTGTGATATCTCCTGCCACAGCAGCCAGAGGGCAGTAAACCACAATAGACTAATTGAGCTGTTTACTTTGTGGTCCAATTTGTCTATTCAACTCAATTCTTTCTCCCCATATTTTTTAAGGTACTTGGTAATAAATACAAGAACCTATTCTGGGTAAGCCTTCATACTTAGGTGGTAAATCAGCAAAATCTCAGTATAGGCATCAAAACTTATTCCATATAGTTAGCAGTAAACTCAGGTAAGCTAGAAGAATGTATCATTTTGTTTTCATGATTTTTTCTGATTCAGTCTCCTTCCATTTCCTTACTCCATATTGATCCCTTATTTATTAGCATCACATATCATCATTTTATAATGATGATGAAACTAAACCCAACTGTTATTAGACTTGTTTAGTCGATGAATGAGTAAACTTATTTATCTATGCCAAGAAAGCAAATGCACAATGTGAGAAATAACTGAAGTTACTGTGTTATTTCTTAGGGACTTTGTTTCTGAATTAAGGGAAAGATGTAGGCTATTTAAATTTTTATAGTTGCTTTAGGTTGTATATGTAGATTCATTCTTTTTTGGTAAAGAATTAAATATTTCCTTTTAAATTGATTTTTTTAGAAATTATAGAACTACTGCATTTCAGTTAATCCAGGAAAACAGAACCACCAAATGAAGAAAACAAAGCAAAAACATAAAAGAAAAACCTGAGTTTCAGTTTTAACAATTGATGTTTTTATGTGTAAAGGAAATTGGTATACTGTTTTGTGACTCAATTTTTTTCACTTAATAATATATTGTGAATGTTTTCTCATGGGAACAATTACTTTTTATTTTATTTTCTCTCCTATTGAGTCTGAAAATGGTGTGAATTGTTCATTCCTTTGCGTGCTACCAAGAAAGTAATGGAGTGATGGGGTGATCAGGGCTTCCTTACTAAGTACTGCTACTCTTTGTAATATGTTCCGTTTGAGAAAGTTATTAGAGCAAAGCATATGAAGTGCTCATTTTTATAGATAAAAGTAGTCAAAAAGGATAATTTTATATGGTTCAACCTAATAATAGAAAGTATTTGAAACTTACAAATATGAGTGGCATAAATACAACTTTCAATGCTGGAGAACAATATGACAAAACGATCATGAAAAAAATCAAGGATATAAAAATGGCATTTTAATTGGTAGTCTTGGAAACTATTTCATTCTCTGTATGTAAGAGTCATTTCATTTTGGGTAAAAATAAATTTTAGCAGAATCCTGTAAACATTAGATATGATCCTACCTTTTTTTCTAATGTTATCTTTTGATCGGAATATTTTATTGTTCCTTAAAATGCTTTTTAGTTATGTTATTTGAAAATTTCCTTTGTCTTTACATGTACTCCAAACAGCAAGCTCATTAGAACACCTGTACAGAAAAATAGAATATCAAAGCAACTTTCTTGGATTTAAACATACAAATTATCCCTACAGAAAGAGACTCTCATAGGACACACAAGTATAGCTTTATCATACTATACTTTTGTTTAAATGCTTGAAGTATCTATGAAATAGTCGAAGAGAAGTTTAAAACACATTATAGCCTGTCCCTGTCACTTGGATAAACTCTTTTGGACTCTTGTTTGGAGAACGGCTGCTTATATTATATGGCATAGTGTTTACAGCATGAGCTTGGGTTTGATCCTGCTTACTTTGTATCCTTAGTCAAGTTGTTTAATTTATCAGTGTCTCCATTTCCTACCTATAAATAGCACATATGTCAGTTAATCTGTAACTATTGCTGCTGCTACTAGTGACAGCAAACATAAAAATTAAATCATTTTGGCATTTTTTAAAGCAGTTGATCTGTATTGTATAACATTCAGTGCTTGGTAATGGTTTACAAAATATTAATTATTAAAGTATGCTTTTAAGTTGAAGTAATTTTTAATGTTTGGGTAGAATAACCGGGAATAATAAAATGTTAAAGCAGTGAAGATACCCCTATTTGTATGAAATTTGTCTAGATTTAGGCTGTAAACAAAGTTTTATCACAAATCTTAAATTGTGTTGTTAAAAAGATCAGAATTTGCCTCTGTTGGATCACTGTAAGTTAGAATTGTAATTTTACTGCCTTCCCACATAATGTATTGAAGCAGGACGCTGGCTGAACACTGTGTGTATGTATGTCCTTTCTAGTGTCCACCCAGGAGCACTAGCATCTGTGGGTTCAAATAAATGGGCTTCACGATCAAGTTATAATGTAAAAGACAGCCACACAAATATGAATAATACAGAGAACACTGTATGTATATGAGACATGTGGTAGCTGGCTACTTTACTAAGGGCAGCATTAAATTCCAGGAACAATGAATGCATCAGTGTTCTGTAAACTTAAAACAAAAATGTTGTAAACCCTAGCGTCAGTGGTGGATGGCCTCTTTGGTTGCTGGTTTGTTTATTCAGCCTCCGACATTAGGTAAGAGTGGTGATTCAGTGCTGGATATGTAAATGAGTTCTTATGCTTGAGGAGCCTGCTGTTGGGGAGGAAGCAAGATGAATCCATATTTATTATATAATGGAGTAAGTGCTTGAAATGATTAAGTTATGGGGTCCTGCAAAACCGTCTGATTCACTTGGGGGAAGCCCAGAGTCTGTGAGACTTGAGGTGGGTCTGAGAGATTAAAGAGAATGGTCTAGCTTAGATGGAATTTGTCTTAGTTGGAGGAGGTAGCCTGTGTGGGAATGTGGGGCATGTTCTTACAGAACCATGATACTCTCTTCTCACCTAAGAAATTTAACATTGATATAATTGTGTTATCTAACATTCAGTCTGTCCAGGTTTCCTCTGTTGTCCTAATGATGCCTTTTAACCCATACTCTCCAGTCTAGGGTTAAGGACCATGCTGCATTTAGATGTCTTGTCTCTTTAGGCTGCTGTAATTTAGAACAATCTCCAAGTTGTCTCTTCCCCCCACCCCTTTTTTTTGTCCTTTAAGTAATGTCGATGTTATTTGAAGGGAGCAGATAAGTTATCCTGTCAAATATTCCATATTTTGAATTTATCTATATTCCATATTTTGAATTGCCCTTCATGATTAGATTCATGTTAAACATCTTTGGCAATAATACTGAGGTGATAAACTTTGTGTCATCTTATCATAGGCACATTAGTTCAGATTGTCCTAATACTGACCCCACTAAGTTTATACTTCTTTTAGGGTTTTTTTTTTTTGGCCAGATTTCATCATGTAAGGAAATCCTTTCCCTTTAAAATTAGTAGGAAATTTTGAGGCAAAACTTTGAAACTGTTTGTTTTGAGGAAGAACCTAACATTGAACCTATTTAAAACAAAAAAAAAAAAGATTCTTGAACCACCTGCCTTTTTAAAGCAGTTAAAAGAGCAAATTAAGTGAAGACTACATTATTAAATCACAGGAAGGGTAGGGAGGGCAGAAGAGAGAAGGGAAGAAAAGCATTAAAAATCTATTTAGCAGTAGCAGATGATGATGGTAAAATCAAACTCTGACGTTCAGTAGCCCCTTATTGCTAGCATACTAGCAAGAGAAGTGTTGACTGAGTTTTCTAAAATCACAGACAGTAAACAAAGTATGTAGGAATATTCATTTATCTTAGAGTCTGTGAACTTTCAGTGCTTCTCAGTGGTTCCTGGTTATCTTTGAGATAAAATAATTTTAATCAGCACTGTAAATAGGTTTGTTTCAACTAAAATGAAAAATTTGCTTGTACATATAAAATCAATAGATAAAATGTCATTCAGTTTTAAAATTTGTTTAAGAGAAAGTCTGATCCTTTTCTTTTTCTAACACTATTGATAGAAAATTTGTAATTCATTGAAATTAATCGTTGATTAAATGGGAAAAATAATTTTTTTACATTGTTTGGATATATTGTTCAGTATAAAATGCTGATGATTTTAAGAATAGGTAAATTATGTAATTCTATAGCATTCTAGATTTGCAGTGTTTTATATATCAACATTTATGTAGAGATTTTATTGTATGACCTTAATACCTGAGATTACTAGTATAAAGCACTTGAAAAGTAAATTTTACCTTATATTTGCTATTATTGTATGGTTAAAGTTAAATGTGTATTTCACGAGAAATGTACTTTTAGGGAAAACACATACCCAGTGGTAAATGGCTACTAGTGTTAAGAAGTTTATGAAGTAAATATTCCTTGTTTTTGTCGGGCCTTGACAAAAATTTTCTGATTATTTTAATAACTATACTACTGTTCTATTTTCCTATTTTGTGTTTAGTTTTGAAAGAATTAGTTTGTTAGACAGTAGTAATAGTTTTTATTATATGATTATAGTGTCTACATACTGAAATATTAGACTTAATGGATAAATCTAAATTATATCCTTAAAAGAAAAATACTTTGGTAAGCAGTACATTTATATTGTAAAATTATGGTAAGATCATAATGACTTTAGAATTCTTTCATAAGAAGAATAGGAAGAGATCTAATGAATCAGAATTATTAAGCTAAATGTGCTTGAAATTGGGAGAACAAACTAAAGTCTAACTTTTGAATGTAAATAAAATCGATGTGTTACCGCAGGCAACTTACTGAACCGTGTAATTAGTTTTTTCTATGAAAAATGAGACATTTATACTGAGATTGTGGTGAAATAGCATATAAAGGACTTATGTTCTAATGATACAAAACTTAAACAGTTGGTAAAAAATCATCATTTAAAGATTGTTGCTTTAGGGAAAATTTAAATCTAATCAGTTTGGGGGGAGGGTAGGAGGAAATTTATGCTTTGGTAAGTATAGGCATTATGGTCTAATATTTTTGCATTGGTATAAAGTCACCTGCTTGTACAAAGTAAACCTCAGTAAAATCCGCCTCATTAAGGTATTGAATCACCACTGGAACAAGTAGGGTTAAAACCTAGAACCAGGTAAACTGTTACTTGGTTTCTTTTTCCCTCCTGACATGTAAGTAATTTTAGTGATGAATATATTGTGACTGATATGTAAGTATTTAGTCCCCCAATTTAAACGATGACCTGTTTTGACTTTTCTCTGCTTGTGTGTATTTTATTTCAAAATTTTGTTCTTTATCAGAAAACTTTAAGATTTAGAAGAGGTTTTTATACATTAAGGTGGTAAAATCATTTTTTGCCCAGTGAAGTAATTGATGTATTTCTTTTTCTGGGAGGTTGATAAAAGAATGTGAGTGTGGTATATAGGGAAAAAAGTTTATATATTAGTAGAATTTAAGGGCCTAATTATAGTTCAAGGAAAAATTATATATTTGGCCATTAAAATGGAATGAAGTGGAGATAAAATACTATAAATGTTCAAGCGAATTTTATTCCTGATGGCATCAGGTCAGTTCTACTCTAAGAGTATTTTATAGGGATGATGGCATAAATAAAATGATGAAATAAGTAAAACCTGGGTTTTCTGTGGAAGGCAGCAGATGGAACTGGTTCTTGGTCATCACTGTGTCATCTGTTAATGCCCTCTTTCTTTCATACTTTTGAAATTAGCATACCCAAAAAGGAACAAGCAGAGAAGTCTATCATTTGCTCTTGTCACTGGTCATAGTGGCTCCAGATCTGTATTCTGCTCTTTTTAAAATTGAAATTATTGGGCCTCCTCTGGTGGCGCAGCGGTTGAGTGCTGGATTGCAAAGCTGCCCGCAGCCTCTGCAGCACCATTTCAATCCCCGGCCACCGGAGAGGGTCCCACCAAAAAAAAAAAAAAAAGAAAAAAAAGAAATTATCATCAGTAGGAAAGCCTTACATAACAAGAAATTATGTGATTGGCCCATGTAAAATCAATAAATCAACTTTACCAGATCTTTATTTCCTGTACTTACAGAAAAAACATTGACTTGTGCAATTCTGGACAAAGGATTTATCTTGATTTTAAATATTTTTTTAATGACACTTAGCACATGTTGACTCCAGTAATGTGAACTCATAAATTTAGCCTGGGCTCCTCTGAACTGAGCACACACCAAAATGGTAATGGGAAAATAAAAATAAACATAGTTTGGAGTCTTAAAAACTTCACATGACCACAATGCATTTGAATATTTAGACTTGATAGGAGATTATTATTTGTTTTAACTATCTTGAGATACCTGAAAAGCTAAAACTACATTTGTCATTAGAAGTTTTTTTTTTCCCACTTTAAGAAAAATACATTTATTATTTGGTCCCAGATCTTGAAAAATCAGAAACACATGGTAAAAGGACAGTGTAACTATGGTGAAGATAAGAGGTGGCTACCGAGGCTACTGTTCAGCTAGGTTCTATGTTTCTGAACCCTGATTAGAATATAGGCGACTAAGCTAATATATAATTATTTGTGCTTAACTTTAAAGGATAATTATCTGAAAAAATATGTTTTAAAAAAATTGCCTTTCAAATGGTTTCTGTTTTGTTTTGTTTTATGATATTTGAGCAAATGGTAACTAGAACTTGATACACTCAGCCATGGGCAGCATTATGAGGAGCTGAGATTTTTTTTGTTTCCTTTAAAAGATATTTTAAAAGCAGGAATAACACATAAATATACTTCTTTTTCTTCTTCCCCAAAGAATCCAACAGTTTAGAAATATGTTTTATCCACTAGAGAATTATGAAATTCAATACTGTTGCTTTAAGTATTTTATGTTTGAGCTGCTGTCCTGATGCTACCTGAAGAGATTCTCATTGAATATCATTATGGCTAGTAAGTGTTTGATAATTTTCTTTAATGCTCCATCTATGTAAATATTTTTGAACAATTTTCCACAAGTACTGGGCCACATACCTATTTTTATAAATCGACATTGATAAAATGCACTCTTTGTATAATTGGGTCTTGTTTTGATCCTGCCTCTTTCATATTGTGATTTGGCAGTGAGCTCAACAGAATAAGCATTATCCTCTTGAGGCCCATCTAGGATTGAACTAAAGGGCTTCTACGATATCCACATGATCATACAATTAGTTCTTTTTTTTTTTTTTTTTTTTTTTTGGTGCTGTGATAGTGTAACTGAATATGAGCTGGTTGCTAGGGTGTTGTAGAATAATACTCTGTAGTTTGTAGTTAATCATACAGCAGAACTCGCTTGATTTAAAAAATGTAAGAATAAGATGAGAATTGGAGAAAGATGAAGTATCTTTTTTTTTTTAAATATACTTTTTTTTTAAGAAGGCCCATTTATTTTTTTTCATTTATTATTTTTTAAACATGTATTTATTTATACAAGCACTGGGTACAGTCAGAAGCGCGGGAGGGTGAGAGAATTCACCAGAGCCAGAGCGGGGAGCAGAGCAGGCAGAAGGACCGAAGTACACTGCTGAGGGGAGCAGCGGGCGGCAGGAGAGGTCTGCGTGCCATGTGGGACCCTCCTCCGGTGGCCGGGGAGCAGCCGGGGATCGAACCAGCGCTGCAGAGGCTGCGGGCAGCTTCGCAACCCAGCGCTCTACTGCTGCGCCACCGGGGAGGCCCAAGATGAAGTATCTTTATGTTGATAAAGATTTTGTGTATGTAGTAGTAAAGTGCAGGCAAGTGCATTCACAGATCTGTCATCAGAAACTCTTCCTCCTGTTTAATATCATGTTTGCAAAAAAGATCTCATTTTTAAAATTACTTTTATTTATGGTTTTGCTAGCCTTGGGGGAAGTAAGACTTTTTGCTATTCTTATGAAGACTCCTTTCTATAATATCAGGAAATAAGTAAATATTTGTAGTTTGTCTGCCTGAGTAGGGAAGGTGAACTTCATCAAAATGAGGTTTCTTCATTAAACTAATTTTATTTTTCACAGGTAGCCTTGGGCTTCTTTATACCTAGGCAGTTTTGATGATTGCCCTTTCAAAAGGCCATGCTATTCACACTGAAATACGTTTAGTCTAAAAAGTATGAAAAATTTTGAAAAGTATGAAAAATTTTCATACTTTCAGTTCCGCTTCAGGCAACATGTTTTTAACTTATCTTAAAAATAGCGTAGTAGATCGATATTAATGATGGGAAAGGACATCTGTCTTGGCATCCTTGAACAAATTACCTAAAACTCTGATTGTTTAGGGAGGAGAGTAACATATGTTGACAATACTAAGGAAAAATTCATCCTGTTATTTATCAGTTTCATGAAGATTATAAGAGAGAGGGGTTCTTGATTTGTGTCACCAATGTGGGCAGGGCAATGATCCTCATTGCTGTAGTAGAGGCTTTTTAACCAGAACTCAGTTAGCCAGTGTCCTCAAACAGATTTAAATGTGTTCTGGCTCCAACCCATCCTGAATAAGCACACACCATTTTATAAAACAAGGTTAAATGACTTAAATGTATCATTATTTGTCATTAGTTCAGATAGGTACAGATAGCTTTGATTCCCAGTGTAGTTGGGGCAGTGAGCTTATAAAAGAAACTCAGGAGTGCAAACCATTTTCATGGGATGGCCTGGGTTTAGTACCCATTTGCTGAGTTCCTCACACATTTAAATTTTATAGCATTGTCACGGGCCTCCCCTGTGGTGCAGGGGGTTGAGTGCAGTGCTGTGAAGCTATCTGCAGCCTCTGCAGCACCTGTTGGATTCCTGACCAGCCAGGGAGATTCCCACATGGCGAGGCAGACCTCTCCTGTCTCACCCGCTGCTCCCTGCTCTGTCTCTGGTGAATTCTCTCACCCTCTGGCGCCTCCAGCCTGCACCCCAGTGCTTGTATAAATAAATAAGTCTTAAAAAAAAATTTATAGCATTGTCTAACAGATAAAATAATATATCAACAAATGTTTTAAAAAATTCTTTGAATTTAATAAATATAGGATGTTATCACTGTTTAATGATCTTTCCTATTTAGATTACCACCTGTATTTATTCAGTAGTTAAGAACCTGCGTTGTATTAAGTGCTGGACAGAATTTGTAAATTAATCAGAAACACTTTTTTTTTCCCCTTTCAGAGCTGACAATCTAAGGGGGGAGATAGAATATGTACATAGATTTGTTACAGTTGTCATAAGAGTGGCACAAGATATTTATTAGTGGACTTATATGGAGGGAAGCAGAACATTGAGGAAGAGTTAATTCTTGAATGAATCTTAAAAATGGGTAGAATTTGGATAATTGGCTATGTCAGGGCAGGCACATTTCAAGTATATGGAATTACACTTACAAGAATATAGAATAGGAAAATTTGGAATATCTCAGGAAGAGCTAAAAATGAGAAGTTAGTTGAAAATGCATGCTTATGCTTGATGGTGATTCGACTTTAACACACCAGACAGACGAGTTTGGACATAATAGATGGGGTTTTGAGAGTTTTTTTTAAAGATTAATTTATTTATGCATACAGGAGCTGGGGTACAGGACAGAGGTGCGGGGCGGGGGCGGTGAGAGGATTCACCAGTGGCAGGGTGGGGAGCAGAACAGGCATATTGATTGAAACACTGCTGAGGGGAGCAGTGCGGGTAAAATAAAGAAGGTCTGCTGTGCCATTTGAGTCCCTTCCCTGGCCTGGGATTGAATTCCTACTGCAGTAGCTGCAGATTGCTTCATAGTGCTGACACTTAACCCTTTGTTCCATCAGGGAGGCCCCTTTGAGAATTTTTGGATAGGACTAGATGGGGCAGGACCTCTATCTTGCTTTCGCTCTTCGTTATAATTCTAGGACTGCATAATTCCTGGTACATATTGACGACATTAGTTAGTAAATGAGTATAGTAGAAATTTATGTAAAAATAAACAGTCTAGCACCATTACATCCTATGAAGTCCTTTCACGGTATTCTAGATCACATGGAAAACATGCTGTTTTAGAAGATTCTTTTAAGGAAGGTATATGACCACATTTGAAAGTTAATATTTATGTATTCTTTTTAACAGCATTTTGAAAAGACAGTGATATATCCCCCCATTTTACAGATGCTTTTTTTAATAGTCTGTAGTTTCATTTAAAAAGTTCTGCTAAAATTGAGTAATTAAAATATATTTTTATGGTGTTTTAGATAGCAAGTTGTGTGGGCAGTTAGCAGAAGACTTGTGTTCTTATTGTTCTGTAGAATGGGCTATTGGAAGAGTATTGTTTACAGTAGACATGGTTAATGATATGCATGTGTCAGAAGCCTTGTTAACGTATAAATGCATCATGAAATTGAATGACCTTGAGTGTCCTACATATGTTATAAACTGCCAACCTAACAATAGAGTTAATATTTGCTGTGTAGCAAATATTATTGGCTAAGACTTGATTGAGACTCTGTCTGGGAACTGATTTATTTCACTATAGAATCAAATTGAGCTAAAGCTTACTTTCTCTCTCACACCAAGTCTGAATTAAATACTAACCTCTTTACATATTTTGACTTTAGATTATATAATAAAATGAGATATATATGATTGAAATTCTAAATAGACATTTTTTACTGTTAGATACATCTTTTGTTCAGTTTTCACATGAAGATAGCCCAGAGGCTATCCTCATTCACAAAGTTTCATCTATTTTCCAAATACAGACGTTAATACTTAGTACGTTCTGTAATTTTAAAATGGCATTTTCAAAGACTGTTGACAAAGTTGTTCTGTCCTCTCCAACGATGCACACTTGCACATATACTCACAGTAGCTTGAGTAGCTGGTGTTAATTTGATGTTTATCATCGGCAGCACATGGAATACATCTGTATCTCCTAGTGGATGCCTGAAGAGTCCTTCTATCATTAGTGAATCACACCTTCTTGGCCAGGAACTACCTATCATTTTCTTTTTGCATTGTGACCTTGGCTTAGCTGTACTTCAACAGAAGTATAGGTCATAGATTGTGGATTACTCTTTCTGTTCAGTTGCACATGTCCAAAATGGAACAGAGGCCAGGAAGAAATCTGCCATTCTTATGTTATCTTTACCTTTGGTAGAGGTAGGACCATAAGATTGGTATAGTGAGTAAACTAAAACTAATATTGAGTGTTCACACCATGCCTCTTCCAGTGACATACATCATCATAGACAAATAATTTAAGCGTGCTGTTTTATTCTTGGTAATAAATAATATGGTAATAAATAAATGGTAATTGCAGCTTTATGATATAACATGAAGTGAATATACAAAGTTGAGAGATTGAAATACTGTGTAAATATTTTATAGACCTACTTTATAATGAACTCAATTGTGGAAATATTTAATCTTCATGAATTTATTTAAAAATTGATAGTTTTGGTCATAATTTTTACCCAATAATAAAATTTGAATTCTTTTCCACCTGGCATGGTCAGTACCACTTTAATTAAATTTTATGCAAACACTTGATTTTTTAAAAATGATCTAGTGTAACTGACCATTTTCTGGCTTTGGCTGTGGATGGATTGTTGATACTACTTTTGTCCTTGTTCTTGAAGGGATTTGAGAATAAAATATTAAAATTATGTCTAATAATTGTTTCAAATAGGGATTATGATCTAATGCTTAAAAATTATTGTAAGTTAATGGCATATATTAATTATCAGTTCACTGGAGTATTTCTTTTGGCCCTCACATATACAGAATTGACACGAAATTTGAATAACAAGGATTGTTAGTCCAAACAAATGCTGTATGCCTAAATATACTTATTTCCCTTTCCACATTTGGTTTTTTATTGGCAAACTAGTTTTTATGCTTATTGCACCTACTTTTATAGTAGAAATAGAAATAAGTGATGGTTTGAAATAGTTATATCCTAAAACTAGGAAACAGACAATATTTATGTGTTTATAGTTTACTTGTTATGTACTCGGCATCATGCCAGGTGCTTGATGATCAATCTTGTAGCAGAAAATAGTGGGTTTAGGGGCCTTCCTGGTGGTGCAGACCTCTTGTGCCTTGCCTACTGCTCCCTTCCGCAGTGTATTTCTGTTCTGCTCCCCACTTTGTCTCTGATGAGTCATCTCACCACCCACCCAGCACCTCTGGCCTACACCCCAGTTCTTGTATGCATAAATAAATAAAAATAAATCTTTAAAATGTAAAAAAAAAGGTTAAAAAAGAAAGTAGAGGATTTATTCATTTTTGTACCTTTTTTGTGTTAGTTAAATTCATTTGTGTTTAATGTGTGGAACATAGTAGTTATGAAATAAGTAAGTAGCAGCCTTTACCATATTGAGACTGTTAATTTAACTAGTTGAACACTAGAGGGACTGACTGTAAACTAATCACTGACTTCTTATTTCAGTGGTTTTTAGTTGAGATGCTTTATTTAAATAACAGAACCACACAACTTTTTTCAGGTTTTTAATTTTCCCAAGGTTGAGTTTTGTGCCCAGAAATTTCCCTGGTACCTAATTTAGTTAGTTAAATTCTCAGGTGTGTGAGAATAAAATAAAATTCAACTCTGCCAGTCTAGATTTTTCAAAGCAAAAAACCTGTGATTGTTTATATCCTCTTTGAAAATCCAGTCTATTTAAGATGGCCTGCTGATAAAGAAGTGGGAGCTCTGGAAGTTGCCTGTATCTTTAATGACTTTATCGTTTCTTCTTGGAAATGTTTTGAGTAGAAAAAAACAATTTTGGAAAAATAAATATTTCCAGTAAGTAATTAAAATTATTTCATGGAGATTTAAAATGATTGCATGATTGTCTGGTATGTATTTTTGAAAAGATTCATTAATTTATAATAGCATTAACAAAGCTAAGATAACCTATTCATTATAGTTTTGGCTCATACAGGTAGCTTTATGGATACTTTTTGTCATTTCACATGGAGTACTTTTGACAGCTGAACTTAATAAGAATTTTCCAAAAATCAGTCTTTAGACTTTAAAAACTTGAACATGTCTTGAAAAAGAATGGCTGTTCAATTTTGATGTTAAATTAATTTTGCCTTAGAAATTATGTAGAATTTAAAGTGCAAAAATTTGAATTACTATGCATACAAACAGTGAATGCTTCTGAAAGTTTAGTTTAAGATCTGGGATTTTAACTGAACACACAAAAAAGGATCAATCTTTATATTCATATTTAAGATCACTTAAGGAATCATAGAATGAATGAGTTGGGCTGAGTTTATGTTCTTATGAAATAAACTTATTTCTCCACTTTTATATTTATAATGTTCATGTATCTTACATTTTCTCCCTAATTTGTTACAGTCCTGTAACACTGGTGAAAATAGGTATTTGCCTTTAACAGTTTGCTAGTTAGATTTTATTTTAATGTGGCAGAAATGTACACCAGTAACATAAATAAAATTTAAATTTACTTTATGTTTGTAAGTAGGCATCTTCTTTTATTTCATGTTCCTTGATTATATGTTTTATAAAGTTCAGTAAAATTAAAGGTAGATCCAGTTATATATAGGAAAATTATATTTTAAATTCCTAGCTCTTTATTATTGATACCCTGTTTCTAAAATGTTCTGAACTGACTAAAATGCTATATGGAATTAGTCTTTATATCTTAACTGTCCTTGACACTTTTACTTCATACTTGTAAGAAGACTCATGATATGAATTCTAAAATTTAGATCATTTAAATATTATATATATACTTATATATCTGTATAGCTCCAGTTTATTTGTGTTCCTTTTATAATTGAAAAAGTTATTAAAGTTATTCTTCATGACCTTTTGAATTTATGAAAATAGTGAGGAAAGTATAAATTACATTGAATTCTCAATGCAGTCAATTCTTTGGAAAAACTAACATTTAAATAGTTTACCACTTGTCTTAAGTGCTTTGCATAAAAATGACAAGTCTCTGTTAAATTGCAGATTTGGTCTTGGGTTATTTGGAGAAGAAATTTGAAATTTGAGAACCTTTTACAACTTTATTATCCTTTTCTCAGAAGTGTGGTCTTAATGTCATGAAAAAAATGCTGGTGTGTTAAGTATGAAACTGTTTTCTGAAGACTGACTTTCTGGAAAATGCCAGAAAGTACAGAGAGTACTGAACTGTGAATTCCAGAGTTAGGATAAAGGCATGTTGGATATAAAAAGCATGTTTTTGTTGTAAATGTTGGCTAGTTGACATAATTGTTGGCATTGCAATGAGCGTCTTCAAGTGCCTGTGGTTTTGAACAGAGTAAAAGCTGATCTTGGCTTTGTCATATTTGGGAGGAGGGGGCAATGATTGCCCAATGTGTTAAATAATAGATTTTAAAGAGAGTGTTTCTTTTTACTTACAGAGCTGGGCTAGGGACACTATTAAGGAAAGTAAGAAGAAATTAAAATTAAATTTTGTAGTGTTTCAGCTTTTTGAGAAAAAATATTTGAAGTAAATTTGATCACTTGGGTGCCTCTGGGTTAGAATTAAATTTGGTAGTTCCCACAATGACCTTGCAAAGGTTTAATTAGAAGCAGGCCAATTAGATAGTTCTGTATTGACTCTTACACTTGGATGAGAAGAAAAGTGTAGAATTCAGTTCAGTAGGAATTTGTTGATTGCTGGGCATTGTGATGTGTGCTGGGAATGACATTGTCTCTGCTTTCCAGGAGTTTGAAGTATATATTTAATTGTGCATTTTTCCCTGGGAATTTAATGAAAATTTGATTTCCAGTACCTTTTTTGGTTTAATTTTCAGGATGCTTGTGATGGTTTAGTGGTTTTCCTTATATTGCTCTGTTCTTTTTTTTAGTCAGTCTGCAAGTATTGTACTTTGAACATGGGCCAGATAAAATGCTAGGGATTTAGCATTCACTGATAAACTGGACAACTCAGTTCTTGACCTCTGAGTTTATTCTTTAGTAGGACAGTTAGATAAGTACAGGTAGATTATAGTGCAGTGAGATACAGGCTCAGAAAGGGCAGGGCTTTGCCTCTGTTCATGATTTCCCTGCCTCCAAGTTCTTGTTCCCGTTGGTGACATTGAGATCTGTTTCATCTGTTTAAAATATTCATCCAACTAAACTTTTTGTCTTATCTTTTGTAAGATGCCATACTTTGGGACAATAGAAAAATGAGCTAGGTATGAGGTATTTTTTATTGAATTGGTATATATGGAAGAAAGATAAGATTTTATCAATTTGTTTGAAATATAAGGTGGTGGTTTTAGATAGCTGAATTTTCAGGTCCAAAACATAAAGTTAAAAAATTTGCTTAATCATTTGCCCTCTCCCATATCTTAAATAATATTTTTCCATATTGTGCCCTTAATACCACAAAGTAGTTGCTTATAAAAACTCGACTCCTGGGGCCTCCCTAGTGGTGCAAGGAATTAAGTCTCAGAACTACGAAGCTCTCCGTGGCCACTACAGCACCTGTCAGGGAGCTGACCCACATGGCTCAGCAGACCTCTCCTGTCTCGCCCGCTGCTCCCCTCAGCAGTGGATTTCAGTAGATCTGCCTGTTCTGCTCCCCACTCTCTCTCCAGTGAATCCTCTCACCTCCCTCAACCCCCTCACCTCTGGCCTGTACCCCAGCTCTTGTATGCATAAATAAATAAATCTTTAAAACAAAAACAAACTCAACTTCTGTCACTGGGCTCTTATTTTCCCACAGAGGTTTTCTTCATCCAGGCGGGTTGTTGTCCAAGCAGTGCTCTTAGGTATTGTGCTGTCTTTGCAGGGCAGTGATAATCTTCATGGAGTGAGAACAGACATTTCCACATAATTGAGTGAGGGTCTTCAATTAATATTCTGTGAAGCTAAGGAAAAAAAAATTATCAAATTATCAGTTTTTTTCAAAAATGCCTTTGAGTAGAAGACAATGTATTTTGCTCAAAAAATTTTTTTAACATCAGTTTTGCTGTTAAGTATTATTATGAAATGATTTTATATTTAACACATACCAGATTGCTTTACTAATCAAATCAAACACAATAATAATAGCACATTGGTCTTTGTTATAGTTGCCATCACTGAAACCACCTTTTTCTTCACTAGTTATATTCCTTACTTGAATCGGATGTTTGAAAGTAGAAAATTATGAAAATAGGAAGTATGGAAACATAAGGGGGTGCATTCAGTGCCCACCATAGCAGCATGTTTCTTATATTGACCATTAAGATGACCTTTCATGATTTCCCTACTGGTATTTATTTATTTTTAAAAAGATTTATTTATTTTGATACAAGAACTGGGGCACAGGCCAGAGGCACAGGAGGGTGAGAGGATTCACTAGAGACAGAGCAGGGAACAGAACAGACAGATGGATGGAAACACACTGCTGAGGGGAGCAGCGGGCGAGTTAGGAGAGGTCTGCTGAGCCATGTGGGAATCTCCCTGGCTGGCTGGGAATTGAACAGGCGCTGCAGAGGCTGTGGACAGCTTCACAGCGCAGCACTCAACCTGCTGCACCACCAGGGAGGCCCTCCCTACCAGTATTTAAATCAACAATCAGCATGTTTATTTAATTAATTTATTTAAAAGATTTATTTTTTACTTATACAAGAACTGTGGAACAGGTCATAAGAGTGGGAGGGTGGGAGGATTCGCCAGAGACAGAGTGGGAAGCAGAACAGGCAGAAGGACCGAAGACACTGCTGAGGGTAGCAGCGGGCAAGTCAGGAGAGGTCTGCCGTGCCATGTGGGAATCTCCTTGGCTGGCTGGGAATTGAACAGGTGCTGCAGAGGCTGTGGACAGCTTCACAGTGCTGCGCTCAACCCGCTGTGCCACTGGAGAGGCCCATGACAATGTTATAAAATTTAAATGTGTGAGGACTGGAGGCCCTTCATTTTTAAATTTTTTGATCTTATTTATTTTATTGTTTTTAAAGATTTATTTATTTATTTATACAAGAACCGGGGTAAAGGCCAAATGTGCGGGAGGGTGAGAGGATTCTGCTGCACCTCCCCCTGCAGTGACCTTTAGGGCTAACCGGCCCTAGGTCCGGCTGGGCAACCAGCGTGCAGGGGAAGAACAGCAAAACCCTACCTGCTGCACCTCCCACCGCAGTGATCTTTAGGAATGGCTTTCGCCAAGGTCCCTAGATCCGGCTGGGCAACCAGCGGGGGGGGGGGGGGGGGGGGGGGGGCGGCGGAGAACAGCCTGAAGCAGAGGAAGTTCAGCCCGAAGTTCCCTGAAAAGGCAGAAGCTTAACAAAAGATAACGACCACCAAGAACCACTACAAGAATGCTAAAAATCTTATCCTGTCTTTCTAGAACTACAAACTTTAATCCCTTATCTGTCTTTCTAAACTTCCTTCTTTCTTCTGTAATGGTCATTGTTTGTTATGTAGATCACCTCCCTGATGGTGATAGACTGAGCCCACGAGCAAGCTAATTTCTTTGATATTTATTCCTGTGCTTTTGGAAAACATATATATACTGGTCACAAACTCAAAGAAAATTACACTCAGATTTTCAGTCTTGAAGTGTGTCTGTTTGTCATTTCTTTCACCGACGCCCTGACCACCCTGCACGCTTCTCTCAACCCTGAGGTGGCCTCATCGTCTACTGCTGTGCTGGTCCGTGGCAGATTCACCAGAGACAGAATGGGGAACAGAACAGGCAGATCGATGAAATACACTGCTGAGGGGCGCAGCGGGTGCAACAGGAGAGGTCTGCAGCGCCATATGGGATCCTGGTCGGCTGGCTGGGACCGAAGTGGTGCTGCGGAGGCTGCAGACAGCTTCACAGCATGGCGCTCAACCTCCTGCGCCACCAGGGAAGGCCCCCTTTATTTTTTAAAAAATATTTATGCATGCAAGAACTGGGGTGTAGGCCAGAGATGTGGAGGTAAGAGGATTCACCAGAGACAGAGTGGGAACAAAACAGGCAGGCTGACTGAAATACACTGCTGAGGGGAGCAGCAGGTGAGATAGGAGGGGTCTGCTGGGCTATTTGGGTCAGCTCCATGGCTGGCTATCAAACTTGTGCTGTAGTGGCTGTGGGATAACTTCATAGTGCTGTGACTTAGCACCCTTGCACCATCAGGAAGGCCCCTCAGTATGTGTGTAAAGTAAACTTGGTGTTCCTGAATAGCTTTTGCGATGGATTTCATTTTTCCAAAGTGCTTGAGACTTTTACATAACTTTCTTCCAAAAGCCTCTCTTCCTTTCATTTCTGAAGCATTGATTCTTGAGGTGATTAGATGCTAGTAGGAGTGATGATTATCAGTAACAATAATGCAAGTCACTTATCATGTCGTAGGAGCCATAATAGAGGCATAGCTGATGTGCTTTGGGAATTTCAAAGAGTAGAAATGACCTGCATTACCTGTATAAAGCCAAGTCTTTTGGAGGAAGTGACATTTAAAATTATACTTTACAGAATTGAATTAGGACATGTGGATTTCAGGGCAGGAAGAAGAAAATTATGTAGTAAAAGTGACTGATAAGATTAAAGGCATAGTAGAGAAGTATTGGTCATAGCTAGAATTTTAACTTGGCTGTTGAAAAGGTGTGATAAAGAAACAGAGGAAGGGCCTCCTCGGTGGCACGGCAGGTTGAGCGCAGCGCTGTGAAGCTGTCCACAGCATCTGCGGCGTAGGTTCGCTTCTCGGCGGGCAGGGAGACACCCACATGGCGCTGCAGACCTCTCCTGTCTCACCCGCTCCTCCCTTTAGTAGTGTATTTTGTCATCGGCCTGTTCTGTTCCCCCCTCTGTCTCTGGTGAGTCCTCTAAACCTCCTGCACATCTGGCCTGTACCCCAGCTCTTGTATAAATAAGTAAAATCTTAAAAAAAAGTAACAGAGGAAGAAATATGTTTGGAAAGGTAGCTTAAATACCTTAAATACTGGGTTAAGAAATTACCATTGTTCAGTTAGACCATTAGTGGAACCTCTTTAGAGTTTTGAGCAGTTACAAGGATAATCTGGACCTGTAGCATGTTAAATATATTTAAGCAAGGAAGTTGGTAGTAAGGAGCATCTTTGGAATCTGTTCCATCACTTGTTGAAACACGAAAACATTTTAAATCACATCTGGGTTTTTTGATTCTTAAATATTGAACTTTGTATGAAATTTTTATTCATTGATACTAAAATCAATCAAACTGAATTTTAGGAGAAAAGGCCAGACCCATGTTTTATCCATTAAGCATACATATAACAGTTACTCTTTTGTAAATACAGTGTTAGGCATTGTGGGTCTAAAAGTAAAAATGATATGATCCCAGCACTTTAGGTTTTTGTATTTTAACAGGAGGACAGAAGTTGACAAGAATTGAGAAATGTGAGCAACACCATGTGTTCAGGGGTTCCATGCTGTGTGGTAGTAGAGAGGACAATATAGGGGAGAGTTGGTTGAGGCTGGAAAGATAATGTAGATGGGAATCAGTTTGTATGTGACTTCCCTGACTTTTTCTCTTTGACAGGGGGCAGAACTTTTGAAGGTTACATGGCATGCCTGGTGACAGATTGTTCAAGTGCTGAGAAAGATTGCCTATAATATGCTTCTGTTGCTTCTAAAAGAAAGATACTAGGGAGTATTCTTTTAAAGGAAGAATTGATTGTCATTTCTTCAACTTATGTGGGTGAATAAACACAGGGTCATAGTTTAACATGCTAAAATATTGAGCATAATTGAAGCAAAGAGAAATATTTTTAGCTGCTTGCTGCCTCCAAAAAATCTTTTATTGGAACATTTGAAAGGAATCAACCTGTTTTTATTTCCATTTCTATTTGTGCCTATATAATGACACTCTTTTAAATTTTAATGTAGATTTTGATAATTATAAAATCCAGGATACTCTGAACTTTGTGCCACTTAACGGAAAATGCAGTGAGTTTTGTAATAATGTGGACTGGGCTGTCCTTACTGACTTTTGAGCGTATTGAATGAAGTGATTTTGAACCCATTACTTTTAGTCACTCTTCAGTTTGAAGAGCAAGAGAAAGAAACTCATCTTTTCTTTAGCTATTGCTGGTGCTTAAATGGGAAAAATGTTAGTGTTACCTGTATTTTATCCAAATTTGGCATGAGTATAAATATAGTATTGAAATTTTGATTTTTGTTGATTAGGCTTTTGGTTAATATTTTGAAAAACATTTTATCCACCCTCACACCATTGAACTAGGTGTTGTGAAACTTTTTCTTTTCTTTTTGAATCTTTTGACAATTTAAGAGACGAAAGATGGTTTCTTGGTAAGTAATTCCAGTTTTATTAAATGGCTCCTGACTCTCAGAACTGAGTTATTGCATAACAAGATGAGTCAGATGGTCCAAGAAATACTTTAGTTTTGTTGTTGTTGTTGTTGTTACCATAACTACAACACGTTGGCAAGAGAATGCTGTATTTTGTAGTTGTTATTTAACCTGACCCGTTAATTTAAAAAGAAAAAAGTTTCAGAACTTTGTAGCCAGTAGATTGTTTACATCACTAGGGGACCCCACAGTTTACTGTGTGACTCAACAGGACCCTCAGGGTTTCCCCCCAAGGGGTATGTGTGTGGGCATATGAGTGGGGTGCACTAAAGAGAATCTATGTAAGATTGATGAGTGCTGTGTTTACTAGATGGGACCTTTAAATTCTGGGCTTATGAACAAAGATTTCAAAAAGCCTTTGACTTTTTTTTAGCAAGTAACTAAATTAATTCCTGGAGACATGGCCCTTAAAATAAAAGATTCTCTTATTTGTTAGTGGTCATTATATGCAGGTAAATTAGAAGTATCCGATATAGGAGTTTGGAATAATTAATTACAAAATTAAAAAAAATAATTTTTGCATGTCAGGAGAAACTAGCAAACAATTTTACTATTTTTAATTCAAAAATATTTGCCTCTCCATACTTTCCTTTTGTCATTGATTTGGAAGCAATTCAAAGGTAAAAGCTCCTGATTTGTTTTCACATATTTTGGTGGTCATCCTTTCCCTCCCTCCCTCCCTCTTTATTTCCCTTGCAGCCCCTCCTCCCAGCCATTTTCAGTCCAGTGGTCCTGCCATCCCAGTGAAAGGGAATTGGTGGGAAGGAAACCTGCTTGGTTTGTTGAAGTAGAGTGGGAACTGAAAAACTAAAAGTTCATCAGACCATGCAAATTATGAGACCAGTAGGCTTTATGCTTTACTTATAAAATGACTTTTCTTGCAACACTGGGTTTGTTTTTAGATTTTAGTACTGAGATTTCAGTTGACAATAGTAGTTACCTTTTTCTTTTTGGGTAGCCATCTCTGATTGCCATAGCAACATCCCAGAAGACAATCTACTTGATATAATGGCACCATGTCAGGGAGTTGCTTTGAGCATAATTCTTGACTTTCTGAGATTGTGCTGGGATTTTTAGTTTCAGAAGGAAGAGGATAATGTATATTCTAATTCTGAGTGCTTTCTGGGTTAATTTAGTTATACACTAGAAAAAAGACTATGGGGCCTCCCTGGTGGTGCAAGGGGTTAAGCATAGCACTGTGAAGGTATCCGCAGCCCCTGCAGCACAAGTTCGAGCCCTGGCCAGGGAGCTACCTGCATGGCGCAGCAGATCTCTCCTGACTCGCCTGCACCCCAGTTCTTGTATGCATAAATAAATAAATCCTTAAAAAAGAAAAGACTGTATTTTTAGTAATCACTTGCGATTCCTGATATAATCTTAATTGAATTGTTGTTACGTATAATTTCATAATTACATTGATAAACATTTGACTTTGTTTTCTGTACATGTGTATTGCTTAGAGTAGCATAGGTTAGTTTTTTAATTTTTAATCTTTTTTGGTTATTAGAGCTGCAGGAGACTAGCTGTTGAACACTGTTGAATGTTGAATTCTATTACTAGATTGGGAGAGTAGATTTGATTTAACTTGCTTCATATGTACTGTATATATGGATGGAGTAACTATCTGTAAATTTGTGGCCTTTAAGAAACAACCTCTGTAGTCTAAAGGGCAGTTTATAAGAAGTATTGCTATTGTATACCTTGATGAAAAGACCAAAGAAAATTTGGAATTTAATTCTTTGATACTCAGAAGTTTTGATGATTTTTACATGAGAGAACTTAACTATTCCTGAGTTGTGTTTGTTCAAAGAGGAAAATAATAATAGAAGCAAGTTCAATCATTTATAAAAATTAACTTAATTATCATTATTAAACAATTAGTGACAATCTCATGGGTTTCTGAGAGGATGTTATATGCAAACTTTAAAATTCAATTACATAGGAATATGTAACTGAATCTGGTAGATTTGGTTTCCTCAAAGAAAATTTTATACATATAATTTAATAAACTCTTCAAAACTTTTTCATTATTTCAGCTTATTCTAGTAATTTACTGAACTACACTATATTTCTCGTCACATGTTGCATTATCATTTTCTTAAGAATATGTCACAATACTATTAAAAATATACTTCCTTAACACAAAACAAAAATTTAAAGCTGAATATGATAAAAGATTAAATATGAAATAGGGAGTAGGTGTAATTGAGAAGGGAATTTTTTAAATTAAGTATAGATTGGCTGTATGGGATCTGTAATGAATAATTATTTATGGGAATTTCCTAGATTCATTTTTCTATTTTGTCACTTAATCTTTCTTGTGTATCTTAAAAATTATTTTTTAATTCCCAAATTCAGTGGTATTGAAATTTAAATAAAGCGATATCAGGATATGCCTTTCAGTATTTATAAGTCTTTGTGGCTAATACTAAAAAAGATGTACTTCAAGAAAAGTTCTTTTTCTCTGAGTCATGCCTCTAAGTCAGTCACTCTTCTTTCTACCTTATTGCTACCTTTAGCATTGAAGTATCAGTGACTTTGACTCTAGCGCTGCACTGTTCGACATAGTAGCCACTTAATACTAGCCACTCAGCTACTTGAAATGAAATGAAAAATTCAGGTCTAACTTAGTCAGTGGGCACATTTAATTTGCTCTGTGTAGCTAAGCTACCCTCTTGGACAATGTAGATACAAAACATTTCCATTGCCATGGGAAGTTCTGTTAGACGGTGCTGGTCTAGGGAGGAGAAAAAAAACAGTGGCTTAGAAATGACAGAAAGGCTCCATCTTAAGGAATAGGCACTAAAGGTGTTTTAAACAGAATACCATTTAGCAGGACAGTGGTAGAAAGTTTTCTTCATCTGTCTTCATCTTCTTCATCTGTTAAGTTTTCCCCAAAACCTCCTTTTGTCCCTTCTCTCCTTCACTTCTCATCTTACTTTTTGAGAGGGTGGTGAATTCATTTATTATGGTAGGGAAACTGATTTTCTTGATGGTTTTCCTATGCTTGTCTAGTTGACAGCTTCAGGTGGTAAAACTGAGTATGCTTTTCACTCTACTTTTAAATATGATTTATGTTGATCTCCTGACGAGCTTTTATTTATAAATGCAACTCCAATTCCATTAGTTTTATTTAGGCTTATTTATTCATTCTCCCGATAGCTTACTATTTACATTTTTTCTAACTCAGGCCGGGTTTGTTTAGACTTATTATGGGACAGCTCTGCTGTATGCTAAAATAAATGTGTTAGATTAATTGTGTCAAGTTTTTGATTTTAGAATTCTTGGTTGCTTTT
Organism: Talpa europaea; assembly: GCF_964194135.1. Classification (NCBI taxonomy): domain Eukaryota; kingdom Metazoa; phylum Chordata; class Mammalia; order Eulipotyphla; family Talpidae; genus Talpa; species Talpa europaea. The sequence goes on along the minus strand of NC_140082.1, from coordinate 8,870,064 downwards.
TGTAATGTGTTGTGCAATGAATGTGAGGTGCTATTACAGGACATAGCATATTCCTTGAATGACCCGTGGTTAGGTTTTAGGGCTGTGTGATACCCTTATAAAAATATCCTACAAGTATATGATTGACTCAGGGTTATTTTATTTTGGAGAGGTGTTACAAGAAATTTTCGAAGATACAGTATTTATTCCATGAAATAGGGCAGTTCATTTAAAAAAACATTAAATGCGGGCCTCCCCTGGTGGTGCAGCGGTTGAGTGCTGGGTTGCGAAGCTGCCCACAGCCTCTGCAGCGCCGGTTTGATCCCCGGTCACCGACAAGGGTCCCACATGGCATGACAGACCTCTCCTGCCACGCCCGCTCCTCCCCTCAGCAGTGTATTTCGTCACTCTGCCTGTTCTGTTCCCCGCTCTGGCTCTGGTGAATTCTCTCACCCTCCTACGCTTCTGACTGTACCCAGTGCTTGTATAAATAAATAAATCTTTTAAAAAAATTAAAAAAAAATTAAATGCTCTTACAGGGTTAAGAGAAGTAAGACTATTACACCAGTTTTTGATTTCCTTTAGGAATGTAAAGGTGGCAGCATTTCAGAGCAGTTCACTTTCCTTGAAAGTAGTTGAAGATCCAGATATGCAATCCAACTTACAATCTCTCCTGAAATGACTTCATTGAAGAATTTTTTTTTTTTTTTTTTTTTTTGCGGGGGGACCCTCGCCGGTGGCTGGGGATCGAACTGGCGCTGCAGAGGCTGCGGGCAGCCCCGCAACCCAGCGCTCAACTGGTGCGCCACCAGGGGAGGCCCTCATTGAAGATTTTGATCCCTTGAATGGAGGCTAGAGACTGTGTACATACTACTGATGATTGGTGATCATTTTAGGGAGCATCTGCTCACTAACCAAACTCACGAGACTTATTCTTTAGATTAAAACTATCTTCCTTTTCTCCCCTAGTGCCATATCTCATGTGTAATGTCTGATTGCAACAGGAAGGGAAGACTGTTGATTCAGTCCTCACTCATATTTGCTTTATATAGTTTATGACAATTGACAGTACATAACCTTACCAAAATTTAGGAAGGAATCTAGTAATAATCCATGTCTTTAGTTGCAAGTGGTGATGAGAAGAGGCCTCATCCTATTTGAGTGTCACTGAAAAGAAGCTAGGACAAAAGAGGTAAAAAACTGAATTGGAAAAATTTTGTTTACATCTTTTTGAAGTGCCATCTCATTTCTCATGCACTATCAGAACGCACAATTGTTGGCGGTTTGAAGTGCTTCAATGAGGGCAGAACTCTAGAAAGAAGAGGTGAATGTCAAATCTAACTTCTCTCTCCCTGTACTGGTATCTTTGCTCTTAGTATCACTGCTCTCTCAGTTCTGATTAGAGTTTGGCAGCAATATGAGTATTTTCTCTATGCCCCAAAAGGCAAATTCCATGTGTAATGGGTAACTGTAGGTAGTCATTTGCAGCTGATGGGAGGAGAGGATGCCATTAAGTGTGTTTGTGAGTGATTGCCGACACCACCAATAACACTTTTTTTGGGGGGGTGGGCAGTGCAACAGTATTATTCCCAGTTATTCATCCATTTTATACATTTTTAAAGGATCATGTCCTGTCTTCTCCCAATTTGGGTTAGATTCTGGCTGGGTTAATTTATCAAAGTCAGATAGCAAACTGGAGTTTGTCTTGTATATAAGACAAGGAAAGTTTAGGTTGAAGATCAGGAGCCAGGTAGAGAGAATGCAATGGTTAGAAATAAAACAGAAGTAGATCAAAGAAGTCATACAAAATAGCGAGCAAGAGCAAGGGAATGAGGCAAGATTCTAATTTAAAAGCCAGGGCAGAATCAAACACCAGGACACATACTAGGGTGAGGGAGTCGGTTCAAGATTGTTTATTGTTTTTAGTTTTTTTTTGAGAATTAAGAGTTTATTTACAAAGGCAAGTATCAGAGAAGTGAGAAAGTGAGAGGGAGAGAGTGGGTTAATTGGACAGCAGTCAAATACCATCCGTCCAACTAATGAGAGATACCAGAGAACAGGTCAAGGTACATAAACGGGAAAACGGGAAGCAGTTTGGATAGAAGTTGGATAGAAGTTTATAATTTGTAGGAATCAGAATATCTGTCTACACTGAAAAAAGAGGACTATCGAAGACTGGGTAGCAGCCACCTGCAGCAGAGCTACTGAGAATGTAGTCTTTCCTTGCCAGGGAAGTTCTTACCAGGTCTTCCTAGGCTGTAGCTTACTCCCAGATGATAGCAAACACAGAATGAAGCAACTCACTTTACATCTGGCAGCTCATGACTTCTGAGCAGCTGGTCTAAATCCCTGGAGTTTTATGGTAAGTTAGGTTCTGTTAAGTTCTCTCTCAAAGTAGATAGATTTATAGATTTTGGTCTATAAAGTCTTAATTTGCTTGTACGCGGAAACTTTGAGGTGACTTTTGGAAACTCATCCCTATATTTTGTGATATGGCACACCATTGACATTTGAAAGGGATGCATCTTAAATCTTTCCAAAAGGCCCATTTTTTCCCCTAAGTATCATTATAATAATTTTCCTCAATAAAACTTAATTTTTGCCGTGGCTTCTCTACTCACCAAACATATTTTTGCGGATGGCTTTTCTTTATTTCTGAGTCTGAATGATCCCCAGTGACTTTCTTTGAATTTTTGTCTGACTAGTCATGGCCTTAAAACTTCTTCACTTTCACCACCAATCCTAGCAATTGGCTTTTTATTTTTATGTCCATTTCTTATAAAAAATAAATTTTAAAACAATAGTTTCAGAAATGTTACTGTGTTTCTGGCAACAAGTGAAGAAAAATAAACAAAAAATTGCCAGTGACCCACTGACAGTGTTCATAGACTGCTGCTTTTCACTAGCCTACTGTGCCAGCAGTTCACTTTCAGCTAAACTGCAGAATTTCGGTTTACTGCTCTCACTGGCTCTTTCTTGCCTCTTGGCAGCTGAAATTTCTGAACACTTTAAAACTCTCAGTGCTAAGGATCACCTCTGTATTCTTCCTTTCATTTGCAGTTTGTCTTTGAGAAAATTAAAAGCATCTTATTTGTCAAGTAACACTTATGTAATAATTGGGTTGTGGGGGTTTTATAATTCTAACCATGTTAAATAAAATTCTTTAAACAAGCAGGGGAATCAAACAGCATGTATTTCTGTATCTGACTTTCTTGTCGGTTTTCTGGTACGTCTTCCTTTAGAACTTCTCAGAGGTAACATTTTAGATGTTATCGTTGGGCTAGGCCAGTATTTAATTCTGGGGATAAGTGTAGTGATATAATTCTTTGGCATTTTGTTTATATGGAAACATGTGTTTGGGTCTTTTGGGTTATTATCTACTTTTCTTATTTGGAAATTTCACTAGTTCATAAATAAATACAGCAGTCGTCATATGTTGGTGTACAACTTGACCCACTCCCATTATTCCCAACCCATTTTTCATATAAATACACTTAGTAACATGAATTTAATTGCCCATGGAAGCAAGAAAGTAAACACGATTGTTTGTATTCTTATTAAGGAGAAGCTAAGTATTTATTGGGATTTCTAGCATACCTTTAAAAACATAGTGAATCTCTTGTGTTATTTGCCTTTGAGAATATGGAGATCAATTTTAGTACTGCATTTGAAAAGCCATATTGTTTGCTTACTACTTCAGTGGTATAATGGAAAATTCTACCTGATGTAGAAGAATTTTGATGTTTAGAGTGTTTATTACGAATTTTATTGAATCAGCTCATTTTGAAATTATTTTGGTGGAATAAAATTGTGTTTGTGAAATAAATACCAAGACTTTTGTTTCCTCCTTCCTTTAACTTTTGCTGCTGAAAACTTGAATATCTGTAATTTTCAAGTTCTAAAATTTCTTTCAAAGTTTGTTTTTAAACATTACATACCATAATGCTGGCTCTCTTGATGCACTGGTTATATGAACTTTTATCCATCCAACCATCATTGTCTATGATCCCTATGATATAACAATTTTTATTAGTGGGATTTCCTTAGTTATAATGTCAGGCTTTCAAGGTCCTAACATTTTTAACTTTTATTTTTCTCAGTTCTGATTGAAAAAATTGATCAATTTTAGTATAAATTTTGACACTTAATCAAGAAATGCATCATTATTTTACCCATTCTTTGAACTGTGTTGAGACGTAACTAACTTTTATGGGTAGTACCACACCATCCATGCTACTAGAAAAGTAATTCCAGGTATCTGTAATTAGCCTGCATATAGCCTATTAGTGCATCTGTTGCAGAAGTTTCTGTAAAACAAACTCATTTTACTGTTAAATTCCATTTTAAAATGATAGTCATAAATTTTATAGCATGTTACAACTTTAATGGACCGTTTATTTTGTACATCATTTGCAAATGGTTATTAGCAAAACCTGCTTGTAAATCCAAATCTTACTTGGAACCCTTACATCTTACATGTAAAATGTAAAACAAATCATACATAAAGTGATAAAAGCTGTTACTGTTTCTCCTGGAAGGTGTGTGAAGAGACTTGACCTGAGGCCGGAGAGGCACTTGCACAAAGCCTGCAGAGGAGTGTACTTGGAAGTCCCCTCCAATTTTTCCCCTTGTAAAAACTCAGACTAAAGATCCTGCATACATTTCTGTGAAAAGCAATCATGAAATAAATCAGAAAAGTTTTAGCAAAGTCCGTTCCTCCGGTTTTCAAGTATGGCTACCATTGGGTCAAAAACAGCTGTGCTTTTGTGAAATTTTGTTACTTTTCTTCCTCATTTTGTAAGATATTCTTATATTTTTGAGAGTCTTCAAACTTATTTACTCCTAAGCCTTTTCTGAGAGGGAATTTTTAATTTTCCTGAGGCATTAGTATTGCCTTATTGAGAAGGACTTGAGTGAGTCTGTGGGCAGATATTGGTTAAAGAACCCAGTAGGCTGTGGGGGTGCTTAGGGGTTTGTGGTTATTAGGGGAGCTGAGGGTTTACTTGTGTGCTGTGTCCTGGGGCAGTTTGGAAATGAGTAAACCAGGGCATAAAGACGTGAAGTGACTTGCTCAGTTTGTTGGTGCCAGAGCCAGAATCTCAGCCTGATCCATAAGGCTGTTCTGCCTTTTCCATGGAGCACTTTGGCCTCAGACTGTTATCTGGATAACTATAGTATTTGAGAAGATACAGTGCTATGTTCCTCAAGTAGATGACATTTCATCCTTATATGCAAGGCTTAGGTCCTATAAATTGGTATTTATCTTTTAAAAAATCTTAAGCTGTGTAAAGTGATTCTGCTTTGAATGAAGGGCACTGATATGTGCCAAAATCATTATTGAGCTTTTCTAGTCATTATTTTCTTGAAATTGAAATGAAATTTTCTGAACACAGCCTTACTGAATATGGATTTCAGAGCCATAATAATGCTTCTTGCCTCTGCAGATTTTGAATTGATCTGAGTTTGGCAATGAATATGTGTGTGTTATTTCAGGAATTTTGCACATGCCCTGCTTTAAACCACTGATTATTTTTGTAAAATGCTGTTGTGTAGATTTGGCTCATTCCATTGACGCTGAACTCATCAGATGGCTATATTGTCTTCTAGGAATGTGAGTAGAATTGATTAAATGGCATAGGCAACAACATCTGTTTTGTGAAGTATAAAGCTAGTCTAGTTTCCTAAAACTTTAAATTTCCAAATTTTCAGCTTTCAAAGAGAATATAGAATATATTTCTTTCATTCTGTAAAAAGATTTCCAGAGTTTTGATGCTAGCTTGTTTTAATTTTACTGTTAATCTAATTCTTCTTATAACTTTTCTTACTGTACTGTTCTTTTAAGGAAGATTAACATTAGAATTGTTGGATATTTAACAGTTTTAGAAGAGTGGCTTTTAACTTTAAGTCATTTGTCTGTTGAAGATTTTTAGAAAGCTTTGAGTGGTCTCCAGCAAAAAGCACCTGTTTATGAACTTGTATATAAACAGTTGATGGGGGTTGTGTTCCCGGGCAGACCCCTTGACATCAGTTGCCTCTTGATTGGGATCCTCTGCTTCATGTGTGTTACAGAGAACATTGAAAACGCTGGTGACCAATGAGCTGAGTTAGTTCATTATATAGATTTTAGATTTGTAGACCATTTGAATCAGTTTTTAAAGTAATATGTTTTATGGTGTTGATCTATACATGTGTAATTTTTTGTTTTTCCCATCTTGTCTATTTCTATTCCTTTTTCCCATATCTTTGGAAGTTTTTTTCAGGGAAGGAGAAACATATTCACCAGGGTTTCTAGATTTATTACCACAGCCCTTATTTGTTTGGATATATTTGATCACCAAAATTTTACGTGCTAGATGATATGGTATATAAATAAAAATATGCTTACCTGATTGCATCTTGGAGAGATTATTTCATCTATACATTTTGTTTATAATATTTCAAAATGATATTTTCAATCTGGGATATGGTACTTTAGAGAAAATGGAGACTTAGGTAGAGTAGATGCTATCATATGACCAGCTGCTGGTTTCATCCATCAGACCTGGGGCTGTGTATTAACTTTGGTTGATTTGAGTAGTCTTTGTTTTCAGGTGATTTTACAACCTGGAATCTTACCAGTGACTTCATGGATATTTGCTCATTAATCTTGAGGCTAATGGTTCGTATTTATAATCTCCTGTCTTTAAGAGTCTTTATATTTTGAACTCATAGGATGAGCCCATTTGCATTCCCCCACCTTTATTTATTTGTTTGTTTATTTTTCCTCTCCCCTCTTTAAGTATAGCAACAGCTGTCATCGTCTTCACTGTGCAGGGACTTTTATGAAACTTTATTCCATCCCTTTATGTAAAAATTTTAACTTACTGACTAGTGTTCTTTGATTTCATCAATTATTTTAATCATTGAAATATTTCATATTTATTGATAGGAAATTGGTGTTCTTTGAGGATACTGTCTTTGAAGTGTGCTTCATGTATATCAATTGTACTTTCATAGGTTCTGTGCACTGGAAATGTTAGCTCATGGTCTTTCTTTACCTCCTAGTGAACTATATGCTTATCGAATAGAGTCTCCACACGTATTTTTGGCAATGTAACAAAGTAATTCAACAAACTGAACAATTTATAGTTGTGAAATTCCCAAGAGCTTTATAATTTTGACCTGAGAAGATAATTTTTTTAACCTGTTTCTCTTGATACCTTAAATTATTTTGAACTACAAAGGGTGTTTTAATAATAGGTGTGATAATGTATTGTGAATATAATATCTTGATTTAGCATCATTTATGCTGTATGGTGAGAAAGGCAACTAAAGTTATGTTAAATTGTTAGCATTGTAAAAATTCCAAAAATGCTTTGGAAATGTTAAATGACTCCTATGTGGATAGTATTATTTTTTTCTTGCCCTAACAAGAAAGTGAGACACTTGAGAAAGGAAGGGTATTAATGTCATTTCACCAAACAAATCTTAAATTGGTAAATGAATTTACTTACAGGTAATTTTTTTTTTAGTCAGCTAATTAAAATATTTTTTCCTCATTTCAATCATGGCAAAGTAGTCTAAATTATATTATTGGTTTTAAATTATATTTAAATTATATTACTAGAAAACATAATCCAGGATAGAAAATGCTCACATAATCTTTGACTTGATAGTAATTTCTCAGGATCTTTGAATCAATGCCCTTTACTGTATGGAGGTATTAATTTTAATTGATTGATTTCTTAAATGTTGGAGGTATGATGCTAAGGCCATGCATTTCCTTGTTTGGGAATGGTGGTAGAAGAAAGTAGGATTTGATCCTGGATCAAAATGCTGTATTTTTCCTGGTACAGGTCTAAATTAAAAAAAAGAATTGTGTTTAAAAGGTATGGAGTCGGCCTCCCTTGGTGGCGCAGGCGGTTGAGCGCCACGCTGTGAAGCTGTCCGCAGCCTCTGCAGTGCCAGTTTGATCCCGGCCGGCTGGCGAGGGTCCCACATTGCGTGGCAGACCTCTCCTGTCTTGGTTGCTGCTCCCCTCAGCAGTGTATTTCAGTCAGTCTACATGTTCTGTTCCCCGCTCTGTCTCTGGTGAATCCTCTCACCCTCCTGCAAATCTGGCCTGTACCTCGGTTCTTGTATAATAAAATAAATTAAAAAAAAATAAATAAAAGGCATGGAGCCTCAGTCTTAAAATGTGATAATTGTTAAACCAAATGGGAACTGTTTTCCTGGAAGTGTTTTAGGGTAATCAGTTGCTAATACTTTCACTCTTAGTATTGATAAAAGTAGAAATTTAGGTGTTTCATTAAAAAGTATTTCCAAATAGATAATGTTTAAAAGTCAGGTGATAAACTTCCGTAGACCTCATGGGAGACATAATTTAGTACTCCTAAATCGGGACTTAGTGTTTCCTGTTAGTGAGGATATTGCTAGAGGAAGCTATTTGGCATAAAAATAAAGTGTATGTGAAGCCTGTATCACTTTTGTGTAAACTCTCTTCTTGATTTTCTTAAACAGAAAAGGCTGAGGCTATGCTTACAGAGTCTGTTAAAATCAAAAATTTATTGTGTAGAATAAGATGTTTTTCTGGGCCTCCCTGGTGGTGTAGGCGGTTGAGCACTGCGCTGTGAAGCTGTCTGCAGACTCTGCAGACCTGGTTTGATCCTGGCCGGCCGGCTGGCGAGAATTCCACATGGCGAAGCAGACCTCTCCTGTCTCGCCCGCTGCTCCCCTTAGCAGTGTATTTCCTCAGCCTGCCCGTTCTGTTCCCCGCTCTGTTTCTGGTGAATCCTTTCACCTTCCTGTGCATCTGGCCTGTACCTGGTTCTAGTATAAATAAATTAATCTTTAAAAAATAATGTTTTTCTGGCTGGCTCTTGTATAAAATGGTTCCAACCTCTCATGTAATAGCTGATATAGGACAGAAGAAAGATAAGAAAGACATACAGGGCTGGAGAGTGAAGGGAATCATGGAGGTGGCCAGTATCAGATGCTCTTAGCAGAGAGAAAGAACAGCAGATAAGATGATAGCCATTATCCCGAGTGGATCAGACCATAACCTATACGTTATAGCCCCTAATCAGTGTGTCATGCTGTACACGTATACATTTTAGGCCCTGGTAGGGTAGACTGGATAGGAATTGGTGTTTAATTAAAGAGGGGAAAAACATCAACTTTGTGTAACTGTACTTAACTCTCAAAGTCTTTGTTCCTTTGCATCTCTGTCTTTATTGAGAACTATAGCTATAATTCATTGTACCAGTTTTCTTAAAGTGTATTCATGCATTCAGTTTTTACTATTCATCAGTTTTTGTGTGCATATTATGTGTAGGGCAGGTGGTAAGAGCTCTGACTGTAAGAAGTGTTTCTGGAGACCCCACTTTGAAGGACTTCTTAGCCTAGAGGAGAAGGTGTTGGCAGGGTCAGAGACACTAAGGAGAGGTGACTTTAAACCTCTCAGTTATGCAACAGTTACTAATATATGAGATGTTTTCTAGTTGAAATACTATGAACCCTCGGAGTGAAGTTAACAGACCAGTTTAAATGTGAAGAGGCAGCTCTAACGTTCCATATGGGACCATAGAAAACCAATTTTTTCTATTTGGTTATTGATGAGAATTTTGTAAAGGTCAATGTAACAGCTGCCTTTAAAGGAGGATTTTAGTGGTGGGAGAGTAAGGAAAGAGAAAATATTCAAAGAAGACAACTTAAGAAAGGCATGTGTTTTTTGTTTCAAGAATTTTATGTTAGCAGTGGAGGAAAGGGCAGATTGAGGCCAGGTTGTGATACAAGATTGATGGTACTGTTCAGCCTAAGTAGGAGAAAAGAGAAATGTTAAAAAAAAATGTTTTTACATTTTATTCTTTAGTAATTTTTTTTCTTTTTTACATTCAGTAAAAAGTTACTGGTTTCTTGGAGAGTGGAAGGAAAGTAACAAATAACAGTCATTGCTTGCTCATCTGCTGTACCTTACTTAAATAAACTCTACTGGTGATAATTTTTTTTTTAATAAAATCCCCTCCCCCCTTTTAAAAGATTTATTTATTGATACAAGAACCGGGGTACAGGCCAGATGTGTGGGAGGGTGAGCGGATTCACCAGAGACAGAGCAAGGAACAGAACAGGCAGACTGACTGAAATACACTGCTGAGGGGAGCAGCAGGTGAGACAGGAGAGGTCTGCTGCACCATGTGGGTTGCTCTGCGGCCGGCGGGGATGGAACCGGCACTGCAGAGGCTGTGGACAGCCTCACAGTGCTGCGCTCAACCGCCTGCACCACCGGGGAGGCCCGATATTTCATATTGTTAATGAGCTTTGACTCCATAGACATTTTCTAAGTAACTGTTCTCTTTTGTAAATATTTCTTATTGAAGAGACGCTTTTATGTGAACATGTTCATGTATATATGTACACACACATTTATTTGCCTTTCTGTAAAAGAGGATGGATTGCTGGGTGGTCAGTGCCAATTTGAAGTGTTATGCTCCTCTGATTAAAAAATCATAAAGTGTTGCCTTCTAATTTTCATGATTTTAGCTAGCAGCTGGTGAGTTACTGCTTTTGAAAAATTTGGAGTGCCCATTTTTGTCCCAGAAGAACATCTTTTTGATGAAAAGAGTAGTGGTTGTGTTAAATGACTGAAGAATGGAGAAAAAGATAAAGCAGAGAGCAGAGATAAGAGTTCCTTATGGCAGTAAGCCAAAGGCCTACTGACATGTACAGATAACTGAAGAAACCAAGTGGTGTGTTTCTCCTGCTGTCAGATGGCTGATGCCTGAACTGAACTGGTTAGCCAGACTAGCCTTTCTGTTGTGTACACAGTTCTATTTTGCAGGCTGTATTTTCATCCACTCGATTAGTGCAATTTTATGGATCACCTGGATAGAAATTTAGGCTAAAGTAAAATGAATATGTTGTTTACACTAGCAAAGAACTTATTTTGTCTTCATGGGGACATTGACTTGATATTCTCTCTCTAATTTCAGACGTTGTGTGGTTTCTTTTCAGATTACTAATATATCTTTGAAAAATTCCTGAGATAATGTTCCCATCAAAATAAATGATTGCTATGGATGGTTGCTTGAAGCCCATAGTACTAAAATTAATGCTCTTATATTAATCCACTAATCCTAAAACAAAAAATCTAGTTCAGATAAAGCCATCAGATTCTTCAGCCACATAGACATACTTGAACTATCTGAAAGAGTTAAAGCTTCCTCATATAAATGCAACCTGAATTTTTAATTTAGGGGGGAAAAGCTAATAGATAATAAAAATATAAATCTTACGATGTTACATAAACTTTAGCTGATTTGCCTTAAAGAGGGGAAATGCAATTCGTAAAGGAGAAATGCAAAAGGAGACTGGTTCCTTGAATACCAGTTTAGGTGGGATAAAACTTATTGTAAGTTGTTTATTATAAGACAATTCACAAATCTTGCTGTTTTTAGTAATTTCGATGATGGGCTAATAATGTCTTTTGACAAGGATAGCAGTAAGCTAAAAGCATAATCAGCTGACTGAATTTTCCTTTTTTACCTCTTGTCTGAGGTGGTAAAAATTATTAATAGTTTGGATATATTCTTCTTTCCTTTATTTTCCTTTTGATACTTCCCATGGTGATTTGCAATAATTGGGCTTTAAAATTTTGATGCTTTTTACATTTCATACTTAAATTAGATTTAGGTTTCCTTGCCTTTAAAATTCTCAATTTTAAATTTCAAAGTTAAGAACAGATACATGTTTAGGTTCAGAATTTGACTAGTGTTTTGTCAGTGGATCTTTGAGGGTACCACTGCACTTTTCAAACATTAAATAGTGATTAGAAGATAGAATTTTTCTGAGGTATTTGACACAAAATGACTGTTTCTTGACTAAACTGAGCTGTGATTTTCAAGGTAGCAACAGAAATATGCTAGGAGAGGAAAGCCTCTTATATTTTCATTGACAAGGTTAAGTTATGTTGTTTTTGTGTATTTAAAACAGTATACTATGGGGCCTCTCCGGTGGCACAGCGGTTGAGCGCTGCCCACAACCTCTGTAGTGCCGGTTTGATCCCCGGCTGCTCCCTGGCCACTGGAGGAGGGTCCCATATGTCGCGCAGACCTCTTCTGCCGCCCGCTGCTCCCCTCAGCAGTGTATTTCGGTCCTTCTGCCTGCTCTGCTCCCCGCTCTGGCTCTGGTGAATTCTCTCACCCTCCCGCGCTTCTGACCGTACTCAGTGCTTGTATAAATAAATAAAAATAAAATCTTAAAAAAAAAAATAAAACAGTATACTATGTCACAATTTATGTTGAAATTAAAACAAACGAACTTTAAAAAACATGGTGTGCTAAGTTTTGATGAATCAGTATAACAAAAAGTATCACATTATTTGACATGTTGCTCAAATGATTGTTTTGGATTGCTTCCTTAAAAAAGAAAATGCCTAGAAGCTGTTGATGTAAAGCATATGTTGTATAATAAAGAGGAATGTACTTTAATTCAGATATGATGTAGTGAGCAGTTTTCTGTATTCACAAGCTTTGTACTTAATAAAAATGAGTAGAATTGAAAACCATTTCAAAGAATTACTTCTTTATGAATTTACCTCACAAATTGAAGTTTAAAAATTAATACCAACTCATGATAAAAGCTATCAGAAAATTGGGCCTCCCTGGTGGTGCAGCGGGTTGAGCACTGCACGATGAAGCTGTCCACAGCCTCTGCAGTGCGGTTTCGATCCTGGCCAGCAGGCAAGAATCCCACATGGTGCAGCAGACCTCTCCTGTCGTGCCCGCCGCTCCCCTCAGCAGTGTATTTCTGTCATCTGCCTGTTCTGTTCCCTGCTCTGTCTCTGGTGAATCCTCTCACCCTTCCGTGCCTCTGACCTGCCCTAGCTTTTGTATAAAAATGAATAAATCTTAAAAAAAAAAAAGCTATCAGAAAAACAGTAATGGGAGAATTTCCTCAACTTGATAAAGAACATTGACAAAAACCTATAGCTAGTACATTTAATGATGAAAGACAATTCTTTACCCCTAAGATTGGATCTGCTATTACCATTCTTATTCAATATAATTTTGAAGTTTTAGCCAGTGCAGTAAGACAAGGGAAAAAAAAAAAAAAAAAAAAAGGACATACAAACCAGAAAGAAATAAAACTGTTCCTATGCAGATAACCTGATTTTGTAGAAAATTTCAGTGATTCAGTCTCCCTCCCTCCATTCCTGGTGCCTTTCTCTTCTCCCCCCATTACCCCCCCCCCAAATAAAAAAGAAAACAACACTATAAATTGCTCAAAAAATACTTAAGGTGTAAATCTAGCCAAACATATTTAGATCTCATATGCTTAAAACCCATATGCCTTTTCAACCATTGTTAGTGGTTATGTATATAATAGCTATGTATATAGCTATTATATAGCTATATGTATATAGCTATTATATAGCTATGTATATAGCTATGTATAGGCAAAAAAAGAAAAAGTGTCTTGATCTACATTTTACAAAAATTAACTCAAAATTATTCATATTTTGAATGTAAATTGTAAAACTTTTATTAAAAAAATGAGATGTGTGTCTGTGTGTGAAAAAATTTTTAGGATCTGAGACTAGGTAGAGTTCTTAGACATGAAAACAAAAGGTATAGTTTATAAAAGGAAAAGTTGATAACTTGATTATTAAAAATAATGACAACATCAGATGCTCAGAGTGGATGTAGAGAAGCTAGATCATTTCTGTGTTGGTGTTACTGAACAATGGTACAACCACTATAGAATACAGTCTGATAATTTCTTAAAAAATGAAACATACAACTGCCAGGTAAATTAGTAATTGAATTCTTAGAATTTATTCCATAGAAATGAAGGCATGTGTTCACACAAAAATCTGTGTTCCAGAGTTAATAGCAACTTTGTTTATGTATGCCCCAAATTGGACATGCCCCAAATATCTTTCAGCAGGTGAAAGGTAAAACAAATTGTGATAAACTTTATATAACATAAAACATATAATCCCTGGTGGCTCAGGGGTTAAAGACAGCGCTATCAAACTGTCCCCCACTACAGCACAGCACAAGCTGGCCAGGGAGCAACCCACATGGCACAGCAGACCTCTCCTGTCTTACGCTCCCCTCAGTAGTATATTGCAGTTGATCTGCCTGTTCTGTTCCCTACTCTTTCTAGTGAATCCTCTCAGCACCTGCACCTCTGGCTTATACCCCAGTTCTTGTATCCATAAATAAATAAATCTTAAAAATATAAAGTTTAAATATAATTTATGGTATATGTATACATATGTAATTATATAACAATGACATTCTACTGGTTAATAAAAAAGGAACAAACTGTTGATATATATTACAACTTATATGAATCTTCAGAGCATTATGGGTGTGTGTAGAAGCTTATTCCAAGGTTATGCATTGTATGATTGATTCCTTTTATATAACATTCTTTTTTTAAAAAAGATCTATTGTATTTATGCATACACCTACACCTATGGGGTGTAGGCCATAGGTGCACGGGGTGGGGGTGAGAAGATTCCCCAGAGACAGAGTGGGGAGCAAACAGGCAGGTCTACTACAATACACTGCTGAGGGAAGCAGCGGGTGAGACAGGAGAGGTCTGCTGCACCATGTGGGTTAGCTTCCGGATAGGCGATCTAGCTTGATAGTGCTGAGACATAACCCCTTGGGCCACCAGGGAGGCCCATTTTTATATAATGTTCTTGAAACGACAAAGTTATAGACATGAAGGACAGATTAGTGGTTGTCAGGAAATTAAGAAGGGGTTGGAGAAGAGGAGAGTTTGCATGGCTGTACAAAGGGAACATGAGGGCTCTTTGTGATGATATAAATGTTCTGTCTTTCAGTATCCTGGTTGTGATGTTGTACTTAAGTTTTGCAAGCAGTTAGCATCAGGGGACACTGGATAAAAGACTCAAATCTTTGGTATAATTTTTACAACTACATGTGAATATACAGTTACCTTAAAGCATTAATTAAAAATTAAGTGAATGTTTCATTTCACTAGATAGGGACTTCCTCCATTTTACTTAGCTTCTTGGCATCTGTGTAGTTTGATTTCAATTCATTGTATCCATGACTGTTGCCATCCTTTTCAACTATGGTTGAAAATTGGGGATCTTTGAACAGTGTGACTGGGCACAGATTTTTTTCCATTTCCTTTTTAACATGAATACTTAGCTATCTCAAACTACTGAAAGTGTAAAATTGGTCTTGTTGGCCATAATATAATTAATTTCTCCCTACATATTTAGACTTTCTTTTCAGTACTAATAACAGTACTGTGATGTGACAGTGATTTTATAATTTGTTAATTATGTTATATAAAGTTTGATACTGGTGACTCAGTCACACTGCACAGATATTGTATTCCTGAAAAACAGGAATAAATCCAGTGAATGAGAAAAGTGACACTATTGTTGGCACTCTGAAATTCTGCAGGGACTTACATTGTAGCTAAAATCAACCTTATCTTCTTGCTGTGTTCAAGAGGCTTTTCATTGATTTCTGTTGAGAGGAAAAGCCTTTTTGACTTAAAAAGAAAAAGAAAAAAAGGCAGTACTCTCCAGGTCCTGTGGATTATTAAGATCTTTTAGCAGCTAGTTGCTCTTTCTCTGGGAAATTGCCTGTTAAAGTCGAAAGGAACTCTTAATAGTTTGCATGGCGTTTGATTAAATGGAACAGTTGGATCAGTACAGATTCCAGATTTAATGGAACAGATACCTCTCTGTAATCTCCTCTGTTTAACATAGCTATATTTTCTGTATTATAGAAATGAAATTTTAGAATATGCTGTTTTGCATTATGAAAGAAATGTTAGAGAAAACCTCATTAATTGAACTTTTGGGGGAAGATTTAGAAGCATATCATTAAAACATTAATTACCAAAAGAGTACTCAGCATTGTGGGGTACTTAATAGTTCTGAGGAGATAAAGCTGTGATATTGGGAGAAATGACAGTGATAGCTTATAACATTGGGACACTTCCTATGAGAATATAACTTAAAAGTGTTCTTTTGCGACTCCATTTACTGTATCCTTGCGAAAAATTCCACCACCACATACAGTACTATTTCTGACAGGCTTGTGTAATAAATATTTGGTAGTGATTGTCAAATAACTCTACATAGTATTGAAATTTTTATAGGAATGACTTTTAGTTCTCTTGTAAAACTGAGAATGCCAATTCAAGTGATAAATAGTTAATGTTTTTTAGATATGTGATTTAAATCAAAATAATGGCTTTTATTGAGTGTGTGTGTGAGAGAGAGAGAGAGAGAGAGAGAGAGAGAGAGAGAGAGAGAGAGAGAGAGAGGATATTTGACATCAGAAAAGCAATTCAAACCTGCAGCTTAGATAGAGGGTATAATTGACATCTCTGGAAATTGTTCCGATTTCAGGTTGGGTAAATGATTTATTGTTACTTTACTGACATTTTGAGTATATGCCACAAATTTTTTTTCTTAAGCTGCATTTCTTTGAAGCCAAAAGTTTTATTATTATTCTTGCTTCCTGGAAAACCTCATGTTAGTGACAGATTTGATTCAAAGTGAGACATTGGCTAGTTGCCACTTAGTTGAAAACATCCCTCTCTTCTTTGTTATACAAACTCCACATTTCCTGAAAGTGTAGTTTCCATTTATGCACTTTGTAAAAGTCTATTTTGCATACCATCCGTCTTCTGTAATTGCTAATTTACTTCTGCTAGTTTTTGCTATTTAATACTGCAGTAGAATATCATCTACCACATTTACTTACGATTAATTATAATTATCCTAGACGTTTAAGATTTAACGTAAGATTGTGGCACCCCTTACCAGAGGGGCTCTGACTTTCTGAACATTGAATAACCTTCTTCAGTGTGCTTTCTGAAGCTAATGAAGAGGACATTTTCTGAAACCCGGTGTTTGTTTAATCAGTTCTTTGGATTCACCACCGAGGCAGAGGCATAGTGAGGTTAGATTGTAGGCAGTAATCCTTCTTAAATGAGGCTTATGAGGAGCTGGCATGATGGCTTGTATTTGGAGCTTTGCTGGCTTCTACTCAATATAGTGTTAGAAACTTTGGAATTTTGTCCTAACCCGGTTATTTCAAAGACAAGTCTTTCCTTTATTTGTCAAGGAAGCCATTAGTCTTTTTTCTCTCCCTCCCTTTTCCCTCCCCCCTTAGCTCCTTTCTTCCTCTCCTTCTCTCTCATGCACACATCCTTTATTCTATATAAGGAAAACTTATAACCCATTTATGGAAAGAATCTGATACTGATATCCCTCCCTCCAATTTTTCTTACCTCAAAAAAAGTTGTGCTGTTTAATTTCCTTGAATTGTATAAATTTTTAAGCAGAAATAAACTTCCAGAAAGTATGAACATATTAGAATGTAGGTCTTAAAGAATTGGGAAAAAAATGACATTTCACATTAATTGGTGTTTTACTTGTATTGCAAAATTGATGTAAAGATCTCAGTACCAAGGTACATGTTTTTTAATAAACACTAGGAATTAGTAGTTCATGAATTTATATAGTGGTGCTCAGTACTTATAATTTTGTATTTTAAAATAAAATATTCTTGGTGATACCTAGTTATTTTGTTACAGGGCAGCCCCAAAGTGCGCTTATGGTGACCAACACAAGGAATGTTACTTTGGGCTGGTCAACCACAGGTGTAACTTGGAAACCACGTTTCCAGTTTGGGCCCAAACTGTTACAGGGCAGTCCTGATACAAAACAGGTTGCCTGACTGTGGGTCCTCACCCGCGTGCTTAAAAGGGACTTAACACTCCACTGCAGGCACACACAGAAGGTTAATAAAAGGTTAATTTGCAAGAGAAGGGCAAATGAGGAAATGTACAACTCAGGGAGAAAAGTGGGAGATAAATTCTTAAATGCGTCCTACCCGATCCGTCCTACCCGATCCGTCCTACCCGATCCGTTTTTATACCAAACCTGGCTGCTTAACTCAGGTCCCGGCAACCTTCCCTTTGGTGGTGATTGGATTTGTCTTTCCCAATGTCTTGATGGCTTTGGTTTGGAGTGGGGGTGGCGTCCACAAAGCCTGTATGGAATTAGCTCAGGACATCCTTTCCCCCTAACAGTTTTGCTTTAGTATCCTTTATAATACTATTTTAAACATTAATTCACTTTTGCAGTTTTAGATTAAAAACTTTGCTGTTTAAGGGCCTCCCCGGTAGCACAGCGGTTGAGCGCTGGGTGGTGAAGCTGCCCGTAGCCTCTGCAGCGCCGGTTCAATCCCTGGCCACTGGGCGAGGGTCCCACATGGCCCGCAGACCTCTCCTGCCGCCCGACTTCGGTCCGTCTGACTGTTCTGCTCCCTGCTCTGGCTCTGGTGAATTCTCTCACCCTCCCATGCTTCTGACTGTACCCAGTGTTTCCATAAATAAATAAATAAATAAATAAATAAATAAATAAATAAATAAATAAATAAATCTTTAAAAAAAAAGATGAAAAAAAAACTTTGCTGTTTAAAATGTAACCTCCAAAAATAAATAAATAAATAAAATGTTATCTCCAGGTCCTATTTAAGTATCACAGAACTGATGGATTTACTTGTAAGTGATGTTTCATTTAAAAATTCTATTGAAATACGTTTTCCCACAGCATAGTTTGTGAAAGTCGCAGAAGTTATAGCACAGTGATAACCTGTATAGCTGTTTTTAACCGCTGTAAATTTAGTATTTGCGCACAAACAAGTAGCTGTTATGAACTGTTGTCAGTTGTGGACTCTTACTATTTTCAAATCCTTCTCTGATCTTTTTTAAGGTGGTTGTGATATATTTCAGTCAATTTTTTGGTCATTTTTTCCCAAACTTACAGAGTATAGGAAATAAATACAAAAATTCCTTCCTTCCTTTGGTGAACATTTACTTCCTGCCTGCTATGTGCCAGGCTGTGGCTATTAAAACATTTTAACCTCAAGGAGCTTAAAATCTCAAGAGAGGAGATAAGCATCCTTATCTTTGTGTTGTATTTGGAGAGCAGCACCTCAGCAGAGTGCCCTGCAGGACCTTCTGGTCTCTGTGTGCTGGGAGACTTCATAAAGGCAGTGGTCCTGGTCAGTGATCTGGAGAGTAGACTCAGTGTGTGTTGGGAGTCCCCTGGTCTCCACATGGTATTTTATGGATCTCTAAGTTTATAAGAAGGTATCTATGTATTTCTGCGTCTCCCTTTTCTCTTTAACCTTTATGTTAGGAATGATACAGTAGAGAATAAGAAAACTGAGTGCCAGAGAGAATGGGTAGAATTGGCTGGGGCATGATTTTTCACTAAGCTATAGGAGTGCTAAAAAGTTTGAAGTGAGGGTTAGGCTGTGGAGAATAGCACGGACCTGTCGTCTGTGGTATTAAGAGAGTAGGAGGTGTCCACGAGTACAGTGCAGATCGATGGTATACATGGAACGTGGAATTTCTCTTTCACTGGCTCTGCTTCTCATTGAAGAAGGACTCAAGATCAGCAGTTGAGGGCCAGGTAGAGGAAGAGGCAGTAGAAGCTGTGGAACCTACAGAAGAAAAGGGAGAGTAGTGAAGGGCCCAAGGAAATGTGATTTGATTCTCTGCCCACATAAGTGGTGGCTTCTGAGTTTAAAATAATATCAGTTTGTGTGGGTTTGAATTTTTTTGTTTTTTAAATATTCAATTGCATTAAAATAATTTACTGACAGCACAGGTTCAGGCACTGATTAGGTGGGGGGTTGAATTTCACTAGGGTTTTGGTAGAGCATACGAAGAAAAGAGAGAAGGCCAGGAGAGGGGGCTGATTTATACACAGGACCCAGTAATGATGGGCTACAGGGTTTGAGCTGGGAGGAGACATGAAAGTGAGAGACATGAAAAGTGGTGGGCCCTGTGGATTTTAATTTCCTTGAGTTTTCAGTTCCCCAAAGTTCACTATGCTAATGTCAATTCGAAATATGATTAGATCTCAGCATTGGTAGTAAGAATATGTTTAAATAGCCAACCAAAAAAAAAAAAAGTTTGCTTAGAATTCTTCTAGTGTTCCAATTTAAAAACAAAACACCCTTATCTATAGAAATTAGAAATATAATCTTAAGATTTTTTTCCTCTTTTAGTTCTAAGTAATGAACATTGTTTAGTTAAAATTTGATTTACTTTAAAGAAATAATTGTCTTACAGTGTAAGTCATGATGACATGAGTATTTTGTGTTCTGTTGTCTAAGTCGCCAATGCCAGATTGCAATTGGATGATGTGCAGTGGACATTTAGGGTTATATGATGTCATGTGTATTCTCAAACAGAAGACCAAATGCTTTGTTCCAAGCTGTAATCTTTATAGACTTAGTCAACAAGTAACATCTTTCTCTCTAAGCCGATGCTCTTTTTTTTTTTTTAAGATTTATTTTTATTTATTTACACATACAAGTACTTGGGTGTAGGCCAGAGGTGTGGGGGGCGGGTGAGAGAATTCACCGGAGACAGAGTAGGATGCAGAACAGGCGAATTGACTGAAATACACTGCTGAGGGGAGTAGCGGGCGAGACAGGAGAGGTCTGCTGTGCCATGTGGGTCAGCTCCCTGGCCGGGGATCAAACTCATGCTGTAGTAGCTGCCAATAACTTGACTTTAACTCCTGTGCCACCAGGGAGGCCCTCTAAGCCAATGCTTTTTTAATTTTTAAAATTTTTTTTTTATTTTTATATTCCCCATACAGTTGCACCTCCCTTATTTTGATCCCAATCCCTCCTTTCCCTGCCCCCCCCAAGTCAGTGCTCTTAATAAAGAAAAAGTTTTCATTCTTTTTGACTCTTTAACATTTTTTATTTATTTATTTAATTTTTGAACACATCTAACCATGTGTTATTTCCAGAAAATATTTCCTTCCTTGCCTTCTATATTTAGCCTCACTTTCTTTGTGTTATGTTTTCTTTCTTGAGCGCCATTGCACAGATAGCCAATAGTAGTAATAAACCTTCCTTTCTGTTTAGATGGCACCATGTTGAGGTTTTATAACCAAGGCAGTGCAGCCAAATCATAAAGACCGAGGTGAAATCCTTTCAATAGCTCCTATTACTGCAGTTAACTACAGCAATTTGGAGTGGGAAAAGCCACAGGGTAAGTCACCTGGATTATAGAGAGACTCTAATAAAGGACAGTGACAGTTACATGATACAACCTCTGTTACTGAGGCTTATTGGTATGTTGTTAGAATATTTTACAACAACTTTTTCAGGTAATTACTTATTTCTTTAATAGTTGTGGCCACAGACTCAGAGTATAACTGGCTGTAGTTGGTGAAAAACTAATTCTCTACTGAGGAACTGTCTGATGAAGAACAGCCCTGTCTGTGGTTGTCATCAGGACGCTGCTCTGATGGCTTTGGTTTCTCCTGCCTTCGCCCTATTCTTTCTTCCACTCTCATCTCCAGATTCATGAATGTCCCTGTTACCTGATTCTGCTGTTTGACCTTGAGAAGCCTTTCCAGTGTTCCTTAACCCATACACAAAACATTTTATTGTGCCCACAATTGCTCTGAGTTTCAATATAGGCAGAATTTGTATTAGATTCAAATTCTTTATTGTAGAATTGGGGGGGGGGGAGAAGGAGGAAAGATGATCTGTATACTTCTTGACACCAAAACATTCTCTTTTTAAAAAATTATGTGGGGCCTCCCCTGGTGGTGCAGCAGTTGAGTGCTGGGCTGCGAAGCTACCCACAGCGTCTGCAGCACCGGTTCGATCCCTGGCCCCTGGCCGCTGGCGAGGGTCCCACATGGCACGACAGACCTCTCCTGCAACCCGCTGCTCCCCTCAGCAGTGTATTTCAGTAGATCTGCCTGTTCTGCTCCCCGCTCTGTCTCTGGTGAATCCTCTCACCCTTACCACTCATGGCTTATAAAAATAAATAAATCTTTAAAAAAAAAAAAAAAAAGCCAGTCTTGCCCTTCAGTCTACACACTGCAGGGCCCCAGTTATATAATGAGGGCCAAAATTTTGCTTGGGATAAATCTTAGCACTTTTTTGGGGGGTGGGGTGGGTTATGGTGTTAGGCAATTATATTAAGTCTTCAAGAGAGTCCTATTATTCTTTATTTTCTGGTGGAGGCAATAGCTAGTATTTTTCTTTTTTTTTTTTTTTTAATTTTCTAGAGGCATGTCTTATTTATTTATTTATTATTTGTTTGTTTGTTTGGTTTATACATGCACTGGGTACAGTCAGAAGCGCGGGAGGGTGAGAGAATTCACCAGAGCCAGAGCGGGGAGCAGAGCAGGCAGAAGGACCGAAGTACACTGCTGAGGGGAGCAGCGGGCAGCAGGAGAGGTCTGCACACCATGTGGGACCCTCCTCCGGTGGCCGGGGAGCAGCCGGGGATCGAACCGGTGCCGCAGAGGCCACAGGTAGCTTCTCAACCCAGCGCTCAACCGCTGCGCCACCGGGGAGGCCCTAGCTAGTATTTTTCTATGTGAAAATACTTCTGCCTCTGCTTTCACTTGTTTTTTATTCATGTGATAGACCTTCACATCAGTTATGAAACCTTTAAAAGTTTGTAATTTGTTAGATAGGTGTTGGCAACTAGTAGTAACTACCCATATAGGTAATAATACGGAGATGAATATAGTAAACGAACTTTGGATTGGAGAAATTATCAGTAGCTCAGTCCAGGTGAAATGTCTCTATTGGCAGCAAAATCAAATAGTCAGTGCTTTGGATCTAGTTACTTTGAGTAAAACTTCTTCTGTTTCTTTTTTCTGGTATAGAAAAAACACTACAGTTTATAAACACTGTAGTGTTTCTTTGGAATCAACTCTAGCTTCAAACCTAGAAAAGGAACAACTTTTATTTTTTTTCTTTTTTCTTTTTATATTCCCCATACAATTGCACCCCCCTCATTTTGACCCCAATCCCTCCTTTCCCTGCCTTTCTGCCCCCCCCACCCCACATAGTGTGTCTCTGGTAGGAACAACTTTTAAATTTAAATAAATGCTTTGTCTCTCTGATTCTTCTTCCCAGAGTTTGTCTTAGAATTATTATTTATCTGTTCAGTTAAGGTACATTTAATTATTTAACTTAACTAATCACAACGAAGCCTGATAATATTATGTGATGACCTTTTCTTTGTATGTTTGTAGCTAGTACTTTTCTCTTTCTTGCATTTCTTTAGGTTACTATCCTGTTCATTGATGTGTTACAGAGCTTCTGTTAGCCTTTGCCTCTAAGGTGGAGTCCTTGTGTTCCCGGATTTAATATAAATGTCTGCACTGTTGTCCTGGTTTTTCCACTATTCCTCTTTCCCATGTGTAGTGGACGGTGAGACTATTCACTAAATTGGTCCTTTATTTAGACCTTTTTTTCTTTTGGTCCCTGAAATTAAGACAACTTATGTGACCTTGAAGTGTTCAGTTTCACTAATTGAGACGGAAGTGAAAATAGAATTAGTTGTATGGGTGATATTTCATTTGTCAGTTGTTAGGCCAAAATTTAGAAACACCAGGTTCACTGCTTTTTATGTTTCATTATTTTTTTTACTTAATAAATGTACACTCTGTAATGCAGGTGAAGAAGGGAAATACAGTATGTTAAACATCTCTGACTCAGTTGCCTTCCTGTGCTTGCGCAGGGAGGAGAAAGGGAAGGAGAAAACAAGTTGTGAAACAGGAATATATATTTCAGTGTAGCATATTTTTTATTTTATTTAAAATACCATTTCAAAAAAGATAAACACATGCAGTTTGCAGCAACATGGATGGAGCTAGAAGGGATCATGCTCAGCGACATAAGTCAGAAAGAAAAAGAAAAATACCGGATGGTCTCACTCATAGCAGGAATTTAGAAAACCTAAATAAGGGACCAGGCAAAAGACTAATTAATACAAAGTAAAAATCAAAATCAACAAGCAACTATGGACCAGAGACACACTACGGGGGGTGGAGGGAGGAAGATTAGGGTCAAAATAAGGGGGGGTGCAGTTGTATGGGGAATATAACCAAAATGAAAATGCATACATTGTGCAAAAATGAAAAATGATGTAAGAATTATATAAAATAAAATACTAAAAAAAATTACCAATTCCACAAATCTGTATCCTACCATGTTAAAATAAGACTGTCCCGTGTCTTTGTCTTTGTGTCTAGATTATGGTAACATATTTTCTTGGCTTTCTGTTTATAGTGAATTTATTGATGTGTTTGATAATTACATTTGAAGTTTTATTTAGCCATTGAAGTTTTTATTTTAAGCTCTTAAGGTCATTTTTAATAAAATTTGAGAAAGGAGTTTTTGATTAAAAAAAATTCTCTCGAATCTGTACTTCTGTTTCCATGGGCAGTAGATTTTTGTGTGTGTTTTTGTGTGTGTGTGTATTTGTGTGTTGTTTTAGTTTGAGGACTACTAGTTTGAAAAGCTTTTTAAGTGCTTCTAATGTGCCATGCTCCTATAGCCAAAGATGATGTTAAAAAGTACCTGGGAAACTAAGTTAAGGAATCAAAAGGTTATTTGGTGAACTCGGGATCAAAGGAATTGAACATGTTTCCGGGATATTTTATAAAGGTTATG
The DNA here is from genome assembly GCF_964194135.1 of Talpa europaea. Classification (NCBI taxonomy): domain Eukaryota; kingdom Metazoa; phylum Chordata; class Mammalia; order Eulipotyphla; family Talpidae; genus Talpa; species Talpa europaea. The sequence goes on along the minus strand of NC_140082.1, from coordinate 8,845,579 downwards.
AGAAAGATAAATACTGTATCTGCTAATTAATACTGCTTCTTTGGCTAGTTTATGACTTCTTGCCTTTCATTTCAGAGGGGTTTCTCTCCATACCCCCTCCCCTTGTTTTTAACATGTGGTAAATTTTTCTTTTTGGATTGTGCTCTTTCAGAGTATTTGAGTGTCTCTGTTATATACATGGCATTTCTTTTTCCCTCCCTCATACACCCATCCTTGGAATTGTTTGTATATACAGAGGTCTTTTTCAGGGATGCTGAGGAATGAATTTTTCTTTAGTATGCATCTTACCCTAAACCATCAAGTTCCAAGTAAGATCATAGGCGTTTACAGAACAGAAAAACAAGAAGTAACTAGCAAGATTAAAAATTGTTTATGTAGAATTAGTTGGATTCCACAGGTTTATGGACTGCTCACATTTAGGGCAATTTCGGTTTGTCATCCTTCTTATGGGAGGCCTGGTAATAAGTGGTGAAGTAGCTTAATAACTTCTCATTACAAAGACTTGTGCCAGTCATGTTCAGTAAGAAGACAGCTTATTAAGCACCAGCTATTTAACTGAATCTAGAAGTTAAAGAGTTATACTACTTCTATTTAGTACTCTTACCCTTTATGACTGATTTTGTTAAATCTTTAGAACGTTTATAATTTTATACTTAGAAATAAAAAAAATTTCCTCATTTTGAACCATGTGAACTACATTCTCATATAGCTCTTGATTTTGTATTTCGGATAGGTAGAGTGCATCAGATTAGGTTGGCTTAACAGGTGAAGGTGATAGCTCTGGTATATGTAGCTAGCTAAGATCGTCTATGAAAATGAAATGCGGTGAATTATTATAAAGTGTTAAAGTGATTCAGTTATGTTCTTTTAAAAAATAACATTTTATCTTGACTGTTTCAATTGTGGTGAAATGTCTAGAAAATGTCATTGCTTTTAATAAACATCATTAAATGAACTTATTTGTCAATTTATATGGATTTTTATAAAATACAGTCCATCAATTCCAGGCACAAAAGGCAGTTTTATAGCTATTGGTATGATCAATACATGTCAAAAGGAAATGTTAGCAATGAAGCAATAATGAACAAAAACATCAAGAAGATGAAAATCTGGAGCAGGAAGAACATACTGGAATACCTCCATAGCAGCAACACAATCTTTAAGATAGTTAAATTTAAATGGTTACCATTTGATACTGTATATTTGGGTTTCTCCATAGTAACTGTATTTTAATAGAATACATAGAATATGGTGAATTGACCTCTTTATCCCTCAGAGTGATCTCCATGTAAAATAACTACTTGTAAGTGATGGCCCTTACTTAAAAAACAAGATTTTTAGAAGTGTAAATATTAGGGGGAAATTAAACCTCCAAATCTTTAAGTCAGTGTAACTGTAACAGGGAAAAAAGGAAGATTATGTAGTATCCTACTGGGATGTTGATTTTAACCTTTTTATAATGTTAAATTTTTCAGAGAATGGGATCAAATCTGTGGCTTCCAAATGTTTAAATATCAGTTATTTTAGGTGCTTTTGTCCAAGAGATCCTTTTTATGAAAAAATTTAATATTTCCTGCTAACATTTTCATACCCTAGGGTTTTTTTTTAATTCTAACAGTAAATTAAAACATATCATTTTCTCTAAATCATTAATTCTCTCCAGGGAGTTTCTTTACTGAGTTTTCTTTTCAGTTCATTTTCCTATCCATTTCTTTATTGTTACAGATTCATCTTTAGTCTTTTGTTTCTTTAAAGCACAGTCTAGTTTTCCAAGATTTAAGTCTAGAAAATCCTGTTCTTTTTGTGAAATAAATTCATGTGTTCATGTATAAAAAAATTTAACTTCATGCTACATAAGTGAAAGCATGAAAGTAAAATTCTGTTCAAATAAATTGTTGCAGGACTGTGACAGAAATGCATTGATACATTTTCCTACTGAAAGACATACATTGATTTTTAAAATTCCCCTTCTCATTCATTCAACAAATATTTTTTTAAGTAGTTTATGCCAATCACTGTGCTAAGCACTAGGGAAAATGGTGAGTAGAAACAAACTTGGACTTGTAAGTCTTTGAAGTTAAGCTTTGGAAGAGGAGCACACATCAATATAATTAAATGAAAAAATTCACAACTAGGACAAGTACATCAACTGGACTGTATAGTGCTATATAAATAATATGGGGACTTGATAAAAGAAAATCAGAGTTAGCTGTGTAATTGTTATTTGAATTGAGATGTGAAAATAGACTTGAAGCAGATAAAGAGAAGAATGATAATCCTTTATGGCAGAGAAAGCAGCAGTTCTTGGTGGCAAGGTGGCCTGGTTTGTTTTTTTTTTAAGATATATTTTATTTATTTATGCATCTAAGAGCTGGGGTACAGGCCAGAAGTGCAGGGGGTGAGAGGATTCACCAGAGACAGAATGGGAAGCAGAACAAACAGGCAGATCTACTGAGATACACTGCTGAGGGGAGCAGCGGATGAGACAGGAGAGGATTGCTGGGCCATGTGGGTTAATAAGCTTCTTGGCCAAGGATTGGACTAGTGTTGCATGGCAGCTGATAGCTTCATAGTGCTGAGACTTAATCCCTTGCTCAACCAGAGAGGCCCAGGCCTGGTATATTCTTAAAATGAAAGAAGACCAATGTTGTTATAGTGAAGAGAATGCCTGGGAATGTGGATCTCAGTGTTGATAAGGATAGCCAGGTCAAAGGTATGCTAAGAACGAGGGTCTTAACTAATTTAAAGAACCAGGAGAATCCATGTTACCATTTTAAGCAGGAATTTAAGTACTACAGGAATGTACATAGAGATCAAGATTGACACAGGAGTGAGTGTGACCTTGGCTGACTTCAGGTGTATAGGTGTGCAGAAGTGAGTGCATCCCAAAGTGGACTTGACTGTTTTGGTGATGTCTGGTTTTGTAATCCAGAGAAATGATGACCCTGTTTGTTGCTTTAAGCCCATTTTCAATCTCTGCAGACCCTCAAAAGATGGGTCCTTTATTCTTTCTTGGGAATAGATTTTAGTAGGTTTTTTTTGTGTGTGTCTGGGAGCCTCTGTATTATTTTTCTCCTTTACTGCAGCCTCAGAGCCACAGAAAAACTGCTGTGTTTTTTGGGATGTTTAGCGTATACATCTAATCCAAAAGTTAGGTGTGCAGGCTACTATTTGTAAGCATCTATTGTAAATTTTAGAAGGCGGGTTCAAAGAAATATAATTATCTGAATATAAGGCAATCTTTAATTGGTTTATTTTCCTGCCACGCTTCTTGCTAGTCTTTGCATTAGTAGTAAAAACTTCTGCTATGAGCTAATGACTAAAAGTAAACATAACTTGAAATATTTATTAGTGCAGAGTAGTCTTTGAATTGCATATTAGTTATAACCTACATTTAAGGCATTTAAAATTAATTCTTGGGTGTTAAATTGTGCATTTTGTTGTTTCTTTGTAACTAGCAACAGCCTTAAACATGTAAATAATGGTACATAAAGTAACAGTGGTTAGTAGGTATGGCCCTATGTGTAATTGGTTGTATACCCAAGGCTAGCAGAAAACTAGTGCCCTTTCCTTTGGCAAATGTGACTGAGCTAGTGGTGATGCCTGGAGCTTTGAGCGGAATGGCCATCTGTTTTAAGCTTCTGTTTTCAAATGTAGCAACTCATGTCTCATCAGTCAGAAAGAGGCTCCTGCAGCTGCAGCAGCCTCTGTTTGGTTAAATAAATAAACAAAAAGGGTTTCTCTTTCATATTTTTATCGCTCTATCCTTTAGTCTCCTTTGTGGTGTTGGCTTTTTTTCTTTTGTATACATGGGATTTTGGTTAAGGAAATTGAATTGTTTATAGAGAGGTAGGGTCAGCTCATGAATGAATGATCTGAGATTGTTAAATATATTTTATGTTAAACTCTGAAGTTCTAAAGTAAAACTGTTGGAGAGAACTACCGCCATGTGCATGTTCATGTGCCTTGCACTAGTATGATAGTGAAGAGACACGGATGGGGTCAAAAGTTATGTTGTAGGAGCAGCAGATAGGTCACTGGGGGTAAGCAAGCCTAAAGCCTTTGAGCCCAGTCATGGCTTCATGAGTCACAGACCTATTTCGTTTTAAATCTGTAAAATTTTCTGATAATGCTACATAGGACAACTCTTGCCATCATCACTTAAAGTATTTTCCTTTTTCAAGAGTTTGATCTTTTGTTGTGTGCTGCCTTCAATAAATGTAAAAAAAAATAATTTATTTGATAGCATAGCACTGAAAATATACTTTTATTATGAATTTTATTTCTCCTATAGAAAAGGCTTAGCAATTTGAAGATATTACTGGAAGATTAGTTTATATTTAGATAACAGTCTGTTTCATAAAATGTTAAAATCCAGTTTCCATTTAATTCACTCTGAGCAAATATTTTATGCGATATGTGTGTCTCTTTGTATTTAGAAGAACCTCACTTTGAATTTTTGTAAAAATTCTTTCCACATACATATTTATTTACCTTATAATCAATGCAGTTATTATTCTTTTTTTCTTCCATAGTGATTATTATTTTTAATGATGTAACATTAGTTTACAGGATAGCATAGGTCCCATTTTTCTCACTGTGCATGCCACCACATTTCTAGTCACCTCTGCCACCAGCCAATAGACTCCTACCCATTCCTTCCTGCTCCTTCTCCTTTGGTAACTATCATTCTGTTGTCATTGTCTAAGGACTTGTTTTGTTTAACAATGCAACCATTAATAAGTTTTTATTATTGTGGAAAGAGAAGTATATAGTTAATGAATGTCTTGAACTTGACCTTTTTTTAATTAAGAAGGATGAGATTGTAATTATTGATTGTAAATGCTTGCTTTGGATGTATTCTATTATACCTAAACCTTTGTGGGTTTTTTTTTTTTTTTTGGTGCAAGTATAATAAGCAGTTTTGTTTATATTCTGTTAATATTGGAGAATCCTAAAATGTGTTTTGCACTAAAAAGATTTAGTAAGAGTTAGTAATAAGATTTTAATGGCCAGTTGTTTTAGCAACAGAAATGTTAAGGTGTAATAAAGGAGAAAAACTGATTAAAAACCACCAGGCTTGATATAAAATTGATGGTCAAATAACAAATTGATCAAGTTATATTATTTCCCTGATAAAGTTATTGGAGGTTATTCTGAATAAAATCTCATAGCTGGGCCTCCCTGGTGGCGCAAGGGGTTAAGACACAACCTATGACGCTAGCCATAGCCACTGCAGCACGAGTTTGATCCCCAGCCAGGGAGCTACCCACATGGCGCAGCAGACCTCTCCTGACTCGCCCATTGCTCACCTCAGCAGTGTATTTCGGTCAGTCTGCCTGTCCTATTCCCCACTCTGTCTCTGGTGAATCTTCTCATCCCCCACAACTCTGGCCTGTACTTCAGCTCTTATATGCATAAATAAATAAATCTTAAAAAAAAAAACTCATAGCTAATGCACATAGTTAATATATATCTTCTCAGAGCATTGATTAAATTGTCTCTGAGTCAGGTTGAGGTATGTGTCAGCATTGGAAAATTTAAAGTATCTTTGGACCTGAAGGATATTGCACACGAAGTACCCCTTACTCTCAATAGAAAACACATGGATAGAGTTTATATAAATAACTATGCAGGTGTGTTAATCCTTAATACTCTTTTATCCACTCACACTACATGGATATTTCCATAATAGCACTCACTCTTAAATATATGGTAATTTTTTTCTCCTATGTTGTCAGCTTTACTCAGAACAATAGATTACAAATGAGTAGATTGATGTAAAGGGGATTCTTGGTGTGGGGAGGAGTTAGAAAAGTGAGGGCATTCATGCTGGTTAGAATACTGTCTTTTTTTTTTTTTTTTAAAGATTTATTTATTTATGCACACAAGAATGGGGGTATAGGCCAGAGGTGCGGGCGATGAGAGGGTTCACCAGACATGGAGTGGGGAACAGAACAGGCAGGTTGACTGAAACACACTGCTGAGGGGAACAGTGGGTCAGTCAGGAGAGGCCTGCCATGTGGGTCACCTCCCTGGCCGGAGATCGAACTTGTGCTTCAGTGGCTGTGGTTAGCTTCTTATGTTGCGTCTTAAGCCCTTGCGCCACCAGGGAGGCCTCCCAGAATACTGTCATTTAACATTCATGCCATGTATATATATGGTTTGTTAGCCTAGATGTAATTCTTTTTCTCTGGTAAGACTTTCCTGACACCACCAGTTTTGAGTAAGCTGACTTCCTATGCTTAGTAGCACCCTCTGCTACCCTCCAAATAACTTTGGTTTGTTGTATATATTGCCTCCCTTGCAGCTTGCAGACTCCTTTTTAGGGAGGGGCTGTGTTTTTGTTATTAATCCTTAGGATTTAGCAGCTGGTAGACATCCAGTAAATATTTATTGAATTTAATTACATTACTTAGTTTCTGACTGTATTTTTGGGAAGGGCAATATGTGTTTGTGTTAATTTAGTCAAAGCACAAAGATTTTGGGGGTTCATACAAGAAGGTACTCCAGAGGTAATGTGTATTTCCAGACTCCCAGATTTCAGACTTCACTCTACTTAAATCCTAGGTGCTGCCCACAACTGCTTCAAGGGATGCTTCTAGAGAAAGTTAGTGCAGGTCTACCTTTATTCATTTTATGTTGGAGACTTGATTGTAGCAAGCGTTCTACTTAAACATTTGCAAAGCAAGAATCTAATTCAGTTTCCTTCTATAGATGAGTACCATTGACCAAAGGGATTTAAATTATCTTGTCCAGTTTCATATAACCAATTAGTAGTAGGAGAGGTAGATCTAGGTTCCCACTGTTTTGCACTGTGCTGTTCCCTGCTGCACTGGGCTGCTTCTGGGATGTCCATTGCATGCTCTCACTGTTGTGATGCTTTAGGTTTTATTTTGACTCTTTTTTGGTAGCACTGATATAAAACCTGAAAAGCCCTATTACTTATAAGTTGTACTTTTTTAAACTATAAGTTAGTGAAGACTCATATTCCTTTGTGGAAAGTGAAAATTTTGTTGTTTTCATTGTAATGAGGTTTGATCTGATGATATGTTAAGTTGATGTAAACAGAATTATTAGGAAATTCAACTATGATACTGGTGGAAATTATTTCTTAGTTTATATTATTTTTTTCTATGCAAGTGAAATAATATTTGTGGAGAAGAAATCACACAATCTGCATAACTGATTCCATATGGCCAGAAGCATGTAGTGAGTCCTTAAATAGGACAAAGAGATGAAATTTTAATGAAATGTACAGTAATTCTCAGGACCACATTAACTCTTTATAATTTCACACTAATGCCTTGAAAAAAAAGAATAGAGTGTAGCACATTTATAATTCTTTCCTCTTGAGAATGAGTGAAAGTTAATATTTAATTGAAAAAGCCAGAGTTGTTATGGAGTAAAAATATAGATGCTGCACATATGATCTATAAATAACTTTGTTATATTTAGATAACATAGATATCAAAGTGTAGTCACAGAGTACACCTTTCTTTTTTCCAGACAGTTAAATGTTTTCCCATATATGCCATTTTAATATTATATCCTTTCCACAGATGTCACCTTATAAAACAAGATATTGATATTAGTGGTTTAGTGACTTATTTCTTTAAATTTCCAAAATTCAATTAAAATGTATGTTTAACATACATAGGAATGTGAGCTGTAGGTTAAAGGGATAAGAAATGAATTATGGGATTTAAAAAAAAATGGCTTGTTCACTTCCTAAGTTTAATTATATGTAAAAGTAATGAGAGAGGAAATTGTATTGTGATATTATTTAGACTTTAGTAGATTTAAAGTAGTTTCACATCCACCCCACTTCATTTTCTGTCCTCTTGGTTAAAATGTTTCTTGGCATTCTCTGGGCAGATAGCCAATAGTAAAAGAAACACTATTGAAACCTTTATGTAATGCCTACATAAACCCTGAGATTGGACATCATAATCTCAGCACCTCTATTTTGACTCTGTTGTTTTCAGTAATAGAAAACACATTTATTTATTTATTTTTATTTCAAGAGGCTTCAGAATATACTGTGTATTTTTAATGCTTAAAGTTGCCCCCTTTTTTGACAGATTTTTTTCCCCTCTAAGTGCATGTTCCATTCACCTTCTACCAAACCATTGTGCCTCTTCTTTTAACACTTAGAAAAACTCAGTAAAGGAAACCTTTTCTTAGTAAGTTGTGGTGGTGGGTTTGTTGTTGGAAGCTGATCCTGAATATGTTTTTTGGTTTCCCTAGAGAAATGAAATGTTAAGAACCATTTCTTTTTAAATTTCTGGGTTTGTTATGGAATAGAAAAACAATTAAGTCCAAATGAACCACTCACTATCCACATGATCTTGGATACTTAGTACTTCAGCTTTTTGTGCCTCAGTATCCTTATCTATAAAATGGAGGTATTAATAGTATTGCCCTCACAGTGTTACAGAAAATTTTAAGTTAGGTAATATATAACTTTAAATATATTACCTATCTAGTATTTGTTAATCTAATCAGTATTATCAAAATGCTAATTATATATGAGCAGTAGTTTTGTTTCCTTATCTCTTTTTTCCATTTCATCACTCTGCCTGTTGGTATTAAATGTTCCTTGTTTGCAAACTTTAGGTCTTTTGTGAACATTCTTTTAGAGTGTATCCTATACTCATTTTTTGTATTTCCAGTTTCTAGTTAATGTACATTTTTAAAAATAACCAAATATTACTGTTGCTCATTGATTCTGCATACATACACATATAATTGTTTACCTTATGGTGCTTTGGTACTTGCGTATAAGGGGGAGGTTGGAACTTAGAAAGCTGGCATGGGCCTTTAGCATTCTTAACCTTAACTTGTTACTGATAATTTACTTAAATAGCACTTTCCTTCCCTCAGATGTATTGAACTTGATCTTGGGCTATTATAACTTTCTGAGGAATTAAAGACTCTTCACATTTATACTGTTTTGTCCTTAATGTACTAGTTCATTCATTAGTTAATTTGAAGTAAAAAAAAGTGGCCTCATGTTGGATAGCCTCATGTTATATATAAAACATGCAGTGAAAATTGCAAGTTATTTTTATTTGCTAGAGAACATTCATCATATAATTGGGGAGATATTTAGTGCCACTAGAAAAATAAAATAAACTTATGAACTTGGATATTAATATATTCCTAATAGTAATTTATTTTTTTAAAAAATACTTATTTATGCATGCAAGAACTGGGGTGTAGGCCAGAGGTGCAGGGGAGAGAGGGGTGAGAAGATTCACCAGAGAGGAGTGGGGAACAGAACAGGCCGATCTACTGAAATACACTGCTGAGGGGAGCAGCAGGTGAGACAGGAGAGGTCTGCTGCACCACGTGTGTTAGCTCCCTGGTGGGGGAGTGAACTCTTGCTCTAGTGGGTGGTGATGCTTGATAGCACTGAGACCTTAACTCCTGTGCCACCAGGGAGGCCCCCTAATAGTAATTTAAACTTAAAGATTTTCACTTTTTTGGGAAATAAATTCTTGATCATTGTTTATAATAGAATGAAGAAAAACTCTTAGGATAAACAAAAGGCTTAAGGAAAACCACTCTAGAACAAATTGTCTATAGAAACATGGATATAATGTGTAGTTTTCTTCTACCAAGTTGAAAAATAATTGGAATATAAATTTATATGTACAGTAATGGAAATGATATTTTAATTTCTCCTTACTACCTTACTATTTTAATTAGAAATATGTGATAAACTTTATAATTATGTCTGGTCATTTCATTAAGATGAAAGAACAGATACTTGGATACAGGAATTAATATGTTTTTTGTGTTTCAAAGGACAAAAAATATCTATGAATAGAAGAAATAAAGACTATTTAATGTCAGCAGTTTAAAGTTCCTTATTATTATTTAAAAATCTTGACTGTGGATAAGAGTGAACCAGATACTCTTGAAGACTTAGTGTGGCAAAATGCTACTCTAGCAGTTAAGTGAACCACAGCCCTGCCCATAGTCCTAACAGAGTTGGATCAAAGGGTCTGTCATTTTTCAGTGCTGTGAACATTTTCATGAGCAAACAGGAAGTGCACATGCTCAGACCTCTGAACTCTCGAGGTCTGGTGTGTTTGTTCTAACTTATTGGCTAAATTTAATTTTAATTTTAAAATATATATGGAGTTTGAAAGTATTCATAGTCTAAACAGGAGTATTTTTAATCCCAAAAATACCACTTAAAGTACTTCTTTCTTGGGGTTGGAATGAAATATCTTTTAATAGATATTAAAAAATAAAACTCAAGAGTATATTTTATGCTAATTTGGTACTATACCTGTTGCCTTTTGGAATTACAATGCTTCTCTTAAGCATCATTGGCACAAATTTTCCATTCTTAATACAATAATACTTGAATTATCTGAAAACCTGAGAAAATAGTCTTTCTAAATAGAGAGGTTTCTGGATTTTTATTTTTATTTTTCCACAACATGGAAAAATAATACTTTGCATGGAACTCCATCTTGACAAAGAGAACTTCCTTTCTTCTAAAAGTATATTGACTAGAATTAACTTTGAACAGTTTTTATTGGGAGGTGGAAGATAATTCTAGTTTATCATTGTCAATGCCACTAATTGACCTTGGCAAAACCAGTCATTGCCCTAGGCTTATGACAAGTGTTGAGATACAGTCCAGAGAGACTGTATAGTTCATTAATTAACAGCAATAGATTTGGGGTCAGATTCTGGTTTAGATTAATCTCTTGGATACTAACTGTATGACCTTTGACAAATCACTGAATTTCATTTTTTTTACAAAGTGATCTGAAATTTAGATCTTACTCAAAAAGTTTTATTTTAACCAATGTTTTCCAGTCTCTTTAACTTCTATTAAGAAAAATTGGAAATATATGAAAAACAATGTAGAATATTTTACTGAATAACCCACATATGCTTCACCTAGTATTTAAAAAGTTAATAATGTTTTGCCATTTTTGCTTCATTAGTTTTTTTCTTGAAAGTTTGAAAGCAAGTTTTGTATAGTGTGATATTTCTTTTTTCATCCATGTCCCTCATTTTTCTATACCAGTGGGTTTTGAAAAGGCCGGGTTCTGTGATTGCATTTTCTCACCAATGATACCTTTCTGCTTTCTGAGGAACCAGTGCAGGGGGTGTAACAAGGAGCAAATGAGTAGAAAACTCCTAAGGTGTCTTGTAAAACATACTGATTTGTGGCTTGCATTCTTTGAATGGTCAACTTATGCTGAAAGTTTAACCTTATCTGCAGATAAAATTTGACACTTTAATTGCCCATTTCCAAGCACCAAAGACCAAAAAAACTAACCAACACAAAAATAGTATCTTTTTATTACCTCCATCTTGTTGGCAGGCTGCTAACCATTGTTGCTATTAAAGTTTAAAGGGAAACAGTATAATTATGCTAGAACATAATCATGATAAAAATACTTCAGACTTTGCAAAATCTGCTTTTTTATTCTCCTTTCATTCAGCAGACATTTATTGAATATTTACTCTTTCCACAACCCTTTTGGGACTATAAGAACATTCTGCCCACAACAAGTTTACAATTCAGTAGGGGAGAGAGAACTTCGATATGAAACAAAATGCATTTCTATGTGAGATGGAGTATTGCAGCTGCAAGTCAGGGTAGGGAAAGTGCTTAGGAGATTGTGATAGGAGAGGGACTTACAGTTGAGTATATAAGGGAGTGGGAAAAAATGGTATTTGTGTGCTTCCAAAAGCAGAATTTGGCATCTGGGTATTTTGGGTAAACTGAAAAAGGCAAACAAGTAGAGAGGTGAAAAAGTATGGGTAATAGTGTTGATTGTTAATGTACTTAAATGTCCTTAGATTTAAGAAATGTCTTTGCAAAAAAGCCTACATTACCTTTTTTCTCCCTATCTTTCTGTTTTTGCATTTATTGACTTTCTTTGTTGGAAATGTTAACGATAGGCATACATTGGTTCACAGGTTTCCATGCTCACTGTAGGTAAATTACTTTCTGAATTGTGGTTAATTGTGGTTAATTTCTGAATTGTGGTTAATTCTGATTTCCCAAAACTTGCTGTAGATTTGTTCCTCCAGTTAGGTCTGTTGTAACATGGCTTCTTGTCACTCAGGTCATCCAGTTCACAGGATCTATCAAACCCACATTTTCCTAAAGATTGCATATAATATGTTTTATTTGAAAATCAATGTAACAAAGGAATTCTGTGTATATGTTTATTATTAAATCTCTGTATTAAACCCTTTCTAATGGAGACTTTCATGATACCTTTTAAAATAATTTTCTTTTTCACTGAAAAGGCAATTTAAAGATGGGGCATAAAGAAGCATTTTTCACTTAAAGCATTTAACAGTTCTGACATTTCTATAGTAACTTAAGACATCTCTGATCTCTTAACCAATTATACATGAAAATTGGCTTCTTCATGAAGACCTCTTTATACACACTTCTTTTGAATAACAATGTTGTAACTGAATACTCTCCCCCTTAGTGATACCGGTTGCAGCAAACCTGCTTCAGATGAAATTTAAATTATGGACCTAGTTTATTCTTTATAACTTAAGGTTTCTCATTTTTTAACGAGGTGATGGAAATGTGGGGTAGAAGAGACCACAAAATCGAATGATGATAATAAATACCATGCACAGGTTCTTACTGTGGGTCTAATATAGTGCCAGATGTTTTTCATACACTCCACCCCGGTTCTCAGCACAACTGATAGTGATATGTTGTGGACTACATTTACAAAAGAAGTTTATATTGAGAGAATTAAGTGACCTGCCTAAGATTTCCCAACCAGGGAACATCAGATCTGACTTTCAAATCTAGACTTAATTTCAAAGCTTATCTGTTTTTCTTCCATAGTTCTAGAGTGTCCATCGATAACTTTTTACCATCTTCCTGGCTTAGATTCCTACAAACAGATGACAATAAAGTCTAGATGCACTCAAGTCTCTGGAGGTCAGAGAGAGGATGATGATTTTGAGTGTCAGTGGCTCTAGTATGGAGAGCAGTCAGTGAAATTTAGCTCTAGCATAGAGACACCTTAAAGGAGCAGCGGGTGATGAGACTGAACTAGATTGTCAGCCCTGGTTGTAGGGTATTTGAAATGCCAGCCTGGTGAATTAAGAGGTTCTCACCTACTTCATTATAGAAATTTGGTTTACTGGATGATGATAGCATCTAGAAGTTAATACAAAATAGAAATAATTTTGCTTATTTGGGTTTCTTTCTGAGACTTTATTGTCATAATTTGAGTATGTTGATTGATAAGCTGGCCCTACTGTCAGTGAAGGGTAGACGTTGGCATTAGACAGATACAAGAGGACTACGCATTTGGTGGCTTGATGCATGTGTGAGGTAAATGTCTGGTGACACGGCTTGCGTGGAAGGCCAGAACAAGAGACTTGGTTTAGGGCCATACTGGTATAGCAGTGATCACAACATCAGCTCTGATTTCAATTAGGTCTTTTTGGAGATTTTTGCAGTTGAAACCATTCTTTTGACAGCTAAATCTCTCCATGTGTGAATTTATTAAATGTATATACTTAGAGGTTTTTTGGCATATGATCCAGTAGAAGGGAAATTAGTGTATCTACTTATGTCACCAACTATCATCATTAAATTTGTAAAATGTTATTATCAGAGTCCAAAATGAAAGAAATGTGACCTCTTTCTCTTTCCTTCTACCTCTCAGCCCTTCTTCCTTTTTATTCCCCCTCCTCGAACCTTTGCATGTCATTTTATCATTCATTTAGCAAATACTCTTTATTGCCAACTAGATCCTGCAAGGGCATATGAAGGGAACCTAATGTTTCAGACTCATCTCCAGCCAAACCATAATCAGTGCTTTTTCTCTGTGCCTTTATTAGTGGTGTTTCCTCTGCTGAGTCATGTATTCTCCCACCTCTCCTTAATCCCCAGGCTTCCTTATTCTAAATACTACTTTTGCTACAAGTCCTGATTTGGTGGACTTTGCATTTGTTAAACTATGAAAAACATCTGTCACAAATACCAGGTATCATTATTAAAGTTCCTTACTTGTTCAATCAGATAACTTGGACATAATCTGGGCACTTATTTATGAAGCCAACTTTCTTTGTCAAATGAGAAGAAGCAAAAACATGAAAACATGATTCATAAGACGGACTCAAGGGTGACTCAATCATTTATTATCTAAAACGTAGAATTCTTTTTCAGAGTGTTGAAGAGTATGTTAAACAATAGTTCATGATTGCAGACTAGGTACCTTTTTCCTGTAATATGTTGGGGTGTAAGACTTACTGTATATTGCTGTCATACTTGACAAGATGTGAGACGTTCTGTAATATAATCAGGATTCTTTGAGAAGTCAGGAAAGAAATTATTTCCACTTGGATATGAGATGAGTGTTATGGAAAACCAGGCATAGTACTAGGCAGAGATGGGAGCAGACTCTTGCATTCCATACAGTGTACGAACAGAGGTAGGAATACTGGGTTTGTTCTGAGTATATCTAACTGGGGAGTTATTAGTGGCTGGGAACATACACATAGAACAAATAGGTGGAGCAGAGAAAAATATACTTCTAAGGTCTTTGGATTTTATTTTCAGTCAGTGAACATTTTCAAACAAGGGAATAACATGACAGAGAGCTAAGTCTTTAGCCCAGTAACACTGACAGTGATGGGAAGAATGGATAACAAGAATGGATAACAATAACAAGGAACAAATTTTGTTGGGAAAACTAGACCTGCGAAAGATTTGAATGTGTGGATATTGATTGGACAGATAAACTGTATCCAGTTCCCTACCTCCTCAGAGCAAGCCCAACTTTCTCCAGAAAATACCCTAAATCCTTGTCCTTTCCCTTTCTTTTACTCTTCCCCTCACCCCCACCCCCAACATACAAAATCACAATCAGCTAATTTTTTTTTAAATGTGGCGTGATTTTATCTAGAAAGACAAAGCAGGTTAAAAGTTGGATAGAAACGAGCTAACAGGTTTTCAGTATAGTCAACACAATACATCAGTTTTTGGATGATTTTATCTAGTGGTTACTATATAAAGTACTTCGTTGCTGTTGACAGAAAAGTTTTTCAAACTTCATTCCTTCTTTTCCCTTTTTGAGTCACCAGCAGTAGTCTTTCTCATTTTGTGGAAGATTAATATAACCCACATGTATAAAGCTTCACAAGCCACAATTATGTAAATAATTTTAGTGTAAGATACTGCATAGTTTCATAAGGAACTATTCATTCTTTAAAATATATATATATATATATATATATATATATATATTTGTAGGGGGTAGTTGACAGTTACTAGCACAGTAACTCAGAAGGTAAGTTGAATACTTTTAATGCTTTTTCCCCTCCTCTTCTGAACTTTGATGCAATTAAATAAATAAATTTGCTTATGTATATGAAGAATGGATACAAATGACTTCAATACTAAATTACTAGCAGCTTAAAGAAATTAACCTTTTAGCAGTATATTTAATAGTTTAATGTCACCAGCATAAATAATATTAATTAGGGTAGTTAGATTAAGAAATCAGTTTTATTTTGAATTTATTCTTAATGACCACAAAATTAACACATGCTCATATATTCTATTTAAGGTTTGGATTTTGTATCTGTTACCTGAGTTCTGATTAGGTCAAAAAGACATGAAAAAAACTTTCATTTTTCCTTTTTCATCCTATAAATATGTCCTACAACTATGTGGCTATGCAACTATGCGTATTTTAACCTTTGCTTCCCCTCCATCCACCCTCTCTCTCCCCCCACCCCCCCATTCTCTGATTTTCATTTTGTTGTTACCTTTTCAATGCTATAGTGACAAGGGTGATGATGCTCAAATATGGTGAGGGAGAAATGGAGAAATTTTATTGCCACAATTAGGGTATTAATATCTTGTTATCAAGATTTCTCTAGCAGAGTTTCAGTGCAGGACTGCCCTCTTAGGGTCAGAGCTGCCCTGTGGCCTTGAGGGCTGTTAATAGATGTGGGCATAGTTCACCATCCTACAATGGTCATTTTTAGCAAGGATAGCGTAACAGTAAAGGAAATTGTTTTATGTTTTATTGCCACTGATAAAAAAAATAATGTAGCAGAATATAGCTGTCCGGTAGTTCTCTAAGTTTCAGAGTCAGAGATATTTACACCCAGGACATGAAGAACTTTAGATGTAATGTTGCCAAATTAGACAAGTATAGGGAAGGAGGTGATTTTTTTTTTTTTTTTTTTTTTGTAGTAAATGGCATAATGAATGCTATCAGGACTTTAGAAAAATGGCTTTTTTTTTTTTTTTTGCAATTGGGAAAACAAACTGGTTTTGGTAAGTTTTTAATCAACTTAATTTCTTTGTGTTTATCATAACCTGATTATAGTATTATAGTATCCTGGACCAGCCACTCTTTTTTCCTGTGCTTTCTAATTAAGCACGGAGTTTTCATGGTAAATATTATTTAAATGAATAGTCTTTTCTCTGAAGGCCGGGGCCTAGGGATATGATTATTACTCTTATAGCTCCAGCAATACCTTCCTGCACATAGATGGCATACCATAAATATTTCAGAGATAGTTGTCTTTGTTGTATTTATAATACACACGTATTTGATGCTTTTTTTCTTTATGTGAATTCTTGCCACTCTTTTGAGTTGGGACTATTTAGAGTTTTATCAAAGTTGAAAGTTATTTTCTTTCTGGCACATTTTTAAACCTGTCACAAGTAGGAAAGAATTCAAATTTTCTTATTTGTTGATTTGTTTAGCTATTATAGAGAACCTGGACCATGCTGTGAAAACATGTGGGGAATTAAAATTTTTCCCCTCAGCAGGCTTAGACTAAACTGATAAAGTACTTGCAGTAGTTACTTAGGAGCTGTTGTATGCCATTTACTTTGAAAACTACTTAACAGTAGGAGAGAACATAGAATTTCAGACCTGGAAAGGATCTTTAAAGATGAGCTGGCCAAGCAGCCAGTAAGCCTAGGACTGAGCTCTGTAAAATCCATCTTAAGTTGTTGTTCAGTCTGTGTTAAGGATATTATTGTATGTACACTATGGTGTCCCTTTCTTATGGAATGCATTGTGATTATGGAACTTAAGAGCCAGGATTCCTTGTCAAAGATTTCTGTCAGCCACCTACCATTGATTTAGTTGGTTAGCGTTGACTTGTCAAACAATATTATAGAGAAGAACTTACCTTCTCCCCATAGCCCCCAAAGAGCAATTTGTCTTTTAGAAGTTTGGCTACCTTATTTAGTAGCAGACAGGTATTCATTTGCTGATCTGAAGATGATGTTGATAAGCCAGCTTTATGTAAATGACCATATGAAGAAAATGGGATCATAATGTGAAGTTAGTGTACTGACAGCAGAGTCATGTGCCCCACAATGCTGTTTTATTAAATGTGCAGACACACACAATTACCTTTGTAAGTGGTATGGGATAAATTAAGTGGAGCAACCACAGGGCAGAAACGCTGCACTGATACTGTGAAGTGTATCTCGAAGCAGTGTAGCATAAATGTTGATTATTAGATAGCAAATAATTAAATCTCTTAGATGTTAGATTTATAGTCTTATGTGCAGTCTCATAAACTTTTATAGAACATTTACCTTTGCCAGAGACACATTTTTAAGTACCTTTAGATATTATCTTATTTAATCCTTAAAAGTCTCTCCACAAAGTGGTTGGCTCTTTAGAAAACATACATTCATAGTGGCTATGAATTTGTAGCAAAAAACTACAATAGGTGAGCTTTGGTTATATTAGCCAAGTTGATTAACCATCAATATGGAGAATTTAACATTGCTTTGAGCAAAAATTCTATTTTGGGGCAAGATTTATTAAAGCGGGCCTCCCTGGTGGTGCAGGGGTTAAAATCCAACACTATCAAGCTATCACCAACCACTGCAGCATGAGTTAGGCATGAGTTCAATCCCCAGCCAGGGAGCTGACCCACATGGCCCAGCAGACTTCTCCTGTCTTGCCCGCTGCCCCCCTCTGCAGTGTATTTCAGCAGATGCACCTATTCTGCTTCCCACTCTATCTCTGGTGAATCCTCTTACCCCCCACACCTCTGACCTACATCCCAGTTGTTGTATGCATAAATAAGTAAAAGTAAAAATAAACCTTAAAAAAAGATTTATTAAAGGAATTTTTTTGATTTGGACAAAATTCCTCAGACCAATAATAAAACTTAGTGTCAGAACCACTGCAGGGTTGGACTGTTGGGAGCCAGGAGATTCTTTTTGGGACAGTGGGGGATGGAATGGAGGCAGTTTGAGGAATACATGTGTATCAGCTTTGGTTTCTCATCCTGATGAAAATGTGGTCTTGTTCATGCTAATGATGATTTAGGAATCAGGGAAGTTTATTGTCAAATACTACTTTAAATGGAATCATGGTGTGAGTACTTATAAATGGTGACTTGGACTTTTGGGACACTGGAGTACCAAGAATATCTCAGCCTAGTCCGGATCCTTCCTTGGGTGAGGCATCTAGAAGCCACGAGTGAAGGAAGAGCCAAGCAAAGATAAGCTGTGGATTTGGTGGTTCTGTGTAGCCTCCTGGCTTTTATTAAGGTTTGTAGCACTGGCTGAATCACTGGGGATTTAAAGGAGGTGCACGCATATGTTCTCTTCTAGCAATCCATGCCTGTTTTTATTTTATTTTATTTTTTTAAAGATATATTTATTTATGCAAGAACTGGGGTTACATGCCAGATGTGCGGGAGGGTGAGAGGATTACCAGAGACAGAGCGGGGAACAGAATAGGCAGACAGATGAAATACACTGCTGAGAGGAGCAGCGGGCGAGACAGGAGAGGTCTGCTGCACCATGTGGAATTATCCCTGGCCACCTGCCCGGGATGGAACCCACACTGCAGAGGCTGTGGACAGCTTCACAGTGCGGTGCTTAACTGCCTGCGCCACCAGGGAGGCCCCATGCCTGTTTTTATAAAAGTATAAATTACTTTTTGCTTGGAAATAGGTTTTGTATTTTATATGCTTTAGAATTTGTGGTAGTAATACATCTCCTTTATGAACATGAACTCTTTACCAAGGTCCAGCCTTCTCCAGAACGTGAAGAACAGAAAATATTCTTCGTTATTTTCTTGTTTTGCTGTAGTGGGTGTTTGATTGTTTTCATAATAGTAGATATCAAGCATAGTGGTTATAATCAATTAAATGCATACTTTAATTGAAGCATTTTAAAAAAAAATTATTTATGCATATTAGAACTGGGATACAGGCCAGAGGTGTGGGGGGTGAGAGGGTTCACCAGAGACAGAGTGAGGAGCAGAACAGACGGATCTACTGAAACACACTACTGAGGGGAGCAGTGGGCAAGACTGGAGAGGTCTGCTGTGCCATGTGGGTCAGCTCCCTGGCCTGGGATGGAACTCATTCCTAACTTACGCTGCAATGGCTGCCTATAACTTGATAGCTGACTTTAATCCCTGGGCCACCAGGGAGGCCCTCTTACAGGCAATTTTGTGACTTTTGTGGAAACATATTCAAGAAGTATGCTAGATGAAAATACTCTTGCCACATGTAACAGTTAAGTAATAGTGATCATTTGTCACATACTTTTTAGATGTGTTCTAAATTACTTTTTTTAGAAGTTAACTCTAATATTGATCATCCTAGCAAAGGACATGTGAACATTTTAGAGGTGTTCCGTATTTTGCAAATTTCCGTGAGGTTCTTTGTATTTCCATCTCTTGCCCAAATGTTTTTTCTGCAGTATGTAAACAGTAAAGAAAATAAAGTAAATCTGGGAATTTCATAATCAGTGGTTAGCTACTAATGTAGTTCAAAACTAAGCAATCAACACCGATTATAGAGTCATTTGGCAGAGAGCAAACCTGTAATTCTTTCTGTTCTCAAACCAGCAGAGCTTAAACCCACAAAGCTCGTCAGTAGATAAAATACAATATAACAGGCAATTTTGAATTTACCTATTTGATTTGAGTATAAAGAGTTAACAATTCTCATACTTAGAGATACCATAAATTTTTTTAAAATTTAAAATATGTAATTCTAACCCATGGCCACCATTGTTACAATTACTTAAATTTACATTCTTTCAAATGCATTATAAAAGTGTCACTTTTTTTACACACACACACACACACACACACAAAATCCTCATACTTGGACTTAAAAAGCAGTAATTGAATCAATCATGGCCTTAAACTTTTAAAGTAATTTATTGTTTTGAGTAGAAAATAGCTATAAAAACCATTGTTACATGCTTGCTTGACAGTGGGAGACTTTTCCTGACAAATAATTTGACCTTCACTGCTTACTAGATACTGTTCAAGTCACTGTGAATAAAAAGTTAAAATCTTGATTCTTGTGGATTTTAAGTTCCCATTGGGCAGATAAAGAAGTTTCAAATAAAATGTAAAGTCTGTTAAATGCTGTTGTCATGAAGAAAATGAAAGACTGTGATTGATGTTTTAAAACAGAGTGGTCATAGAAAGTATCACTGATTAAGGTGGCATTTGAGCAGAGATCAGAGGGAGATACGGGGCGGGGGGGGGGGTGATTATATGTAGAAGAACATAGCAGGAAGAGAAAACAGCAAATAAAAAGGCCCTTGTGGTGGAGGAGAGTGCTTGACCTAATGAAGGACTGTTAATGGGTGGGGTAGAGTGAGCCCAGGACACAGGGGATGGTGACAGTAGTGGTGGTAGTAAAATCGGAGTAGTGTGTGTGGGGACATTTCCTAAATGCTGTTGAAGACAATAGAATCTTTCTCCTAGTACAGGAATGAGGTGACCTAACTTTAAAAGTGTCCTTCTAGTTAGTATGTGTAGCGTATACTGGGTTTGGGCTGGGATGGACAGGGGAGGGCAAACACAGAAACAGGGGAAAACTGGTGGTAACTTGACTGAGGTGGTGTGGTAAGGATGCTAAGTGGTCCATATTGTAGATAGAATTTTGAAGTTAGGACCTGGTGCCTGGATGTGGAATGTGAGAGAACTAGGTGAAAACACAAAGGGAGTGCATTTATAGGAAACTGCCAATGCTTCTGGATATTGCTCAATTATTTCATTATAGAAATTTTATCAAAAATCTGGGTACAAAGGCATATTATTATTATAATGCTTTATTTTTTTAATACTTGGTTTTTGTGTTTTCAGTTCCTTTTGCATATTTTATTTATATGTGAGACTATTTGTATCATCCCATTTATATTTTCTATATATGAGGATATAAAAAAACAAATTTCAGTATTATAATAGAGTGTACAACTGCTGCCACCTAATGTTTACAGCCTTTCATTTATGTAATTACAATAACTGGCTATATATTTAATACTGGTTTGAAACATAATGTTAACAGATTAATTGAGGCTTATTTAATTGCCTGCATATTAGGTTCCTGCTTCATACATTTAACATGATAATTTAATTATCTAGAATAAGGTGGTAGATTGAAGATTAATTTTATTGACATCTTGATCTCTATTGAATTCCCTTCAACAAATACTTGTCGTTGATTCTCTCATCTCTGCCCGCAAGATTTTTATGTTCCCTAGGCAGGGGACAGATTTTTTTTTTTAACTAAGCAAATAATGAAATGAGTGATATTTGAAGGAAATCAACAAGACAGCCCTGTCGATAAGAAATACATAGTTTAACAAGGCAGACAAACATGTGGATAGTATTTAGATTAAAATGGGGTGACTATCATTTTGACCAGTTTTCCTGCTGTTTGGGAATATCGTTAGTTAGAAGCAACTGAAGACGGTGCACGGTAATAATATTAGTGCTGTGAGACTGAGTCCCCGAGTTCTGAATTAGTGTTGAACCAGGGTCTTTGCTACATGAGAACTTCAGCAATGACCATTTGTTATCAAGACTACAGTTTTAGACAAGTTTTTGTAATTGTCTGTTTTTTTTTTTTAACTTTATGTGGTCATTAGATGAGGATGTCATTGATGTCTCAAACATGCCCTTTTTTTTTAGGTACCTGCTATATTATACCTCAAAGTAGCAGTTTTTTTGCAAGTGATGAAATAATTTTTGTTTACCTGCATTTGTATCTGAAATACTTGTTTGTTACTCTAAAGATGCTATTGGAAGAAATAAGAACACTGTTAATGAGCCCTGAGGTGGATTTAACAGGTACTTATTGAATGTCTAATGTATTCCGAGGAATGGACTGGACACTGGGGATATAGCTTTGAAACAAAGCAAGCAAATCTTTGCCTTCATTTAGTTTACATTCTAATTGGGGGTGGGATGAGGAGACACAATCTACGTCTAGTATGTCAGATGGTGGTAAATGCTCTGGAGGAAAATGAAGCAGGATAATGAGGGTAGAGCATGCTGGAAAAGGGGAGTATGCTTTTTGCCCACTTTATGCAAATTTTCCTTTTCATAATAATTTTATTCCTAGGTGATTTATAAAAGGAAAGTATACTATAAATTGCTTTAAAGGTCCTATCTGCCTTGGAAACTTGAACAGTTCACATCCATCTATTTATCTAGTAAATACTTAGCAAGCATATTACCTTGTAATATGGCACTGTATGGAAATAAAAGATAAAAGACATGTTCTCTCTCTTTAAGGAGCTTAAAATCAGACTGGGAAGATACTGAAAAATAGTAACATTTTTATGGTAACTATAGTAGAGTCATTTGTCTTTTTTTCTTAAAAAATGGTTAAGTATAACAAAGCATTTTAGCTCTGAATTCGGTGACAAACTGTTTTACTTTTGAGCTGGGAACCCCTTGGTGGGATTGTAATATTGACCGCTGAAAGCATTATTTTTCTGGAGATAGTGATATCCTTTGAAAGAAAGGAGAATCTGTATTATGATTCATTGTTTCTTGCTGGGTGTAATTCAAAAAACCTTTCAGGTTCTCATCAGTCATCCTTAAGTCACCTTGTGATTTGTCTTTTAGTTTATGCAATCCGTAATATATAGGATACTATGCAGTTTCCCTCTTCAAACTTTGAAATGTTGGCATAGCTGAAATTCAAGAAATACAGTCTTGATGTTCTTGGTTCTAAGGGCCTTTGGTTAGCCATGTGAAGGCTTTGCATATTATTGCTTTTCTGATAAAAGTTCAGTGTCTCATCTCCAGCCCAGCCTTTTCTTGATCCCTTTTTAGGACTCAAGCAGTAATCATTATGGATTTAGAGAATCCAGAAATATTCTCTGTGGTTTTATGGTTTTATGGTATCCTTCATTGATTGTGTTAATTGCTTTGAATTTCAGCAGTTACTATAAAATAGGCATTAAAGTAATGTTTGATTTGAAAATGCTGGTTCTGTTCCTTTTTTCTTAGATATTAAAGATAGCATCTTAAGAGATTTTAGTTGTTTTAAGACACCTTGAACCTGTGGTGCCTTAGAAACATGGGTTAAACAAAATAGACAAAACATGCTACACAATAGTTTTCACACCTTTCACAGCCAGCTAAGTAAGTAGCCTTTGCTTTGAATTTTCTGGTGGGTTACAATATGGTGGTTTTTTTTTTTTTTGAGGATTTATGACACCATGAAGGTCAGATATGTGTTAATTGAGCTTTCCCAGATTTATCCTCATGTCTGGTATGGGAAAACAGCAATTTAACTCACCACCCACCTCACTTAATCATGAAACTCTGCAGTTAGGTGGGACCACTGAAAAGTTATTATTACTTTGGGAGCATTTCTACTTGGCCTCTGCTGCTTTTGCAGACTAGAGCATGGAGAGGGAATTCTAGGTCTTCAGTTCTTTCATTTTCTTTATTTTTTTTTACCCTATTACCCTTCCATGTTACTGCTATGCTATTCTCTATCCTGTTTTCCAGTCTGTATACCTAACAACATCAATAAACACTAATAAGTTAAAAAAAAAAAAGGAAAGGAAAAGAAAAAGAAAGGATATCCTTGAAAATCATGGCAATTGTAATTATGTTCTAACATAAATAGCAAGAGTATGGGGACTTGTTCTTGGAATTTATTTTATGAAACAATTAGACCTTTAACAACTATAAAGTTCAAGTAAATGCTTACTTTTATTTGTTAGTATAAAAGCGTGGCAACCAATATTTTTTTAAGCTTTTATTATTTTGAAAGGTACAATACTATATTCTTTAGGTAAGAAGGGCTATATGAGATGGTATTCTCAAAAAAAAAAAATAATCTAGGTGGAAGCAGAATAACATTGGGAGCAGTGTGTTTTTCAGGATATGTAAGAATGTATTTGGGAAGCTTGTTACTAGGTTACTTGTTACTAGGTTCCTAAACCCATTTCCCTGAAATTTTACTGTAATTTGGGGCACCTGAGTATTCCGATCTTTCTTTCACATCCTGTGTGATTCTGATAGAAGTTTTCAAAGGCCCATGCTTTGATCAACACTAGTGTTACAAAACAGAGCAGAGTTTTTGAATTCAGCTCATTCATTCATTTACTTTTGTGCCTTAAGAAAAGCACAAATTCGGGCCTCCCCGGTGGCGCAGCGGTTGAGCGCTGGGTTGGGAAGCTGCCCGCAGCCTCTGCAGCGCCAGTTCGATCCCCGGCTGCTCCCCGGCCACCGGAGGAGGGTCCCACATGGCGCACAGACCTCTCCTGCCACCCGCTGCTCCCCTCAGCAGTGTACTTCTGTCCTTCTGCCTGCTCTGCTCCCTGCTCGGCTCTGGTGAATTCTCTCACCCTCCCGCGCTTCTGACTGTACCTAGTGCTTGTATAAATAAATAAATAAATCTTTAAAAAAAAAAAAAAAAAAAGAAAAGCACAAATTCTTGTCACCTCATTTTCTTTGAAGAGTGAGTTTTGTTTATGGAACATAAATGATCAGTTGGTAAATGATAGCTGATGCCATTGTGTGTGTGTGCATGGGAGCATGTGCTCATGTACACACACACACACAGAGGTCATCTGAGCAACAAGAATGCACAAAATAACCACCAATGTTGGATAGCATGTATAAATATGATGTACTTACTATACAGTGTCTGGTAGTTTAGAGGTATCAAAAGAATTAGGGCTGGTATGCTTCCACAGAGAAATGGTACTTGATTTTATCTTTGAAGAATGAAAGAGATTTAGCCAAGTAAGACAAAGTTACAAAGAGAATACTATTCTTTAAAACATATAGCTCCCCCAACAGTAAAATAAAGTGTTGATAAGTCACATATTATGTATATGTATAATATGATGATGTGTTACACTGTGTGACATATTAGCATTGTTCATGAAAATGCCTTGTTACATTTTGATTTTAGAAATGTCCAGCTGATTTGGAAAAAATGTCTTATGTTTATAGAATACATAGTACAAAACTGAAAATAATTTTGTGTTAAAGATAGGTATAACCAACAAACATACAGATTAACAGCATTGTATGATGTGCTATCAATACTAAATTGCAAGTTTCTGCTCATGGTGAGAATTTGGTACTATTTGCTGATAAACAGATCTTTTAAATTTTGGCTTAACTTTTCTGTTGAGGATGGTGTGATGATTTAGTTCTCCTGCCAATTTCTTTCTGTTTGAATTACTGAAAAACTTTATTTTGCACAACTTACTGTAGCTTCATTTGGCCCTCATTTTGGGTGAATGCATCATATGTATACTAAGTGTGTTTTCTCATAGCCCTTGATGAAGGAGCACACATGTAGGAGCACATGCTGTGGACTAAAACACTGAAATGTAGTGGTGGTGTTCAGTTATGAGGAGGCCATTGTGATAAACCCAAATAGGCAAAATCTACTTAATTTTGAAAAAATACAAGATAAATATGTTGTGGAAAGCTTAAATTTTTTTTGGAGATCCGGTTTGAGAAGCAGTGAGTCTGCACTGTAGAGCTAAAGCAATCATATAATTCAGTTTCCTCATTTAACATCAAGAAACACACAGCACAGTACTATTTACAATAGCTAAGAGGTGGAAACAATGTAAAGCCTCCGAAAGAGACTAATGGGTCAAGAAACGTGGTTTATATACACAGTGAAATACTACTCAGTGATCAAAAGAGTGAAATAAGTCAAAAGGAAAAGAAAACTATCTGATGGTCCCACTTAGAGGGGTACTGTAAGGAAACTGAACAAAGGATCAGGAAAAAGACAAAGCTTGAGGCAAACCATAGATCTGAGGCATCCAGTAAGGGAAGGCAAGGGAGAAGGTCAGAACCGGAAGGAAGAGCACAAGGGGCTGTGGTGATAGTTCACAGGTGCCATGGTGTTTGGAGAATTGTGGTAGGGGGAGAAATCAAATATTGTACAAAAATGAATGATGATGTAGGACAATTAAAAATGAATTAATAAAAAAAAGAAAGAAACACACAGCAGCCATAAGGCTCTTTGAAAAATTGTCCCACTTGATTGCTTGAAAAATTGCAGTGTCTTCCTTGTACACTGAAAGTGTAAATCATCAAGGTATATAAAGCTGTGTCATCTAGCCTTTGCCATCTGATTGACTTAGTTCATATCTTGTTTCCTTTCTCTATTTGTACTTGCTGTTCTCCATTTTGGACAACTTTTCTCAGTTCCTCCTAAGAGCCTGGTTATTTGATAGGATTAGGTGTCATAATAGATAATCCTCCTTGTAATCTCCCCCTTATCACTTGTTCATTTATCTATTGTATGACCTCCCCAAACTTGGTGGTATAATTGTAATTTTATTATTCTTGTAGATTCTTTATGACAAAAATTTAGACAGGGGTTAGTGGCTATGGTTTGTTGCCACACCATGCTATCTGGGGCTTCTGTGGGGGAGAAGGAGGAAAATCCAGGGGCTGTGTGTTACAATCATGTGGAGGCTTCTCAATCTGTCCTACCCCAGAGTTGGAATGGCCTGAGGGCTGGGCTCAGCAGGGATTGCTGACTAAAGTCCCTACAAGTAGCCTTTCCATGTTGTCTGGACTTCTTTCAGCTAGTGGCCCTCAGGGGAGTTAGGCTACATTAGGACTTTCATAATAAGTGTACCAGTGAACAGAGCGGAAGCTGCATGACCTTTATAACCTGGCTTTAGGAGGAGTACATCATTTTTATCTTCCTCATTGGCTGAAGCCTCACAAATCCTCCTAAGCTTCAATGGGAAGAGATAAAGATCCTACCTCTCAGTGGTCTGATTGTCAAAAAATTTAGGTCATGTTTTAAAACTGCCATATCATCTTATATAAAGCGGTACCCCATATGCCATATGATCCAGCAATTCCACTCCTAGATATTTACCCAAAGAACGTATAAGCACCAGTTTGAAGGGGTATATATGATCCTTTATTCATTGCAGCACTGCTTAAAATAGATAGGTTATGGAATCAACCCAAATACCGAGAAACTGAGGAGTGGATTGGGAAGATGTGCTCTCTATATACAATGGACTACTATTCACATACACAAACGACAGATTATTGCCATTTGTGACAAGGCTGATGGAACTGGAGGGTATTATGCTAAACAAAGTAAGTCGGAAGGAGAATGACAGATACTAGGTAGTGTCACTTATATGTGGAATATAGAGAAACACAACAAATGGTGAGATAAAAACAACTAATAACAAACCTTAGAAATCTGACTTTAGAATTGAGGCTACCAGAGGGAGGAGGAGAGGGTGGGGAGCAAAATGGGGAGGTGACACACTCTTTCTGTTTCATATAACTAAGCACACTTGTAGTGTTTGTTAATGGGAGTTCTCTCCAATTCCCTGTGCAACCTGGTGAACAGTTTAACCTCTGAATCTTTAGATGACATTTTCTCTTTTTAGTAACATGTACTTAACTGCTTCATGCCATATAGATTGTTTAGAGTTTGATTACTTTGAGTATAATTCCATAATATTTTTTTCCATAAATATTCTCTTCCTTATATTCTCTGTGGTCCCTTCCTTCCCCCTACAGAAACTAGCATTGCAGAGTGCAATGCTAGACTTACTTCTGTAGTGATTCTCACCCCAAGGTGGGTGAAGGGTAGAGGGGATGAGGATTTTGTCCCTCCAGGGGACATTTGGTAATGTTTGTGTACTTCTTGTGATTGTCACAACGAGTGGGATGCTACTGGCCTCTCTGAGTAGAAGGCAGGGACAAGCACCCTATAATACATAGGTAGCCCCCTACAATAAGAAATTATTTCACCTGAAAACCGAACCCACAGTGCATGCTTTCTGTGTGTGTATACACACATACATACATATACACATATATATATTTCTAGTTTACCTGCTCAAGAAGCTCTAATAAGCCTTTGAGCAATATATATTTTTCATGTGTTTTTATATGAAATATGCCATATAAATATATTCTTTTCTGATTTTTTATTGTTTCTCAGCTTTTCCAGTTTTTTAAATTTCCTTTTTTGTTAAAGTCACATAGATATTTACAGAGAACTTATATTGTACAACAATCCACATATATTCAACACCTACAGACTGTCAAAGGACTGCACACAGCTACTTGCTTAATGCCAGGATTGCTTGCATTGTCTGTTGTAGAACTTCTGTAGTCGCTAAATTATCAGTCCCTATACAGAACCTCACAGGAAGCTGGCAGATACAATGATCCATCTGTTATCACACCCATCAAGTGCACTGGCTAGAGGGAACTGGCTGCAGATTGGAACTCTGTGTGAAAGAAGTAGATTCCAAGATGCTTTTCATTCTTTCCAGAAAGTCCTTTCTGGCCTTTACAAGCTTAACTTGCTCATTTCTAAAATCAACTTTCAGTTTATGGTATTATTACTTTTTTC
The DNA here is from genome assembly GCF_964194135.1 of Talpa europaea. Lineage (NCBI taxonomy): Eukaryota > Metazoa > Chordata > Mammalia > Eulipotyphla > Talpidae > Talpa > Talpa europaea. The sequence goes on along the minus strand of NC_140082.1, from coordinate 8,816,902 downwards.
ATTAATATTTGCAGAAAAACAGGACATTTTTGAAAGATACTTATTTTTCTGAGGATGAGATTTCAGAAGATCATATCCCCCACCCTGAGGGAAATTCTTGCTCAGATTGTCATAGAAAATGAGCAGTGGAAAATTGAAACTCACAATCTGGAGGGTTTTATTTTTAAAATAACTGTTCTTAACCTGAACGAAGTAAAGCAAATATGAGTCATTTTTATGTTTTCCTGTGTCACCAATGACTTTTTTAAAATTAAATGTACACATGCATGATCATCTTTAAAGGAGGAGGTTGTGATTTTCATAGTTAATAAGAAATGTTTAAACAGTTTTTCTTGTGAGTTTAAGAAACCTGTTTGTTTCCTGAAAATTCATAGATATTTATGACCACAAGATCATTTATGGAGTCTCTAAGATCTTTTAAACTAAAGCATTGATGCTGTGCTTAATGGTGCTTTGAAGTTTTGGAGACTACCCTGGAGGTAAATGGGCATGTGCTGTGATGCTTCCTATCTTGTGAATAGTCTTATTTATACAGAGTTTCTCCCTTGGCAAGGCATAATGTCTGGTTTGGGGAAGCAAAAATCCACTTTGAAATTACTCTCTCTGTATTATATGTCTTTGACTTAATTTAAGTTCACCTTCAAAAGGGCAAGATGGCTAGAGAAAAAATTAAACAGGACAGGGTATGACTAATTGAAAGTTAGAAGGGCCTTCCCTTTTCCAGACTAAAGGATACAAAATGAATCTGAATAGTGAATAATTGTCCACACACTTTAAAAGAGCCATTGTATTTCCATTTCTTCTCTTTCCACCTTCATTTTTAAGCATTTCTGCTGAAATATGAATCTTCAGTAATTTAGCTCAGTATATTTGGGTTATCATCAGATAGGTAAAATACAAATTTTCAGTGTTGTCTCAGAGAATTTATTATTAATTCTCATGTTTGTTATTCTTAATTAAAATAATAAATTTAGTTTAAAATAATTGAAAAGGAATCACAAAAATTTGTCTATCAGTAAACAAACCAGAGATTATTGAGGATAATGATACTGAAGCTGATTTTCCAGGGAGAAAATCATATAGAATTGGTGAAATTACCCCAAAATGATTTTACAGTATTTTTCTGCAAAAATTGGTTTGTGTTGTGTTCCCCCCTTACTCCCAAAGGAAAATAAAATCTTTCCCTGGGCTTTTGTAGATGTGGCTTTAGAGAAATACATAGATCTTTTGAATCACTGTACCTAATAGAATGGAGCAAGTCGCACAGTTACTCTATCTTATTGTTTATATACAGTTGTATTAATATATAATATAATTTCAACAGTTAATGTCACCTCATAGTTACGTAGCTGTTTTGTTACTCCAGACATGATGAACATGATGGATAAGTCATGGAAAGAAAGAAAATAATAGTAATAGTTTATAGAATTGATAATTAGAATCAGTTCTGCCTAGGAAAAGACAAAGAGTTCATCCATTTCTACATGTTGCTTATTGGGGATAGAAGTTTTATAATTTAGTATTGTCTGATTTTAATACACAAAATTCGTAGGAGGTTCTCTTCATGACAGTAACTTCTTTGAATTGTGATAGTTTATTGTCATTATTGTAAAGCATTTTAATTTAATATAATTATCTTGATTTTCCCCTCAAGAATCCTTCTCATTAGTCATTCTAATCTTGCTAATTACTGCAAGTTCAATAAGATATTATTGCATCACATTTTTTCATTTATGCTCCATTTCTACAGAAATGTTTTTGTGCTTTAATTATGATATTTGGTTTCCATGGAAAATAATGTAAAATTTGAATTCTGAGAATGTGTACGATTTTCTTATATCTTTAGTAGGAAAAAAAGCTAAGTCTGTTTTGCTGTTTTACATAGTATTAAAATCTGTAGAGAACTCATAGATACCATACGGCCGTGTCCTGTTTTATTCCCTTGTTCGAAAAGTCAACTAACAATTTATCTTTTGGTGGTTGGTTGCCTTTTGTTCCACTTTGAGTGTTTTTCTTGTGGTCGTATTATTATTTTTCTTTGGGGAAGATTCTATGCAGTATGGTAAGCATGCAAATATTGACATTGCCCCTGTGCATATAGAGTTGTCGTGCTTTTGGTGGCTGAAAAGATCAGGATACTGCAGAGCAACTGATGAGAAAGTGAGTCCCTGAGAAAGGACAACTTTAGATACTTTAGTTACGTAAAGCCTATTGGAGGAGGTTATATTTGAGTTAAAACTTAGAATAAGCCAGCCATACACACAGAAAAATAGGACAAAGCTTTATTGGGGAAACAGGAGACTAGTGCAGTTGAAACTGGTACACCAATGGGAGGTGGAAGAGGTAGAGATAAGATCAGTGGGGCCTGGTAGGCTATGGTAGGTAAAGACCCTGGATAGATTTTTAATGCCATGTGAAACCATTGGAATAGGGATTTGGACAGAAGAAAACTATGGTGTGAATTAAGTTTTTGAAAAGACTACTGACTGCCTTGAAGAATGGACTTAGATTGTGTGGAGTAGTAGCAGTTAAAAAGCTTTTTGCTGAAGGTGGATTGTAAAAAACAAAACAAAAAACCCCAGTATCAATGATTATCTGTACTTTCCAGAGTATTAGTATGTCTTTTGTCTAGCAACATTTTTTTTTTTTCATGTTAACCACATTTCTTTTTTAGGCTTCTTTCCCTATTATTAAATAAAAATTTGAATTGCTTAGTCATATTAAGAAACTCTTGCATTTGAACATATACATGTTTTAGTTAGGATACTTATTGTTATTTTAAGGACTGTATATAGGTATTTAAAAAATATTATGCAAAATTTGTTTAAAAGTTTTTTGCAATTGGGCCTCCCCCGTGGTGCAGTGGGTTGAGTGCAGCACTGTGAAGCTGTCTGCAGCCTCTGCAGTGCTGGTTCAATTCCCAGCCAGCCAGCCAGCCGGCGAGAATCCCACATGGCGCGGCAGATCTCTCCTGTCCTGCTCACTGCTCCCCTCAGCAGTGTATTTCAGTAGATCTGCCTGTTCTGCTCCCCACTCTGTCTCTGGTGAATCCTCTCACCCTCCCACACCTGTGGCCTGTACCCTGGGTCTTCTATAAATTAAAAAAAAAAAACAACTTTTTTTTTTAAGTTTTTTGCAATTACAATTTTTGTTTATTCCATGTCATATCATAGATATTTGAACATGCATCTTGAAAGTTGTTATCATGGTGTGTGTGTATAATTAAGCTCTTAACCTATATTATTCTGTATGTAATTTTGTTTTTCAAGCAAATTTAAAACTGTGAGCTATAATAGAGAATTGCATGCAAAGTAATTTAATTATTGTCCAACAAATTTCTAATGCATAGTCCACAAATTTCTAATGTATAGTTCACCAGAAGCTTTCTGAATATTCTTTTTCTATGAAAACACTCTCTTCCCTAAGTGGTAAGTGCTAATTAAAGCAACTTTTAATTGTTTTACCTTATAGTAACTGGTATTCAAACTGTGGAAAGGGAATCAACATTGGCAAACATCAGTGGGAAAATATTAATACTTTGTTCCAAAAGATTGTTAAGTCAGTTATTTGGGAAATACACCCCTCTCAATGAAAAATATAAATGGTGGATAAATTCTGAGATTAACCTGTAAAAAACTGATTTAGCTTGTAATACTTACCTTTAGTGTTGGTTTGGGTTCTGAATTTTGTGATGAGAAGGAGTGGATGAACTAGGACTTTATAAATATTTGAAGTCCTCACTGTATCTTGGAAAGTTTTCCCACATTCCGTATACTTCATTAGCATCTTGCGATTTGAAAACTGGGAAGAATCTCAATGAAAGGAGAGATGATAAGTAGACAAGAAGCAGCAGAGCCAGAGAAGTGTTAGTGTAGTAGAGTGACCACGTTTTCTGATTCTGTTTATTCCCTTTCATTTTCCAGTGCTTTACAAATTCTATCCTTTTTGCAAACTCTCTTGTATTTATGTTTTTAAATAAACACCATAGAACTCCTTTGTTTATCATGGATAAAAATGTATAACGGCTTAACAGGGCAGCACTACCAGCTGGATGTAGAGATGGAGAGGGCCAGCGACTTGGTCCAGGCTTTTCCACAGGACGTAATGCTGACACCACGAGAAAACCCATTGCCCCATGTATTAATGAGGTTACACAATCCTGTCCTACCCCAGATTATGCCCTACACAAAATTCCTGGGTCATCTCACCCTCCAATTAAAATGCCATTCTAGCTAAAGGTAGAAAGAAAATACTATTGAACTCATTCCCACCTCTGTGCAAATAAACGTCTTCATTTCCCCGTGCACTTGCAGTTTTCTTAGTTGAATCCTGTTACTGCAAAGGATCTTGTAGTGTTGAAACAAAAATGTTGGTGGTGTTGGAATATTTAGGTCATTTAATACATTTTTTTTATTAGTTGGAAACTGCTTAGCTTGTTAAAAGTTTAGAGTAAAGATGACTTTTTCCTGGATGCGTTTCAATTTAAAGTCTTGAGAAGCTTTTTATTGTTTTCCAATAAGTTGTTTTTGAATTAAAAAAGCATAACTTAATTTTGAAGCCTTGGGGGGAGAGTTATACTTTCTGGCTTTTAACAGTGAAGGATAATTTGTGATTCTTATAAGAGCCAGATGAATATGATAGAAATTCATTTATACACCAATCATTTATTAAAGGAAAAATGTTGTGATGACTGAGAATTCACTTACACTAAATTTTTAAGAGTTTTTTTTGTGGTGGCATATTTGCTATTGATGATTGCTTTTGTACTTTCCAAACAAGGGAAACTTATACTAGTAATTTAATTAGTTTTTGGGGAGTCATGCTTTTATACATATAAAAGATCAAAAGAAGAGAGGACACGTTGGTACTTACATTGTAGGAATTGTATAAATATTCTCTTCTGTGATAAAACTTACAATTTTATTTCAGGTGACAAAAAGTTTAAATTTGTGTAATGCTAACACTGCGGTATGCATCAGGCGTCTCTTCAAAACACAGTTTACATTAGAATTCAGTTATAGACGTATTCAATATACCCACAAATTTTCTGGTTTCCAATTTGGTGTGGTAGTTCAGGTCAGAAGACTTTTAACATCCAGCAGCTTACTACTGCTCAGGTATTTTGCTGTTCTACAAAAACTTGTTTGGTTTTTTATGAAGCTATTTTAGGTCTCAGGATTTGAGAACCAGGCTTAACTTTTTCTGTTACATTCTTATTTTTGTTTCATTACCCTCCCTTTTTTTTAAAAGATTTATTTATTTATACAAGAACGGGGGTACAGGCCAGATGAGCAGGAGGGTGAGGGGATTCACCAGAGACAGAGCAGGGAACAGAACAGGCAGACTGATGAAACACACTGCTGAGGGGAGCAGCGGGTGAGACAGGAGAGGTCTGCTGCGCCATGTGGGACCCTCCCTGGTAGGCCAGGATCGAACCTGCGCTGCAGAGGCTGCAGACAGCTACACAGCGCGGCGCTCAACTGCCTGCGCCACCAGAGAAGTCCCTCTTTACCCGTTTTAACAAATTTTCACATGTGCAAGTCCTTTGGCTAGTTTTGTAGCATATTCTATACTGTATTGCCATAAAAAAATCTAAAAAGAGAGACTAACCATTGAAATGCTTAATTATACAGTCTTAGTAACCCTGAAAAATTGCTTTTCAATATTTTGGTTTAACTATAATCTTTCAATTACTGGCTAATATATATTTTTCCATCTGCCATTAAACTCCTCATAAATAATCCAGCAATGTCTGCACGAATCCACAAAAGACTACAATTCAGTGGCAGTGTGGAGAAGTTTCACTTTACAAGTTGTCAGTTTAGTGTGGCTGTGACTTTTGTCCAGTTTAAAATAGGGACTTTCATATTTACAGTTCAGGTCTTCCCCAGGGGCAGTGGTTGATGGAAGTTGGATGAAATGATAAAGTGAAATAAAATAACTCTATATTCCCATTTCTAATCAAAATTACATTTTTTACTGTTTTTCTTAAAAAGAGGTTTTCTGTTCTGTCCTGGCATTTTATGCAAAAGAAAACATTTTGTAGTAAAGCTAGATTATGGAAATAGTGAAGAGGACTAGTTATTTTGTAGTGAAAGTGAGATAATGGAAAAAAAAGAGAAAGGGACTCATTACACTGTTAAATTTTGTAGTCCTGTCAAGAAAAAAGTGGCCAAAAGGCACTTCAATAATAATTATGGTTAAATTGATTTTAAAAAGTCTGAAATTTTTAGCTCCAAAGCTAAAAATGAGTGAGATTGCTTAATGAGGATCTGTTCTCTTTGCCATGAACTGGAACTGTGCAACTCAAATATAAGCCAAAGCACCATCAAGTCTTAAAGATAAGGCAAAGAGCATGGCCCCCAGAAAGGCTTCATAGTAGACATGTCAGGTCATGTCATGTCTCCTCTTCCCTCCTCTCCTCTTCCCCCTTCCCTCCCCCTCCCCTTGCCCCTCCTCTTCCTCCTCCCTCTCTCTCTCTGTCTCTGCAGATGTTATTTTTGCTACATTTGCTATTTTAACCTGTCAGTTAAAAAATAATTACTATGTCAGTATGGCTGGCAGCTCATATAGGAAAAATATGCTGTCTCTTAATCAAAGGTGATTACAGTATTTTCCTGTCTATAAATGTGCTTGTTGTGTAACGAGAATGCATTAGTCTCAGCCTGATGTACGAAATGAAAGGCAGCAAGAAGCAGCACCATTGTTATCACTCCAGGCGTGTCTAATGAATCTTGTTTCCATGTTCTCTGGTCACGCCGTAGAGTGCCCTCAGCTAGGGCTAAGCCTCCTGTAAAATGCTCTTTAAGATTATTGTAGCAAGAACAGAAATGCTGGATGAGTGGGGGTGGGGAGAGAATGCCAAGGAGACAGCTGCATTTCAAACAGTTACAGCTGCAAGGATTACTCACTGTAATGGCAGTGACAGACAACTGTTTGAGCTTTAGTGTAAAAGGCAATTTGGGGACTTGCCCTGTCAGAATTTTAGTAGCAATCTGGAGTGTGTGTTTCAAATCAGGTTGTGTCTGAGAGTGAAAGGAAATATTTTTAATTTTTATTGCTCATTTGTGCCAGTGTTGAAATCAATAGTTGAGTCATTTTGATGAAAGTTAGTGTCTTTGAAGTTGATGTTTATTTTGTAGTATTGATGGATTTAAATATCAATGTTTGGACTGAACCACATACCTGGTTTTCTTGCTCTAAATTTAATTTTATCTTGGTGATTCCTCTTCTGAGAATGTTGTAATGTCTGAACTTGTAGCTGATTAATAAATAAAAGTAGCCTCATTTTAAAAAGAATCTATTTTAAATATGATGTATACTTATAAAGGTAATGTTCACTGCATTAAATCTGAAAAATACACTGAAGAAAAAAACAGTTATTATTCCAGCAGCTAAAGATAACTTAATTTTGTTGGCTGGCCTTCTAGGCCTTTTTTAAAAACGCATATTGAATTACCAAATTAAGAACATATTAATAGCTTTATAAAAGGGAAAATGTAGTAATAATTTAAAATCATTGAAAAGAGTAGCAGATGGAGGCAAGTTTGATCCTTAGGAATCAGTTATAGCCATTGTGCAAGATTTCGTTTTCATTGGGGGCACTTATTAAAGTAACATTTGCAGCCTGATTGCTGTGTGTGGTTTTTTTTTTTTTTTTTTCTTTTTCTGTAGTAATTGTTTTGAAGGTCTTTTGCAGTTTACCTAGAAATTTCGTTTTATGGTCTTCTTCAGTTTAAAGTTTAGTGACTTTACATGGGATCCTGTGATCCATTGAAATGCTAACTTGGATCATGTCTTAACAATGCTGTCTAGAAATCATTGAAATTCTGGTGATCTTGCAACTGGCAGAGAACTCATGCTGTTAGTAATTCCTTAGTAAGACATTATACTGTTAAAATTTTCTAATGACAGCTGCTTCTGTGTCTAACAAAGGTTATCAATATCTATAATCATTTAAAGTTGCAAATAAATAAAAAAGGAGCATTTTAATATATTTTATTCCTAATTATTACTTGATTTGATGAATTGACATTGGTAAAGTTAAAATCCATTTTCAGTATAAATTTTAAATGATACCAAACATTCTACCCCATGAGCAGTTCAAGGACGTCAGAAGCTTTAAGTGGGTTGAATTTGATATTAGTAATAAGCTCATTTAGTTATTAATGATTTCAAATATAGATTTTACCAGGTACTCCATGGCAGCATAACTATGATCAATCAATAGTGTGATGTGTAATTAGATTTTTTATGGGACTAACATTATATTTCAGAATTACATAGTATTTATATTATTTTGATAGTCAATTTTTTGTAAGTCAATTTTTAAGAAAACAAATATTTCAAAATTATCTCCATTTTAAAGTGTTTCATTTGATGCAATCCATAAAATAAATTGATAAATGTTTTCTTATTGTAGTGTCTGCTTAGTGCAATTTTAGATTTTATAACTTAGAACAATTTTTTAAAAGTTGGTGTGTTTTATATATTGTGAATAGAGCTTGAAAACAAAGGCAGTGGGTAAATTTTAAGTCCTCTGTTCAGAGCTGCACTATCTTTAGCAGGTTGTCACAGAAATCTAACTGGAAGTAATCTTGTTTCATGTGCCGTGCTTTAATCTATTTGTATTTCTGGAGTTTGGAACAAAATTTGATTTTCAGTAATTTTAATGGCTGAATAAGGAGTGCCTTTCCTGAAAGTGCCCCTCCCCCCTCCAATATTTGCAGTGGCCAATGTGGTTACTGAACTCAATGTTCTGGATAATAGGTTTCATTAGTTTTGATGCCTGAGGTAAAAAAGCAGTAGGTGGGAGTAAGAAGTGTTTTTGATGTCTAGACGTTCATTTCAGCTGTTGCTGCAATATGATACATTAAAAGGAAATATGTATCATAGCTCAGAGGAAATATGTATTCTTTGAAAGTAATTCTACTTTTAAACTGTGGAAAGCAGGTGACCTGAATTCTAAAAGCATGGGCTTGGATTTCTTAAAGGCTCCACAATCTTTATGCTCCTCCCTCCCCTATTCCATTCTCCCTCCCATTTTTCTCCCTTCAAGTAAAGTATGTCAGTTTCATTTGTGGGATTGGAAGGGATATCTTTCCAAGATCTCTGCTGGGAAACACAAAATCATTGAAGTATGTTTTGCTTTGATATTTTGCCATATTGACTTCTTTCCCCTGAACCTTTTGTATGGTTTTTATTTCAAAGAAGCTTATTAATTCTGCAAGGAGCCATGTTTGCAAAGTTGAAAGAAGTTGTATTATAATTTATGAGGATTTTGAAAAATTATTTGGGCACTAAATAGTAATTACTGCTATAAACGTTCCTTCAAAACATTGTTTATTTTGCTAAAAGAAAAACATTTATATAGTACTTTTACAGATTAAATATTTGATTATGAGTATTACTATATTAAAAAGGTTAAATAACAGCAATTTAAGCAAATTCTGATTATCTTTTGCAATTTAAGTGAGGTAACTTTAGTGCCAAAATAGTTTTTCTTTGCAAATAGGCAGTGGTAGTAGTGCTTAGTTTTATTGTTCAGTGTTAGTCTGGCTATAATAAGCAAACTAACAACAGGAGAATCTTTCAGTTTAGAAATTTTTTGTTTTGGTTGATTCTTGCCACTCATTTAGTGTACATGCAGTTCAGATCTGTTGGCGCTTTCTTTTCTGAGACTAAGTTAAAAAAGATTTTCCATTACATGTGAGTAGATTTATAGTTGTGTAAATCTGTGTGATAGTCTTGCTGCTACTTTATATTCTTACAGAATCAATAAGCTTTTAAGTTGGAATTTGAAATATCGGATTAGAAAGTGTGCTGCTTCCTTTTTTGTGTTTTTTAAAAGATGAAGACAGCGTGTTTTGGGATGATTGTCGGTTTCATAAAGATAGTGCCCAGCACCTGCAGGCTTTCTATAAACGTCTTGGCTGTTGGTTTTCTTCTCAGTACACCTTGAAGGCGAAAGAGAGTTAAGTAGTAAACGCACCTTGTATCATTTAGAGAAACTTGATAAAGACAAACTGTTTCTGATTGCCCCTCAAAAAGGACACTGCCTGAAGAATCTGAATGTCAAGTGAATGAAGTTTTTTTTTTTTAATTTAACTTTGAGAGGTGCCTCAGTTAAATTAATTAAAATACTAAAACTGTAATGTGATTTTCTCTGACTTTTCACAAATCATAAAAGAGATTGCAGAAGCAATTTTAACATTGTTTATCCTTTGGGAAAGTTACCAGCGGCTATTTGGAAAACCTTAAGGCTCAACTTGTGGCGCAAAAGGGAAATTTAACTTGACTGTTGAAGGTTGCCTTTCTAGCAAGTGGTGGGTGGTTAACCAAACACTAACCCTATGGAGAAGTGCGGTACCTGTAGTGGAAAGAGCAGGGGCGTTAAGTCAAAATTTTGGATTTCAATCCCATCTTTGCTAGTACTCCTTTTAATTAGATATGAAGAAGATTTTTAGATTGAAGCTAATTCCCATGAAATTGAAAGGCACATATAATATATACACATATAATATATGCACATATAATATCTGAAATGTCCTACCAGTCACTGCGGCTATGAAAGTAAGCCCTTCCCCTCTAGGAGTTCCATTAATGGAATAATTCATATATTCACTATTTATAATGGCAGATATAAAATAATCCTGTCAACTGAAGAGTATAGTTTTGCTTGATTTCAGATTCTTGGACTTATTAGTTATATGACTTTGGGCAAATTTCTTAGGTTTTTTTTAAGTCTTAGTTTTCTCATTTTTAAAATGGAGACGAGAATAAGTTGTCTGTATCGGAATTCTTAGTTGTAAGCTAAGAAAAGGAGGTGACACCATCAGCTGTACAGAATCGGTTCAGTGAGAAAACTAGTACCATCCTCTTGATAGTACTTGATGCTATATTATCTCTGCTACTTTATCAACTGGAACTTGATCTTGGAGCTTCTATTTCTGGTGCTGACAAGAACGATTGCTTCGCTCTTCCTTTTGTGACACTAGCTCAGAGTCAGGGTATGGTGCAGGAGCATCCAGTGGAATTTAAAATTTCTAGCCTTGTCCAGATTGCAGGAGAGGGTGAAAAAGAGAGAATCAGATGTTTTTAGCTCCTGTTAGGGGTGTTCATCTTTGACGCCCAACTGGAACTCATGAAATAGACAATCCCCAGTGACAGGAGGGAGTTAGATGCTGAATGGCTAATGTGAATGTCCCATGTCCTTTACTCTGTCTCATAGTGTTGTGGTGAAGAGTTCCCCATCCTTTTATATATAGTGCTTGATTCAAAGCTTGGCACATAGAATAAAATGAGAAAATTAGAGATTGTTTTCAGTGTAGAAAGCCAGCCGTGATTATAAGTTATTTTTTTCATTTTAGCTGGCTGTAAGACTTTCAAAGTAGTTGTCTCTCAGTGGTTTTCAAAGTATATATTAGCCTTTTGAGAGCACTCCTAATTTCTAGTGTGGTGCTTGAAGCATAGCATTAGCCAAGAATCATTGGCCAGTGAATGTTGGCCAAATATTTATTATTAGTTTCCCAAAAGGTTGAACTTACTTTGGATTTTGACACCACTCTGCATTTCTGGAAATTGTGTGCATGAAATTTACAGATAAGTATTTACTATATATATGACAGGAAGGGTTAGCAAATTAATGCGTTATCCTTAAATTCAGTGCCAAATTGGTAGTATTTTTAGAATGGTTAATCATAGTTGTTGATTTCTAGTGAAGTATTGACTGCTCTTGAATCTTATAATGAAACATGTAAGACTTACAATATTTAACAGTTGATCTGAAATCTAAACACTGTTCCCTTTTTAATTCTACTAAGTTATATTTTAAATTTTACTAGTTAACATAGTTTTTTGAAGAGCACAGTTCTTCATTTTGATGAAACTCTGTTTACCAGTTTTTCTTAAAGTATCATATTTAAGAAATCCTTCCCTAACCTAGGTTATAAAGAATTTTTCTATGTTTTTGAGGTTTTATAGTTTCAGGCTTTGCCTTTAGGTCTATGGCCCCTTTTGAATGAAAATTGTTATGTAGTGTGAGGGTAGGGTTTGTCTCTCAGTGTTCTCCTTGCTCCCTCCTACTTCCCTTCTTTCCCATAGCACCCCGCAACCCTCCCTCCTGTTCATTAGTTTCTGAAGAGACTGTTCTTTCTCCACTGAATTGCCTTGGTGTGCCTTGTGGAAAATCAATTGGCTATGCGTTTGTGGGTCTGTTTCTGGACTGTTCTGTTCTGTTGATCTGTGTATCTATTGTCTTTTTAGTAGCACTCTGTCTTGTCTGCTCTGGCTTTGTAGTAATTCTGGGAAGCCATTGTTGTAATCCTACCAACTGTGTTTCTTCTGCAGTGTTATGGCTCTTCTAGTCCCTTTGCTTTTTCATATAAGTACATAGACTCAGCTTTTCTCTTTCTGTAAAAAACCCTATAGAGAGTTTGATTGGAATTGAGCTGACTCTGTAGATTGGTTGGTTTGGAAGAATTGACATGTTAACAATGATTTTCCCACCTACCAGTATATATTTTCTGCCTTCTGATTTCTTTCAAAAGTATTATAGTTTTCATGTAGATCTTGCACATCATTTAAGATTTATATTAAAGGATTTTATATAGTTTTTGGTGCTGCTGTTACAGTACTTAAAAAAGACTCTTGATTTGTAGTTATTCATTCCAGTACATAGAAATATGATTTTGTGTCTATTGATCTAGTATTCTGTGAGCTAGCTAACCTCAGTTTTAGTTCTAATAGCTTTTATTGTTACTTTATCATAGTCACATCATCTATGAATAGACAGTTTTCTTTCTTTCATTCCAACCAGTTTGCCTGGTGTTTTTCTTGCCTTATTTTACTGACTGAGCCCATCACTAAGTGTGGAAAGAGCATGTATCCTTGCCTTGTTCCTGATCTTAAGGGTTAAATACTCAGTTTTTTAACATTCAGCTTTTTAACTGCATTGTGATGTAGTTGGCACTGCCTGTGCTTGCTCAGATTTGTTTATTCCATATTGCATGACTGGAGCATTCTAACCATTCACCATTTTACTTAATGGAATATAAGGACCATTTGAGGAAGAAATAAGAGGTGTGGTTGTTTAAGAACTTTCCATTCATATCTTCTGTGAAGGTCAAAGTATCATCAACATTACAAATGATATCATGAGGGAGCAATTACAAGTGAATGAGATGTTCTATAAAAACAGCTAACCTGGGTTCTTTAATAAGTTAGTGGTATGTTTGAAAAACAAGGAGATGAGGTGTTCTAGATTAAAGGAGACTTCATAGAGATAATTGCCTTGTAGAAACCAAAAATTTATTTTTCTTTTATTTAGTTCACCTGTTTGTTTTCTCTGTACCACATGTAAGTGAAATCATACAGTGTTTTTTCCTCTTTTGGCTTATTTCACTAAGAATCATACCTTTAGGTCCATCATGTTGCAAATGAAGGATTTCATCTTTTTTTAACTGTATGATGTTCGTGTGTGTGTGTGCGCGCGCGCGCACTACATTTTCCTCATCCAGTAGTCAGTTGAAGGGAAATTAGGTTGTTTCCAACTCTGGGCTATTGTAAATGATGCTGTTACAGACTTGGTGGTTCATTTATCTCTTCAAACTTTGTTCTTATATTTTTGTAGGTTAGTTCCCACAAGTGGGTGAAGGGGGCCATATGATATTTCTAAATTTTTTTTTTTCTTTTTGGCGAAATCTCCGTACTGGTGGGAATGCATCATTTTATATTCCTGCCAACACTGTATAAGGGCTCTCTTCTTTCCTTATCCTCTCCAACACTTGTTTCCCTGTCTTTTATAGAATAGTCATTCTCATAGGTGTGAGGTGATAGCTCTTTGTTAACTTTGATTTGCATTTCTGTCATAATACAAGATGATGCATCTTTTTCCACGTGACTGTTGACCATATGTATGTCTTCCTTATCAATATTCTTTATGAATCAAAAGGCTGCTGTGTAGAAAAACACTGACGTAGGTGACAATGTTGAAGAATGGTTCAGAGTTAAGATTCTTGAGTGGCTGATGACATTTTAGCAATTTTAAACTTTATTATTTTGCTTTTATTTTGTGGACATGCAATACTATATGAAAAACATGTCTCAGTAAGCTCTTTAAATAATTGCAAATTAGGTGTCCTAAGTAATAAGAGTCATTTTATAGTTTCAATTGCTAGCTGCTTCTCATCACTTCAACCCTCGTGATATATAAAATACTGGTGCAGTTTGAAGTGGATGGTTTCTTAGAGTCAGTGAAACATGAACAGAGAAAAGCAAATTATGGAGTATTCCTTTTATTAGCTATTTTTCTCATCCAGGAAAAGTTCTGTCTAAAACATGTGTTAAAACAGATTCTTGACACTTTCAAAGAATTGAAAAAACTTTGGATGTTTTGTCTTGAACAGAGATAATACATTGCTAGCAGGAATTATTTGCTGTGCTTTCATTTTATTTATTTATTTTGTAAATTTATTTTCATTCTCTAGTTATAAAGAACATAAAATGTTGATTTGGTTGGGAAAATTTGCTAAGTCATGATTAGCCACATAGGAAGGATAATACATATAAGAAAAAAATGCCAGTTTTATCATTTAAAAGTAAGTCTGTAGTAAAAACCTCTGAATGTAAATACACTTTTCCAAATTTTTTTCTGATTAGGAAATATGGAGATGCATTTTGAAATGTCTGTTGGTACCGTAAAAACATTCATAATGCATTGTGGATTTAACAGGTTTTAATTCCCTGTCCAGATTTTCTCTGATGAGTGCTTTTTTCAAAATAACAAGTAAAATGGAGAGAAATTTTTCTTCTGCAAATGTTTTTTTAACCATCTTTCCAATTTTTTTGCTATATTGACTTGAAATAATGAATTTAAAAGTAAGTCAACTATCATGAAAAGAATGTTAGGAATGCATGAGGCATTGCTTATTGGATTCTTGTTAGTTACTTGTGGCTCAATGTTATATTTCAAAGGCAAATACGGTATTTCCCAAAATGTCAAACATTAATGAAATTATGAGTTCAGGAAATAAATTCAGTGTTACATTAAGATTTAATTTCCTGACATCCCTCCTAGAAATCAAATCCTTACAACCATATTTTAGATATTGCCTTCAAAACATTAAAAAAAATCATATAACTTCAACATATTTAGAAATTTTTCACTTGATTTTCCCTCTTTAGAATATATACAACCTTGTTATTAATTTGTGACATTCTTGTTACCTTTAAATAGTATGCTGACAAGATTAATTTTCATGATGCTATTAGGTAGAAAGGTTAATTTGATAATTTTGGGGAGATTTTAAACTGAAACAGGATGGAAAGGGGTGGACTTATGGGAGGGATTGTACTTGTCTATATCTAAGAGATTTTAAAATCCAAGCATATTTCCTTCTGTATAACATTGGGCATTATAACATTATAACATAACATTATAACACTGGGCATATTTTTAACTTCTGTGTTAGTGTGAGATAAGTTGTTTAAATTCATTCATTAGGTTTGCTTTAGAAAAATGTTTTAAAAGTTTCTTTTATTTTCATTTGGATTCCCTGCTTACTGTTTCATTTTTTTTGTTTTGTTTTGTTTTTAGTTGTGGAAGAAGGACTCTGGGAAAATGGCCTTTCCTATGAATGCAGGACGCTGCTCTTCAAAGCGATCCACAATCTGTTAGAAAGGTAAGAGAGGGACAGCATAATGGCAGTCTGAGACACCCAAGTTTATGGGTGTATTTCTATTCTCAAGAGAGTTTCTGTAATTTTTCAAAAAGTTTTCACATGCAGTTTTATAAAAACAAAATTTTAGAAATCTCATAATCTCATGTTTCTTTTGATACAATTTTAAACTTACAGAAGTTTCAGGAATAATACAAAGAACTGTCATAAATCTTTTCACTCAGATTCACCAATAATTTTTCTTTTTCCTAATTTTCTTTATCGTTTGTGTGATTGCTTGTCCTCCTCTCATTCTCTCCCGTGTGTGTGTGTGTCTCTGTGTGTGTGTGTTTGTGTGTTTTAGATAAAAAGTTATTCCCTGAGCTATTTGAGAGCAACTTGAGATTGATGAGTTGTCCCCACCCCCCTCCCCCTTCTTTTAACTCCTAAGTATTTAGGCCTACATTTCCTAAGGACAAGGCTATCCTCTCATGTAAGCATAGTACAGTTATAAATATTAGGAAATTTACCATTGATAGAATTGAGCATTATAGTTTAGTTCAGCCATTACCAGTTGTTCCCAGACATGGCTTTATGGCCTCTGGTCCCTCCCCCCTCAAGTTCCAGTCCATGATCATGCAGTATACTAGTTTCATGTCTTCAAATCTTGAGCAGTTCTTTAGGCTTTTTCTTTCTTGATGTTAGCATTTTTGATGAATTTAGACCATATGTTTTATATAATGTTCTTTAGTTTGAGATAGTTTTGTCATGATTAGATTCAGGTTATGCCTTTTTGTAGGCATACCATGAAAGTTGTGTTGTGTCCTTCTCACTGTATCACAGCAGGAGACCATGGTGTCTGTGGCCTATTATTAATGCTATTAATGTGGATCATTTGTTTGATGTGATGCTCTGCCAGGTTTCTGTACTGTAAATTGATAAGTGCTCTATTAACTATAATCTTTGTTAACTCTCTCTCTGTGATTAGTAAGTAATCTTTGGACAGATAGGAAATTGTGTAATTGTCCTATTTGCTATCAGATTTTCACTCAGTCATTTTTCCTTTATTGGTGATTACTGCTTTAATGAGTCATAATTATTATGGTTGTAATGTTAATTTTCAAATGCTACCATTCCTTCTACTTTTATTAGTTGACATTCTATTGTATGGGCAAGCTTTATTTATGTTTGTAAGTGTGTATGTACCTACATTTATCTATATACAGATAGAAATGGAAAAGTGGATTCCTGTCTTACTCATTGGATTATAATTCAATGCTATCATTTATTTTGATACTGAAATTCTTCCAGATTTTGGGTAGGGGAAAGCTCTTTCACAATGGTTCTGACGTGCTTTTGAGCTGTGCTCGTCATTGTTGGAACACCTCCTCAACAATATGTTAACATAACTGTATGTTCCAGGATCTGGATGGTGGTGTTTTTTGTTTGTTTGTTTGTTTGTTTGCGTAGAAGAACTGGGGTATAGGCCAGAAGTACCGGGGATGGGGGTGAGAGGGTTCACCAGAGATGGAGTGGGAGCAGAACAAGGTGGATCTACTGAAATACACTGCTCTGAGAGGAGCAGCGAGTGAGATGGGAGAGGTCTGACCTGCCATCTGTAGGTAAGCTCCCTAGCCTGGGATCTAACTCAGGCGGTAGTGGTGATAGTGCTGAGACTTAACACTTAGCCCACCAGGGAGGTCCTGGTTGGTGTTTTAAGGGGTGAAATAGATGAAAAGGAATGGATAACTCAAGAATTTGTATGGGAAAAACTGTTATTCATTTCTCTTCCTAAGTCTATATATACAGTATTTTCAGGTGAGCAAATCTGTAAGGACCCTAACTTATATGAAAGACCCCTGGGCAAGTGACTTTAAACTCCACAAGCCCCTATTTCTTTATCTATAGAATTGTAAAGGGTTATTTTGTTCAACATATTATCTTTCTCATGAACTTCATGAGAGCTCAGTAAATGGCCAACTACTACTAATATTAGCTAGTAGAGGTATTGGCATTACTATTTCCAGAGCTGGACACGTTACAGGTTAGTTAGTCCATTTACCCAGCTAATTCTGGAATTCCATTTTATAATATCCTTTTGATATGGTCATCCATATGTTTCCTGATTCCTTCTGGTCATGGGAGCACAGCTTCCTAAAGGAGTACCCTATAACTCTCATGTCTTCATCTTAATTCTATTCTTTGGGGGTTGCATGTAATTCATCTATGTGTACTTAAGTGTGGCGGTCTACTTAGTATCTTGGTCCCCTGAGGTTTTGTTTTTTTTTCTTCCCTTGTTTGTGGCTCTTATATAATACTGAATCTTTTTCCTTCTACCTCCTCTCCCTGATCTCCAGATATCCTTTTCCCAGACCAGTTCTCTTCATTTTGTTGCTACTGGTCTAAGATGTAAGTGTTTCATGAAGTGTTGCTGTGGCCTCTTTCACCATCAGGTTGTGCTGCAGTAACAAAAGATGTGAAAGATTTTACTGTATTACAATATTGATGTATATTTTTTACTTTTGCTTTCTGTCCATTGTAAGTCATAGGCTGTGGCATTGCTCTCCCTTTTCTTTCTTTTAAGCAGGATGCATGCTGATGGGACACCCCTGTCAAAAATTTGCTAGATTCCTGGTAGAGAGCAAAGAACGAGGGCAAAGCATGTCATAATAGCTCATTGAAGTTCAGAAAGAGTGTGTGCCATTTCTACTCATATTTCATTGGCTGAGACATTTACCTTGAAGTCAAACAGATGAGAAAGTGTTACCCATCAGTGGGAGATACCAAAGTCACATGGTCATACTCCACATCACTGGGGCAGGGAAGGATAGTACATGCTTGGGCAAGGAATACAATCTACCATCTCTCTTAATGGAGGGCTTCCCCTTTCTGATAATCTGCTGGTGAAAGAGGCCACAGCAACACTTTATGAAACACTTACACAACTGTGGATGCATTTATCCTTGTAAAAATTCGACCGACCCATGTTGCTTTCTTTTGGAATTTTCTTCACTTGTGATTTCTTACTGTGAATTTCAGTATCAGAGAGTGTTTAGTCTTCGAAGTTTTATAGTTTTGGATCATGCACTCATAATCTCTCTTCTGAGAAAGTGTGCTTCCTTTTTCTTAATGATCGATTATCCCTTTTTGGCAAAATGCCCAGAATGGTAAAGCATCGTTAATTTGGTTTTACTTATGTGGAATCTCTGCTAATTTGACTTGACTCCCCTCACTCCCCTTTGCCCTCTCTTCCCTCCATCATCCCCTCCCTCCCTCTTTTTCTAGTGCATTAGTTCAGATTGTTCTTCATCAGTCAGTTTAGTGGGATTTAGTTAGGTATTTATGATGGACTTCTCAAAGGTTACACTCTGTATTTTAAATTTAGATTGTCTCACACTCCTCACTAATGGAAAAGTACTTTGGCTCTGAATAGGTTATAGAAAACAAAAATCTGCAGTCATTTTCTGGGAGTTTCTTCATTTAGCATTTTTAGTATTGTAGATCTAATGGCTATTACTCATATGTTGTTCTAATTGCCATAATCTTCATAATATAACATATACTTCTCACCTAACTATTTAAATGAAGTAAAACAGTGGGTTGAAAAGCTTTTTTAAAAAGCCAGGAAATGTGTGCCAGTTCATATATAGCCCAGAGTTTTTATTATTATCTCAGTGATTTGCACCACATATGGGACTTATGAAAATCTTGCTTTTGTGGCTTTGTAGAAATACTTAAAATGTCTAACATAATGCTGTCAAATTGGCTTTTGTATGGTAGTATACTTTAATTTTAATTTTCTTATGTTTTTAGAATAAAATGCATAGCTGATTTTGATGGAAAGGTATTTTTTTCTCTCTAAAATGGAAATCCTGGCTTTGCACACAATAGACAATTGTATGGGTCCTTTGGAGCTGTTGTACCCTACCCTGTCCATGCTTACTTAGGGGGACTTTAACCTGTAGGTATTTGACATTTGTAAAGCATAATGGCTCTTCAGAGTAGTCCGCCGGTGGTGCTGCTTTCCTAGTGGATTGTCAGCGTAGTCTCTCCATGGTAGTTTATAGCACAGCTGTACAATTGTCTTTGACCCAGAACTTCTTGGTTGGCCAAGAGTTTCTGTTTAGAGTGAAGATATTCATTTGGAAAAGTCCAATTAAAAAGAAAATTAGCATGGATAAAATTGGATTAATAATAATAATATTGTATTTGTAAATTCCTAGCTTTCAATGTACTATGGTATTGTGATCTCAATTTATTCATTATTTTGGTGAATGGTGGTAGGCGGTAGGGGGAACTTCTGTAGGTACAGATGGAGTGGAAGAACCAGTGCTATCACTGAGGCAGTGCTTGGGTATAATGCAGATAATGGGTAGTAAATGAGCAATCAAGAAACGCCTATTTTATTGAATTGCCTTGGTGTGCAGTTCTCTAAAGGAAGTAGAAAAATGAGCCTTTAGACCTAAGGGCCAGACAGTACACACATTGTAGACAAAATTGATGGAAAGCACGTATCTCATTGTAAAGATCTAGAGAGAAATGTGTTCACCCCAAAACTAATCAATTTATCTATGTATTTTTAATGTTTTTAGGGTAGGGAATGATTAAGACACACATTTTTAATTAAATTTTTTGCGTGTGAATGGAGAAAGGAATTAGATACTGAAAGTTTGAAACTAGAAGAGATCTGTGTTCTTTGAAATTGCATTAAGTTGGCTGTTTCAGGTGAGGTGTAGGTCCACTAAAGAGATGTAACTTTATAGATGTTTTAGAGAGGATGAGGGTGACAGGGCTTGCCTGAGCAGAGGAGATAACACCCACCGGTATATAGTAGGATCCCAACATAATGAAGATAGAAAGAATTGAAAAACAATCTCCAACTGCTGAATTATATGGGCTTATATTATTAGGAATTGGGAACACTGTTGTTTCTGGAAAGGAGGCTTCTTTGTATATGTGTGAAACATACTGGAATGATGAGGCAAAGGCTTTGATGCTGGTGTGGATGTTCTGGTGTGAACTTATATAAAATTTAGTCTATTTGAACAGCTCTGTAACTGGGTGAAAACATTAAGGGTGTGGTAGAGAAATACTATCCATGGATGTTTTTATCTATAAAAACTGTCGTAACCACATAATTTGAAGGACGCAGAAGGAGCCAGTGAGATTTCTTTTTATCCTTCCCACTGTCCCATGTGGGAGATGGCTTGCAGAGTTGGGCTGTGACTGCTGATGTGGGACATACACACAAGAAAACTTAAACAATGTAATGAGCCTGCCTCATAACTTATAAATAAGTGTATAACTTACTATATTGTGAGTAGGAAATACTCCTTGGTATATAGCATTCATTTTTCTGCTCTACTAGTATAGAGCAGAACATAAAACATATTACATGATAGGCACTTAAATATTCATTGAATATTTTCAGTCATAAGTTCTGCACAGGTCTTTCCCCGTATTTGCTCATGGTTTCTAGTGACAGTGCTAGTTTGTAGATATTAGCTTACACTGCAGACTCATCTGTGACAAGAAAGATGAATAAAGAATAGAGGGAGCAGGGATTGAGTGGGACAAGAGGGGGATTCCAGGCCAAAGCACAGTTACTGCTGATAACTGTTTGTTTTTGGTACGGAAGTTCTTAATCTAGGGTGTGCTTCGGAGAGTTGACCAACCCAAGGGAATTGTAGGCATAGTTTGCTCTGCATTGCATTCTTCAGGACAGTTTATAATGTCTTTCACTTTTTTTTTTTTTTTTTAAATAATGGACTCATTACCCAAAATGATTGAGAACCCAGGGCTTAGTTTCTCAGTATAGTCTGTTATTGAGCTACAGGCACACACATCAATCAGGTGACAGAACTGTTTTAGCAAAGACATACCCCCTCTTTTCTCATTTCCTTTTATAACTTAAAGTGCAAGATATCAGCTGGAAATACTTTCTGTATTGTCTAGTATTGGAGGATACATGAGTATTTATATAGCTCTGTGTGTGAGAGAGAGAGAGAGAGTGAGAAAGAGAGAACACTTTATTTAAAGTGGTATTTATTTAAGTGAGAGTGTGTGTCAGTGGAAAGCTATATTTAATGTTTGATGTGATTCTGCACCTATTATATGCTCTATTACTTTCATTCTAAGAATTGCAGATTTTAAGATACACCTTCAATTTAGTAGCAGCTTTTAGAAAATAAAGAAACATTTAATAGGCTTAAAATTACAAGATGCCTATGGATTTAAAAGTTGAGTAAGCATGGGCATGAGAATCAGTAAATGTCCCAGCTCTGTGATCAGATATGCCTGAGCATTATAATCCGTTTTGCAGTCGGTTGGTTATGTGACCTTCTTTCTGGGACAGTCTCACATACCTTGGCTTCTTCACATGTGAAAATTGACACTGTAACTTATCTTCTTAATTATTGCGAGAGTTAAATGACCGTATTGTGCTGTTAGTCCAATGTGGTTGTGGTAGATATGGTAGTGGTGGTATAGTATGGTAATTGGTTGTAGTAACCAATCATATTATTGGAGGAAGGAACCTTATGTCAAACACCAGAATTTTTCAAGGGGGTTAACTATTTATACGTAGTCTAGCTAAAGCTACAATTAGTGTCTTGGCTAGTAGCAAACTGTAGAGATTGATTTTTCAGTTTTACTTCTTATTTTCACCTTACTGTTATTTCATATTTCATAATTCAGATCTTAATGGAATCACATAGTCTTTAATCCTAAAAGCAAGTTGACTCATAATGTTAGGAAAACAGATGGGGTTACTTTGAAATTGATTTTCTTCATTGTGGGCAAGGAAGATTGTTACAGAAATTCATTTTCAGAATCAAACCAATTGAAACTAGTGACTTTTTGGTGTGGCAGTACTCCAGATTGACTCTGCCTGTAGGGAGGTACATTGTGGTCAGCAGAAATGATTGCCATTTACTAACCCATCTAACCTGTAATGAGTTGGATGAGGGCTTGAATTGTTTCCATCCTCCTTAATGGTGTGGAAATTACAGAGGCAAAAGCCACGTGCAGAACTGCCTGAATATTGAACAAAGAATTGCTAAGCAGCTTTTTTACTGGTAGATGATAGAACCTTGTGTAAAATTTCATCCAGCTTTCTGACAGGTCTTCTTAGAAAATATGTGTCGTTTCATTGAATAATGTTTGAGATTACTGTATTTCATCAATTTCAGAATGTGCATTTCCCCCTCATTTAAAAATTTTTCAAATCAGGGATATTCCTTACAAATGGCATTTTACAATTGACCAGATGGCAGTTATGATACAGTGATTATTTGCACACAAGTGAACTTGGTTTTAGCTGTTACACTTGGTTATACTGTTGTCACTTTAATTGAATTGTGTGCATTTTTGGTATCATATGAGTTGAGTTCAGTTGCCATTTAACATGTCTTCAGAAAGAATACCTTGTGGCTTGACTCTGAAATGCAGTGTACACACAGCAACATGGAAACAGAAAGAAGGGCAACTTAGATATGAGGAAAGTAAATATTCATTTTTGAAGAAGTGAGTGTAGTTCTTGTCTTGCAAAGCCACAACCAACTGTTTTTACCTAAGTATAATGAGACTGTGCTATGTGGTTTTTACTGAGATCCTTTCTGAAAGCTAGCTTATCATATAAGATGCAAAGAAAAGCCAGCATTAAAACTTGCAAAATAGGGGGCCTCCCTGGTGGCACAGGGGTTAAGATGCAACCTATGAAGCCAACCCCTACTACTGCAGCACCAGTTCGGTCCCTGGCCGGAGAGCAACCCATGTGGCGTAGCAGACCTCTCCTGACTCGCCTGCTGTTCCCCTCAGCAGTGTATCTCAGTACATCTGCCTGTTCCGTTCCCCACTCTGTCTCTGGTGAATCCTCTCACCCCCACACCTCTGGCCTGTACCCCCGTTCTTGTATGCATAAATGAATAAATCTTTAAAAAAAAATAACACTTGCAAAATAGGGAAAAATATCTTTGAGGTACTATTAAAAAATGCTGCCTTGTGTTCCCAACATTTCTGAAGTAATACAGAATTGTAAGATGTTTCAGGAATACTTCAAACAATTGATTTTGCTTGAATAATAAATCTATGCTCAAATTCAAAAAATTTTTTTAAGTATAATGTAAAAATTTTCAGTAATAGAAGCGTGTTTTGTTGGCTTAATTGTATCTCATCTGTGTTATTCATTCAGTGGTTTACTAATTTGTAATTGAAACTATAAAAGCTAATTTCTTGATATAATTATTGTAGGTGCCTAATGGATAAGAACTTCGTTAGGATTGGGAAATGGTTTGTCCGGCCCTATGAAAAAGATGAAAAACCTGTCAACAAAAGGTGAGTTGTTAGCTCACTCTTCGTTTTTCATTTTCTTTTGCTTGACCCGCTCTTTGGGGATGATGTGGGTTGGAAAAGCAGCTTATTTATTTTTTTATAATGTTAGTAGTTTGGGTATACTAAAATAGATTCCTGGATCACGTTTTTTTTTTTTTTTTTAATTTATTTAGGAAACTTTTATTGAATATTAAAAATTGAACTAGGAAAAAAAAGATAGTTAATATACCCGTAACTAAACCATTTATTTTCACATTATTTGGACCTGTAGTAATCTGTTTTGTTACTTTCATTATCTTTCTTTATCTTTCATCCTTAGTGTGTTAAAAATTTAAAACCAGTCAAATGAATTCAAATGTTGTGAATTTTTATAGAATTGAGACCCCCTTGAAATTGAGTCAACACATCCTTAACAGTTTTCAGACTAGCACAATAAGTTACTTCTATAGACAACCCTAAACTCTGAATCATCATTTATTATATATGCATTGCTTTAGAGGCAGTTCTTGATACTAAACAAGCATGGAAAGCTTTGAGGCAACCAGAATTAAAAAACATGACTGTCAAAATTGAATAATTACTTTACTTACCTCTGAGCACAGCATTGACAAAGTTGGAATCATAAGTTGTTGGTGATCACTACATGCCTAAAGAGCAATCTTGATTTTATTTTGCTATCTGTCAACTTGAGCCTGAGCTAAGGTTCCAGCTTCTGGCTGCAGATAAGAACTCTTGAAACTTTATGTGGTAGTCTTAAGATTAGACCTACGGGGTCATTTGCTAGAATTTCAGCTGGCCACTCCTGTCTCTGCTGGAATTTTTACTTTCTTTCATATTTTTATCAGAGATTTACTTATAGTCCTCTCTCCAACCTGCATGACTCAAGGTTTTGATGAATTTATAGTGGAATCACCTAATTAACCAAACCTGATTTATGAAAATCAGTATTTTCAAACAAAAATCAGATAATGGGGGTTGGATTTTTTTTCACTTTCAAATCATGAATATCTTGAAATATTTTTCCTTTTTTATTGTATTTAAAATTCATTAAAGCATGTAAAAATTGTATTATTTAAATATGACTTAGGCATTGTGTATATTAAAATTTGCTTGAAAAGGTTAATAATGGTTTTAGAGTTACCAGTGCCAGGGTGTATGGCTGTGTAAAATTGTGATACTGTTTACACATGCTTTCGTTGATGGAAAGGAAGTTTAAAAATTTTATTTACATTGAATTGGTCTAGAGTAATGTATATATTCTATGGATTTTTAAAATCTTAGTGTTTACTGGAAAGTTACAAAAGATTTAAATTTTCTGAGAGGTTGAAATTTTAGCTTTTTGTTCATGAGTCTAAATAGTTAAAGTGAAACTGCTTTGGCACAGTGATCTTCTTTACTATTCTTAGGGTACCCCTTCATGCTTAGTGTGGTCACTGGTCACTGATGAATTAACTAGCCGGTCCTAGAACTATAAGGCCTTGTTAAAAGAAAGAAAAGATACACAAGAAAATGGAAAGATATTCCATACTCGTGGACTGGAAGACTTAACATTGTTAAAGCAGCAGTGTTACCCAAAGCAATAAGCAGATTTATGCAATTCCTAGCAAAATTCCAATGCCATTGTTCATTTAAGTAGAATATGCTTTACTGAAGTTTGTATGAAACTGGTAACTAAAACAATCAAACAAAAAAAAAAGAATGGAGATATGCTCCCAGACTTGAAATTTTGCTACAAAGCAATAATAATCAAAAACAATATGGTATCAGAATAAAAACAGACACACAGATCAATGGAATAGAATTTAGAGCCCAGAAATAAATCCATACTAATATGAATAGTTAATTTGGGGATAATGAGGAAATGTAGAAATAAAATAGGAATGATAGAGTAGCAATTAGTATTTATTTTAGTCGTACAATATTGTGCTTGAAAATAAAATGTAGTTATCAATCTATTTTATATAGAGTTTGTGTATCTTTATTCTCTAGATTCTAAATGGCTTCCTTTCTACTTTTAGCAAACCAAATGTAATAGCCAGATATTTGATTTTGTGTAACTGGGAAGCTGTTGATTTTCTGAGCAGAATTACTAAATTATTAGTTTTAGACTTTCTACCAATGATTGAACCTACACCTTGTTTTCTTGTAATTTAGATGTGTTGACTTTGAAAAATATTTCAGAAGATTTTTTTTGTTAATGATTAAAAAATTTTTAAAACAAAGATTGAATTTAAAACCTTGGCACTTGTTATAATGAAACTTTATTAGCTATGATGACTTTTCCACTTTTTCCTCCGAGTGGAAATAGACCCTCTTGTTGATTAGGAGATTTGGGACCATATCTCTTCTCTTTATGGATTATTTGCTTGTTTAGTTTTCCTAACCGAACTTTAATGTTTGGCTGCTATTGAGTTGATAATAGTAATTACTGTCTTAAAAGGTTGTTATGAAGATTAAATGAGATAATTTACATAGCTAGGTTATAATTTAGTTGAGACGAGACAAAAATTAATCTTTAAGCTTAATTGTGGTTTTTGTGCATATCATTTAGTGACCAGTAGCAAAGAAAATTTGTTGCCCAGGATTAAAGGATTATATGTGCACGTTAATATTGTAAGGACTGCTTTTAATTGATGCCATTAGCTATAAATGAAAAGAATATACTTTTAAGAATAGTATTGTGAGCATAAAGTAAGACTAACATATGGATATTTTTGTTTATTAGATACAAATATGATTTAATGCACTGCATAGTTTATGTAGGTAAAATTATTTAATGGTGGCAACAAATATATTCATCTGTTGGATTATGGTTTCTTGAGCTGTAATTTCTCTGTATTGATATAAAAGTTAAATTATTTGCTTATGAACTTTTTTTTTTTTTTTAAACATTTGAAAAGCACAGGCTTATTAGGAAAATGAGAAAAAGAGAGTCACCTGCATAGCCGCAGGTGGACAGGAGAGTTGCCCCTTTTGAACTGTTGAAAGTACTCTTTGTGTTTCATATGAGATGATAGTTTAGAAAAATTATATATAGTGCAGATATATATTTAATATTTTATATTGTATCACATATTTTAAAGTACATGTTATGTAAAACCATATATTATATCTCATTTAATATCATGTAGTTATGTAAATTTAACTAGGCAGGTCTTCGAAGAGAAAAGTAATTTATTCATGTCATTTTTTTCTTTATAGTGAGTGACTTTTTGTTACTCACAAATTTGGGTAATATATTAAGTAGGGAAGAAAAGTAACATTGTCCTAAAGAGTTCTATCTAGTCAAATAAAACATTAAAAAAAAAAACCAGTTCTGGTTTCTAAAGTATGTTGAACTTGAAAGTGCCAGAATGTGTGTAAAAACAAATCAATGAAAAATATATTCTTTTAGAAATAATTTCAAAATTATTCCAATCTTGGAGGGTTTTTTTTTTTTTCTGTTGGAAGGATATTAATTTTTTAATTTATGTTAGGCCCACTTGATTTGCATTCTCTACACTTTAGTTTTTGAATGCCATTTTTAGCAAACCAGTTGATTGCTCCCAGTGACAGTTTAGACTTCATACTTTCTGGTATCAAGTATACAGTAGCTGAGTTAACACATGTAGCCACTTGCTGGTGTGTTTTCTGGATTGATTGGACATCTCGTCCTCATGTGCAGACCTGCCCTGCTCTCAGATGATATATTCCAAATAGCTTCACATACTCTCAAATATTCTTACTTTTTTTTTTGTTATATGCCACTAGCGTGTGTTTGTGCACCTGTGTGTGTGCACAGGACACATACATAAAGTTGGAAGTTTGTTATTTTGACTATGCTTTAGTGTTGTTTTACGTGGTTATTTTCTGTATACTAAGGCTGCAATTATTTCTTACATTTCTTTTGTATGTTCTTATGTACAAAATTCTAATACAAAAATTAGGTTTTTTATGAAAAGATGAAATATTTTGATGTAGGAGAATATTTTTTTGCTACTTTAAAACTTCTCTCTCACCTCTGCCCTCATCCTCCCCTTCTTCAGGTTTCACTTTTCTCCCCATCGTCCTCTCTTCTGTTCTCTCTTTGTTATAGCCCAGTCATCTGTTTCCTTCTAGAGATGGACAGATGAAAAGATGGAAAGGGATCTCTCACCTGGAGTATGTAGACAGATACCTGGGATGTGAAAGATAAAGGCAACCTCTTCCTACTGTCTAGGAAAATAAGGTCATAAGTGATTTTTTTCCGCTTTCCTCATTAATTTTCTATGCACATGTGGTGCCTCTTGTAACATATTTCTAAACAAGGCTTAGCTGATGGGAAATCTATAAAAAAATATTAACGGGGCACTTTGTACTTACTTAATTATGCATATAATTTTATAGCTTTGGGGGGAGATAGATCTATGAAATAGTCTTTCCTGATGGTATATCGGATAGAAGAAATATCAAAAGGTACTATATTTTATTACTTGAATATATTTGAGTATTGTGTGAGAAATGAGGAGGGATGAGGGTCGCATCCTTGAGAGCATCAATGTTTATGGAATGGGTAGAAAAAGAGGGATACATAGAGACTAAGAAAGGTTAGTGAGAAATGAGAACCAATGACTGTTATCACCCAAAGCATGGGTTTTTAAAGTTTCAAGGCTAATCAGCTGTGTCTGCTATAGAGGCCATGTAAATATATACTGAAAGGCAATGATAAAACTGATACTGTCAAAAAACAAAACCTGACACTGTCTGTGGTTTTTAAAAGTATCTTTCATGTGCCCAAGTTTGTACATTAATGCATTGATTCTGAATGTCGCATTTTAAATTTTGTGCTCATGTATCTCTTGCTTTGTTAATGTAGTTTAATTCATTGTACTTTGTTAAAGTATCTTAATGTTTAGAAAAATTATAAACATTATAATGTTTATAATGTTTATAACCCCTGGGAGGGTTATTTCTATTTATCATTTCTCTTAGCTTATCAACAGTATTTGGGAAACTTTTATGTCAAGTTAAAAATAGATATATTTAAGGGGAATGACTACTATTTTTCCTATCACTGTTTTTGCCATTTACATGTATGTATGTATGTATGTATCCTTATTTAGAAAATGAGACAGTGTAAGCTATCTGTGATGTAAGCTATCTGTGAAGGAGTTGAGGGGACATTTTCTTAATTTTAATTCAGAAAATCTTAGCTACTCTTGATTGTAAGTTAGTTTTCCAAAGTGGTTTAAAATTGGAGACTGTTATTTGTAATTTCTTCCTAAAGTCTGCCATTTATATCTACTACCTAAATTATTAATTTTGAAAGATAGGCTATTATCACAATGCATTTCTTAAATAAATCATTGGTTTTCTAATATCAAATGATTGTTTAGAAGATACTTTTCACTTCCACTTGTTTTTTAAATATATAGTCAATATTTAGTCAAAATAATTCCAGCCTTGGCATAGAAGGTAGATTCTGAAGGAAGATCTAAGATTAAAAATAATAGACTAAGGCGTATTTTACTTTTGATATGGTAGTTTTTATTTTTTTTTAAGATTTATTTTTATTTATTTATGCATATAAGAACAGGAGGTTCGGGGGCTGAGAGGATTCACCAGAGACAGAGTGGGGAGCAGAACAGGTGGATCTACTGAAACACACTGCTGAGGGGAGCAGCGGGCGAGACAGGAGAGGTCTGCTGTGCCATGTGGGTCACCTTCCTGACCAGGGATTGAACTAGTGTTGCAGTGGCGGTCCATAGCTTCATAGTGCTGCATCTTAATCCCTTGTGCCACAAGGGAGGCCCCCAGACTCCAAACTCTTAACTTATGTAGTTAGTAGCAGAAATCTCTTTACTTCTTTTAGCCACAGGTTTCTCAACCTCAGCATTATGACATAATGGACTGGATAATTGTTGTGGGGGACTGTCCTATCTATTGTAGGATACTTAACCAGCATGGCTGGCCTCACTTACACATTGCAGGTAGCGCACTCCTCCTTCACAATGTCTCCCGATACTGCAAAATGTCCCTTGGGCAGCCAAATTGCCCCTCTTTTAAATCCTATCTGGGCTGAGACTGACGCAGGTACATGATTCAGAGAATCAGCCAAAGATTTGGATAGAGTTTTTATCTCTAACTCTCTCAATCATAGGGTTTTTTTGTTTTTGTTTTTATCTTTTTCTAGCTCAAGAACTCTAGCTCTAGAACTCAATCCTCTGTCTGGTTCATCAATCCTGTAAGACTGGAGCTGGCTTTCTATCAGATTGAACCCCATCTGGGTCAAATCTTTCTTTATGCTGAAAGCTCTGTTTTTGCTTTTGTTTTTTTTAAACATTCAGTAATTACTTTCTCCCAAATGCAGACTTTAACCCCCTTCCCAAGTTCCTTCCTACATTTAGTAACTAAATATTTGCATTTTTAAAATGTAAAGGCAGGACAGATCTTTATTTTTTCTTTTTGAGTTGATATTTCCTTGTCCTGGGGACACATTTAAAACTTTGTAAAATTGTTCCTAATCAACTCATATTAATTTCCTTTAGAGAATGAGGTAGGAAGACAAATGAGTTAGGAGAGTAAGTGGAAAGAAGGAAAGTCTAGGAGATGACCAGGTGCAGTTCTTTGGTGGGTGTGACGAGGCTCAATAAAATGTTTGACTAGCATCTGTGCAGCAAGTTGCCAGCAGGAGGAAAACATTACAGATTAGTACTTTATTTTAGAATGCTTTTCCTTCCCAACAGACAATAATGTTCATTTTTTACACTTGATCTTAGCCAAAAGGCCGAGAAGTGATGGAGAATGTTCATTTTTTAAAAGGTTTAAGTATAATTTGATATAAAATTTTGAATGATTTTGTATAATTTTAATATTTTCCCTTCACAAGTTTAAATTTAAAGTTAATTTAAAATGTCTTAAAATGTTAAGAATTTATAACATTTTAGAATTTAAAATATTAAGGTCCAGTCAAAATTAGTGAACTTAGGTTTGCTTATTTTTGTAGACTGGAGAGTGTTTTGAAGATTGTTGACATTTGAGTAAAATAAAGTGGCTAAAACAAAACTTAAAACAATGCAAAAGACAGTGCTTAAGTAGGGAACGGGTTTCTCTCTGTGGGTTCTCACACAGGTGCTAACAATCACAAGACCACACAGATTCAGGAAACAACAGTGGGGTTTATTTTACTAACAGGAGACTGGGGAAACAAAGAGTTTCTAAGGCCAAAAGTGGCCAGCTGTCTCACCTCAATAGTGTCCAGGAGTCTCCAAAAAAAGGCTTCTCATGCAAGATGGTGCTGTCCCTTTAATTAGGGCCTGGAGCTAGTGGCACAGTCAGCAGTGCACCAGGGTCCAATTCGCAGTGGCATCTGGAGGTGCTCACAGGTGGGGCCATTGGGGTTATGCTGCAGCAGCCCACAACAATATTCTGAAGGCTGAACTGTACAGAATCGTGTGCTGGATGGACAGCAGTGGAGGCAACAGCAGTTAGAGGCAGTGCCAGATCATTAGAAGCAGTGACAACTTTCAGATATGGCTGGACACAGAAAGTGTTAACAGTGCTGATTAGCACTGGTCACTGGTGCCAGTCACTACTAGTCACCAGGAGGCAGTGTCAGAAACATCATTATTAGAGATCTCTGTGAATTGTTGGCCTACACCAGATCTTTTTTTGAGACACTGGGCCAGGCTAGCAGTGCTCTTTGCAGGCGGTGTCAGAGGCAGGCCCAGAGTCATATGCAGTGGTTGGATCTCTATGAAGGTCTACAGAGGTCTGCAGATCTTTTGAATCCCATGATGGTCCTTCCCTCTTTGGAAGCCAGGAGCAGAATGAGTCAAGCTTAGTCTAGCTCTGCCTTATATCCTCTTCAGGATCTCCCACCTTCCAAACCTGATTGGACTATTTTCAATCCTAAGTGTCTGATTGGACTATTCAGCACTAATCAGCTTGCTATCCATTCTCAATCTGAATAAGTAACCCAAAGTTGAGTGGCAGCTGGAGAGCTTGAACCTGATTGGCCATTTAATTTGAACCTGATTGGACCTTTGAGCTAGAACTTGATTGGTCCATTTAGGATCCTGGAACCAGATATATCAATGGCCAAAGCCAGCTTTGCTGCATCTCCGGGAGGGGGAACATCCTTATAGGGTGGTATTTCAGGCCAGCAGGCCTCAGCCCCAACAAAGTTACCTTGTCCCACAGCCTCTGGGTGCTGTAGGGGTCCAGTTACATGACTTGCAGAGACACACACTTGTTATTTAGTGGTGGTTATCTGCCACTAGTAGTGAAGGTGAGAGTAGTAATAATTAGGAAAAAATAAATTAATACAACATCTTATCTTTCTGGTAATTCATCATATAGGATGAAGCTTGCTATTCGTGTATTTTTGAATCAGTATTTATAGACATGGTTTGTAATACATGAATTATATATTCCCACCAGTGATCTTTCTAAATAATGGCAAAATATTATATGAGAAATGTCATAATGTATATTGACTTTATCTCTAAAATACTGACATGCACTCTTTTCTATTTTTAAGTTCTTTACTAAATGTTTCAATTAGTTTTTGAAATCTTCTTGATTCTGGTATGAGTTTTGAAATATGATGTTTATTGGCATTGTAGGTCTGTTGCCAACCTTTTATGGAATCAAAGGAAAACATTCAAGAGTACATAATGTACTTTTTATAATCATTTGGTTTATCTCCTTGGTGTATTTGGAGTGTTAGACGATATTATAAAAATCAAGCTTTTTATTAAGTGTGGTTCTTAGAAATTATTACATTTATATCTGAGAGCCTGTCACTAGAGTGTGATAGTATACTCCATTTAGGGTTTTATTAATGGTTGTTGAAGGTTGAACTCATATTAATATTCATGGCTAAAGAGTATGGGAAGCAGTGAGTGCTACAATGAAATATTATGAAACTGTAGAATCTCCTCCCTGTAATGTTCATATCTAGTCTGATGTAGTCTTCTGCTGTCTGAGGTTTCTGACTTTGAGTTTCTCCTGTTTCTAACCACTCTGTCCTATTTTACATATTTCTGTTGGATTTCTTTCGGTGAAACATGCTTCCACATAGGAGCGTAATGTGACAGTTGTATTTAGGATCTTAAATGAACTTTATATGGCATTCCTTTCCCTAGTAAAAGCCTTTCTGTTCAGAGTTGCCCTTCGCAATTCCCAGCACAGTCTCAACTAATTTTCTTTTGTTTGTGTTTTTTTCCCTCACCCTTTTTGTCTTCAGTGGCAACTCAAATTAACTTTGATCTCTCTTCTTTGAGCTTCTCCCCTGAGGCATCTGTTCCGTCTGTTCTTTTCTGACCTCTAGATTTTTCACTAACATGTTTTTACTACTATTCTTACTTTTTTTGTTTTTAAAGTTTATTTTTCTCTTGAATTGATACTATGGAAGATGAAAATTTAGTCTATTTCTTTCCCCATTTTATATTATTTCTAAATTGATTCTTTAAAACAAATACTTTATTTTGATGTCCAAGGTGTAGTATTTTTCCTTTTGTGCAACTCCACATCAGCTATAATTCCTAGTGCAAAAGATAATACAGATTTGGTTGAACTGAATAGATACTTCCTTTCCCGTAGATCTATTCAGTTTGCCCCAGGATCAAAATGGAACATGAAGTCTTAAAAGTTATCCAACATGAAACAAATTACTGACTTATATCATTAAACCAAAAACATTATCTTTACCATTCTTGATGTTAAAAGATGATTTTAAATATATTTGATAAATAGATTAAAGTCTTTGAGTCTTTAACATGAGTTGTTGTTCTCAGTGGCATTTCTTATTGAGTGGTTGTTCAGGCTTCAGGTTCGAGCAGTTAGGCTTTTTATGATGCTCACTTTAGTTCAGCTATCCCAAGTAGAAAGCTTACACTGGCTTGCTGGGCTTTGCTGGCCTTTGAATTGCAAATCTACTAGTAGAAACAGCCTCAGCACATTTGGAGATCTTAACATGCCTCATAGAATAAAAGAGACCTTCTCTAATAGGTCGCACAGAGAGCCAAGAAGAAGCATTGTTGGGAGCACTTTGGTCTATCTCCTGCTACTAACTTTGGCCAGTGCCATCTGTAGAGTATGACCTGGTCCTGAGAATTTAAGAAAACATCTTAGCGCAGATCACTGAAAACAGATATATAGTATTTACTATATTATATCAATGAAACTGATCAGCGTTTCAAAATTAAATAGTCATAATTTAGGAGTAGCATTGTGTATCACTTTTATTTTTCCTATTTCAGTTTATTTGATATTGTTTATATACATTTTCTTAAAGTACTTCCATAAAATTTACCCCCTAAACCAGGTATTTCCATAGATTTGATTTTGGCTTCAGATGCACATGCAGTTGCAAAGGGGTCTTTTGACTCATATGGTTCAGTACAAGTATGGCAGTGTAGTTTTGATACTTTACATTTAAAAGAGAGTTCTAAGTTGTGTCAAACCAAGTGTCTTTAGTAGTCAGATGAGATCTCTACTCCGGGTAATAAGAGGACACAGCCTAGGTGAAGAGCCCCCTAGACAGAAATGGGTCTAGTAGGCACATATTAGCTGAGGAAAGGTGGAAACTTCCAACAAAATACCAAAATTTCCAGAATTTTCTTGTCATTTGGATGGGCATCACTCAACATATCGAGAAACATATTTATGGACTTGCTTTTTACTTTGCCTTTTTCCCTACCATTCTTTATATGGGTATCCAAAAAAGGGAAAGTTTTTCCTATTCTTTTTTCTTCCAAAGCACATTTGTCACTGCTGTAGCTTAAGAATGATCTAGAGAATGTTTGACATAAGGTGAAAAATGGGAAAAAAATATAAGTAGGTGCTTGAGGGTAAAAAAAATTACCAATATTTTTAGTGTTCTGGCATAGTCTGGCATTAAAATCTACTAGTTATACAAAAGTAGTCATTTTTTCTTTAGTCCTAGTGCTCTGTTTAATGAATAAAATAAAATGTTTCCTTGGAGGGAATTTAATTCCATTTTATTCAATCACTTTTCGTACTATCATTATTATTATTGTTATTTCTATCACACACATATAGAATTTGTTTTTAGATGCATTTCTACCTGCCTGAGATCCCAGAACTACTGGGGTCTACACATTGGGCTCTGTAAATAGTTCCCTGCTCTCCGGTTGCACATCTAGACCACTGTCATGCCCATGTACAGGTAGGCTATAGTCTTGATCCCATAGTTGAGTGTGCATTGCTGGTCAGGCCCTGGCACAACTTCTATTGAATGAGTTCAAGAGGTCATCAGTCTTCTCAAGTAGGCCTGAGTGCTGATACTGGAAGTCAGGCCACATGGCACCAGGCACCAGTGGCAACTGTTGTGAATGTGTACTATCCTGACGTTACCATTACTCCTTCAAGGAAGGAGTCTGGCGGCTTGAACATGACATTGTAATCAAGATGATCAGACCAGCAGCACTGCCCGTATTGATCCTGGTATAGGCCTTGGGTGGCACTCACTGCCCTGGGGATATCTAGGTACTGACCAGAGTGACTGCATCTTAGAGACCTGGCTAACGCCCTGAGCTTCAGGTCAGGTGCTACGTGCTCTCTTCAGCCCACTTTTTAAAGGTCTCATTAATACTGCCTTTTTGAAGAATGTGTTCATAAATCTTCCTAAATATTAAAAAAATCTGTTGTATTTTTTTCTTTAAGATTTATTTATTTATTTACGCACTGGGTACAGTCATAAGCGCGGGAGGGTGAGAGAATTCACCAGAGCAAGAGCAGGGAAAAGAACAGGCAGACTGACGAAATACACTGTTGAGGGGAGCAGCAGGCAGGCGGCCGGGGATCGAACCGGCGCTGCAGAGGCTGCGGGCAGCTTTGCAGCCCAGTGCTTAACTGCTGCGCCACCGGGGAGGCCCTGTTGTATATTTTTCTGATTAAAAAAGGGCTGAATATATTTATTAAAAACTGAAAAATGAAAAAAAACCCCTGAAAAATGCAGAAGACCCCATAAAATTATGATACAGGTAAGTTGTATTCTTACACATAGATATGTCCTTTATTTGAACACGAGTATGTATGTAGTCTTTTTGATACCTTGTATGTTCCTATGTATATGTCCCTCTACATTGATGACTGTGAAATACTCAGTTTTTAAAGATAGTTACTTCTAGACACACTGGAAATGCACAATCCCAGCTTATTAAAGTATTTACACATGGTAAAATTGGGTATCTATTGGGACTCTAAAATCAGTTAATAATGCTAAACATTTTAACCAACTCATTAGTTAATGGAGGAACAGGTAAGATGTTAAAACCAGTTCAAAGAGCATTTGAGTAGGTAGGTTTTTTACTAGAAAATTAGTAAAATTTACTCTTAAATAACCACGCCTTCTTATTAATAGGATATGGATGCCTGCTGGGCATTGTACAACTTCTCAAACCTTTGCAGTCAGATTGGGCACCATTCTTACTTCTTGTTCATACTGATTTGACTTCACATCACAGTCAACACTGAAAATGTAGATTCACAAAGATCAGAGTTTATACAGTAATTGCAGTATCATGTAATGCTGAAACTGTGGACTTCCTTAAGCTAGAGCTCTGCAGTCTCTGACAGATACTCCTTTGTCTCTAACCACCCCCAAATTTAAAATATCTCACCACACCCCTGTGAATTTGCTGCTGTGTTCTTGAGTGTTTTGTGTCCAGTTGGGGGACTGAAGTAGTAGATATGCTTTGGGATGGATATGTCCCCTGAATTACTTTGAAAGGACAGCTGTGCTCACCTGTCCACTTCCATACTTATTCTATTGTGACATCGGGCATCATGTAACCTCTGGAAAATATTTTGCATTTGGACAAAATGAGAACTGAAAAGATTATTAACGCCTTTGTGTTACTCTGAAAATAGTTTTCACCATCTCCCTACTTGGAGTGGCACTTTATATGTATTTATAAAATTTTCAAATAAGTGTAGTTTGTGCACATTTTATTGTGAGGCTAGGGCAGGCAAACTTTTTCTGTGAAGGGCCAGCTAGAAAATATTTTTGGCTACATAGGGTATATGCTCTCTATCAAAACTAGCCAAGTCTTACATTGTACTATGAAAGCAGACATAAACAGTGTGCAAGCTGACAGGCATGGATTGTTAAATAAAATAAAATTTTATTTACAAAAAATAGGTGGCATGTTGAGTTGGTACGTAGCCCTACATTTGCTGAACCTCTGCCCGTGTGAGGGAGGTTGCCATCTGGGTAGGTTAAGTGACTGGCTAAAGAGCCACACGGCTAAGAAATTGGAGGATTAAAATCTAGGTGTTACTAGTTTCACATTCGCTATTTTTCTTAGCTCCTAATGTTGTCTTCACTAAGTAAAGTTACTGGTTACAAATTTAATATAGAACTGAATATTGATGATAAATTGTTAAAATAAAAATTTAGTTACAAAGTCATAGAGGGGTCAGCATCTAGAATCTCCCTGATTACCCAAGAAATGATTGGATGAGTGTGAGTCTTTACTATATGATAAATCATACACACAACACATCATTTTAATTCTTAGGTTCACTAAAATGTACATATCTGAATTTTTTTCTTTTCAATGGACAGGTTAAGTATTTTACCCTATTTAAACTACTTAGAAGGAGAAAGACAGATATAGACTATCAAATTAGCACAGAAGTATAGATGAAAAAGTCAGTATCTTTACTATTCACGACTCAGTTTCTTTCCTGACCTTTAATTCTATTACCAGTTTCAGTTTATCTTTCCAGAGATTAGTTTATGCAGATATACGCAAATATGTATGTATGTATTTCCCTTTCCTATACAAATAGCATATGTAGGTGGCATATATGTGCTACTCATTGTTTCATTGCTTTATTTTACTTAATAGGTAATGGTGATGGTACGCTGGTGCTCATTCCAAGTTTATGTGT
This sequence comes from Talpa europaea, assembly GCF_964194135.1. Lineage (NCBI taxonomy): Eukaryota > Metazoa > Chordata > Mammalia > Eulipotyphla > Talpidae > Talpa > Talpa europaea. Next base: position 8,779,031 of record NC_140082.1, on the reverse strand, counting down.
GTGGAACTGTTAACTCTTTGGAAGAGAAAACTTGCTTTCTATTCACTCTGAATATTTGTTCTATCGGAGTTACTAATTTCAGAATTTAATTACTATCTATAGTCTGTGAGTAGTTTTTCTAACAGTAGTGTTTTTTGTGTAAATGATCTTGCTTGGCATTTGGTGGATATGAGTGAAATAACTTGACAAAGTCCTGCCAAGGAACTTGATATTATTAGGTAGGTAAGACAAACGCCTAAAGCAATTACAGACAAGACACTAATATAATTAGTGAAATAAATAGTAAACACTGTAGGTGAAATTGGGAGTGAGATATGACGTGGGCTGAGGTAAAAAGGATAGCTTTCGTAAGTTAAATGAATTTGACACATCTAAGGTTTGAATGACTTGAGGAAGACTAATGGAGAGGAAAATTGCATTAGTGTGAGACTGAGGGGCAACCAGGGATCCCAAGCTATTGAGGGGATCCAGCCATCTAATGCACAAAGGCATGGCTGATTAGCTCCATCCCTAGTTTGCAATGACATCCCTCCCCCAGTTCAGGAAGTTCAATTCATGGCATGCTGGGAGTTGTGATCCTCTGGTCATGGGTGTGGGGTGGATTCCAAGCAGGACCTCATTCACAGGCTGAGTTTGCTGTTTACTCCAACAGTGGCAATAACAGATACAGTCACCATGGTGTCTGGAAGACTTGACTGGGAGGAAACATTACTGGCCCCTGACCCAGGACAGTGGGTCCTTTTTCCTCCAGGGAAAGAATTTACCAGAGAGCTCTAGGAGTAGTTGAACCAGACAAATCATTATTAGAGACTCACATACGAGGGACCCAATATGGAAAGGAAATCTTGATTTAGTCTGGCTCTTGAGAGAATTAGGGGGAGATATTTTGGTAGGTCCAGGAGGGGCAGAGGAGAGCAGTGTCAACACCGCGCCTAGGTGTATGCAGATGGGGTTACACTCCAGCTGCACATGTGGGCTCTCTGCCTTCTCCCTCTAGGAAACGTTGAGATAACCAGTAGTCAGGATCTGCGGCCTTCTGTCTTCCTGTGCGCCCTCACAGCCAGTGTGTGGGCTGAATTGTTTAGACCAGACTCTCCAGCCCATGAGTTAGTCCACCTGTTTGAAGTCCTATTCAAATGGGATTTTGGGCAACTCATCTTACTAGCTTGAAATTTCTTTTACCTAGGCTGTCTCAGAAAGTACATGCTTGGCAACAGTGGGCTATCTGAAGACACAACTTGTAATGGTAGGACTCCTCCGGTGATCTAGAATTACACAGAAATTCTTTCATGTTTGTTTCTGCCTTGGGCCCAAGATGTATAAAAGATGGGGAATTGCTTTGCAGGATCTATGTTTGAAGTTATGGCTTTGTATTAAGAAACACCTGCCAACTGTGTAGATGTTCATTTGTGGTAGAGGACTGATCTGCAGTGAATATCGCTCATAGGCACTATACCGCCTTATGCCACAAAGACATTGAGGTTTTTGTTTAGGTATTTTGGTGAATGATATGAGCAAAGAGGACGTTCTTTGGGAATCCAAAGTTCAGAACTATGATAAATTTCAGAAATAATGGAACTTAGATTAATTGTGTAGTCATGTGGGTAGAGATTTCTAATAATGACTGAAACCTTGGAATAGTTGCTTGTTTCAATCTAAGAATTGGCTAATTCCAGAGCCACAAATAAGCATTGTCTTGAGAGCTAATGATTTTTTTAAAAGCTCAAAACAAAACAAAACAAAACAAAGCACAAACAACCCTCAGAAAATAAGCTGCCTTCTGAGGGTCTGGTCCCAACTTGAATCTAAATTATGGTGATATTTGTGTAACTTTTTCCCTATGGCTTTTGCAGGTTTTGTTACCATGGCCTGGGGCCTTTGTTTTTGTTTCCTGCCAAAGATTTTACCATTTGCAGTCTATAAGCTCTCACTTTAATTTTTTGAAGTTTGAATAAATCTCACACTATTGGCAGTTAAGAAGCACCTAAGCCCTATTTTATAGCATAACCGGAATTTCTTTACAGTGCTTACTGATGCAGCCTCTCTGTGTGAGTTTAATCAATTGATATCTACTTCAAACTTGAAGGTAAGACAGACAAAAAGGCAGTCATGCTTCCTGGAGCTCGCAGTATAGGTTTGGATGTATATTGAAAGACAAATTGAAATAGTAAAATAAAAACAGCAGAGGTAGAGTTATTTAGTAGAGAAACTTCAAGTTGAAAGGAAAGGGAGCTAATATTTGTAAGATGAGACTAAAACTAACATTTATTGAGATATTGCACTGACTGTTTTACATAAAGTAATTCCTGCCTTCATTGTACACTTTGGGGGTGTATTTTTGTTTGTTTTACAGATGAGAAAAGGAGACCTAGAAAATTTCAGTAATAGAGTTAGAAATTGCTAAGAAATCTCTTTTTACATCATATTTTTAAGGAGTAGGGCAGGACTTTATGCATACTGCTCATTAGGTATTTTGTGTCTTGTTATTCCTCCCTAAAACACTGAGAGACACAGGAGGAGTAAGAGAACTCCTGCTTTTACTTAAAGGAATTGAGAGAGAGAGATAACTTGCCAGGGTCACACTGCTACCAAGGGGCAGAAATAGGTCATTCCAAGGCTCTGGCCCTTAATTTTAGGACCATATTATAAGTACTATTTTTTCCCCAAAAAATGAAAAGGAAAGATAAAATGTAGAGATTTAATGTTAAGTAAGAAGTAATTAGAAAACAACAAATAATAAGCAGGCGGACACTTTTTAGATCCTGGGCTAGAAAGTCTAACTGCAACAAGAGAAAGCTATTTGTGGAAACCTGCCACAAAGAGAAGACTGCAGTCTTGGAAGCTTTGAAGGAGATTCCTAATTGTGCTTTTCTTTTATGAACCTTGCCCACACAATAACGACTCAAGTAGGGTATTTAAATGCATATTTAGAAGGAAGAAAGAGGTTCCTTTTCTTGTACATTCTCTCAATTAATCGGCAGTAGACAAGGCACTTGCCCTAAGGGGCTTAAACTGGATGCTGTTAAATCCAGGACTCCCTTGGTCATCACAGCCTGCACACTCACACACACAGCTGTCACACTGAAATCTTTAGTGTGCTCATGTATCTCAGGTCAATTTGATCTTTGGGTCAAGGGAAGAGAGATCAGGAGTGCAAGAAATGAGGTTTTCTGACTTTCCCCTGAAGGATTTCCTAACTATTCAGTGACTGTTTGGAATAGCAAATTAAAAGATGTGATTTTCTTTTTGTGGCATTTAGTCAAATATAGAGTCACAGAGAAAAAAGTTATTTTCCTTTTATTCGTTTTTTCCATGAAGTGAAGCGTAAGAAAAAAGGACATTATCTTAAAGCTCAAAAATTTAGCATAGCCTCAATACTTAAGATCAAGATTTAATATTTAATAATATATTTTATTCAAGGTATGTGAAACAGAATAAAACCACATCAGAGAGATACATATTAGTAATAGGTTATGAGAAAGCTGTGACCACACAACCACATGATTGTTATTGGTCACAGAGTTTAAGAAAAATACAATAATATACCTTATTTTTTCTCTGATACAGGATGAATGTTAAACTACAAAGGACAATTTCATGCATTCAGATCAGTCATTAGGAGAATTAATAATTGAATTAGTATATAGAAACAAAGTGTGGCCTACCAATCCATTAAGAAACAGAAGACAATATCCTAACCTGATCAGGGCTGTACTTGATGTGATTTAGAACTATCTTTAATTCAATTATTTTATGTATATTTGTTTGGAAAATGTTCTTATAAAACATTAAGGTCATGGTCTGAATATGTATTTATTTACTTTTCTTGGTGTTCTAGATTTTGGGGTTTCACCAAGTTGTTAAAATTTCTTTTTCTTCAGCAAATTAAACATTTCCAGAACACTGATAGATTTCTTGGCTGTTATTTATTTTCATCACAAGGAAATTAATTTGCACTTGCTCTTACTTTTGTTTTATTCCTGCTGTTCTTTCAGTATTTGATGGATGTACCAAATGACTAAATGAGAGAAAAATAACTTAAGACCAGTTAATATAAAAATGAGTCCTGCAGGATGGTGGCACAGCATGGAGTCTCGTTCTTGTTTTCATAAGAAAGCTAGAATGTTTTATTTCAAATATATTTCCCAAGGTCATTGAACTTGACAGAGCCAGGCTAGAAATCTTTTCTAGTTCATTTTATTTTCTGCTACATTACATTGCTTTCAGTGATTTAAGTGCTTATACGCTTTTCATTACTGAAGTAGTACATGCCCCTGAAAAAATTAGGCAGTTTCAAAGGAGAGAAATACTTTCCCTTCTTACCTCTTTTGCTCCCCCTTTTCTACTCACAAGAGGTTTTTCATTATGATCTATTAAGAAGTCTTTTAGAATTTTTTTCCAGAACACTCTAATATTGTACCTCTTTGTTAGTAATTTTTTAAATTTAAATTTAAAGAAAATTAAATACTTCCCATTTTAGCCCAGTTTCCTAGTATAGACTTTCAAACTACTCAGTGCTACTTTTCGAATTTTTTTTTTATTACTGGGTTTGGAAGGGCCTGTGAGGTAAGACAGTCAATCTTTTTAAATAGCAGGTTAAACAAGATTTTCATAGACCTTCACAGTATTAATTCCACTAAGTATTTCTAGGACCTAGATTTCTGTCCTCACTAATCCTTATCACCTCTCAGTTCATTTTATAGGTTTTAAAGTAAATTGTGTGTCATAAAACAGCAATGTTTCATGTGTAAAACAAAGGAGTCTCTTTACCAAAAATCTCATCTAAAAACTAATATGTGGTATTTGTCAGATACTTGAATATTTGGATGGAAATAATATAAATTAATTCACTACCATAGTTTCTCAGGAAAACAAGGGAGTTGCCCATCATTTTAAAGGACCTTCCCCTAATGATTGTTTATGATTGTAGTTTCATTCTGTCCTTAGAATCAAGCTGTTTTTCTTTAGACTCCTGAGCCATTGTGTTCAGTGGCTGGTCCTGACAGTACTTTCCTGTGTGCATGAGGCAACCTGTGTTCTGCCATGTTGGGTGCACGCTAGTGCCAGGTTACCTATTAATCCATTTCCTCTAGTTGCTTGTTATGATTAAAGGGAAATTTCATAAGTGTAGAAAGTTGCAAAATGGAACCAGGATTGCTTGGGCAACAGCCCATGTGAATAAAAATCCAATTCCACACATTTCAGATAACAACTCATCCTGCACACTTCAGTGAATTAATTTATACGCTCCTCATACTAGGGGAGAAGGGTGTTTGTGTGCGTGCACACACATGTGCACATGTGGGTAAGTGTGGGCTTGAAGTTGCAACTGACTGAAATTTAAGTGATGGTGCTGGTGTTGGTAAATTGTGAGAGGGATAAGCCCTATCTCTATTTTATATAGGGTGACCCAGGAAAAATGTTTACTTAGCCCAGATTTAATGTTAATCTACCCATCACCTTTACATGCTGTATAATGTAGTGTGTTAATTATAATTAGCCTTGGACACATAGACATATGTGAAGTTTATGGAAATTCATCGGAAGAGTTACTGCTTTGTTTCATCATTATTCATGAAACATGATGAAAAACATTTTAAACAGTGTTTAAGAAACAGGGCATAAAGGATCATTTAACAAGAGTATCTGCAGAATAACAAACCCGCTTTTCTTCTAACAGTAGAGCAACAGCTTGCTTAGAAACTCATTTGAGTACATGATAAAAACCAGTGCTTGCTTAGCAAAAAGTCAAGTGAAGTGTAGAAACTGAAATGATCTTTTGCGAGTAAAATTTTCTAAGGTGTGAGGTATCATTTCCCAAAAACGAGGCGAGGTGCATACTCAAATATGTTATAGGCCTGGACCCAAAAGAGTAGATCCTTTGCCCTCTGGGAAAAGAATTAACCAAAGAGCTGCAGGGATAGTTAATCCAGGCAAGGCTTTATTAGAGAGACTCATGCATGAGGGAGTCAGTGCCAGAAAGGAAAATTTCGCCTGACACAGTTACACCTAGTTCTCTCCGGTCAATTCTTTCACTCGAAGGGAAAGGATCCACTTTGGTTTGGGGCTCCTAACACTAAGATGCAGATGAGTTAGTCAAACTAACTGGTTTATTTATAACAGATTGAAAATATTTTGGTATTTTAAAGAGTCATTTTAAATGTTAACTGTTATTACTAACTTAGAAAATTGGAAAGCGCATGAAGAGTCTTATCTGCCTCGTAAATTAGAGTAAAATAAGTATCAAATGAGCCCTTTAAGTTCTGTGGTGGAAACCCAGAAAGATTCTATAACACATCAGAATGTGGGAGAAGGAGAGAAGGACTATTTACATGACTACTTTATATCGCAGCAGTCCTTGCTTTTCACTGTCTGAAACAGGACTTGGATTTTAAGGTCAGGCATTGGGGGATATTAATTGCTTAAGGTGTAAAATACCTTTCAAGTAGGTATACATCTAAATAGTATTTGGTTTGTCTGAAAGTTTGTTTTCACAAAACATTGTATTTAGAAGAACAAAAGTTACTTTTTTTGTTCCAGTTTGTTAGCATATCCAGAAACAAATACAAACATGCTTGAGTGATGTCCTTAGAGTGAGTTGGCCTTATCTGAACTGCAGAAGTGAATGAATTTTAATTCCAACGTTTGTCATTAATTAGTAAACATGACTCTCTAAACATGACTCTCATCAAAGTATGTTTAAATTGTTTTAAAAAACATTGTGGTTGAATTCCGCCATTCATTTTTGTTTACTGAACTTAGTTTGCAGTAAGCATAAAAAGTGTGGAAAGCATTCATTATTTAAAAACAAGTATAAGCAGATTTAATGTTTCTCACCCATTAGAAGAACATTTCTTTCTGAAGCACCTTGACAATAATTACATTGGTTAGTGAAATTTCATGTTTTCAGACTTGAAAGAAGTCCTCATCATCTGAAAATTAAATTTCTCAAATATGAAAATTAATTTCTCAAACTGCATTGAAAAGTAAAGATAATTAAGAATTGTTGTTTTTTTTCCCTTCTCTATACCCCTGTATTGCTGAGTTTTCTACGATGAACATGTATTACTTTATTAATCAGAAAAAATAATGATCTTTTAAAAAGTAAACAATATTTTTTATTTTCTTTTTAATCTTGAGTATACTTTTACTTCTAAAAATTAGCACCTTTAATTTATAATTGAAATTGAGTGTTAAGTATTGATAGGACAAAATATTTATTGTAAAATTTATCTAACAATGTTAGGAACTAAAATCTAGGCTTTTGGTGCTGAGTGAGTGATTTAAAATAAAATAGTCTGTTAATAATTTCTTTGTAGATTTCCAAAGCAGTAGTACTAATTTGTATCTTTAGAGACTTCTAAACTATATACAGCAAATGTGTAAGTACTTTATGTAGGTTTTCCAAGTCATTTTGGTCAGTATTGTGTCCCCTACCTTGGGCTTCTTGGGAGCTACATGCTCATTACCATTATGCTTCATGTCAGGCAGGTATTCTAGGTGTTTTGAGAAGAACTTCAGTGTGATGCTTGAGAACATGAACTTTGAGGTCAAATGCTTGGATTCAAATCCTGGCTTTGTCACTTCCTAGCTTTGTGGTCTTGAACAAGTGGTAGTTAACCTCTTCGTTTCAGTTATCTGTAAGAGTTAATTATTATCCCTATTTCATAGGATTATTATGAGAATCAAATGAGTTAATATTTACAAAGTGCTTTGGAGAGTGCTTGACATATTTTCTGTTTGTTTATTAATCAAATAAACATTGCATTCAATCCTCATCATAACTGTGAGAGAGAAATGATATTGTTCCTGTTTTACAGATATTAAAGGTAGGGCTCAAAGATATATTTTGTTTAAGGTTACATTAAGTGTCTGTCTTATAAAAGCCATTACTTTTGGAAGTGTCTCCTAGCACTTTCTTGTTCCAGTCTAGCCCTAACTTAATGCATCGTGCGTGTCTAGAGTGGGTGATATTTATGCTTTATAATGTAGTCAAGTGGAAAAATAATCTGACAAGATTCTAATGAGTAAAAAGGGCATATATGGGATTGCTTTACCTGTTTGTAAGATATTAAAAAGGGAAAGTTGTCTGAAATTAGGATACTTTAAAACTAAGTAATCTAAAAAACCAATTAAATTAAAACACATAGTTTAGAATAGAGGCAACTGTATGTGGATATAACAGTACCTTTTTTACCTGTTTTGGTGAAACAGTATCACTGGCAAGAAACATAAATATTATGGGAAAAATGTAAAAAACCTGAAACTGGTAATTCGAAATATATGCACTACAGTCAAATACAGAGTGAAACATCCTCATTAAAAACACATATACAAGAAGGATCTGTTTGTCTTGACTGCTTCAAAAGCTTTTTAAAAATCTTACTGAAAGAATAATGTATCTGTATTTTAGTAGTTTCATTAAAAATCTTCAAAAAATACTTGAAAATCAACAATACTAAGAAAAGAAAAACAACAGGCTGATCACGATAATATATCAAGTATAATATATAGAAAATCTTAAATAGGAACACTTTAATTATATTTCTCTGTACAAATAGTTGATCAATAAAAACAACCAGTATTTATGAAGCAAAGAGAAGTAATTCGTTCACGCATTGTATCATTTTAAAAGTTAAATAGAAGAAAACAAGTGGAGAGTATAAATGTACACCCTCCTTCCCTGCCTGCATCTCCAGATACATGACTGATTACAAATGTGTTAAGCTGAATGCTCGGTCTTTTGCATAGCATCATAAGTCACTGGAGCCTAGGTGAATGGATGAAGTTATGCCTGGTCCTTTGATAGTTTTTATTTACCTATTTATTAAAATTTTTCTCCAGCTTTATTGAGATATAATTTGCATTTACTTTTTTCCCTTTTGTAAAGCTGGTTACATAAAGAACATATATTTCTTTTCCAGTAAGTCTTTTATTTTTACAACACAATGTAAATGAGATAATACCTCAAGATTTATTGAGTACTTATTATGTACTAATTTTGTAAGCATTTTTCACAGATTGTTATTTAATCCTGATAACAATTCTAACAATCCAGTGTGTGGAAATAAAAATCTAAGGTGCCAAGAGGTTAAGTAACTTATCTCAAGCTAGATAGCACATAGTTTGGTAGAGCATTAGACTTCCAGCCAAGCAGTGTGGCCACCTGCCACTGCACTGCAGCCTCTCATAACGCACTTCCCTCCCCTTGTGTGGGGTTTTATAGGCCCATTTTGAGAGTGGCTGACCTGACATAGAATGTGGGTCAGACAGGGTTTTGCCACTAGATCCCAGGCAGTTAACATGTTACTTGGAGTTGGGGAACCCTAGCCAGTTGAGAAAAGTGGTCAGGATTTGAAGAATTGAAGGATTCAAGGTGAGACAACATCTTTTAGGGAAAAAGAGAAAAGCTTGATTTTTCTAAATGAGGGATGAGTTTGGCCAACAAATCTTGTTTCCAAGTATCGCATCTAATAGGGCAGCTCAGGAATCTTTTCACGTTATTGTCCATTTCTACCACTAAATTTCTGGCTTAAAAGCATCTGACTTGTGGGCTGTTGTAAGGAGAGAAATATCTAAGACAAATGAGACAGTGTGCCTTGGACCTTGAGTTTTCTCCAGTCACTTTTGGGAGTGATTTTTTTCATTTTTTATCCTTTATCGCCTTGATCATTCATTCTTATGGGCTAGATCATGACATCAGTACCGCATTCTCCTGAGTCCCTTGGCTCTTGTATTCAGATCATTTCCCAGGTTACAGCCAAAGCTCCTAAATGGTGAACTTCAAATTGGGACCTTCCTTCTCTCCCTACTTTCAGGTTTTTGTACCTTTGACAGTATGCTCTGTTACTGCGGCCACCGTCAGTGCATAACGACTAAGGCCAGTGCTAGCATGCGTTGTGCACAGCAAATCATAGACAGCTAGTATTTCAGGGTGTAATCTTAATAGATCCAAGGAGAGCACAGACTACAGCCCTTGTCAGATCCAAAAGAGTGACATTCTGAAAAGTGTACATGGAGAGTCATTTCAAGGTAGTAGATAGAATTCAGATTTCTTATTCTGAGAATAGCTGTTGCCAATTCTCAAGCAATAAATAGAGGCAGCAGGGGTCAGGAAACAAATTTATAGGCCAGCGAGTCTATTGTTCTTTTTACCACAAATGTTGTCAATATTTTGCTATCCACATTTGGATTTATGCCAACGTAGAATTCTTTAGTTGATCATTTTGGAAATCCTAAAGTGCATTATCAGGAATGTTTGTGTTTGGAAATGTTAGTGAGTGATGTTAGTGTTTTAAAAGTGGGAGTCCATGAAATACAGTCTTACAGAATGGATTATAAATAAATTCTTATTTAAACTGATAATTAAAAAAAATTCTTGTTAAGAAAACTGTCATGTTAATGAGCTCTGCTATTTTGGAGATTCCTGTGACTTTGTGTGTTCTTGTGTGTTCCGCAGTGTGCTTTGCTGTCCCTTTAGTACCGCCAGCAGTCAGATGCATCTGAGGGCCAGGGAGCTTTTCCCAGTTCTAGATTAGTAAAGCACCCCACCACCCTAAATCTAATTTCAGATAAAGAGGGCACTATGTAATTGTTGGTGCAGTTCTCTCATTTGATCTTTGGTCAAATTTTTATGCCAAAATAGATTTTGATTTGAACATTTGTCCCATTAATAACTTTGTGTCAGTGATTGTGACATCTAAAAGTGACCTTGGTGAATAAAAGTTGTTTTAAGTCAGATACTTTTAGATATCAGTTTTCTATCTAACACCTCAGATAGTCAATCTAAAGTAATATAACTATTGTAATCAATGCCTATTGATCCCTATATTGGCATTGATTAAGTTTCATTATGGTCTGAGCATATGATATAACCTTTATGTGCATGTAGTTATTATCCCATCTTAATCGGACAAGGTGAAAACTGTTACCTACATTTTATAGATGAGAACACTAAAGTGTCTGTGGTGTTTTTCATATTGAGTGGCTTAGATAGCCATATTGCAAATTCAGAGTTGTTGCAACTAAAATCTGTGTCCCTTACCCCTACCTCCATATTACCTAAATGAATTTGGGGTGGGGATACTTTATTGGGAATATCTATTATTTGCTTTTTCTCTGTCTCTGGTTGAATTTGTCACAGATAATGTTCATGAGATGTGTAATAAATATAATAGAGCATCTGTTTCATTTACGAAGTATTTATTCAGATCTTAAAACATTGCCTTCTTTCAAAATTTATTTTGAGAGGGCCTCTCCAAACTGGTGTGCAAGAGGCAGTCTGTTAAGTACAAGAAAAAATGTTACACAGGTTGTTTTTTTCTCTTTTTGTAAAATATTAGAACTTTGTACGTATTATAGAACATACAAAATAGAGTAGTATTAGTCAAATACCATGCTTCACTGGCTCTAAGGTATGTTTTCCCCATATATTTTAACATCTCAAATTGTAGTGTTTAGTACATGAGAGTTATAATTAGTGGTTTTTTCCCTTTCTTAGTGGTTAATAAAATGACAGTCTGTCTACAATTGGTGATTTCTTAGATTCAGTGCCATACAGAGGTACACATAGAAAATTAGAAAAATATACATACTTACGTATTGGGGATGTCTGCTCACTTATTTTTCAGCTGACAGAAGTATGTAATCAAAATGGTTTAAATTTTTTCCCCTCCCTGTGTAGAATTCTTTGATCTCCTGTCATTTATGCTACCAGGTATGCTTTTGCCTCTGAGTGCTATCAAGCTATCAGACCGTGCCTTCCCCTCCCCCCAATAGAATTGTTGAGGCTGGTAAGCGCCCATCTCCCTTTTGATGCTCTGCAGAGGTGTCAGTGTTCCTTTCAGTGCTGTGCAGATTTCATTTTGCCTTGATGTGTTCGTTGAACTCTTCCTCTTTAACATTTTGACCCTGTTTATGCTCTGAATTCTCCTGAATTAATACTGTTAGGCGAGTAAACATTTAAACTCTGGTTGATAACTGATCTTCATGTTATCATGCTTTCCCATGTTACAATTTTTCCTCATCTCTTGTTGATTATGTTTCAAATGGTTCAGTTCACTCTGGCCTCCAAAATTAATCATTATCTACTCATCACTTTTAGTTGTTAAATTGATCTCTTATTTTATTTCCGTTGCTTATACATTTCTTTTTGGATTGCTATTGTGTTTGTTAACATGATAGAGTCAATCTTTTCTTTTAAATTTCTCAGAAAGCATGAACCTTCACAACTGACAAGGATAAAATAGCAAGTGTTGGAGTGATTGCTTGTGGCCACCGATGCCATCTGTTGGTGGCTGGTAGAGTTGATTTTCTTACGCTCTGGAGGTTTTTCTTGACTACAAAACATTTTTCGAGTTGATAATTTGTAAGTAGGGATTTCCTGTATTTTGTTACAGATAAAACTCTTAAACAGGATTTTGTGAGGAGATTACATATGTAATGAAAAATCTCTTGCTTTGTTTAAACCATAGTAAACCATAGGAGCCTCATACTTTAAACAGTAAACAGAATAGCAGTGTGCAAAAAATAAAATTCTCACATAGTATTTTAAGATAACAAAATAATGAGGTCAGAGTACAGCATTTGACCTGTCTAAAATATGACCTTTAACAACATCCTTCAAGCCAAGTTAGAGATGTGAGTCCAATTTTATTTTCTGAATTCCATGAAAATAAATCACATTTCTTACCATTTACCTGTGCGAGGTATGACGCAGGTTAGGGTTTTTTTTTTTTTTTTTTTTTTGGTTTGTTTGTTTGTTTGTTTGTTTTTGGTATAGGGATTGTGTTCTTAGATTTCAGATCACATTAGAGAAATATCCTTTAGTTTTATTTCTTAGCATTTTCATTGAAAATATTAATATTCCCCTCATAAAAAGTATTTAATATTTTTACTTGTTTCCAGTGAAAGTGCTTTTTTCATTGCAGTTGCCCATAAGTCTTACTTACTTTGAAGGGAAGGGAAATGTGCGCGTGTGAGACAGAATCTGGCTTGAAGTAGCTTTTACAAAATGCATTTATGCTCTGCTTTTCAATCACCTTTTTCCTACATGTGCATTTACGCCCAGTTTCTGCAGAATTATGTGCTTGTATAGCTTCTCTCACACTCGGCCGAGTGCTCTACTTGAGCAGAAGAACTACAACTGATGCACTGTTTTCTTTCCTGCAGTTGTCCAGCTCTGCAGTGGAGCAGCTGTCATTGTTTTGCACAGTTCTGTTTTTTTCTCTCAAACTGCCTGTGGCAATTTGTACTCATTCTTTATTACCCTAGGGTTTTGCAAGCAATAAAATAATGTATCTGACTACTTAATGGCCTAATGTGATTCCCGTTTCAAAGAAGCAGCAAAGTAGAAGACTCCTTTCACTTTTCCTCTTCGCTGACCATGCGTTATTAGGCCTGTTGGGACAGGTTTTTTGATGTGCTGCCAGAATGCAGAAAGAGATTCTACTGTATTGCAATTTTATTTTCTTCAGATTCTTATAAACTGTTTATCAAATATTTTCCTGGTCAGGAAAATATTAAATGTACATGTAATCTTGCCTTGTAGGGAAATTTATTAATGTGATATTTCATCTTTAACGTAATTTAAAAACTGTATCCACATCATATTTGGTGTGAGTGAAAATGTTTTTGTTTATTCTTGGCATCCATTTTATTATACCCCACATATGCCTGCATATATGTGCATATGTAGATACGCACAGAGAGACAGAGTTTTCATCTTATAAAAGACCTTACTGTGTGCCATATGTTATAATATATTGTGCTAGATGCAGGGAGTGTAACAGTGGACGAGATTGTCATAGCCTCTGTCCTTCCATCACTTGCAGTTGAGTGGAGACCAAGCATTACTGGGTGGCGAGTCTCAGTGTGCTGTAGGAGTGTCAGTTGGAAGAGCCTTTAAGGAGAGGAATCTGGTCTTTTGGCAGCTAAGTCTTGTAGGCGACTCCGTGGCTTTGTTGTGTGTTTAAGCAGTCCTCCTTGTCTGCCTTTGCCAAAGCAGTCCCTCTGGTAGACATGCTGGGTATTAATGAGACCCTGAGAATACCCTTCTCAGTCTAAGACATAACTAAGCTGTTGTCAAAGCCTCTTGCTTTCTTTCTCAATTGCGCTTTCTTCCCCAGGCAGTCATGCTCCAGACATCTAGGGCACTACATTTCAGAGTTTTTAAGAGCAGAGAAACTTAATGAAATTAACGCTCTCTGTGAGAAATAAATACTATTGTTTATATTTTTCTATTAGTAATATAACAGTACCACAGTTAATGGTGGTGGTGTGTAAAAAAGGCCTTTGGCAAGTAAGCCTTAGACTCTATTGATGTCAATTTATGTAGTACAGTGACAGTCAGGTTTGGAGGCATGAGAAACTAGATTTATACTATTTAAAGGAAGCAGTAGCTTAGGTAATCCAAATAGGATTTAATTAAAATGGATTATGATTTTTTTTCCTCCCTCAATCACGTTCAGTACCTCCTGCTATCACAAAAGGGTATTCTGCCGGGTCTTCTTCAGGGCTGCTCAGAGGCAAATGCACACCTTATTCTTATGGTGGGACCAGGTGTGGACAGACGACAAAAGCTCCGTGAACTGACTAATATCAAACAGCAAGATGCTATCCTAATGGTCCAGATGAGTGATCAGAGGAGGGTATTGTTTTAGGTTATATCTTTTGGAGCCTGTACAGGAACAATCTTGAATCTATTTTGAGGAATAAAGTAGACAAAAAGGTGGAGGAGCCTGTATTTTGGAAGATAGCATGCAGTGTGTCTACTTTTTGTGGGGGACATGATCTGAAGGGTTCTGGGCCTTTGTGCAGTGTGTATGACTATGAGGCCATGATTTACAATAGCCTTTATTCCCACTGGGTCCCTCCACTTGTTTCTTCCTCCTCTATTTAAACTTTAGTGGGACATAGTGCGTAATTTCTTATGAAAGGAAGGCAGTATTGTTCTAAAGAGTTTGAAAACCAGTGGAACAGAATTGATTCAAGGTCTTAGTGTTTGGATGTGACCATGTGATACTTTGTTATTTGTATTTTGGAACAAATTTTCCTTTCTAGTATGTTTTCCAGTGTTCATTTGAATTTTAAATTTTATATTACATTCCCATACTCACATTAGATAATTTGGGATGTGAGCTGACAAGTAGATGATTTCATTCTGATTTGTGGTGGGGACTTTGATTAATTTTAATAATTATTATACCCAGAGCATGATCACTTATCTTGTTTATATCTCTCTGAGCTAGGCTCTATTATCTCTGTTTTCTAGCATTGAAACTGAAATACAGAGAGGTTAATTGACTTAAGGCAACAAATAATGACTAAGATTTGAACTCAGGTTTGCCTTATCGCGTGACACTGATGTCGCCTTAGTACTGATCAATTTAGAATTGATTGTGGAAATTTATGTTAAAGTAGGCATGTTATTTATAATTACTATATATTTTTAAGTAAATAAAAAATGCATCTGGGTAAAACAATTTATGTGGACAGTTTTTTAAGATGGAATTTTTAAAAATCAGAACAAATTTTAATGAAAGTTTATCTTTGGAAGTGTCTGATAACTTGAAAGAAAGAGAAACTTCCCCTCCCAAATGATTTTAAAATTACTAATTTAAGATTTTCTAAACTAAAGATGAAAGAAATAATCTATAATCTTACCAAGTTAGTTTTCTGAACATCATGTAGAAGCCTTTCAGGTCGTGTTTGGCATGCTTGGAGGTGTGAACTGGGCCTCAGGGATGGAAGGGGAAGGAAAGGAGGGATTAGACAATAAAAGGTGGTACGAAGATGACACCATGATTTTATGTTTTTGCCTTTCTTTTTTTCGGTGCTTTAGCTTCCATTTATCTCAAGTGAATTAAAATTCTGTAAAAGTCAAAGCTCCATAAAATAAGTGTCTTTTATGCTTGTGTGTCTGTATGCTTAGGATATGGTTAAATCTAGAATCCTCAACCCTTAGCACTCCCACTCTCTCCCTGCCATGCACTCTAATAATCTATGATCAGTTCTTCAGATGATTGGCTGTTGCTCTTCACATCTCAGGTCTCAAATAATTTCCCAGCTTTTAATAGTAAGAGCATTTAACACATGCAGCAGTTCTCCTGGCCATGTATTTTAGTCAAAAAAGTGCATAATAGTTGTTTTTCAGCCTGTTTTTTCATTTAATTTCTTCAAAATTAAATTTTTGAAGTTTTGAAACTTTGTAGAAATTTGCTGAATTGAGTTAATGTTGGTGCCACTTAGGATACTTCTGTATCATGATACAGAAAAATGCTCCGAGTTCAAAAAATAGTGAGATGACTTTGGACTGCATTCTGTGAGGTTTACAGAAGCAATCTTGATTTTATTTTGCATTCTCTCAAAATGTATCAATTTCCTCTTTCAAATTATATACCATTACTTCAGCATTTGAAAGGTTTTTGTCCCACAGTTGAAAACAAAGATTTTTTTTCAGGTATCTTAAGGTGAATGTTTGATTTTAAGACGATTTGTATTTGTCATTTCTGTATCTTCATTTTTACAAAGCCAGGGGCATTACCTGCTTTTGCTGAGTCACCCACCTCAGCAAGCCAGGCTCAATGGCCAACCCTGGTACCTCAGTGGCTGGGTTTGTGAGCCAGCTCCAGCAGCATTAGGCTGGGCTGTGCTGTGGCTGTGCACTAACAGGCTGCAGCGGGTGCTCCAACAGTGGCACTGCTGACCTGTGTCCAGCCAGCCATGAGAGCTGTCCACCACTTCTGATCCTCCAGCTCTACCTCCTGATGCTATTGTATTTGGCACTGTCTAGTCTGGCATCTAGTGCTGTGCAGCCTGGCTTTTGGACTGCTGCTGCAGGCTGCTATGGTGTTACCTCAGTAGCCCCACCTATGATCACCTCCAACTGCCACTGTGAGTTGGATCCTGGTCCACCACCTGTTGGACCAGCTTCATACTCTTGTCAAAGGGACAGTGCCATCTTGCATGAGCCTCCTTTGTTTCGGACTATTGGACGCTATATACACTATCTGGGTTAAGGACAGCTGGCCATTTGTGGCCTTAGAAACTCTTTTTTCCCCCACCTCCCCTTTTAATAAGCCCTGTTGTTGCACCCTGAGTCTGAGTGGTGTCTCACAACTGTGAGCACATAGTTGAAAACCCACAGTGACCTGTCCCCCCAGCCTTGGCACTGTTTCATAAGTGACAGTACATAAATGAGATTTAAAATATTATTTCAAACCCTTTTCTTGTTACATCATTTATGGTTTTGCTCCACAATCATTTTTTTTTTTGTTTTCCACCATCCTATTATTTCATGACTTTCTTAAACATAATACCTTAGTAATTATTAGTAAAATCTTTATGTATTTGTACCATATTATAATCTTTAATGTGTTTATATTTTACATTTGTGGTCCTGATTCAACTTAATAAAAGGCATGAAAGACTGTTTTAGAATGTTATTAAGGGGGATGGAGAAATATGATAATATTGAGAATATATAAATGTTAAATATAGAAGTTCACAAAGCACTATATATTATGAAGTCATTGTTTTACAGTTGGCTAGATTGTTTTTAATTTCTTTCCCTACCAAATGGTATTCTTTTTCTAGCAATATTGAGTAAGGAATGATTACTGGCAGCTTATCTCTAGAAGATAGGTTTTATCTTTTTATGACCTTATGATCTTTTGATGACCTTCAAAAAGTGATTTTGGGAGTTAAAAATAGTTTATAAGTGGTAAACAAGATAATAGATCAATCTGTGTTCTGTTTCTTTTCCATTATAGAAAGAGATTATAAGGTGAAAGGTCTTATTGCCAGATTATGCCGTAGAATAAACTTTTAATTTCAACGATCATGATATTTGTTTCAATTTCATTACATATCCAGACATATAAGTGCAACAACTCTGCAGACATATTTGTAGAATACATATGGGGAATGTATTTTGAATTTTTTAAGTTTAGCATTGCTTACCTTGAAAATAAACTAATAAAGGTATATTTTCTTTATATCCTTGTTCATTTTTTCAAGTGCGATATCAGGCACATGCAGGATGTGTGCCTTAAGTGAAACGGGAGCTCTTTATATCCTGATTCTCAGTCTGATACCTTTTATTTAGAACTTGCTAAGCAGAAAATAATTGTCACTTCTCAAATTAAGTGTGCTAGCTGATTCCTTTTCTTGGTCAAGAAGAAAATATATTTCCTGTTGTTTGATTGACTGTCATTGAATCCTTTTAGTAATTTAAAGCGTTTAAAGCTTTTTCTATTAATTATCTGCCCAGAAACAAGTAAGAATAATAAATGATTTTTTGTTGTTGTTGCTTAAATCCTTGATTAAGTGACAGAGCTATTTCAGAGTATATAAGAATTGGCTCCTAAAACATTGTATGAAGCAATAAATTTTAATGGGCTGAGTGCTATTCATAAATGTACTAGATATAGATAACTCAATAATGTAATATAGGCCTGTGAGGTTCCTTTTGTAACTATCAGAACTTTCTTATTTAAAAAAAATGCCAAGTCTGCCTCCTAAATTAGATACTTTGAATGCCATATTTTTAAAAATCAGGGCCCATTTTTGATCTCTTGAGAGTCAACTTTCATAGTCGAAGTAAATAATCATATTTTGCCAGATGGACATAAAGTTATTAGAATCTGCTTTTGGACCTTTTATCTTGATGTGTGAAATGTTGCAGAGAACCTGATAAAGACCATTAGTCTGAGTTTGAGATTGGGTAGGCTTATCCAGCAGGAGAAAAGATTAGTCACCAATATCTCATAAACAGAATGCTACATCTTCATTTATTTGATCATTACCTAGAAAGCTCTCCCTGGAATCTGTGCTGATGATGGCATTCTGGCATCAGTTAGTCAGACGATATGTGACTCTGGATGTCATGTGGATATTGAATCACCTATAATGCAGTTAATTAGCTCTATCCCTGAACAAAATAACTGATAAATTACATACAACTTTGGAATTTGGATGCTGGAGATTTGGTATCTCTTCTCAAGTTTACTGCTACTTTCTTTGTCATCCTTAAGAGTATATTGTACCTTTCATGAAATTTGCCTCTGCTGTTTCCAGAGGATTATTAAGTGTAATCTCTTTAGGGCTCTTGCCTGCTTCATAGGGCTTTATTTAATGGGCTGTGTGTTTGAGCAATTTGGAATAATCTACTATGATTATTCCTTTAGGTGTTCGCCAACTTCATTTTATGTTAAATGATTCCACTAGTGTTCTCCAGGGATTCTGCTATTGGTCACTTTTGAATATAAGTTAACTTAGTTTCTGGGGAGGGGAAAAAGGACAATTTTTGTTCCTTAACCAGACTGCTTGGCTCTGTTACTGTTTACGTCTTTCGTGAAGGAAATAGAGTAATCAAATACAGATAAAGTAACTGCTGCATTTTTATTTCAGTAAATCTGCCAATTTAGAAAGACAAATTAAAGAGGTCTGTTAAGCTTTAAGGGACGAAATAAAGATCAGAAACCAAAGCAAAGTTTATCTTTTATCTCAAGTAATTCATTTCTCTAGGATCATTAAGTACAATTTGAATTAGTACCCAAGATATTAATTTTATCCTATAATTAGGCAGTCATTTAAGATTAGATAAAACTAATTTCATAAAGAATCTTAGAGAATCTTATCTGATAATGCTTCTCATATTCATCTTATTGCTACTTGGAGAATTCAAGAAAACAAATGTAGTTAGATTGTGAGTTTATCATCACCAACAATAGTCGAAATTGACACTCAGACTTAATAGTGTACTAAGATCCTACAAATACAGAGGCATGAATAAGGGGATTTTACTTTTAAGTTACTTAGGATGTACTTGTATTTATAGGTAAAAAATTATTTAATCGTTGGTATACTATAGCCAAATATTATTTCTCTGTTGAGTGTCTTTGGAGCTGTTACAACTATGCTTACTTACCTGTTTTCATGCCTTTGCTGACCCTAGAAAAACACTTTGAAAACTAGCTACTTCCCTCTCAGATCCCATTCTTTTTGACTTGTAGCTTACATTTGGAACACTGCTACCTCTGCATCATCGTGTTGTCATCACTACCTACTATAGCCTCTGTGTACTTGGCACTAAACGCTTGTATATGTTATCCCCTTTAAACAGTAACCCTAGATTATGATCTAGTAGGTCTCATGTTAATTGTGCAGATAAGGGTAAAAATCAAGAAAGTTTTGCAAGTTCAGGACTTTCTGGAACACAGATTGTAAGCATCAGTTCTGATTTTAAAGAAGTGGGTGTGATGTGTAGCATTTGACTTGTAGACCAAATGATTTCCTCCCCTACAAGTGCCTCCTTGACTTTGAGCAACTCATTTAACTTCTGAGTTTATATTATCATCTAAAATGGGTATCAACTAATATACCTCTAAGGAGCTTTATAACACAAAAAGAGCCAAAATGAGCTGATGTTGTGAAAGCCTTTTGCTAACAGTTATCAAAATATAAGTAGCTTTTTCATTTCAGTTCACCTAAGGTGTACAGCTCAGTATAGTGAATATAGGACTTTTGTCAGTCACATCTGAATTTGAAACATGACTTAACCCTGACCAACTGTGTAACTGTTAGTAAGTTACTTAACTCTCTGCATCTGTTTTCTTATTTCAAAGTCGGGATAATAGTATAATCTTCACCTCAGACTTACTTCAAGGAGTTAAAATATGTAAAGCACTTAGAGTAGTAGTTCCTTTAGCTATGTTTGTATTTCTGTCCTCACAATGTTTTTCTTTCTAAGAGTTTAGCTTCACATTATCAGAATCCTAAAAATTCTTGAAGGCTCAATTTTAGTCCTAACTCTCCTATAAAAGCTCTTTATTCTCACTGCTAGAGTAAACCATTTCAAAATTTTATACATTCCTATGCTTTTCCTCTGGTATTTTTCTGTGCACTCTATTATATTTACCTATGGCAATGTTTTATATTTTGTCTTAGAGTACAAGTTCCTTGAAGATAGAGGTTATGTTTTATTGTTTTCAATTCCTGATTATGTGGCATTTCCCCCAAAATTGAAGTCACCTATCAAATAAGAAACTTTCTGAAAGTTGTATTGTACTGTCGTTTTCTTGATTTCTTATGTATTGAATGACAAATGGAAAAAATGTTTTCCATAGATCTTTCAGAATGCTAAATATTTGCATAGTAAATGGAAGAAATGGGTTATGTATTTTATTTCATATGAAATTCTAGATTTTTTCAGTGTTTTTTGTACGATATTAATGATGAAGCTTATATTACTTACTACACATTGCCTATTGTTTTATTGAAATATATTTTACTTATTCATTTTCTCAGATTACTTTAAACTCTTACTATTCACATATGGATTAATTGTGAATTCTTCTTGATTAATTTTTTATACCTGTTTAGCTGCTTCTGTGCACCCTGTTCTGCTGCTTCTTCTTCCCTGTGTGAGTATGTCACTGAGACTGAGCATATAAACAGGTTGCAATATTAACTTAAACCAAACAAGATAGTAAGGGTTAATTTGCCAAAACCATGTAATGTAAACCAGAGTTCAACACATTATTAGCAGTTTTTGTTCTTAAGAGGCTCACATTTAGGAGTAAATGTTGCTTTCTAGCTTCTCCCCCAACAAAGATCACAGTTGCTTTAACACCCTTTTAGAAAGATAACAAGGGCCTCCCTGGTGGCGCAAGGGATTAAGATGCAACATATGAAGCAAACCACAGCCACTGCAGCACGAGTTGGATCCCCAGCCAGGGAGCTACATGGCACAGCAGACCTCTCCTGACTGGCCCGCTGCTCCATTCCGTAGTGTATTTCAGTCAATCTGCCTGTTCTAGTCCCCACTGTGTCTCTGGTGAATCCTCTCACACACACATATCCCACCAACTCTGGCCTGTACCCCAGATCTTGTATGCATAAATAAATAAATCTTAAAAAAAAAAGATAACAAGATATTTTTCTGAATGGATGATGAAGAATAAATTTCTGTAGCATAATTCAGTAAAATCTTGAAGCAGTTTTCCCTTTAATTAATGGCTTAAGGTCCCATCTCCTGCAGAACCAAACAGATGCCTTCAGGCATTCAAAATTGAGTTTTTGACCCAGTAAGTCCCACTTCTAATAATTTTGGACCTAACAATACTGCTTCTCATCCTTTATATTTCCTAATCACTTTCATCATCCTTCTAGTCTGACCTTTTTGTTGCCATATCCTGTGTATCAGGTCATCTCTCCAAGCTAACAAAAGACAAATCACTCATGGCTTTGCATTCTAATCCTTGCCCCTTAATGAACCCTTTGCATCGTGCAAGACATTTAACCCTAAGAAACTGTCTAGCTGCTTCTCGATATGTAGACTGTACTTTTGAGGTTGATTAAATACATAATAATTTAGACTTCAAAAACAGAAAATTTTGACTGCGAGGTACAAGCTAGAATTTTTGGCATTTTGTCATGTGATTTCTTAATGCACACACTGTTTTAAATGCTAGAACTATGGATTTGTTTCACCTTATTCCTTACTTTTATATCCATTAATGTGGATTTTCAGTGTTTCTTTTGTGTGATTGGTTGCCATTTATCATTTCTTTTTTTTGCATATTACCCTATAGCCAACTTTAATTAATTAATTTTAAAATATTTTGTTTTATATAATTCTTACATCATTTTTCACCTCTGCACAATGTATGCATTTTCATTATGGTTATATTCCCCATTCAATTGCATCCTCCCCCTTATTTTGACTCTAGTCCTTCCTCTCTCTGCCCCTTCCGACCCCCCCCCCACCCCACAATGTGTCTCTGGGTTATAGTTGCTTGTTGATTTTGATTTTTACTTTGTATTGATTAGTCGTATAGCCAACTTTTATTCCTTCATGACTGAGGTTAAATCTAGGCTAATTAAAATTAAATTTTCATTTTGATATTAAAAGAGACTATGGAGACAACTCCTTTATGGTGAAAGTAAAATTGTAGTGTTACAAAGGCATTTAAGTAAACTACTTAATTAAATTCTATTATTTTATCTTAGCAAAATGTATCTTCTGTTTCTTTATATTATAATGTCATGTAATTTTCTTTCATATTTAAATTCTGTGGACATTGCTTATGATACAGAATTTCCAAGCAACCCATTTTCTTAGGGTTGACTATAAAGTATTGACTTCCTAAGTATTTTTATGTTTGTATTTTATCCAGTAAATGTTTTTAAGTGTATTTTAAATATTTGAAAAATGAGCATCTTTATTAAGTTGAATAATGTACACTTTTTGAGTTACAAACTTGAATGAATCTGGATGTCTATAAATGAAGCTTCATAACTATTTGATTTAAATAAAAGATTCCATTTTCTAAATAGGATGTACTTTTAATTCAGGGGAGAGAAATCTTTAGTTAATTTTATGGCTTTTCTTGCCACTGGTTATTAGAATGTCTCTGTGGTGTTTGTTCTTAATTTTTCATTCAATAGATAACATTTAGTTTACAGGTTTTCCCCAGTATCCAAAAGTACAACATTACTATTTGTTATGATTTGCTAGGTTATTTTGGGGGTCTCGAAGCACTCAAAAATTTTTCCATATAAATTAATGGTAATAGTGTTACCCAGATCCATGAATTAACCTACCTAACTATATCAGCTAGAAATATTTTACCTGTAGATAGTGGGGGAAACCTATTAATGGTGGCTATTCCATACAAACAGAAAATCCATAGCATGATGAGTCTAATAAAATTTGGGTGAAATTACCATTTCAGTTTTCTAGTTTTATGCATTTTCCCAGTTATTTCTTAAACACATATACTTTTTTTGCCTACTAGGGTGCCCTTAGCAGGAAAACTGTGCTATATCTTGGGTCATGAAGGAGTTTAGTCAACTTTCAGAGTTAAATGTTAACTTCCATGACTATACCCGGAAGAATCTAATTGCAAACTGTAGTTTAGGGCAATAACAGAATGGTTTTTTTTTTTTTAATAAAGATTTATTTTTTTATGCATACAAGAGCTGGGCTACAGGCCAGAGATGCAGGGGTGGGGGTGGTGGGGGTGGTGAGAGGATCCACCAGAGACAGAGTGGGGAACAGAACAGGCAGATTGACTGAAATACACTGCTGAGGGGAGCAGTGGGTGAGACAGGAGAGGTCTGCTTCGCCATGTGGGTTTCTCCCTGGCCGGCCAGGAATTGAACTCGTGCTGCAGAGGCTGCGGATTTCTTCATAGTGTGGTGCTTAATCCCTTGCCCCACCAGGGAGACCCTATAACAGAACGTTTTAAAAGGCTAGTAGAATAAAAAAAATCTTCATGTTATCTTGATAGTGATGCAGGGCAGCAAGGGTCACTAAACTGGCTAAGGACACTGCCCAAATACTTTACTGGTCACTGTCTGAATTCTTCACCCAGGCGCACAATTGCACAACTTCTGAGGCTCAGGGAATAACAACAGCAACAACGATGGGATTTATTTAACAAATCAGAGGAAAACAAAGAGTTACTGAGGTCAAAAATGCCATTACCTCACCCAAAGCAGTGTCCATTATTTTTAAGTCCTAAACAAAAGTAGCTAAGATGGCGTCTTCCTGCCAGTGAAGACTCGAGCTCCTCCCCCGAACAATAGGCCACATGCCCAAGATGGCGTCTTTCTGCCTCTTGCAACCTGGAACACGTGGCAACCAAACTACAGGCCAGATTCCAAATCACAAAGATAACGGAAGACACGACAGGAGATGCTCCCGGAGCTGCCGTGAAGCCCCAGTGCAGCACCAGACAAGTGACACTCAAAACAGCAGCTGCAGTGGCTGAAGGACCCGAAAAACAGCCACAGTCATCCATCTCAGGTTTTCACTTTCCCTGTCAGGCCATAAGAACAGCAAAACCGGAAACAGTTTCAGTAGCTTGGCTACTTGCGAAGCTTCTGAACTTTTCCTCTCTAAGGTTGGCTTCTGGAGGCCTCCACCTTCAGAGATCCATAACAGCCTTCTGGAAGATCACTGTGGGTGTGGGGGTCGAAATCAGCTGACCCCAACTGCTGAATCTGAGATGCTGAACCCCAAAACACTGAATCCTAAAGACCGAATGCTTTGGTGCCCCCTTCTGCAGTCCCTTATGTTTTGTAGCCATTGCTCCACCCCAAAATGCGATGCTTTTTAGCATTTTCCCAGGGGCTGGCTATCTTCACCAGTAACCTCCTCCAGGGGACACCACCTGTAACAGTCTATGGTTTCAGCCACCAGTAAAATAGTCATTTGAAATTTACCACAGTGTTTGATTTTACATTGCAACCTGATATGTGTGTTTGTGTCTCTCTCTTGCTCACTTAAAGCATATTTAAAATTCTGTTTGTTTTTTATACTATTTAATTAAGAAATGTGGGTTGAATCCACCATATTGATCTCATGACCCCTGTTGTAGAGTGGTTCCGAAAGAGTAGATCCTTTACCTTTTAGGGAAAGACTTCACCAGAGAGGCTAGGTGTAGTTGAATCAAACAAGACTTTACTAGAGACTCAGGCATGAGAGAGCCAGACGCTAGCCTGGATCCTTGAAGGGAGTTAGGAGAAAATATAAAGGATAAGTCTACTATGCCAGGCAGAGGAGAGCAGTGTCATAGTTTGTTCTGGGTTGGACCATGCCCAGGTATATGTAAATGGGCTAGGCTCCAACTGTGCATTCAAACTCTCAGCCTTGTAATAATCATTAATCAATAATCTAATAATAATCAGCCAGGATCTAAGGCTTTCTGTCTTGCCTTGTCAGTGGGGTAGGCCAGATTGTTTGGGCAGTGTGTTCCAGTCCATGATTCAGTCCACCTGTGCAACAGGACTTGAGGCAATGCATCCTGCTGGCTTGCTATCATTTCAAAAACCCTAGAATTTTATTCCCCAAGTATTTCTGTAGTCAGTGTTTATTTCAGCTTGTTCAAGTATCTTGGCAAAAAAATGCTAAGTTTTTAGTTGGTCAGCCCTCTTATCATTTGAATATTTTGAGTGGAATAAAATGTCCATGGTTATTTTATTTTTAGACCTAATATCAGTTATGTTAGAACTGCCTGCTTTGAATATTTATAAATGTTTAACAAAAAACAATTATTTAGAAATGTAAATTAGAGTTTTTGACAGTTGATTATGAAAAGCAACTCTCCATATTTCATTTACTTTCCCTAACTCCACAAATGGTTCTCTATATCACTGGTTTCTTTTGCTATGCCAAAATTTTCAGTGCTTTTTGTAGACAAGGGGCTGGTTATAAAATGTGCGGAGATTTGTAGTTAACATAAAAATTATGTAATGTAGTCACGAAGATTTGTATGATTTGCTGTTGTGGTTTTTGCTAATATAATTTTAAAAATTTAATCATTTATTCTTAAGCCTTTCAGTCAAGGGAAATAGGTTTATCCATGAGGGTTTATGAGCAGTTATTGCCACTTAGGTTTTAACAAGAATGCCTTCAAAGCTGAGCCTCTTAGAAAAGAGATAGTTGCTAATACTTGAAAATAAAGGTGGTATCAGTTGTGTCTTTGTTTTAATCTAGAATAGAATATCACTGAAGATAATAACATTCTGTGTGTGAGAAAGTGTTATGTGGTGTAACCTGTTCCTGTCAACATGTTTAGTAGAAAGTACTGGTCTCTTTCTGAAAATCAGAAACTTTTGCTTATTAATAAGGCAAAAAATTAAACTGGTCATTTTTGTTCTGTCCAAGTGCAAATGTCTTGTAGCATATTTCCTTTGTAATCAGTAATTATTCAGGGTCTGATATTGAGACATTTGCTGTTTCCTTGGGAACAAGGTTTAAGTAGAGACAGTGCAAGAATATCATTGTCTCTTCATTTTAAAAAAAAAAAAACAACTATTTAACAGTGATTTTAAAAATAGGAATTAGTAATAGTAGTGACTGCCTGTAACTTTGTGGCATCTCCCAGTTAAAAGGCATAAGACTGCAATTAAGATAGGACTACTTTAGCCCATTTTTCTGTACTTACCCAGAAAAAAATAGTTTTTCTGGATATTTAAAGAAACAAAATTTCATCCCCATCTATAGATTAGTTTATGTCTGAAGCATAACCAACCGGAGAATGTACCTATGTGGTATTTACAAAGTTTGTTCCATGGTTTGTCTGCCTGTGAAATGTATTTCCTTTCCATTTTGCCACGTTCTGAGTTTTTATCACTTCAGTCTAAAATCTTGTACTAGCCTTTTAATATTTTTAATTTTACTGCTCCTTTCCCCGAACCTTACCACACCTCACACATTTCCTGACATGATCATATGCAAACCTGAGGTTACAGTTATAGGTGTAGTCTGCTGGAGAAACGCTCTCTCTCTCTCTTAACCCCGAGTCTAGTGCTAGACGGAACTGTGATAGGCAGACTAGGAGTTGGTACCTGCCTTTGGCTCAGCTCGCTGGGCTATATGGTGGTTTCTGAGGAGCTGCCCCTCTAACTGTTGCTACGCTCAGTTCTCAGCCTGTGGCTCACCTCGGTTGTGACCCGTGGGAGTCATGGACTGATTGATTTATTCTCTTCCAAATTTTGCTTCCCAGATTATTCAGACAGTGGTAAATGGGTTTTAAACAGAGGAACTAAAAGTAACGTGTCTTTCCAGGAACAAGTCTTACTGGAGGTTTCTCATAATGCTAAACAAAAACTAACCTTAATATAAAGAAACATTCAATAAATATTGTCAAGCTTTTCTTAACCTTTTTTTTAACATTATCTAGTTTTTCCATACTATTAAAAGAGATAACCAGGAGGAAGACTGGCCTTAATTTTTTGGTGTTTTAGAAAGACTAGACAGATTATGTGGACAGAAGGTTAAGGACGAGAGTTCTAGTATTGAGAACCGAGATCTGGGCTAGAGGACCTTGCTGGAGGGAGGGTAGAAAGAGACATGAACTGCTAGTAAGATCCTAGATCGAGCGGAACACCCTGAAGAACACCCTGGGGAGCTATCTGCAGACAGCATCAGCCCTTACTACCTCATTGTCTTGATTTATTTTCTTTGTTGTTGTTTTTATCACTATTTTTTTTGCCTTAAATAACGCTATGGTACATATTACATGTACCATATAGCTGCCTATGCAGCTTTCTTGCATACAGAAAAATAAAATGAAAGCAACAGTATTTTCTTGCTATAACAATGATTTATATAAATCTGTAAAACAACAAACTTGATATTTTTTGTCTTTAATTTTCTTATGTCCTTGTTACAACAGCTTAAGGTGGGTAGTTGTCCTACTTGTGTGTTTAATTAACTCTCTGCAGGTGGAAATAGAAAATATTACACTGATTTCCCTGCTATTAAAATTTCCCTTATGAATTGAGAGATGTTTATTTAATTGTATTTTTATGTTTTAATACATAGAGTATATACTGTTAAAATATTCTGGTGCACATCAAGTACTGTTGGAGTTGTGTTTGAATGTTGTGTTAGTCCCAGTTAACGAAGAGGATAGCAGGATATAGAATAAAGGCATTAAACAGCCATTCCAGCTCTTATTTTGGAGAGACAGAATTATTTATGTATCTGTTTGACTTTGGATTATACATCACAGTATTAATTATTTCTTTTGTAATTGTCAGTGGAGGGATGTTCAGTGCCTTTCATGTTGATACTCAGCGTGTTTGTGTTTAATATTAACTGATCCAACATTCGAAAATAAGAAAATAATCAAAATTTCTTTCTCTTGTGTGAGTGACTAGACTACAAACCTGCCTATCCCATTTTGGTGTAGACATGTTTTGTTAAACAATATATAGAGGATCATAAGACTAAATTTTAATGTTTGCTTTACGAGTAAGATATTTTATAACTTATTTTTCTTTTTTGAAGCGCTAGTCTCTTTCCAGAGTAGATTTTATACATTGTCTTGGAAATGTCACCATTCGTTCACATAATTTTTTATTATCTACTCCATATTTAAAATATGTCTTGCTGTTGGTGATTTTGAAGGGCTAGTTTAAAACTTTTTATATACTAACAAGTTCTGTTGCATTAATGCTCTTCCCTTTTTACTTGTAACTTACCAGAAGATGGCTGCTGGCCTAATAGTAACTCTAAATTAGATCCTGTTTGGTAATCATAATGCTCTCTGGGTTTGCTGTTGATCAAATTATGTTTAATATGAGGTTTATAGAGTACAGCCTGCGCTGCAGGATCATTTGTCCACAGAGAACTGCCCAGAGCTGCTCAGGTGGGAGTTGAGTCTGAGAGAGGAGCACTTTGGGGATGTGGTGAGGCTTTCATTTTTTGTCTCAGCCAGGAAGACTCCATGCTATTTGGTCCCAGAATTGGGATGGCTACATTAAAAGCAAAGAGAAAGAAAGAAAATGCACACCAGTGTTCAAAAGAACTGTGTCTGGCATTTTATAATATTGTTTTGAACACTGTCTTAAACTGAATCCAGAGACATCATATAGCTTTTTCCTTCTTAGGATCCACCATCTGAAAGTTATAGTCAAGCAACTGAAGAGTTCATTTTGTCCAAACACGTACTAGAGGTTTGGTTTGGTTTCCTCTTGTATTTAACTGCTGTGATATATTTGTGTGTTTTGTGGTGATGTGTAGGAGATCTTGCCATCCCTGTGTCTACATGTGACACTTCTAATTCTCAGTTGGCAGGGAGAAAGTAGACAGAGGAGTTGAATGAACCCACACAGATCTATCCCAACTACCATGAAATCACGAGACATCCTGCTGACTGTGACTTGTTAGCTGGTGAGACTTCATACTCTAGAGACGAGATGATGATTTTTGATGATGAGCTTTAGTTCATTTGTTTAGTTTTAATTAGCAGTGTTCTGTTCCAAGGTAAAAAATAGACAAAAGACTTGTATTCTTTTCAAATATTTCTTTGATGTGACTGTTCTGGAGATTAGAGAGGAATGATACTCCGTATTTTTCCACCTGATGATTGTTTGTATGTCATAGTTGTCAACCAATGTCTCAAAGATTGTCACGGTTCATACACCCAGAGAAATAGTCCCTCATTGTGACAGTTAATATAGTTAGGGTTTTGAATTTCTGTCTTTAGATGCTGTATACTCCTGTGAGTTCAGATTACCACCTATCATACGGGCTCTTTTTTTCACTCTTCCGCTAGTATCACAGAGATGATCTTAAACTTTTACTGCTTGAGTTCTCTGCTGGTGTGAAGTGAGCCCACAGCTGATGTTCACTGTGTGCTTCCCGTCATTTGGAATTGTTTGAACTGGCAGAGCTCCTGAGTCCACAGTGCATTTGGGTTATGCCAAGATGCAGACTTTTTTTCAGTTTTGGATCTACATGGAAAGTTGATGAGTTAAAAATTTTTGAAAGCACTTGCTTATGGACCATTTGGAAGGTTTGCCTTGAAGTTTCTGAAGCTACTGCATGCATTTGTAATCCATGGTGTGGCCACTGGAATACAAAGTTGACTTACTCTTGTGATGAATACAATCCAGGAACAAAGGCGGGAGGACCTTCTTTCTTCTCTTGCTATTGGTTAAAGAAATGCAGTGTTGTCATTCTTAGTCACATGGACTCTAAAGGCTTTCTTGACACATTTGTTTAGAGCAAATATTCTTAAAACATGGACATCTGCTTTTACATGCAGTGGTAAGAATCTTTAGATGACACATCACTATTCCGTTGAATTAGCCCTATTAATTAGGCTTCAGACTTATTCAAGGAAAAGGACACAGCTTTGTGGCAAGGTGCCAAACACATGCCAGTTTGAGTAAAATACATGCTTTTCTGTTACTTTTCCCCTTCCCCACTATTTGAGCGTCATCAAGTCATTCTGCTTTTAGTTATGGGGGAAAGAGGGAATTGACAATAGTGGGGGGAGGGGTTGTGTAGAGTGGTTTCATTCCTGGATATACATTTTGTATATAATCAAATAGATACTTGCATGCAAACATACTATGAAAAGCCAGATGAATGGTGCATTCTCAGATCCAGGTTTAACATGCCTGTTTTAATTAAGAAAATGACGACACACAGTGATTATGCAAACACATTTTAGAGCATGCTCGACTTTCTGTACTAGGCTTCTCTGAGAATGCATTTCTTTCTCTATTACCAAACATGATTAATGTGCCACACAGTGTTAACTATGCTCTTTCCCCAAAGAAATCAAATGGGAGGCAGCATGTAGAAGTTAAATTATTCGGAGAGGAGTCAGTGATTGATTTAAATATAAAAGGATTAATTGGTCCCTGAACCAGACTATTAAACTGTACTGTGATCTTGACTGAAAGTGGAAGAATTACAAGTGCATTGCGTAGAATAAATTAATACATTTTTCATGGGTTTAATCCTTTTTTTCTGTATTGCTTATTGTAGTTTTATGTACTGTACTCTATTGTATGCTTAATTGATGCAGAGGGGATTCAGTTTATAATGATTAAATGGGATAGAAGATAGAACCATCCACTGAGTTTTAAGGTAGTAGTTCTTCCAGGGTAGCTGAAAATATCTCCACAAAAAGAATATTTCTAGAAACTCTTAACAGTGATAATAACCTCAGGCAAGAAGTTAAGTGTTACTTAATAAGAAATTTAAAAGTTTACATTCTGTGAGTACATTATTCAAGAAGAACATGAGCTGAAGGTGGATAAATGCAGCCCTTTATCTTTAGAAGAATTGAATTGAATCAGTCTTCAGCTCTTGAAAGTAAACAGTATAATGGCACCATACCCAGAGAAAATTTTCTTCTTTTTATAACTATTTCTATTCAAACACTATCGATTTTTCTTATTCCATCTCATGGGCCGATACTGCAGTTTGACAGAATGCTGCTCTTGAAGGCTATCAGCCTATCTCCTTCCCAGGGAGAGTAAGTTTGTGTTCATTCACTTTTGTTCTATTGGTGCTATCATATTTCGGTCTTCATATAAGCTCTGCTTTCAAATAGTAATCCTGGTAATAAAAAGAGAACAAAAAAGTTCAGTACCATGAACTGATTTAAAAATATATGTATTTGTAACTTTACTAATTATACATTTCAAGTTTCAAAATGGTGTCTTTAAGATATATCTTGCCATTATCATTTGATATGCCTTGCCTTTCAGTATTCTATTTTCTGAGTAATCAGTCCTTACAGGATATTTTAGTACAGGCATGAAGATAGAGAATCTTAGAATTTCAGGATTGAAGTACCATGAAATGTTATTCTGTCCCTCTCCCCTGTCAGTGTGCTCGAGTTTCCTCCACTGTACCTTCAAGGGCTAGCAAATATATCACCTTTACGTGTGAGTCCTTTTTTTCTTTAAACAGCCTAGTTAGTTAATATTTGTATTGAATTGGAAATCTTTTTTTCTGTGGTGTCTACATCAATGGCACTTGACTGCTGTATCTGAGTTCTCTTGGTGTACTGTGAAGTATTGACCAGTGTGTTGCCACATTTTAAGCATTGTGTAAAATTGGTACTTGCATATTTGAGGACAACATATATACACTGTTCCAATAGTGATTGTAAAATACCTTGCTGAGCAAAATAGTTTCTGTGGCACAGTGCACTTGAGTGTAGCTCGTACACAAAAGACTGTTGATGAGTCTTAAGTCGTATCATCTCTGTTAAATATTCCCCCTTCTTTCTGTTGTTATGGGGGTAGTTTTCAGTTCTTTGGGTCATTTTCCTTTGAATGTGTTCCATTTACTAAGTACCCTTTTAAAATGTGGCATCTAGAATTAAACTGAACATTCCAAGAATGGTGTGACTAGCAAAGAACTGGAGTTGGTTGTTAGCTCCCTTGTTCTTAACTGGCGATTTTTAACACTTTCTGCCCCAACTTATCACATGGACAGAACAGAGGCTCATCAGTGACAGCAACTCTTCTGTTGGCCTGTAGTTTTTTGGGAAGGTATACTGATTTGAAGAGCAGCCTCCCACAGAGACTCTAATTACCATGCACCCCCACACTCATGTTATTGATACTCTCCATCTTATTCTATTATTGCATCTTATGACTGCCCTAGCTACTCTTGGCAATCACCCTGAGATACTTTCTGTTATCAGTAAAATCCCCCTCTAGTTGTTCTTTGGGATGTCCTGTCTTACATGAACTAAAGTTGAATTTCAAGTTAACTATTTGCATTTACTTGAAAGTTTTTGAAAAATATTTTTTCCAATTATGTGCTGTTTCATTTAAGCAGTTTATCAAAAATTTAATAGTACAGCATGAAATCATCTCCTTTGTCTCCCTCTTAATACTTCCTCGTGGTTGTAATCTTTATTTATTTATTTTTTTTTTAAATAAGGGAATTTCTTTTTTTTTTTTTTTTTTTGAGGCATGTTTTATTTATTTGTTTGTTTGTTGGTTTTTGTTTATACAAGCACTGGGTACAGTCAGAAGTGCGGGAGGGTGAGAGAATTCACCAGAGCCAGAGCGGGGAGCAGAGCAGGCAGAAGGACCGAAGGACACTGCTGAGGGGAGCAGCGGGCGGCAGGTGGGACCCTCTTCCGGTGGTCGGGGAGCAGCCGGGGATTGAACCGGCGCCGCCGAGGCCACAGGCAGCTTCGCAACCCAGCGCTCAACCGCTGCACCACCGGGGAGGCCCTCGTGGTTGTAATCTTTAAATCTAGCTTTGAAAGTAATATTTAACTCTTGTTTTTTTTAAAAAAAGTGAGATAGTCTTTGAAATAAGTTAGAATAAATTTTTATTCAGCTATCTCCTTAACAAGAATGGGCAGCTGATCATTTTCTACAGGGTTCTTTAGAAATTTAGAAATGATTTTAGAAATCTTATTTTACATATTCTTTGCAGAATTCCATTTGAGTCTTCCTCGACTTTGGAATACCCTAATTTTCTGCAGACCAAATTATAAGTTAGAAGTTTATATGCCGATGTGCCAAGTTGCATTTTTCCCTATTGTTTTGCTCTTGAGTATTTATTGAACAGAATGATCTCTTACTTCCCCCATTCAAAAAGTCATTTATTTATTAGTGTTTTGTTCACTAAATTCAGGATAACATAAAAGTTCTTTTAAACATTTTTCAGGGGAAGGAAATAAGAGATTGACTTTGTTAAAAATAATTGAGCTAATTCCATGCAGTGGATGAATTTGAGAACACGAGTGTTGATGAAAATGGAAATGCTCTGATTATTAGAGGAGTTAAAGGTACCCTCCAAAAATATGAGAGAAATAGTAGCTACTTTAGCAGTTATGAACAGGGTACTTTTAGTATCTTAACATTTTTTTCTATGTTTTCTTTAAAATATGCATATTGTTTAAAGTATGTTTATTTTGTATAAATTATGTAATATTCTGATGATAAAGACAAAAAGTTATGTTTTCCTCTTGTTGCTGTAACAAATCACCACCAGACCTGTTGTTGATTTATTATCTTACAAATGCATTACTTTATAGTTCTGGAAATAAGTCTGAATTGAGCTTTTTTAGGTTAAAAATCAAGATGTTGGCAGGGTTGCATTTCTTTCTGAGTGCTCTAGGGGAGAATACTTCTTTGCCTTTTCCAGAGTTAGAGGCTGCCTGCATGCAATGTCTTCTGGCCCTTCTGTTTTCAGTGCTGGCATGGCTAGTTGAGTCTTTCTCACATCAATCATATTGCTCTGATACCTGAGTAATCTCACTCTCTTGTGAAATTACAACTCCTTGTAATTACATCAGACCCATAGGATAATCTATTTTTTTTTAGAAAAGACTTACTTATTTATGCATATAAGAGCTGGGGCTCAAGCCAGAGATGCGGGGGGTGTGTGTGTGTGTGTGTGTGAGAGAATTCACCAGAGATAGGGTCGGGGACAGAACAGGCAGACTGAAATAGACTGCTGAGGGGAGCAGGGGGCGAGCCAGGAGAGGTCTACCTTGCCATGTGGGTTGCTCCCTGGTTGGCCGGGGATGGAACTCGTGCTGCAGAGGCTGCAGATTGCTTCATAGTGTGGTGCTTAACCCATTGCTCCACCAGGGAGGCCCATAATCTCCTATTTTAAGTTGATTAGCCCCCTTTATCAATCTGCAACCTTACTTTCCCCTTGCTATATTCACAGGTTCTGTGAATTTGATTCTGGGAGTTAGGAAGTTTTCTTTGGGAAACCATTATTTTGTCTGTTGCAGATAATAAGATAAAATACTAATGTATTTACAACTCAGATTTAACCTCCAGTTTTTTATAATACAAAATGTTAGTGTTGTGATATATTTTTTCAGATTGTATTTGTACAACTGTACATGTATCATAAATGTTCAACGACTTTTCCATTATTGAGCCACACATGTAATCTGTACTCAAATAAAGAGGAAAAATATTACCAGCAACCCCAAAACTTCAATCTCCTTTCAACTTGCTGCCTTTCTCCTCCCAAACATAAGCACTATTCTAACAGCTTAATTTGATTTTGTGCTTCATGAAAATAAGAGTCATGAGGTATGTATTCTTTTCCTGTTTTCTCTTGTTCAATATTGTGGTGTTTATTTAGGTTGTGGAGTTGTAGATCATTCTGATTGCTGTATGGTATGCCATTGCGTGATGTGAACATACCCCATTTTTTTAATTCCTACACTGATGAGTGTATGTGTCGTTCCCAGTCTTTATACAGTTTTCAAATTAGTAAATAAGATTTCATCAGAGTCATTCAGGGAAAATGTGGTAGATTTGATGGAGTAAAGATTTGTTCTTGAGTAAATGCCCTAGCCTGATTCAGATAAATGTAATGACTAACACATTTCTCCCCTACCTTTATTAGCAATGTGAAAGGGGAAAGTGATGTTAAGAGGAAATCTCAGTATTTAATGTAAAATAGTATGATTGCTTCATTTATTGTAACTTCAGATTGTGATCTTAATCAGATTCATAGGTGTGATTATTAATTAGAAAAACTGATATTTATTCAGATGATAATTTGATTTGAATAGTATTTTATAACTTCATTATTTGTTTTCAGTGAATTTTGTTACTGAAGTTTGTGAATTCTACTTTTTATTTTTATTTTTTATTTCTTTATTTTTTAAAGATTTATTTAGTTATACTTACAAGAGCTGGGGTATAGGCCAGAGATGCGGGGGGTGAGAGGATTCACCAGAGACAGAGTGGGGAACAGAACAGGCAGATGGACCGAAGTACACTGCTGAGGGGAAACAGCGGGCGAGTCAGGAGAGGTCTGCTGTGCCATGTGGGTTGCTCCCTGGCCTGCCGGGGATTGAACTGGTGCTGCAGAGGCTGCAGATTGCTTCATAGTGCAGTGCTTAACCCCTTGTGCCTCCAGAGAGGCCCGAATTCTCCTTTTTTAAAATGATAGTTTGAAAGGAGAAAATGAATGTTAGAGTTAATGAAATTCAATAAATTGGGTGGTGAAGGGATGTAGTTCTGTTATACAATAAAAGAAATTTAGAAAACATTTTCCTTTTTACCTATTGTTCGGAGGAATATTATTAAAATTATATACTTCACATTCTGGCTTCCTGGAGACACCTTAACTTATTCCTATTTCTGCTCCTTAAAAGAACCCGAGAATGACAACGGTTGAGTTGCATCACTTGTTCCGTATCTGCAGTCTCTCAAACTCAAAACCTAGGTGCTCTTATTCCCCACCTCTGGCTTTCTTGGTCTGGCTGCCAAACTGGCCTGTGGCTTTTCTTCCTGATACCACTCAGAACTCCTTCATGATGATTCTCGCTAGAGTAACTAAAGTGATCTTTCAAATATAAATGTGAGATCAAGGTGATTTGTTTGCTTAACATCCTGCGGGGTTTATCAGTATATTTAGAACAAACTTCAGTCCCCATCCTATAGTTGAAAAGCTTGTGTAATTCAGTTCCTCCTCAACCTCTTTGACCTCATTTTGTATCTGTCTGCTTCAGAATTACAAGCTTCAGACGCTGTGACCATTCTGTTCCCCAGACACATTAAGCTGGTTTCTATACGTCCGGCCTTTTTATGTGCCCTCTGCCTAAATTCCATGACTGCCTACTCAATCCCCCTACCCCTGCATCTGTTGTGTCATCTCTTCTCCCTTGGCTCTCTCCACTGCCAGTCTCAGATACCTCATCTTGTTTTGTTTTCTATATAACTCCCCCCACCCTCCTTCCGCCAGCTATCTTTTTAAAATGCTAAATCCAATTGATTGTTACACAGAATGTTAGCTTTGTGAGAATCAGGACTCTTGGCCTTCTTCATGATGGTGCTCCTGCCATCGAGGGCAGTATTTGCACATTTGTTGAATGAACAGATGAACTGAAATTTCCCTGATTCTCGATAATGAAAGGAGATTTTTCCATCAGAATCTTTTTCTAGTGAAACCTTTTGCAAATTCATAGTCTCAAAAAAAAATTGAGCATTCATAATTTTAAGCATTTGTATTTTTTTTGGTTGTGACCAGATGCTGATAGTATATGATTGTCCTTAAGTATTTATTGATATAATTACTCCACACATTCCAGCAGAATGAGAATGGGTATTTATTGAGTATTGCTGGCATATACATTGATTTTTTTAGGTGCTTCATCAACTGAAGGACCGAGTGTCTTCTGTCTCTCTTTAATGAAATACTAATGCCTTCCTTGTATTCAATAAATATTATCTTTCAAATTTGTAACACCTCATGACTCTTAGGTTTTTCCAATATCTCCTTTGTCTTTTTATTTTCTTGTTTGAATTTTACCTCATTAGAAGAAATTGCTTCTAAGATTCAACATTAATTCTGTTCAGAATTTGTGTAACATCGTACAAAGCATGTAGCTATCGTGACTTTGTAATTTTAAATAGACTAGACCAGAAGAAAAATATAGGCACATCTTATGTTTATTTTTTGGTTTGAGCCATCAGATTTGTTTTTCTTATGTTCAGGGATGGGGGAGTTGGTATCACGAACAATACTGGTGATTAAAGGCTGCATTTTTTTGATTAAACAAAAAGAAAACCTAGCTTCTGGTGCAGGCCTGTGGCACAGGAAGAAGAGTCTGGAAGATAAATACTTGCCGATAACAGCATTCTACCCAATACTGTCAGCTTCAATTTTATTTTCCGTTTGCTGGGAAAACTGTGACCTCCTTTTGAGTACTGGGGAGTGAAACATTTTGCAGCAATGCTGAGTATAAAAGGCCTGCTCTCTGGTAGGTTAATGTAAAACGTTGGAAAGCCTTTAAAGAACGTGCCAAGCCACATTGAGTGTCAGCTGCCAGATCAGAAATAAGACACATAAGAGGTAGGGTTTTTTCCCCCCTGCTTTGTTTATAATAGGTAATGTCTTTTAAATAAATATAACTAGAGCCATTACTGTGACTGGAAATAGAAAATCATTTTTTATCACATACTATTTAATTTGTATATAAGCCCATTAAATACATACTGTGACACTATAGTTTCTTAGTTAAAATTTGATTATGAGAGACCAAGAGTATCTCAATATGGATCCTTCTTATTCTAGAATTGTTTTGGAAATATTCGAGATAGTTTACATATAAGAAGTATAATGAGGCAGCAAAAAAATAATACTGATTGAAACTCATGTGTGATATGATGAAAAGTACAGGAATAGACTTTGGAAAAATAACATTATGAAAGCAAAGAGGCTATATCCCAGACCAGTCTTAATGGATTTTCTTTTTTTTTTTTTTTTTCTTGTGTTTGTTTGACCATGTAAGTAAAGTCTACTTCTTGTTGTTCACTTGATGAATGGCAACATAGTGGAATTCCCATCAGCCCTATGATTTTTTTGGCAGGTCATTTCTTCTGCTGTGAACTGGCAAGTGTCAGAGGTCTCTAAGTTTCTTTCAGGCTGACAGGAACTTCACCGTGACTGCCACACAGGCTCCTCTTTCGGTGGCAGAATCTCATAGTGGATGGTTGTCTTACAAAAAATAAGCAAACATACCTGATTTTAAGATGTGCTTTTACAAATACATTTTGTAACTTGGGAAGATGCAACATACTAGTTTAACAGGAAAGCCTATTTTATGCTCTCAGGCAGAGGCAAAAGGTAAAGTCTTAGCATCTTAGCTATTTTAGTGTCATTTGAAGTGAACGATCTTTATTGTTCTTATTAATATATAATGCCTTAGTATTTAATGAGAAAAATGATGAAAAAACATATGTGGTTCTCCATTACCCACATTGCTTCTATCCTCCCACTTCTCCCCCATCCCCTATAAAAACATAGTAACCACAAAATGGATGAATGGTTTTGGTCTCTTCTTTAGGGGGAAAAAAAATCCAAGCATAAAGTGAGCAATAAAAATACTTTAGGAGGCTACGGGTTATCTAATACAAATGTCACTTTACTCTGTAGTCTCTACCAGGCACACTCCATGCATTTTCAAAAGGCTGTTCAGAGACTCTGACTAGATAATCTGACCCAGTTTAGTAACCTCAAGAGATATTTTAATAAGATGACTTTCACAAGCTTTCTCAAATTTTGTGTATGTTGGCTTCTGCTTTTCAAGCATTCATCACTGACTACTACAACTCTTGTGTCTATTTTGTTATCTTGGAAATTATCTGATACAGTTTGTACCATCAGATTGGGAACCCTCAACTCTTCCAGCCTTTGCATCAAGGACATACTCAGTCAGAATCTCTGCATTGTCACTTGCTTCTAATAAGTGAGGTACCCGGGGATAACATAAAGTCCTTTCGGCCACTAGAGCATTATTTTTGCATTAATCCATTGTGTCCACTGCCCTGTCACCTCTACACTGCTAGGAATTGTATCCTTGGGATAGAGAAGAATTAATACACCACCCTGTGCCAAATTTACTGCCAGCGAGTGACTTACCTTTGAGGATGGAAGAGTAAATGAAGCAATAATAGAGCTTGCTAATTTATTTTCTTGGGTTTGTAAAAATATATAATTCATGTGTACATATAAACATTTGTATATATTTATACATATGAAGTAAAAATTGTTTACTGAGGCAATTTTGTATTGTAATAGTGTACTTGGTAACTCCTAGGATGGTGATTATTCATAGAATTGTGACACTAATTTAACAGTTATGATCCAAGTATTATTTCATTTAAAAAAAGATTATATACTGTTAACATTCCTGGACATTTTCATTGCCTTTGTTATCAGGTTTAACTTATAATTTAAGGAGAAGATATTTGAAATAGGGGGAAGGTATCTCAGAGTTCCATCAAGTCTTGTTTAATCAAGTCTTGTTATTTGACTACTGTTATGCCATCCTCTTTCAAAAAGGATACAAAAGTTACATTCTGTCCAGTAAGAGAAAGGGCAGTATGCTAGTGACAAAGGATCTCAACATAACCTTTGTGAAAGCTGCCAAAGTAAGTGGTATATTTTTAAGGAAAGAAAACTATAAAGAAACATTAACAAAATATTCCCAAATGAGTATCTATAGAGTAAGGCAAATTACTGCTGGCAGGAGATTTGGTTCATGACAACTTGGAAAATTTTAAGATAATAAGTTCATAACACAGAAAGCATTTAGATAAAATTACCTAAATGTGTTCTGCATTGTGAATCTGTTATCAAAACACTTTTATACCGTGAAAAGAACAGGAGCTTATTAATATTCATAATGCATTTGAAAGCACATGTAATACTTGCATCCTGAAAACTCAGTGTAAGATGTAAAAGAATCGTTTTTTTTAAGATTTTAAATTTTGTAAGAGAATAATCTGGAACTCTAGTCCTTCCTTCTTTGTATTTAGCAGGTCCTTTCCCAGTCACAACCTGCACCAACCCCTTATATTTCTAAGGAACCAGTTTTAAAAGCTGCCCTTTTCTATCACTGGAAATTGCATACTTCCTCCATCTAATAATAATAGACTTATTTCCATTTTGAATATATTCATGTCAGCTATTCTTGCTGTCCTCATGATAGAACTTCCTAAGTAAAAGTGATCTTTGGGTGTGACTAAAGCTGCATCCATCCGGTGAGTGACTGTTCAGTATTGTGTGTCATGAGCTATACCAGGGCTGGGGATATGGAGGACAGCGGGCCAGACATGGCTCTGCCTTTCAAGGAGCTTATTTATGGTGGGGGAGACCATCAAAATAAATAATTGCAAATTATGACAAGTCCTCTGAAGGAAACAAATTGGGTGATGGCAACGTTGGAGGTATGACTTAGTGTAGCAAGAGATGAGGCTGGAAAGAGAATGAAACCCCACTTCTTTCCTTATTGGAATGTTGCTTTAGCTTTGCTTATATTGAATGTCTGAGACTGCATGACTTTACCCAGTTACAACAGTGGGTGGAATAGATAATATTTTATAAAATTAGTAAGATTTTTAATTTTGTTTATTTTGCTAGCCTTTCCTCCTTTCCATTGGTTCATGTCATTCCTTTTAAACTGATAGTTCTTTAAGATTATGTACAGGAAAAACCAATATAAGACATCGCACTACAGTTATATCATGAAGTTTTTTCCCCCTGAGATTTACTATAAAGGCACAACATTTTGAATGAGGTACCCTACCAGAATTTCTCCATCTTCATGTTTCTTGTCTTTCGCTCCTGCCGTGCATCTGAGAGTGCCATAGTTCCACATTAGTACATTTGTTCCTTTTGAAGTTTTTAAGTGCTTTGCTTAAGGAAACTATTAAATACCCAAGGATTGATCCTGGTCTTGTTTATTTTCATATTTCTGTAAATCCAGCAGTGTCTAGTACAGTGGGTGTGCTTAATAAATATTTGTTTATTGAATGATTTCTTCTGATGGTATGAGTGCCAAGCAAGAAGTAAAAACTCTTAGTAGCAGAGAAGAAAGGAGGTCTCTGTTGAAAGAGCCAATAACCTGAGGAGGTTAGACATGGTGTTAGACTTTGAAAGATGGGATTTAAGAATGCCAGAGTAGGAAATTGTGTGGAGTGACAGGGACGTAAGTGAGATATGTGCAAAGTACTAGCCATTCCACACTGGTTTTCAGTAAGAGCTTGTTTGTGCAGGAAGTGTGGTTTAGAGTCTATTAAAAAAAAAAAAAGTGGATTGTTCTGGTAAAGAAGGCCTGGGCTGAAATGCTACAGAGTGATTTAAACTTTCCCTGTGGACCATGGGGGCCTGTGACATGGGGTTGAATAGTATAGGTTTTGACTACAAATGTGTTTTAGGAGGATTGATTTGGCAATACTAGTTAGGATGAATAATAGAGCACAGAGGAAGAGAATTCTGTAATGGCATTTACTGAAAGAATACTCCATTGATCTGTATGTCTAGTCCTTATTTATTTTGTGCTAGTCTCCTTTCTGGTCCAGAGAATGTATACTATCTTGGGTCCCAAAGAGAGTCACACTTTCATTGTACTCTATAACTGTCGGTAAAATGCCCCGAGCAGACTTCCTCTGCAAGAATGGTTGTAAGAGATTTTCTGAGGTTCTCAAGATTAGAGGTAAGTATCCCCTAATATATTCCTGCCTGGAATATCACAGTTTTGCACTCATGTTCTTCCCTACCTCATGCCTCAGAATTCTAGGCTTATTTCCAGTTCTTCTAGTCAAATGCCAGACATCTTAGAGGAATGATAAAACATAAAATATCACAAAAATTAAGTAATAAAGTAGCATCTGTCCATGTCAAGCACTATGTTAGGTACTTGGGTTCAACTGATAGATACAACATGATTTCTGCCCTACACTAGACTTAAACATTGGGGTGCTCTGACTGAGATGTACCCAGTGAAGTACAGGAGTACATAGCCCCTGTTCTGGGACTTAAAAGATGATTTCTTGGAAAAGAATAGTAGAAT
The DNA here is from genome assembly GCF_964194135.1 of Talpa europaea. Taxonomy (NCBI): domain Eukaryota; kingdom Metazoa; phylum Chordata; class Mammalia; order Eulipotyphla; family Talpidae; genus Talpa; species Talpa europaea. The sequence goes on along the minus strand of NC_140082.1, from coordinate 8,736,405 downwards.
TTAGGTGAAGAATAGGGAAAGTTTATTTCAGACCAAAGGATTACATGAGCAGAAACAGACATGAAGTGGCCTTGCCGCGCAGTAAGTGTTCATTCTTGAGCAGTGTGTCAATTAAGGTAGAGTTGTGGAGTGATAGTATACCAGTGCTAATGTAGGACGCTTAGTTTTAGCATTCTTCTTACACTGATTGCCAGGGGGAAATAAGTTTATGTGCAATTTCCATATATATAATCATTCCTAGTTTAGAGAAATATAAATGTGTTGCTTAAAACCCAAATGTCTAGGAAAGCTCCAAGGTGAAGGCAGAGTGAATTGCTTTGACTGCTCATAATAAGACATTGCCATCTTTACCCAGGGGCTACTTGGAAACGAAATATTTTGATGGCTTCTCTCTCAGTTTAATTCTGGAAAAAATTAGATCTTTGAAGCTTAGAGTAGAGTCGCGAATATGTGGTGAAGTGTTTTGAGATCTACTTATAGCATGGGTAGGATATAATAAAGCACCCAGAGAGTGAGTGGAGAGAGAGGAAGGTAGAAAGGGAAGAGACTAAGAGAAAGAATGAAAGAAGGGGCGGGAAGGAGAAAGAGGAAGAAGAGAAGAGAAGAGGAAAGCGAAGGGGGAGGTGGAGAGGCCACTTCCAAGGATTTGAAGCTTGAATAAGCCTCCTTGAGTCATAATATGTACTTGAAATAAGATTTTCTTATTTTGAAAATAGTTTAATAAATTACGATAGTGATTTCTTATCAATAGTGTTTGTATAGGGCCTCCCTGGTGGCGCAGCGGTTGAGCGCTGGGTTGCGAAGCTGCCCGCGGCCTCTGCAGCGCCGGTTCGATCACCAGCTGCTCCCCGGCCACCAAAGGAGGGTCCCACATGGCGCGCAGACCTCTCCTGCCGCCCGCTGCTCCCCTCAGCAGTGTACTTCGGTCCTTCTGCCTGCTCTGCTCCTTGCTCTGGCTCTGGTGAATCCTCTCACCCTCCTGCGCTTCTGACTGTGCCCAGTGCTTGTATAAATAAATAAATAATAAATAAATAAAAAAAAAATAGTATTTGTATAGGGCACTTAAAATGTCATTCTTGTAAATAAATTCCAGATGTAACGTAAGCCCAGGTGTTTATTAGTCATAAAATAATTATCTAGCTTTTATTTTATTTTTATTCATTAACACCCTCACATGTTGAAAATTTAATAAAAACAAGTGACAAATGCTAAAGCTATAGAAAAAAGTCTGTAGTCCTTAATATGAATGCTTTCCAGCACTATAATTACATCCTTGAATGTGATTTCTAAAAAGAAAACTCAGTTAAACCCCTGAGACAAAGTTATAGATAAAATAAAAACATAAAGTTATAGATTCAACATATACATGGTCACACTCCAAAAACAACTGCTTCCACCTCATGGTCTTGTTAGTGGATAGGGTTAGGGGATGCTGGGATCCCTAAACCTGCACACTCTCAATAGGTTCTGCCACCTGCCACATCAAGACAAAAGGTACTCTAGAGCCTAAGACCTAATAAAAAGGAACTTTAATACAATTAGTGTGCAATAGAGAGACTGTCAGGGTGCCATAAAGAGAAGAGAAAGGAAATAGTTGAAATAATTTACACGTGAAGCACCCAAAGTTCCCCATCCCCTTGAGGGTAAATGCCCAGCCATACAGGGTCAGCCCAAAGTGGGGTCACCGAGGCCCAAAAGCTGCCACAAGGCTGAGGCCCCTCCTGGTGAGACCCACAGGAAAGGGGCAGAGTGGCCAGGTGAGTCTGGAAGGAAAAGAGCAAAATCAAGACCCAAGTCACAATAAAGGACACCATTGTCAGCCTCCCGGCAGGTCTCTCACCCACATCTCTGTTTCTTTCAAGTGTCTTCTTCCATGTCCGCCAAGTTTGCAGCCCAGTTCTAAGCTGAGAAACAAGTGCAGCTTCTTCACATGTCTCTGTTGCGTGTGCCTCCTCCAGGTCTCCTCCTTGATCTCCATCTTCTCTGCTCTCCTCGGCCAGGTCTTCTCTTCCCTCAGTCCTCTCAGTCTTTTCTAGCTTCACCTGTCTGCCCAGCGTCACCCTTGGGTGGGACAGGGAATCTGAACCTTCCCTTTCCCTGGGGATTACCCTGTTACCCTCTCTAGCTCCTTAATTCTTCTCCCTCTCCTTCTCCTTCCTCTTTTTCCCTCTCTTTGAGATGGGAAGCTGCTGGAGTTCCCTGTTCTGTTTCATCGCTTTTGTCCTCAAGTTATTACTACTATTGTCATTACTGTGATTTAATAATAAATATTGATACTGGTAGGTTAGGTCTCTTCCTTTGTTCTTTTTCAAGAGCACATTGGAGGGCCTCCCCGGTGGCACAGTGGTTGAGCGCTGGGTTGCGAAGCTGCCTGCAGCCTCTGCAGTGCCGGTTCGATCCCCGGCTGCTCCCCAGCCACCAGAGGAGGGTCCCACATGGTGCGCAGACCTCTCCTGCCGCCCGCTGCTCCCCTCAGCAGTGTACTTCGGTCCCTCTGCCTGCTCTGCTCCCCGCTCTGACTCTGGTGAATTCTCTCACCCTATCGCGCTTCTGACTGTACCCAGTGCTTGTATAAATAAATAAATAAATAAATATTTAAAAAAAAAAAAAAGAGCACATTGGCTATTTTTTACTCTGTTCTTCTATATTAATTTTAGAATCTGCTTGTCAACAACCTACTGTCATACTGGTTGAAATTGCATTGAATTTACAGATCAATTTGGGGAGGGTTGTAATCTTTATGATACTGATATCACATCCAAGAATATGATGCCTCTTTAAAAAGGGTTTATGTCTTCCTTTTTAGTTTTTAAACCAAATGATCTGTAGATTTTCCCGTAGATGTCTAACATGTCTTTTACTAATTTATTTTCTAGGTCCCTTTCAGCTTTCCTTGCTATTTCCCATGCCATTTTTTTCCCCCACTATATTTTCTAAATGGTATGTAGGGCACAGCTGCTGTTGATCTCGTATCTACCAGTCTTGCACATTCCTTGTTCTCTTGCTAGTTGTGTTAGTCTATCTTGTCTGTATAGAAAATCTAAGAATTATGTGATCTGCAGATAAAGATAATGCTACCTTTTCCTGGGAGTTTTTATACCCTTTTCTTGTTTTATTGCATTGACTTCAGTTGCGGGGACCAATGTTGTGTATAAGGTCATGCTTGTCTTGTTGCTTTTTTAAAAAGGAGGTGAGGGTCTTTCTAAATTTGAATACTACGCAATATAATCGTTTTATCTGTTGAAGTTAGATAGTTCCTTCAGCTTCCCATTTGCAAGAGTTTACTTTAAAAATAATGATCATTGGATCCTTTGAATTGTAATTACCCTTTTTCTATTTTGAGATGGATTTGATTGTTCTTTATCATCTGATAATGTGCTTATATTAACTCAATCTTGTATTCCAAAATAAACCCCACTTGGTTGTATTATACATATATGGATCTTTTCTGAATTCTGTTATTTAATTTAGTATTTTTGCATCTTTGTTCATGTCTTAAATGGGTAGGTGATGACGTTCTCTTTTTTTAAGTAACTCTTCAAGAAATTTGCTATCAAAGTTGTGCATTAGAAAGGGTAGGGAGACTTTTCCTTGTTTATCGCCTGTTGAAACAATTGAATACATAGATTATTCCTCATAGTTATTTTTTTCAAAATGTTTTCTGAACCTTCTATTTTTATAGAAGTATCTATTTCACGTGTTGTATATTTATTGGCATAAAGCTTTGTCATTAAAAATGTTTCTACTTTATCTGCAGTTACTTCCTCTTTTTGTTTCCCAGAGTTGTTTCATGTTCCTCCCTCCTTGCCCTGGCACATTCCCACGTCCCTCCTCAAATCAGTGCGCTGTGTGATCTGTGTTGTCTCAGTCTGCTCGAGGAACACATTTTGATATTGTTAATCCTTTCTATTGCATTTTAAATTTTTAGTAATAATGTGCTTTTTATCCTTTTGTTTTCATTGAGTTTACTTTTTGTTTTTTCCCTCAACTTCTTGATTTGAATGTTGTTCTCATTTATTTTAAGACATTATCCTAGGCACATACGGATGTAAATTATTCTCTCAGTGCTATTTCCCTCAGATTTTGACATGTATTAGTTTGTTGTCATTTAACTTTAAATATTTTGTGATCTCTATTATGATATCCTCTAGAACCCATGGTTTATTTAGAGAGTGCATTGTAAGTTTCCAAACAAAGGAATTTTATTTTAACCTTTAAAAAAAAATCTGATTTCTAGCTAAGTTGTGCTTTGATTAAAAAATGTGCATGTAGTCTGTGTGGTATTAGTTTTTTGGAATTTAGGACTTGTTTTGTATGTGTCCTGTACCCAGTACATTTTTTGCACGTTTCCAGGTGTCTTGGAAAGAGAATAGATTATTTCTGGAAAACCAAACATACATGTTGAAGTTCATATTTTTTGGTCATTCCTGGGTGGGGTTTTTTTTTTTTTTTGTATTCTTAATAATTTGCTTATTCTATTAAATACTAAGAAAAAGATTTAAAATCTTTATTAATTGCAGATGTCAGTTTCTCCTTGTAATTCTACCAACCTTTTTTATGTGTCTGAATTGCATGCCATATAGCTGTGTACATACACGTTAAAGATGATCTAAATTTCTTGTTGAATTCCTCTGTTTATTATTATGTAATGATGAATGTAAGTTTTAAAACTAATGTTTTTATTTGTTATTTATATACCAGCTTTATTTATATTCACATTAACCTGGGATCTCGTTTTCTGCCTTCTCTGTCATTCTTATGGTATGCTTTATTTTGTGTCTCTTTTGTGAACAGTATATAAAGAAAACTTTATTTTTTCAGTCACTTGGATTATCTTTGCCTTTTCCATAGGTACAATTTGTTCATTTTCTGCCTATCTTTTAATTTTATTTTATGCTAGTAGTCTTCATTGTCACAATGATGTGGCCATATTGCCTCTTTTAACATTTTTTTAAGATGCCAGACTCTCTCCATCTCAGTGCCTTTGCACATCTAATTTTCTCTTCTAGATTCAAGTCCCAGTTTAAATGTTCCATCCTCCCTCTCCTCACATACTTTTGAAGAGTCTCCCCCCCCCACAATGAATTAGAAATGCATCAAATTTGATGATCTCTAAAGCCCTTTTCAATTTTCAGATGATGAAAAATGACATGAAATAGATGGAATTGAGTGATTAAAGATTCACATAAAAGTGGGTGATGGGTGAGGAGAGACACAAACAGGTCTGGAGCTTGTAACTTTACCTCCTAACTAACGTCGAGAAGCATTGTATTACTTGCTTGTATCTGTGATGGTATATATACAGCCCTTTGTTTTTAGTGTTCATTCACAAATCTGAACTCATTTTGCCTATATAAAAATATAAATTAATACGGGCATAAATCAGTATCCCCATTTATAGACAAGCTCGCTTTAGGAAAGAAATTAAATCTCAAGTCTAATTCCAGTTGTGTGTCTAAGAATAGCATTGGCAAACCAGATATTTTAGTCCTATTTTTTCAATGGTAAAATGAGGGGTGCTGAAATCTCAAGTACCTAAATTTTATTTTTAGGCAGGTTTCTAGTTCAGAGAAATATGATAGTTATTATATATCTGCATTTTATCAATGTGTTTGACATATTTTTTCGATTATCCTTCCTAGACAAGACATAGCATGTGGATGGCAGCACCCTGGGGAATTTTAACTTGGGAATTATCTGATAAGATGACACAGGATTCTTTTTCTACCCTCCGTGTACTCTTTTTCACCATTTTTAGCAATGACATGAATAAAGATGTTGACGGCTTGCCCATCAAATAGCTAGTGTATTGGATAACAGAATCAGAATCAAAGATGATCTCAGCAGGCTTCAACCAAGAGCCAAATATGACAAGATGAAATACCATGGATTCCTCTAGTGCCCTCCTCGTTGGGCCAACAAGCACTGTGCACAAAGATAGGACGCAGGGGCTTCTTTCAGATCTTGTCTCCATTACTTTCTGTGTGACATATGGCCCCATGTTCAGAAAGTATAAAAGACTATATTATGAATTCTCTGTTTCTCCCCCAGTTATACCCCTTCATTCCCTGAAGGCAGCCAAGATTATTAGGTTTTTAAGAGTGTACCCATCCAGAGAAATTTTATGCCAATGTAAGCAAATTATATGTGCATATATCGCCCCCTTTCCCATTTTTATACAAATGAGAGTGTATTATTTACACTGCTCTGTACTTTGGTTTTCCCCCTTAATGTTTATGAGTTTATGTTGGAGGTTTTCCCATATCAGTGTGTTAATTATTTTTTAAGTGGTTGTACAGAGTTAATTTGTAGGGCTCTATCATGATTTAGTTAACCAGTCCTTTATGATGGATATTTTGACTCTTTTCACTTAACTATTACAAGCACTGGCATAGTACATGACTATGTGATAGTTTTATCTGTGGGATAAAAGTATTAGATGAGTTATTGCTAAGCCAAAGGGAAATTTCTACTTTCTGCTGTCAATATCGTCATCCCTGCCCTCTTATTTTATGTATTCTTAGAAAAAAATAGAAGTTTGTAATGGAAAAGGGATTTTGCGCCATCAGGCTCATTGGTTCTTAAGGTGTGGTTCTTGCTGTAGGAGTAGAGCAGCAGCACTTGGGAGCTGGCACAGGTGCATCTTCTTAGGGCCCACCAGGGACCTCCTGCATCAGAACTCCGTGATGGGGAGGCTCGTTAGCACCTTGTACTAAAGAAGGAGTTTACATATGAGAAACTATGATAACAAAGGTGAAGTAACTTACCACAAATGATGCAGTTTCTGGTGGCTTCACTTATATTTCCCCTATAACTTGCTGTTTTTTCAAATCTTGTTAAATTTTTCTCTTTATATATTTTATTTATTTATTTATTTAAGATTTATTTATACAAGCACTGGGGTACAAGCCAGAGGTGTGGGAAGGTGAGAGAATTCACCAGACAGGGAGCAGGAACAGGCAGAAGTTCTGAAATACACTGCTGAGGGGAGCAGCAGGCAAGACAGGAGAGGTCTGCTGCGCCATGTGGGTTATCTCCCCAGCTGGCCAGGATTGAACTTGCGCTGCAGAGGCTGTGGACAGCTTCATGGCCCTGGGCTCAACCACCTGCACCACCAGAGAGGCCCAATTCATCATTCTTAAGAGTTATCTTGCGAAATAAAGATGTTATGGTTAATTTAGGACCAAAGTTTAATTAATTTGAATGCACCATTATAGTAAATTTGAAATTATTTTTTCCAAGACTCATAGTTTTTATCAATTTTTAACGAATTGTTTAGAAAACAGAAAAGTGAAATGTTTACAAACATTTTGTGGTCACAAGTACATTGTGAAAATTAAATAGAGTAGATTACCAGTCTCCCCAGAGACTTGCATTACCTTAGCAGTTATGTATTGGGAATACACATCAGTGTCTTAATTGCTATTTTTAGGTCAATAGTTTTAACCTTATTGTAACGCTGTAAGCTTGTAAATTTGATGTTACTGTTCTGTCATACCAAAGATAAACAAAACTATTTTATCAGTGTCCTTAGAATCAGTTAAAAACCACTTCAAACTAGTACATGAGAACAAGTGGAAAAATGCTATGATTTCTTTGTCCTTTTGAATTTATAGTCAGCATAGGAAACGGTGCAATTGAAGCAGGAAGCATTCTCAACTATTGCTTTCAACATTTCACAGTGCAGCATAACTAGTGTTTCAGATTTATCTGACAGCTTTAATTTAGTTTCTTAACAAGTTATTATCATATTATTTGTTCAAATTCAAGTAGAAGTTTGTTGTTAACAATCAGGGACAAGCCTTGCTGGATGGGTAATAAAGTAATGGTTTATCTCTTCTGTAGTTTGTTTGTAGTATACATTTCCTAACAAAATGTGAAATTGAGCTTCTCGGTTTTGTTTTTTATTTTTTAGTGAGCATTTGTCCTGCGCTTTCACATTCTTTCTTCATGGGGAAAGTAATGTATGCACAAGTGTGGAGATTGCTCAACACCAGCCAATTTATTTGATCAATGAAGAGCATATACACATGGCTCAGTCTTCACCTGCACCATTTCAAGGTAGGTAAATGGTGATCTCCTTGCTCTGCACCCCTCTTCCACCAAGTGGATAGCCAGCAGCCTTGCCCACTAAGGTTTTGCAGAATGAGATGCTGTCTTAAATGGACATTTTATTATTTTTATTTAGGTAACATTGGTTTATAACACTGTACATGATTTAGAGGTATAGGATCAATTCCTTCAGATGTTGTTGCCACGTCGTACCTATCACTAAGACACCCATAGTCGCCCACCATAGTCCATAGCTAAGCTTAGAGTCAGTATCTGAAGAAGAAAGGAAAGGCCACTATTTCACAGTTGAGTAGTAATAGCTCACTTTTTTTTTTTTTCCTGAAAACGTCATATATAAACATGGTCTTCTGTGAAGTTATATTGAGGGGATAAAGTGATGAAATTTCCTTCAGAACAAAGCAAGGTCAATAAGTATTTGAAAAAATATAATCCAGTGAGTAATGGACAAATCTTATAAATGACAGGTTTGCATTTTTCTGTGATTATAATTATTACCTACTTATTCCCCCCATCTTGCAACACAATTTAAACTATGAAATTTACCATGCTGTAATTTTGGGTATTTCATGTATGAACTAAAATAAAATTTAAAACAACCTTCTCAAACTGCATGCTTAGGAGTTTACAGCATGTATGCATTATGGATTGTCAGAATTATTTAAGTACCTTATTTCTTTGAGTATGAAAGTCCTGAGGACCATCTGACTTCCTCCTAAACTTTATCACTCAAAATAAAAGCATTTATTTATAATAATAACAGAACGAATTGCTAGACATTAGGAGATGGAATTAACCTTCTACTTGGGGAAAGATGTTAGGAACACCAAGTCCTTATAGACCCCTTATTTTAAATTTTACTGGCTGTTACTGAAAGCTCTCAAGTCATAGAAGACTTTTGTGGGGCATTATCTTGCTTATTTCCATGATTAGTGTGGAAGAGCTATATTTTTAGGGTAGATGCTGGCCTGCAGATAATGTTATATCCTAATAGTAACATAATTAGCCATACTGATGTGGGAATTTCCTAGAACTGCTAAAGCAGGAAAATTGCCTTTGATGAATGGTGTTAGTTGGAGACAGTGTTTTTGTTCCATTTGGATCATTGAGGCATAGCAGCTTCTCTGTCTTGATTGATATGACTTGACATCTGGCTCTTAAAAAGAAACGAAGGCCACCAAAAAAAGAGAAAGTAACATCCCCTCTATGACTATGCTGAAATTTTTGAAAAATTTGGGTTAAGAAAAAATGACCTTTTTCATAGACAAGTGTTATTCAGATAGTTGAAAATAACCCAAGGCTAAGAACTGGTTGGGTTATACACAGTACTATGCACTTTGTGTCCAGATCAGTGAAGATGAAAATCACAGTAAGATATAGAAAGATAGAAATACTTCAAATCCATAACTTTGAGTAAAATAAATTTAATTTAAAAGAATTGTTTCATCAGCAGACCTCCAAAATAGCAAAAACTGAAATTATAACAAAGCATTATGTTTCTGGCTTGTTGCATTAAGATTTTCTGCTTCTGAAGGTATTATTTATAGATTATTTCTTAATTATCCAGATATTTAGGAAGTCTCAGAAGCCATAGCAAGAGTGTTCAAATTTTAGGCAGTTTGGGGGTATATGTATTTCTGTTAAGTACTTTAACTTAAAATTACCAAATATGTAGTGTTACATGTAAGTGAGAATGATCACTGTAATCTGTAACATGTTTTTCCTCCCCACTTAGTACTGGTAAGTCCTTATGGCTTAAATGGCACGCTAACAGGCCAAGCATATAAGATGTCAGACCCAGCTACCCGTAAGCTGATCGAGGAATGGCAGTATTTCTACCCAATGGTGCTGAAAAAGAAAGAATTGAAAGAAGAGGAGGAGTTGGGATATGATGATGATTTCCCCGTGGCAGTTGAAGTAATTGTTGGTAAGAGAAAATATTTTGCCTGAAGAGCTTTATTCTATCTTCTTTATCTTCCTTAATTTAAAAAGATAATCATTCGGATTCATCAAAAATAACCTCCATAATTTTCCCATCTTTTTTTTATTCTCTTGACACAGTGGTATATGCTGAGCAGTTAACTTGCCTGAAGCACCAGTGGTCTCTGTATTACAAATGCTATTATCATAATGTTGGGACACATGTTTCAACAGCTATTAACTCATAAGAGAAGGAACCTGTCACTTTTGGCAGTGCTCAGTGAGCATCTCATTTTCCTGATTAAGCTTTGACTGTGACCACTGGATAATCAAGTCAGCAGTCTTTTGGGAACTTTTTCTTAAGCCCACTTTTCTCCTTGCTCTCTTTCCTTACAGGTGGTGTTCGGATGGTTTACCCCTCAGCTTTTGTTTTGATCTCTCAGAATGACATCCCAGTTCCTCAGAGCGTTGCCAGTGCTGGAGGCCACATTTCAGTTGGGCAGCAGGGACTTGGTAGTGTGAAGGACCCAAGTAACTGTGGAATGCCTCTTACCCCTCCCACCTCTCCAGAACAGGCTGTCATAGGTGAGTGCAACAGGGATGTTCTAGATGGAAGGGATTCCAAAAAGTCCTGTAGTTCCCTTGCCACAGAACTGGTGTGCAAACTCACAGTAAGGAATTTCAGGTAGAAGAGATTAAGTTTAGGAAAACATGGAAATTTTGCAAAATGGGGAGGGAAAAATTTAAACAAACAAGTTATATGCTTTAGAATTTTAATCTTGCCTATACTTAAACAGTTTAAATTGTTTCTTAAGTTTTGCATGCTTACCTGCCTCTTTATAGACACCTTTACACATCTACCACCACATTCACACACACACACACACACACACACACACACACACACACAGAGTCTGAAGACAAGATATAGTTTGCCCCTAAAATGGCCAAGAATCCTAGGTTAGCAGGGGATTTGGAAGGGCTAACCAGTTTTGGTGAAATCACTCATGCCTCCTGTGGATAGGTAGATCAGCTTGCCTCTTCTGCTTATGGCAATAACCGTGGCCAACAGCGTTCCATATATATTTAATAGCACGGAGTACATCTTTCATTTAAGTCTATTTCAAATATCACTTACATTTTAGTTTAATCATTAACAGCTACTAAAAAGCATTAACCCAACTTTAATCACAAAAGACTGGCTTATTGCTCTCCCCTTCCTCACCTCCTTTTTTTGTCAGAAACTATTCTCTTATGATACCATGGGCATACAGTATACAGTCCCTTTCTGTACTAGGGGGTGTTTGGGTGTGAAGGACTACATTATCTGTTGCTGTTTGTTTCTTCACTTTGACACCTTTTATAATAGGCATTTGAAAACCCATTGTAAAGTCGAAATGAATTATTTTGCACCCTGAACCAAATCAGGGAACTTTCAAGATGAAAAGAAAGGTAACAAGGAAAGACCAAATTTCTTGTCTGTTTTAATATATTTATTTGTAATATAACAGTACTTTTTTGGGGAAGAAGAAAGCGTTAGTTCCTAAAATGTAAGCATTTGGGGTTGGTGTTTTCATTCTCTTTTTAAAAACTCAGCCATAACCATCCATTTCATATACTGGTTGTGTTGCATTGATACCAAGAATATTAGTTTGTGCTGTAGGCTGCTTGTTTCTTTTTCAGATGAAAGAAGAAGTTTTCACGGTGCTTAAGAATTGACTATTGCTGTCAAGATGTTTTGCATTCTGCTGAGAGTAAAACCTACAATATATTTATTAAATCGATTTAAAAAATTTGAATCAGAATTTAAAACTGGAAATTGACCCCACTATTTGCCTTGTACAAGATAGAAATAGTAAAATACTTAAAATGTAACCAATAACCAGCATTATCAGCAATCACAATGGACATAATAGAAATAAATAGATTACGTAGCAACTGTAGTTGGGAAAACTGAGTGGCGTTATTAGAGAGAAACCTGGAGTTTTTAATCCCCTGACATAGAATGTTGAGAACGACTTTCAGTGTTTTAGTACTAAGCTTTTTTAAGTAGAGTCAGGCATAAACACAAACAGTTCCACACACAGATTTGAAATTTGACCTTGTTAAAAGCTTTGCCATTAAGTTCTTCCTCTTACTCAGGATACTGTGTGCAGTTGTTACACAACCAATCAGCTCAGTGAACATGAAGCTCCCTCTGCTGGCTTGTCTGCTTAGAAATTTACTGCATTGGAACTTAAAAAATCAAAAACAATCCATGCATCTTTACATCTTTCATATTGTGATGGGTTGTCTCAAATATCTGTGAAGTAAGAATGCCTCTGTATAGGTATATTCTTGAGGGTTTGTGAGGGTTGATGTGATTAACTGTTTTAGGGAGAACATAATCATAAAAGTGCCAGAAAAAAAGCTGTTCTCACCAAATTATCCTCATAGCTAAATAAAGTGTTATTGCCATGGGAATAGCAGCAAAGCTACATGAATAGGAGTCTCAGCATTTAAAATTTTTATGTAAAATATGAAGCAGTCTGTGCACTGGAAGACCTTTTCAGAAAACTCTGACATTCCAAATCATCTTTGTTACAGGTGAGAGTGGAGGTCTGCAGAGTGCTGTCAGCCACCTAGGTTCCCAAGACGGGGGGATAACTATGCACAGTCCAAAGAGATCGGGGAAAATTCCTCCAAAACTCCACAATCATATGGTCCATCGAGTCTGGAAGGAATGCATCCTCAACAGAACCCAGTCCAAGTATGTTTTTTATTTTTTTAAAGATTTATTTATGCATACAAGAACTGGGATACAGGCCAGAGGTGTGGGAGGTAAGAGGATTCAGCAAAGACAGTGCGGAACAGAACAGGTAGACTGACTGAAATACATGGCTGAAGGGAGCAGTGGGCAAAACAAGAGAGGTCTGCTTGCGCCATATGGGTAGCTCCCTGGTTGGGGATCGAACTCGTGCTGCAATGGCTACAGATCGCTTCATAGTGCTGAGACTTAAGCCCTTGCACCACCAGGGAGGCCCCACCAAGTATGTTTTACGCTTTATGACTGAGTCATGGTTCAGGAACCATCTCAGATTATTACACACATGAAGAGGGCCAGTCATGCTGCATATTGTGTGACCATCCTGACAGGCGTTGGATTGGTATTTCATCTTTTTGAAAGTAGAGGATAAGATTCAAAACAAAAATATTAAAGATTCTTCACTTGATTATCTAGGATTTTTGAAGATCCTGATCATCTCAAGATTAGCATGGTATTCATTCATCTGACTTTTGCTTTAGCACTGATGGCTTGGAGATTCTCTCTGTCAGAACAGTGATCTGTGAATTTGGCTTTCTTTTCAATACCGGTTTATGAATGCTTCCTGTTTACAATAGAAAACAACTTTCTTTGCTATACTTTGTATTATACATTGATCTTATGTTTTAATTAACAATGCATTTCTGAAATGAACGGATGACAACTAAAGGAATATTAACTAGCTGTTGTGTTTCAGTTGGTTGTTTTGTGAAATTATATATCGGGTTATTGGAAAAGTCATCACATGTTTTTTCTATGTTTTCTATGCAAAAATGCATCATGATTTTTCTGACCACCCAGTATTTTTCTTCTCTTCATTTGCTTTGCTTCCTCCCTCTCCCCCATTTTCCCTTCCTCGCACTTGTCTTTCTCCCCCATCCCTTTCTTTTTTCCTTTCCTTTAATCTCCGCTCTCCCTTCCTGCCTTCCTGCCCTCCTTCCTTCCTTCACATGTTTTTGGAAAAAAGGGAAGAACTGGTTCTTAACAGATAATTCATTGTGTGGTGGTAATGCCATAATAGTCAGTAAATGCTAGTCCATTTACCGAGGTTTATGTAAACATTTGGCATATTTTTAAATCTGTTTTGATATAACTGAGATATCCACTTCCTTGACTGATGCAGGTAAGCAACTGAGTCTTGTTCCTCTGGAACACAGAAAATTCGGGCTTTCTTGTCTTGGTACTAGGAACTCCACTTATTTAGGAGTCAATTAAAATGTATCTGAAATGACCACTGTTCAAAGTTTTATATTCAAGTTTCAAACATGTTCTTTGGACATAGCTTTGAGCAAATTCATACTATATATTTATTTCTCGGTGAATTAAATCCAGAATGGGCTGCTGAAGAGAACGTAGTAGACAAAATCTAAAATAATTACAATGAAAAGTAATGTCATTTTCTAGACATATCACTTATAAACAATACTTTCCTTTAGAATAATTGATAGAGATCTTTTCATTTCTATTCTGCAATGCCTAGACATGTTCCAAATTAATTTTCTTTTCACTTACCTTCTTCGTTTTTAACTGCCTCTAACCTTTTACCTCTGCCATCTCTTAACGGACCATAACCCCTCTATCAGCAACACAAATGGCATTTGTAAGATCCCAAAAAGGCATGGGAGGGAGGAGAGCAAGAGAAGTCTGGGCAGAGCCATTACTGAAACACTATCAACTATAGCAAAATCAGCAGTACAAAAATATGGCCTAGTGTTCTGGTTAGTGATCCACTTAGCTTTTTGCTATTAATTATCAGCGCTGTGTAGGAGTTATTTTTGTTTCTTTTTAGTTCACATTACAGGTACGGAGTGCTGCCCATAAATACTAGTAAATATAGGAGTTTTAAGAGTGATTTAAACAGCCTAAGGGCAGACTTAATATAGGTGCTGTGAAAAGAGAATTTTAAAAAATTAGGTTATTTCTAACAAAAGTTGGGTGGCTCATTTTAAGCAACAATTAATAGTGCCAGAGAGTGTTTTAATTGCTTTCTATACTGTTCGTGTTAAAATGTACATCAAAATTTAAAATATTTTGAATCTTCTTTTAGTGCACAGAACAAGTCGTTATTCCCCTAACACTCCCCCAGCTACAGTTCCTTGAGTTGCTCTGAATGGTCTCAGCAGGATGCTGCTACTATGTAAAATGATTTGTAGTTTTAACATCAATCCCTAGAGGTATGAATATTAGCTTATGTTTACACCAGTCACATTTTTAACTTTTTTTAGGAGGAGCCAAATGTCAACTCCAACTCTTGAAGAAGAGTCTGCTAACAGTCCTGCTACTTGGGATTTTGTGGATCCAACCCAAAGAGTCAGCTGTTCCTGCTCTAGGTAGGTAATGGAAAGGGCAAAACAGTAGTGGGCTGAGTGATGGCACATTTTGCTAACTGTCTCAGACCATTTCTTCTCTGTTATTTTGTTTTGTTTTCTTTTAACTATGTTCCTTCAGTAGAGAGGGAAAAAAAGATGTCTTTTCTTACATGTGCATGTTAAAAATTTATTGTCAGGACTCAGAATGAATCTTATTAGACAACTGGCCATGTTAAAAAATTGCTTCAACAGATTTCTTCAGGGAAGTGTCAACCCTAGGGAAATTCCCCCTAACCCATCTTGGTGTTCTAAGGCTAGGGGAGCAAGCAAACGCCAGACAGATTAGTAGGTGAAAACACCAAAATTTAATAGCATATGCATGGAGAGTTTACATGGCTGTAAATTCTGAAGAATAATGTAATGGCCCAGAGATATTTATCCTGGGTTTAGGGATCTGGGGCATCAAAGAGAAAGAGGGGGAGACTTCACAAGACAAACAAGGAGGGGAGCACTTCATCCTTACTCTGAGATTCCCAGAGAGAGAAGACAGGTTCACTGACTTACAACTTACAACTGGATGAGAACCTCTACCTCCCCGCAAGATGCATCCTTCTAAGTGTTAAAGGGGAAGCAGTGATGGCTTCTCTGATCAGGAAAAGGGAAGAAGCTTCTCCCAGCCTTTAGGGACCTCACTCTTCTCAATTCAATAATCTGCATCCCTTAAGTAGTGGTAATAGACTTCTGCAGGCTCACAGGGACTTTCTTGACGTTTAGTTCCAATCCACACTGACAAGAGGCCTACTCTGGACAACGAAAGAAAAGCTTACCTGGCCCTTTTGGGGAGACCTGGCCCTTTTGGGGAGACCAGTCCCACAGCAGTTATCTCAAAACTAAAGGGACTGATTTGACAAAACAGTCTTGCTCTTTAAATGATTTATTTAATTATTTTCAATTTTAATATTAGACATTTGGCTTGAGTTAATAGAATTTGAATAAAAAAGACCTTCATAGATAATTTATTTTGCTGGTGGTGGTATGGTTTGATGACTGAGGCAGATACTTGGTAAAATCTGTCAAATGCTGAGATTGTTGTTTTTTCATCTGATGTTTGTATAGGATCCCAAAATGTTTCCTGTACACAAATTTTACATTCCTCAAGGATATTCCCTTGTCCTCACTGCCAGCTCAGTTGAGTGTTGGAGCATGTGGTCATGATTATCCACTTAATGAGCAACTTAGGGTATCTTTGCTTCCATGGTATCTGTTTTGACATTTGATATTGCTCAGTATTTATAAAATGTTCAGATGAGATGAGTGTATTTAGGAGATGGCCATTCATTTCTCTGGTTTAGAGCCGAGTTCTTAAATGAATTGACTACAACATAGGGAGAGAATCCATATGCCCTCTGAGAATATAAGCAAATTTTGGGGTCTGTATACATTAATGCAACAACGTTGACACCTTCTTTCTATTCTCTATTGCCTCTTAAGTTAATTTTCTTTATTCAAGTTCTCTCTAAGAAGTCAGATACTGTCAGTCTAATGAAACTCATGATTGATTTTTCAAGAATGTTTTTGATGAAGTTATTCGCTCATTAAGGTTCTTCTCTCTGAGCCTGTGAGACTCTTTTGCGTCAGAATGGGTGTGATATACCAACTGAATTCCTGTTCTATTTTTTGTTTCTGGGCCATTGTAAATTGTGTGACAAAAAAATATTTTCCTATTAACATTGATTTCTAAACAGCTCACAACCAAGTTTTGGTCCATCTTTAACAAGTACATAGGATGTAAATTTTAGTGTATTTAACTTGTGCCTTCATCTCATGTTGTAGATTTTTTTCACTTTTGAAAAATAACCTTTTTGCTGATTTATGTAACATTTTTATTTGCTGCCTTGAATTATTTTTACCTCAAGTGTAAGTGAACAAGTAACATGTTTTGCCCTGGAGTTAATGCTCTGTTTCCTCACCAAATTGTTCTACCTTTCAGTCTTTTCTGTACTTATGCATTTCATTCCATTGACTTTCAGACATTCACTCTAGACCCAACTGCTCACATGTACTCTAGTCTTGTCTTTTGGGGGATGCTGTTAAGAAACAGCCTTAATAATGGCATATCTGTTTCCTCAAACCAGGTACCTTTTTGTGGTCATTTTTATCACAATTTTCCCATGTCAACTTAGGAACTTTCTCATTTTTATTTTCTAGATCTCGTCTGTCACTGCATTTCACCATAACTTCTTTTAAAATATACTGATTTTAGTCATTATAGTTCCTCAATCTTTTAGCCACCATGTATTTCTGTACCATTTGGCCTAGCTTCTGGTTCTTTCCTACCACTAGACCACACTTATGTTTAGCTTTCTGAGCCTGATCTTCCTGCTTCCTGCCTTAGTGAGATCCTTTTCATACTCAGAGACATGCAACCATAGTCTGTTATTTATTAGTGTAGTTTTAATTCTAGCCATTTCACAATATGACTGAGTTGTTAAATGCAATTGAAAAACTGACTTTTTAGAGATTATCCACTTTGCAAGTGATCCTTACTTTGAAGGGACTACCATAAAATGCCCATCAAAGGACTGGTGTGGTTAAATAGCCTCTGTGAAAATCCAAATCAAAAGTTTTATGTAAAGGATTTTTAGAGCTTAGGTTTTAAAATAAGCACCCTTAGAAGATATTACTGAGATATCTTCAGATGAGACATCCATCTATTATTGTGGTACTGTTCCCTGGGGATCTAAAGCGTAATTTTTGCCTTATTGGCAATAGCCGTTATGCTTAGACAATCTTCTTCAAAGTCAGGATCTTAAAGGGGGGAAAGGAGGAGGAGGGGAGGTAATAGCAGAGATTTTGGCAAGAGTGTTTTCATATTATCTACTGCAGGATTACCAAATCCATTATGGAATGGTCCACTTCTTACACTATTTAATAGCCTTATGGGGCAGGGTAGCCATCCTGCTGTCCCACTAAACCATCCCATTATGCCACACAAATCCATTTTACTGCCCACCAGGGCATCATTTAGTGCAATACAACAGTAATTTAATGCCACCCTAGTGGCCTCAAAGAGTTACTGCTACACTGGCAGGAGCGCTTACATTTTTCCCTGGGAATGATTTATATATTGGGAGGAACTGGCTGACCTGCTATATAACTTTGTTACTCACATTAAACCTTGGCATCATCTAGTGGGCCCTTACTGAGCAATTTCTCACACCCATGCCTGCCAAGATGTGTGTTTGTATATGGGCAGACTTTCTTTTCCTGCTTAGATAGTTCAGATGCATTTTAAGTGTGTTAATATTCATTTAAAATCATCTTACTAATATTCATTTTAATGTGTGTCTATAAGATACCTTCTTTTATCCCTTCTTTCATAGACCGTATTTAAGGTTTCTAGTATATTATCCTGTTAAATGTCCTTAGGATTGACCCTCATTATCTTAGCTTCACACTTTGGGGTAGAGCTTCAGTTATCTTATTTTCAATTTACAATACTTCAAGTCATTATAAACTGTTGTATATTGGAATTAGTAGAGTGTTGTAAAATAGAAATTGGAAGCATATTTTGCTTTTTTTTTTCCTTTGGCAGATGATCTCATTACTCTTGGGTTTAAGATGCAATGTGAATAGAATATTTGAGGCCCTCATTAAATATGAAAGATTTGGGGATTTTTCAGACCAGTAGTTCTGTAAGGATTAGCAGTATGTTAGCTTTTAAGTCCATCTTTTCCCTGTGTAACTTGTATGTAATTGGTTCATCACTTTCTATCAGGATGTGTTGCAGTTTCTAGTCATTATAAATTAACACCTAGAGTCCTTTTCAACGTATTAGTGCATCTAACCTGTACTTAAAAAGACGTAATCTTATTGGAGCCCTCTCTTTTACAGTGTTATAACGATGCAGTTATTTTCATCTGCATTATTTGTTGACTTCAGTTTAATTCTCATTTCAGGCATAAACTTTTAAAACGTTGTGCCGTAGGACCCAATCGACCTCCCACAATATCTCAACCAGGGTTCAGTGCAGGACCGTCATCATCTTCATCTTTACCACCTCCTGCTTCTTCTAAGCACAAAACAACAGAAAGACAGGAAAAGGGAGACAAGTTACAAAAGAGACCCTTGATACCATTTCACCATAGGCCCTCTGTGGCCGAAGAATTATGCATGGAACAGGATACACCAGGACAGAAGCTAGGGTTGGCAGGGATAGACTCCTCCTTAGAGGTGTCTAGCAGTAGGAAATATGATAAGCAAATGGCCGTGCCTTCCAGAAATACAAGCAAGCAAATGAATCTGAATCCTATGGATTCACCTCATTCCCCTATCTCCCCTCTGCCACCAACACTCAGCCCTCAGCCACGAGGTCAGGAAACGGAGAGTTTGGACCCACCATCTGTCCCTGTGAATCCAGCCCTTTATGGAAACGGAGTAGACCTCCAGCAATTGTCTACCATGGATGACAGAACTGTCCTCGTAGGCCAAAGACTGCCTCTGATGGCAGAGGTCAGCGAGACAGCCTTATATTGTGGGATTAGGCCCTCAAACCCAGAGTCATCGGATAAGTGGTGGCACAGTTACCGTCTCCCACCCATTGATGATACTGAGTTCCGGCCTCCAGAGCTCCAGGGTGAGAGGTGCGATGCCAAAATGGAGGTAAACTCAGAGAGCACTGCATTGCAAAGGTAAGGCAACTCTCATGCCATTTACCTCTGGTCACCCACCAAAATGGCGTAGGCACCCAAGAATTAGGGACTAGCCTCTTCCTCTCTCCTTGCCAAACCTTCACATCCAACGTGAAAGAGGTTTTTCTTCAGCATTCCAGACTCTGCACTGGGAAAATGTTAAAGTCAAATGCTTTGTCCTTCATGAGGTTTAACACACATTATTATTTATTATGTAATATATATATAGAGAGAGCATACATTACTCGGTATTTAAGTATGTTGATATATTAGGGTCTCATTGTGGCATTTAGAACACCATTATGTATTAATTTATTTTGGGCTTGCTGTTTGTTATTCAAAGACTATAGCTTTATGAGAACTTTTAATATTTTGGTCAGTGCCTTTATATGTTGACTCTTTTAAGGCAAGCTTTGTGTGTGTCCAGGTGATATCATGTATGTAGTGATAACACTTAATACTTATATCACTTTTGAGCTACCCATTCTAAACAGTTTACACAGATGATCTCATTTTTAATTTTCACCACAACCATATTATTACCATAATTGCATAACTGAGAAAGAAACTAGGGCCTTTCAGCTAGGAAATGACACAGATGGAATTTGAAGCTAGGCAGTCTATTCTCAGAGCCCGTCTATGCTCTTAAGCGGAATTGTGAATATAGTCTCTAAAAGAAATTCACTATGCAGATGAGTTTTAATTTCTTAAAAATTTCATGTAAGCCTTACAAATGCTACTCTTTATTGTTAAACATGGTCTTTTTAATCTTTGTTTGTCATTATTTATTTTCCCTTTTAGACTCTTAGCACAACCTAATAAACGGTTTAAAATCTGGCAAGATAAGCAGCCCCAGATGCAGCCACTCCCCTTCCTTGACCCATTGCCTCTATCACAACAAACTGGAGACAGTTTGGGAGAAGTCAATGACCCGTACACCTTTGAAGATGGTGACATAAAATACATCTTTACAGCAAACAAGAAATGCAAACAAGGGGCAGAGAAAGACGCCCTGAAAAAGAATAAGGTACCATTCAGCCTAGACCGCAGCATGACATGGGTTTGATCTGTGTCAGAAAAACGTGTGTGGGAAAATTTTTGAGGCAGAATGTTTGAGACGGTCTTGCCTGATTGCTCTGTCCCCATGTTCATGCTCTTGGTACTATTGTATTGAGCAGTGTGTCATTCCTTTTTATATCATGGCTCACCTTTGTTTAAAAGTCAGCCAAACATAAATGAAGTCTCATATTTTTTTTAGGCTATAGCTTACACAGTGCATGCTTCCTTTCATATGCTAATTCTTATTGGCCTATGCTCCCTGCTTAATTCTTTTTAATTACTATTCCAAAATATTCAACATATAAAAAAATGTTGATAGTGATATTTACTGTTAATTGAGCGCTTACTCTGTTTACTGTGCTAAGCGCCTTACCTTTGCATCTCTCTGAATTAATATCAACACTTCCTAGACTGTCTCAGTATGAACTTTACTGGTTTCATTGTCATAAAAATGAGTACTGGGGGTGTCTGCTGTCTTTAGTCTTACATTTAAAACATTCTAATATACTGGACCTATTATAGAGTTATTCTTGAGAATAGAGGACATATGGCAATTAAAAGAGGCCAGTATATTTCAGAAGAATGGTTCTTGGATTCCTTTACAGACATATCTAGATCCAGAAAGCTTGATCCATAATTTAGCATCCAAAATGTTATTAAAGACAGCCTTTGGGCCTCCCCTGGTGGCACAGGCAGTTGAGCGCAGCACCGTGAAGCTGTCCGCAGCCTCTGCAGCACAGGTTCGATCCCGGCCGGCTGGCAAGGGTCCCACATGGAGTGGCAGACCTCTCCTGTCTCGCTCGCTGCCCCCCTCAGCAGTGTATTTCAGTCAGTCTTCCTGTTCTGTTCCCCACTCTGTCTGTGGTGAATCCTCTCACCCTCCCATGCATCTGGCCTATACCCCAGTTCTTGTATAAAAATAAATAAATAAAAATCTTTAAAAAAAAAAAAAAAAACCAAAAGCGGAAAGACATCCTTTAACACCATGGCACGTCTTTAAACAAATGCCATTAATGCCGTTTAATCATAAAACCCTGATTGACTCAAATATCCCATAGGATTAAGGGGAAAGTATGGGAGTTCTTGGTTCTGTTTAAATTCTACTTAAATTTCCTTGGTTGCATAGACCATTGTTTATCATACTTGTGCTCATAACAAGTTCCATTCTACCCTCTAATTCTTTGTGTTCTCCCTCATATTCCACACTTTGGGTTGGTGTTCATGTGTTTTGTTTGGCTGAATTTATTATACAGTCAGAGGATGGATTTGGTACCAAGGATGTCACTACACCAGGTCATTCCACGCCGGTGCCTGATGGGAAAAATGCCATGTCTATTTTCAGTTCTGCTACTAAAACAGGTGTGTACAATGATTATTTGCCTCACTTGGATTGTTGCTAA
Organism: Talpa europaea; assembly: GCF_964194135.1. Classification (NCBI taxonomy): domain Eukaryota; kingdom Metazoa; phylum Chordata; class Mammalia; order Eulipotyphla; family Talpidae; genus Talpa; species Talpa europaea. Next base: position 8,714,153 of record NC_140082.1, on the reverse strand, counting down.
AATAAAATACAAGGGAAATGCTTATCTATTTAAAATTATATTCTTATTCCAAATAGCACTAAATTTGATCTCATCTTTAATATGTTTTTCATAGTTTATTTTTTAGTTCCTTTCGAACATACTTGGAAATAATTGTCTCTGAATTTAATTGAAAACGTAGGAAAAACTTCACCAGCAGGTCTTGTTCATTAAGACCTGCATCTTCACTTCACTTCTTCTCCAGTGAGGAAATCGCTCATTCTGGGTTTTTTGCCTCCTTTCCCGCAGATGTCCGGCAGGATAATGCTGCTGGCAGAGCTGGCTCCAGTAGCCTTACACAGGTGACAGATTTGGCACCTTCCCTGCATGATTTAGACAACATCTTTGATAATTCTGATGATGACGAACTTGGGGTGAGTCTGCTGTAGCTACACAAAATTTTCCCTAAATAGAAGGAATGTCAGTGTTTCAGTTTTCTTGCAGAGTTTGGACTCCTGAACTTATTTTAGATTTGAATGTTCTTCAAAAGGATTCGAGTTAGTGGTGTAGACCCTAGCACTCTGTTTTGTTAGTTGATCACTCGTGTTTTCATTAATGTTATTCCTCTTGTAAATAATAAAATCTTTCACATTGATTTTAATCAATCCTTCTAAATATCATGAGACTAATAGAAATGTATTTTTGATCCCTCTAGGTCAGATTTTAAAAATAATGCCCATATAACTTTTAATTCATCTGATAAGTCAGAGATCAGTCTACAAGTATGGGAGGTGGACAAGCATGAGCTACATTTTTTAGGATTTGGGCATCATAGTAAGAAAATAGAATTTATGTACACAGTTTAAATAATGCTGTAAGACAGCATGTGATTGAAGTGACAGATAAAAATGATAACTTTTTTGGAGGATAGCTGAGCTGAGTCAGGAACTTTGTGTCCTCCTCCTAGCCAGTTCTCTGGGTAAACAGTAGTGCCTGTTATTTCTGGGAGACCTACAGATAGGTAAGAGAGGCTCTCTTTTCAAGGAAGTCACTTTATTAGTTTATTGTTCTTTCATTAATATACTTATCCTTTCTATTCATCCATTTTACATACATTTGTTAATGATTTGATGGTCGATTCCTTTGTGGCAAGCACTCAAGCTAATCATTGAGGTTACACATATTATTCAATTACCACCCTTATACTTGAGCCACTCACAGGCTTAGGGGAAAGCAATAAAATGAAGTTAAAGTATACTTATTGTTGTGATTGCAATAATTGATCTAAATCCTTTAAGTACAAAGTGACAGTCAGACAGCAGTGTTTAAGTTACGGCTTGAGGGTTAAGTAGGAATCAAATTTCTAAAACCCATTCTCGCTTTAAAATAAAATGTATCTGATTAACAGATATTATACAACATTAGTATTAGAAGTGCTTTGAACATGGTGAGATCATAATGGCCATGAAATGTGGAAAGACCGGGAGAGTAAGAGCTGTGTGTGAGGGGCATTAGTTTGAGCCTGGAATGAGCCTTGTTAAGCAACAAGAGTGAATTAACTGGACCTTGGGGGAATAATCAACAGTCTGTATTCTAAATAATGGGTAAAGATTCCTAGAGCTAGGAAGTTTTTGGCCAAAACTAGGGCTTTGACCTTTGAACTCTACTGGTAATGTGTTCCTCTGAAGGCTGCTAAGTGTAGAATTGAACTGGTGCTGTTTTTCATCAATCTTGCTACACAGAAAACAGGGTACTATTTGGTTATTTTTGCTGGATTGAAACAGGAGGCCCTAAATTCAGGCAGTGGCTACATGAAAGAAAAGGACATGGCAATGTGAAAAATTCTTGGGTAGAAGAAACGACAGATATCTTTATTCTTTTAATCCAGGCATGGGAGATCATTTTTGAACTTGATTATTTTCCTAAAGCCAGGCATTACCTAGAGTTGGTTTTAATGATCCTGAGAGTTCAGTTACATGGTTTGATGGTAATAGTGGGAATAAAGTATGAATAATAGGAACCAGAAAGAAATAGTCGAAAGAAAGAAGAGAAAAAGGGAAAAAAAAACAAGCATTGCAGAGTAACCTTTTGCTATTTACAGCCAAGATCTCTGATGATTATTTTCTCTACTCTGAAGCATTGTACTTAATCTCTGTACAAATAGTGAATTACTATCGGACTTACTGAGGAAGTATATACTTTGTTTTTTGAATATATTCTTAGTAATGCTAATAATCAGAGTAGAGTTGGACATTTCTAAGATAATTTTATTTCTGTTATGGGAGTGTTCTTTTCCTGTACTCCAATTTCTAATCTGGCATTTAGTCAAGGAAACAGTTCACCTTAGAATCATTTGCTACGTTTATCTTCCTTGTAACTGGAGTTGGGAGACACTGTTGGCTATGTTTTTTTCACAAATGTCTTTGGATCTAATTTTACATTTCAACTCTATGATATGGAAGAAATAGTAAATAAAAGTTTTCTGTTTGTAAGAATCTTGTTTTTAGCTTTGTTGTACTTTAGCTTACCACCAATTCACTTGCATTCTTGAAGATAACCTTTAAGATTATCTTAATTTGTAAGGGACTTAATTTGTTTTGAATAACAAATCAAGAGAAATCTCTGTATATTTCAATAATTACATGAGATAAGGCTATTTTTTATGAAGATAAACAGTGAGTTTAGAAATAGTCAGAATTTTTTTGTATTCTTGTGATGAAAAATAAAATAATAGTTGGGGAAGGCTTGAGCTCATCTCTTTCACAGATGCCTGCTGCCAGACAGAAGGAGAACCAGGCTGGTAGCAGATTACTACCTGGAAGCACCACTTTTATGTAGTCACTGTCCTGAAACTACTACTCTAATCATCTTGAGGGGGTCGAATTTGTTTAAGGTCTGCAAACTCTGCTTTGATGGTGCAGTCTTTCTTCCCAGGTCCATGAGCAGAGGCCACGTCACTCAGTTGCTCATGCTTGATCGCCATCTCCTTTGCTACACCATTTGCTGGTATTTCTAGATGTTCACCTGTTGAATACTTTGGAAGGAAGCATCTTTCCTTTATTTTTAAATGTCAGTAGGCACACACTAAGAAATAGTTGACTGCTGCTCTACTTAAATACAAATGGTTTACTGTTTCAATAATGTCTTTAGGCTGTATCACCTGCACTCCGTTCATCAAAATTGCCCACAGTTGGGACAGAAGACCGACCTCTTGGGAAGGATGGAAGAGCTGCTGTTCCTTACCCACCAAGTGAGTAGAGTAGATGGACTGAGTTTCGGTTGCTACCTGTTACTTAAATGTAATAGTCTCACATTCATTGATGCCTTATCTGAAATTCTCCTCAATTTTTTTTTTTCCTTTTGCCAGGATAATTTGCTATGAATTAAATTTTGTGTAAGTTAGTATTCCTGAGATGGTGGGCAGCTAAGAAACCATCTGCATTTGCATTCCTTTTCCTTTTTTCAAATTAGTAATTAATACTTAGGGTTTAAAATGTGGAAAAACTTGGGTTTCCCCTGGTGGCGCAGCGGTTAAGCCCTGGGCTGCGAGGCTGCCCGCAGCCTCTGCGGCACCGCTTCGTTCCCCAGCCGCCGGCGAGGGTCCCACCAAAAAAAAAAAAAATGTGGAAAAACTTATTTTACATTTGCTGTTCTAATAACCTTTTCTAGTAGGATAAATGCTGCTCAGGAGACTTTCTGTAAAAAATGTTTCCATTTTCATACATTTAATTCACATGGGATAATGAATAGTTGTTTTCTTCACCCATTTTTAGATTCATTCTGAAGTTTGTGTGTTTTCTTTTGAGGTCAACTAGTTTTATTAAATATGGTGACAAGATGAGAAATTTCCTGTTTATGTCGTTACTCTTTAAGAAACCACAGTATTCTGCATGAGAAAAGAAAGTCAGGGTGTAGCTTATGTGGGTACTCAGAAGCAGAAACATAATTCTATTGCAAATCATTTTTTAATACCTTCTCATTAACTTCAGCTGGTAATGAGAACAAATTGAGAGGAAAAACCACCATGTCATAGGGATGAGTCAAAAAGTTTTATGAACCTATAAATGTAGTGCTGATTTACTCAGATGTAGAAGTTTGAAGTATACAGAGATTGGATTTTGACAGCTTTAGTGGATCCATAGCTTTTTAAAATATGCAAAGCTTTTTCAAGCATGACATGTATGAAAATGAATAATGATGGCCAGCCAGTTGCTGTAGTTTTTTTTAATTAAACATTTTTCTTCTTTTATTACTCTGTACTGCAGAATTTTACAAACATGGAAGTCACAGATTAAATGAAATAGCAAAGTAGATGCATATGGAATAGGTCAGCTAAGTGAGCTTTATCCCTTGTATTGAAGCAGCTAATCCTCTACTCTTGTTGACACTGTGATGCATGGCAATCGATGTTAAATGTTGAAATGTCCAAGATTCACTCACAAACCATCCTGCTAGCATACATTGCCCAGTGAAGTATACTGTGTACTCTGTTCATTTTCTCATTTACTCACAAAGTGGTTTCATTGTATTGGTCTCAGGTTTGGAACATTAGTAGTTCGATATATGTATGTATGTGCGCATTGCAAAATGACCACCACAGTAAGATAGCTAACATCCCTCACCACACGTGGTTGCAGGTTTTTTCTCTTGTGATGAGAACTCCTAAGATCTACCTTAGCAACAGGAGATTATTAAGTCCCAATTATTTACAATATTCATTTGACTTCTTATGTGCAGCCTTAAGGGTGGAATTAAAAAAAAAGAACAACTATGCTAAGGTTCCTATGTACATCAATAAAGAATTGGTTATAAATAAATTCTATTGAATTATTTTGTGAATTGTTAAAACAATTTTAAAATAATCAAGGGAAAATAATTTATAATAAATAGTAGACATGTTTCTATCTGTGCTTAAGAAAGGTTAGTCCTATTTTTATGCTTCACACACACACAGTGAAAATATAGAGAAAAGGAATTGAGAAGACCTCTCCCATGTTATAGTGATTGTGAGTGAGGAAGGGTATTTGGGATTGTGAGTGAGGAAGGGTACGGCATTTTGTACTTAGCATACTTTCTACTCTTGCATTGGAAATTTTTGGAGATGATAAAAGCATGATTATATCACTGCCATCATTTAAAAAATGTTTTAAAAAGAAATGACAGGTTATTAAAGTTAATGACTTTGAAATAAAGCATGGAAATTTTAGCATCAAGAAAACATAGATTAAAAAAATATATAGGGCCTCCTCTGGTGGCGCAGGTGGTTGAGAGCCGCACTGTGAAGCTGTCCGCAGCCTCTACAGCGCCGGTTCGATCCCAGCCAGCCAGCGAGGGTCCCATGTGGCACAGCAGACCTCTCCTGTCGCGCCCTCTGCTTCCCTCAACAGTGTATTTTGTCAGTCTGCATGTTCTGTTCCCCGCTCTGTCTCTGGTGAATCCTCTCACCCTCCCGTGCATCTGGCCTGTACCCCAGTTCTTGCATAAATACACAAACAAACAAACAAACAAATAAATTGTAAAAAAAAATATGGACATACGGGAGTCAAGAGGACCTGTTCAGTGTCTACAGGGGTGTGTGTGTGTATATATATTTGTTGACATGTTGTGGACATATATGCAGTATTTTCTCCCAAAGCATGGCAATGAAAATAGTTTTGCAAGAAGTTCTCATCTTTGTGATAGCTTTTCATTATACATTGACATAGAAAAACATATTATAAAACTTAATGTCTGGAACAGTACCATTCAGTAGATATACAAGGTGAACCACAAATGAGAGCCATGTAAAGTAACTTCAAATTTTCTAGTAGTTATATTAAAAAGTTAAAAAGAGCAATGTGCAATTAGTTTAATTGTATATTTTATTTTGCCTACTTTCTCCAATATTGTCATTTTTACATGTAATCAGCTTAAAAATATTGAAAGTCTTACATTCTTGCTTTTGGAATCTGGTGTTTATTTTGAGTGCTTAATAGTCACATGTGGCAAGTGGACACTGTTGGAGACTAAGTTCATAGCTATTTATTTGTGCATTTAACAGTGAGGAAAGCAAATGCAGGAACAACTAGGTTCGTTGAGCATCGCAAATCAGTGGAAGAGAGTATTGTGTTGTAAGTTTTGTGATTAACTATTTGTTTATATATTTTGTCTTTGCAAGCATGTGAGTTTGAAATATGAATCTTTGAGGAGGTGAAATGAAAGAGTTGAACTTGAGTTGCTTCATATAAATGATTATAAATAATTATAAATAATTCTACAAAAGCAACTCACTATTTTCATGGGACCCTGTAGGTACTCTGGTTTAGGGACAGTATTATGAGGGCTGTGATCATGCTTGTATTGGGGGACTTCAGTCCTGCACATGAATACTTGAAATACAGAATAAGAGACAGTTGGTGTCCTTAATAAGTTCCATCTGAAGTGGATTTTGAAGGACAAGCAAGGTAAAAGTAAGGAGCCCTGTGGGCAAGACACCAGTCCATTCTGTTCAGACCCCCACTTCAGCCATTTTCTCAGAAGAAAACTGAATAAACAAATTGTGGTTTTCTGTTGTGGACACAAAATGTTTCTCTGGATCTCTGTCATCTTTCTGCCTTACCCATTTTGATTTATCTTCTCCTCAGATTGTCTTAAACCTTCTTTAGTGTCATCTTTCCCACAAATTCTCTGTAACTTAATGGCATTTCCATCTTTCCCCAATTAAAGCAGAAATGAAAGGGAGGACTAATTTATCACTTACTGAATGTCTAGATGTACACAGCAAAGGATTCTCTTCTATGCACACATTATTTCATTAACATGCTCCACAAATGTGGGATGGATATTATTCCCATTTTACAGATGTAGAAATTGAATCTAGCAAGAATAAGAGTCTTCCTTAAGAATATATGTTAATCAGAATGGTGAATACCACTTTTTAAAATGAATCTCTGTCAGGTAGAATCTCATATTACATGTTTTTTTGTGTGTACTTTTTACCTTTGCTAAAAATTATCAAGGTGGTTGAAGTTTTGAAAACTGAGATACATAAATAACTGTATTAGAAAAGCGAGCTATTTATCTGTATAAGTAGCATCAAAGAAGCCCAGTGATTCTAAGTTAAAAAATGCCTTTATTATATTTCTTAGAGGAAATTCGAAAACTAATTTAATAAAATAAATCTTAGCAGAATTTTGTACCATAGCCAGAATCCTTGCAAGTGAAAGAAAGGCTTTGTTTATGTTCCTTATCATTTTAGCTTAAAGAGAATTTTCTAAAAATCTACACTGGTGATTAAGATTTATAATGTAATATGAGTTATAATGTAATGTGAGTTTGAAGAATTTATTAAGTAGTCACAGTTTAAAAGATAGGCACAAATTAATCATATTAAAATTGACTAGTAGCTAGTCAGTCTTTGGATTAAGAAAAGAAATGGAGACTAACAGTTAAAGGTGATAGATGTATTCAAGTTACCTTGTTTAGGTTACAGTGTTCAGCTTTGTTTTTTTTTTAAAAAAACATACTGATCTGGCTGCTGCTATGGACCTGTTTTTCTGCCCTAGCATGTGTCAGTTATATAGTATGTCCAGTGGTTCTGTAGTTACTCCCAGCTTGGCTTGGCTTGGCTTGTATCCTAGTTCTGTGCATTGTTAGGTTCATTAAAGGTGAAATGCTCTCATAGCAAGATAGGACCTTGAAGGTCACCTGATTGTTAGTTTTTTTTATTTCTTTTCTTAGCAGCAGCAGGTGCCACTTTTTCAAATGCAATCCCATATCAAATTCTACTGTAGAAAATAAATAGAAATGGAGCTTCTCTAATGGAAGCGAAAGTTGGAATCTGAAACCTTACCTATTGGCCTTTTCCTCCCCACCCCCCCTTCTTGGATAAGCACCTGAGGCCCCTACACCTATTCAGGATTGTATGGTAATAAATTAACATGGAAAACCATTTAACTTGATGGTAAAGATCGTCTGATCCAGAGGTTGTCACCTTTTTTTCTGCCTTCTTATGGTGGAAGCTTTTCCCCTTCCCCATAACCAAAGGAAAGAAAGCGAGCCTGATGAAAACTCCACAGCTAATCACATCTTCCCTTTGAGAGGAAGGAACTGAGGCCTGAGGGAGAAAGTGACCTGACATAGCAGCGCTGCTCTAGGAGCCCTGGATAGCAGGACCCAGCCCCGCCGGCCTTCTTAGCAGCTCTGCCTTAGGCTATGGCCCAGGCAGGATGTGTACAGTTATTCTTCATTAACTTCTGATTCAAAGCTGGATCTGAGTCTATTCAGTGGTTTCTGTTTGCCTCTTTAGATGTTGAAAATGCTAGAGAGGATATTGTAATTGAAAATTGGTACATCCAATACAATTCCAAATTATGATTTTAAATTGCTGGCTCCATACTTTATTAAAAAAACTTGCTGTACTGAACACCCCCTAGTGGCACAACTACAACTTTTATTTCATTACATTTACTTCTACTTTGAATCAGTACCTTAAGGAGCCATCATTAATGATGATGGTTAAACTCAGGCATATTACAATGATATTAGAAGGGTTAAGAATCACTCTTTTAGGTACTTATTAAAAGATATGTCGATACCTCCCTTAGCCCCCAGTTTATTTTCAGTAAATTGTCCCTCAGTTCTACGTAGGCTTATTAAGCTGAACTAGGAAGTTTCATTTCAGTGTCAGTTTGGGAAGAGTATGGAACCATTTCCCCAAAAAAGCAGCTGTGAGGATAGTGGGTTGTCAAGCTAGCTGAGTAATCTACTACATGTAAATCATCATTCTTGCTTCAAACAAATTTTATTTTCTGGTAAATTTTCCATGTAATATTTACTGTGTTACATTTGTTGTCTAATTTGGGAATCTTCAATGCTTACTGCTAAGCAGGCCTAGAGTTTTAATAAAGTGGTTACTCCATCTGAGTGCTTCCAGTTTCTACTTAGTTCATCTCCTTTGAATTTTCAGGGAATCATTTGTTGGGAAGAAAAATGTATGTCATGGAGATTTCATTCACTTAATTAATATGAATCATAAAGCATCAAGAAGATTGGCAAAATCCCAGAAAAGGATAATTTTCTGCTGATGGCCTCTTTATCAAAGACTTCTGTCATTAATAATCTATTGTGTAACAGATATGACTATTCAATTAACATTATTTTGGATGTCAGATAGGGCACCTGGCTATGAACTGGGATGTTATTTCTAGAAGTCCTGCCTATTAAAAGAGATTTTTTTTCCAGCAGTTGCAGACCTGCAAAGGATGTTCCCCACCCCTCCTTCTTTGGAACAGCATCCTGCCTTTTCTCCTGTGATGAATTATAAAGATGGCATCAGTTCAGAGACAGTGACAGCATTGGGCATGATGGAGAGCCCGATGGTCAGTATGGTTTCAGCACAGCTCACTGAATTCAAAATGGAAGTGGAAGATGGATTAGGAAGCCCCAAGCCAGAGGAAATAAAGGTAGTTGCCAGTGTGTTAATTTTATAAGGCAGTGTGGTTTTCCAGTGGATTTATAGACATCTTCTTTATGCCACATGTATACAAGTTTCTAAGAACCCTTTGAATTGGATGATGAGGTACATTACATGGTAAATTAATTAGTGTCTTGATTTGAGATTTTGGCATTAGCATTTTCCATTGTCAGATAAGCGAAATGCTGAATTATGGTCCATTTTGTTACTGTCAATATTATGGTGTAAGGCCTCCCCGGTGGCGCCGTGGTTGAGCGCTGGGTTGCGAAGCTGCCCGCAGCCTCTGCAGTGCCGGTTCGATCCCTGGCTGCTCCCTGGCCACTGGAGGAGGGTCCCACATGGCACGCAGACCTCTCCTGCTGCCTGCTGCTCCCCTCAGCAGTGTGCTTCGGTCCTTCTGCCTGCTCTGCTCCCTGCTCTGGCTCTGGTGAATTCTCTCACCCTCTCGCGCTTCTGACTGTTCCCAGTGCTTGCATAAAATAAATGAATAAATAAATCTTTTTTTAAAAAAAAATATTATGGTGTATGCTGTGTTTTTTACCAGCATTACTATTGACCCTATTTTGTTGTCACAGGACTTTTCATATGTGCACAAAACTCCAACTTTTCAACCTTTTGTGGGATCCTCCATGTTTGCTCCACTGAAGATGTTGCCGAGCCAATGCCTGCTACCTCTGAAGATACCTGATGCCTGTCTGTTTCGGCCTTCATGGGCAATTCCTCCAAAAATTGAACAACTGCCCATGCCACCTGCAGCCACTTTCATTAGAGATGGCTACAAGTATGTGCAAGGATTGTGTCAAGTTATTGCTGTATTTAATGTGATTTTTATTTTAACTACATTTTTATTTAAAATGATGACAATTGTTTATCATTTGAAACTTTCCTATATTTGCCATTCATGTTTTTAGGCATAATATTTTATGATGACAATGTATATTATTTTCTAAAGTAGATGTCCTACACGTGGAAAAATTAAGGGCTATTTATTTGTATAGAGAACCATGATGTTCATGTTCATTCAATAGCATATGAATGCCAACCACAGAATGAACCGCTAGACTGGAGTTGGTAATATTTTTTGGTTGGTGGTGGTAAACACTTTGTTGTACATAAATGAGTGGTTTCAAATTTGTTTACTTAAGGTCCCTTAATACAAGTATCAGTGGTAATATAGATCATTTTCTCTGCTACTGACCCCACATCATGTAAAAAAGCAGCGGCACACTGGTGGCTCAATATGAGGGAAGGAAAAGAAGGTGTTTATTTGCAGCTTATGTTTCATACTCTCCCAAAGTAATACTTATTTTTTTAAGAATCATTATATATGCATACAAAAGCTGGGGTGCAGGCCAGAAGCGGGAGGGGTGGTGGTGAGAAGATTCACCAGAGGCAGAGTGGGGAACAGAACAGTTAGATTGACTGAAACACACTACTGAGGGGAGCAGCGGGTGAGACGGAGAGGTCTGCTGCTCCCTGGTTGGGGATTGAACTCACGCCTCAGTGGCTGCAGATTGCTTCATAGTGCTGAGACTTAACCCCTTGTGCCACCAGAGAGGCCCTCCGAAGTAATACTTAAATCAATACTGCAGAGTCAGTTTTCCTTGTGATTAATAAATTCTTAACAAAATAACTTAAATGATATAAAATGAAAGGCCATAAGCTCAATTAGGACCAGGTGAACAATATGTGGATCTGAGTGGTGGTAGGAACAACCAGGGTCTATGTTGAGCTGTTGCTCCATTTAAAGGGACATTTGCAGGCCTCCCCAGTGGTGCAATGAGTTGAGCGCAAGGCTGTGCAACGAGTTGAGCTGTCTGCAGCCTCTGTAGCGCGGGTTAATTCCCGGCCAGCCAGGGAGCACAGCTCACATGGCTCAGTAGACCTCTCCTGTCTCGCCTCCTGCTCCCCTCAGCAGTGTACTTCGGTCCATCTGCCTGTTCTGCTCCCCACTCTGTCTCTGGTGAATCCTCTCACCCTCCCGCGCCTCTGGCCTGTACCCCAGCTATTATATGAATAAAAAATAAATCTTAAAAAAAATGAATAAAGGGACATTTGCTCTTCAATTGCAGGAAATTGTTCAGGCAGGAGTGTGGGAGACTGGAGATGTAGATTTTGATGTAAATTTCCTTTTTAAAAATTTTCATTTTGGGAGCCAATGAGAAATTTGTGATCCAGAGTCTGTCTTCATCTTGATGAAATCTCTACTGTGATGAACAGGCTTATGCTTGCATAAGTAAAGTCAGTATCAGAATGAAAATTTTTGAAGAAGAAGTAGCATGAGAGAATCCTAGACTTGGGGAGGTAGGGCCACCATGCCACAGGACTCAAATTCCCGCCTCTTTGTTTTTTCTATATGACCTTAACTGACCATTTTACCTGAGTTGTCTTCCCGTCTTTAAAATAGGATAATTCTGTCATGCTTCCCACACCAGAATTTTGGGAGGCTCTACAACTAAAGGTTGTAGAAGTAGCAACTCATGCGCAGTATGGGAGAGTGTGCTAAAAGCACCCTGTTGTGAGCACCTGACCTGTGTGCTGACTGCTGCGTGCTCCAGGTGTACCTGGGTTTTGTTAGGGATACTGCAGTAAAACTGGAGCGCTCCAGCACAGGAGGCTAGAACGTGCTGGCTACAGACACATGATGCAGCAGCTTTAGAAACCCACTTAACATTTCAGTCTCTGACATACGCAGGCTCTCAAAAAGGTGGCATGCATCTCTTTGCTATATTGTTTAAATAATAAATAATTTAAATAATTTAGATTTAGATCTATTAAATAAGTGATTTGCCATCCCAAAGAGTCTAACCTGGCACAATGAACAGAACTTTCAATGATGAAGGAAGGTCATATTGCATCTTCCAATAAGGCACATGATATCCTGGTCATGTACTTGTGAACCGCTTAAATTTGTCTACTTAAGCTCAAGACCGAATTTTTAGTTTTATTTACATGAATTAACTGTAGCATACAGACTAATGGCAGCACAGTCTTAGATTATGTGAAATCCTTCTGCTGTGGTTTCCATTACACTTCAGTGAGCCTCCCTACTCAGCAGACCAGTCTTCACTTGCTTAACACTTACCATCCTTGCTATGAGCTAGCTTTTCTTTCTCTTTTCCACTGTTGAATTTTTAGCATGTAGCACGTGGTTGATACTCAGTTCATTCTTTTTAATTAATTTAATATTGGCTTACAATGGCGTTTGTAATTTAGAGGTATAGGCTCTCCCACTTCAGGTGCTACCACACCAGACCCACCATCAGAACACCCACAGTCCTCCCCCACAGTCCGCTGTGCCCCTCCCCACTTAGTTCTTTTGTTGATTGGGAAAAATCGGGTTACTCTACAGGATAAACCTTTCTTACTACCTAGGGATCAATCTGATTACTTAGATTTTTAGTTAGTAGTCATAGTTCCTTTTCTGATATGAATAGTATAATAATTTTATGGTTTCATTGGATGGAAAAAGTTGAAAGAAGTCTAATTAGGGTAAAGATCACTATTATACACTTACTATTTTGGTCTCTGAGATAGCAGTGATTACTAATCAAGCTTTTTAAAAATCTGTGCTCAGGGTCTCCCCGGTGGCGCAGCGGTTGAGCGCTGGGTTGCAAAGCTGCTCGCAGCCTCTGTAGCGCCAGTTCGATCCCTGGCTGCTCCTCAGCAGTGTACTTTGGTCCTTCTGCCTGCTCTGCTCCCCGCTCTGGCTCTGGTGAATTCTCTCGCCTTCCCGCGTTTCTGACTGTACCCAGTGCTTGTATAAATAAATATATCTTAAAAAAAAAAAAATCTGTGCTCAAAGGTTCCACTCTACCTCAGATTTAAAAGTTCTTTATAATGTCTGAGGATTTTCAGGCTGGTAGTTTAGATATAGCTAGTTAAAAATCACAAGAAAATTATTTGAAGAGCCATTACTTTATGACATTCTTCTTTCAAGTTAGAAGTGAATAAACATGGTTTATCAGCAGAATATTGGTTTAAAGCACAGTATCAATAGATATCAAGAATATTATGAATTCGGGCCTCCCCTGGTGGTGCAGGCGGTTGAGCGCAGCGCTGTGAAGCTGTCCGCAGCCTATGCAGTGCCAGTTTGATCCCGGCTGGCCGGCGAGGGTCCCACATGGCATGGCAGACCTTTGCTGTCTCGCCTGCTGCTCCCCTCAGCAGTGTATTTCAGTCAGTCTGCCTATTCTGTTCCCCGCTCTGTCTCTGGTGAATCCTCTCACCCTCCCGTGGATCTGGCCTGTACCCCAGTTCTTGTATAAATAAATAAACCTTTTTAAAAAAAGAATATTATGAATTCAACTAATTCTGTATTCTTTTGTTACCTTCCAAGTAAAAAGAATTGTCCCATACTTTGTTTCACATGTCCATCTAAGAATTTATATCAAGAAACTGTTTACAATAATAAAACAGCAGAGCATTGCAGGTACTTCTGTTTTCAATGTGGTTACTCCCAAATGAAGTCACTGCTTATAAGAAAATGGACAACACGGTGTGATTAGTCTCTGGGAACTAAAAATAATTGTGCTACAGGTAATGCATGGCATATTGAGAGATGAAAAATGAGCTAGAATTGCCTACCACCCTACAGAAATCTCTTAGAACATTGGAAGCTGTGATGTAACATGTACATGTACTTGTAGCCACCTAATGAACACTAAGGCCACTTAGCAGCTATTAATTAAACAACAATACCGACCGTTTTGGATTTCTTAAAATAGCATTCCTTTGTGGTCACTCATTGCTATAAAAATACAAACATACATAGGGCTGCATTTTGAAAAGTAGAAAAGTATTGAACATTCATGTGTTTTTTATTCTATCAATACTTTAAAATCATACATTAATGGTAGCTTCAGAGAAGTACACTGGGAGACTTTCAATTTCAAAAAATGACAAAAATGTAATTGCAAATTAGATGGAAGTTTCATCCTTTGGTCTTCTAGCTAATTTAGCATCTGAACTCATGTGTTAAAGTTCCATTTAGTACTTCTAGTTTTTCAGATTCTGTTCACCAGCATCATGCTTTCTTATAAAAATAGTAAACATTCCCTCAAATGATTAAGGATGAGAATTGCTAAAATGTGGAATAAATAGAAGGAAAGTACTGAATTAAATTATTCTTCATACTTTGCTTCTTGCTTTTCCACAGACCTCACTTACGTAATCCTTTGAATCCTTTTTTTTTTTTTTTAAGGAGAAAATTGAACATACCAAGTGATAGCACACACAAATGATAAGAAATGCTCAGCAAGTGATTGCAATGCCTGCGTGTTCAGCATCTGTGACATGCTCCAGCCCTCACTTGTTTCTGTTTGTCTGTTGCAGCAACGTGCCTAGTGTCGGGAGCCTCGCAGATCCAGACTATCTGAACACGCCTCAGATGAACACACCAGTGACATTAAACAGCGCTGCCCCAGCCAGCAACAGTGGAGCAGGAGTCTTGCCATCTCCAGCAACCCCTCGCTTCTCTGTCCCCACACCACGAACCCCCAGGACCCCAAGAACTCCCAGAGGTGGGGGCACTGCCAGTGGTCAAGGGTCTGTTAAATATGACAGCACCGATCAGGGGTCACCAGCCTCTACACCCTCTACTACACGGCCCCTAAACTCCGTGGAGCCTGCCACCATGCAGCCAATACCCGAAGCCCACAGCCTCTATGTCACTCTGATTCTTTCAGATTCTGTGATGAATATTTTTAAAGACAGAAACTTTGACAGCTGTTGCATCTGTGCCTGCAACATGAACATCAAAGGGGCGGATGTTGGCCTTTACATCCCCGATTCTTCCAATGAGGACCAGTACCGCTGTACCTGTGGGTTTAGTGCGATTATGAATCGTAAACTTGGCTACAATTCGGGACTCTTCCTGGAAGATGAGTTGGATATTTTTGGGAAGAATTCTGATATTGGTCAAGCTGCGGAGAGGCGCTTAATGATGTGTCAGACCAACTTCCTCCCTCAGATGGAAGGAGCCAGAAAATCCCAGGAGCCACCTATAAGCCTTCTCCTCCTCCTCCAGAATCAACACACACAACCTTTTGCTTCACTGAGTTTCCTGGACTACATTTCTGCTAATAATCGCCAAACTCTCCCCTGTGTAAGCTGGAGCTACGACCGGGTGCAAGCAGATAATAATGATTACTGGACGGAATGCTTTAATGCCTTGGAGCAGGGCCGGCAGTATGTGGATAACCCCACGGGTGGAAAAGTGGACGAAGCTCTGGTGAGGAGTGCCACTGTGCACTCTTGGCCTCATAGCAATGGTAGGTTTCCCAGAGTACATATAGCTTTGAAAATTATCTTAGTGTGATGATAACTTGCAAGCTCACCATACTTTCTAGATGACAGAAATTTTAATTTCATTTCTTTGAACAAAAAAAATAAGATGGGAGTAAAGTATGACCTATATTAGGTATCCTATATCTGTGGTCTGGGGGAAAGTCTTATTTTGAAACACCTTTGGGAAAGAGTAATTATTTCATGGAAGTTTTCACTTATATTAATTTTTAAGTAGGCAACTCATAATGGAAACCAGTGACTGCTGAGTGGCAGAGTTGCTGAGAATATGTAAACTGATCATTTGTACACCCTTGCATGTTTAAATCTACTAGTTTACAGAATATTTTCTCCTTCTGGTTTCCCATTAGTTTTGGATCTGTAGCTATGACAAATTTTACTTTAGTGACATGGTTCCTGGGGCACACCACTAGCTCTTCCGTTATAAAGAATACTGTGGCTTACGAACATTTTTGGAATTAAGCTCTAAGAGTGCCAAGCAACTTGCTGTTCCCTTCCCTTACTCATTTAGTAGCTGTCTCCTGTGGTGCAGCCTGGGAAATAAAATGGTAACTGAGAGAGACAAAAGTACCTACCTATTCTCAGGGTCGTTTTAATCTAGTCTGTAAAATGGAAATTAATCAAACTATTACACAAGTAAGTATATTAGTGCACATCATCATTACACATAATGTGATAATATTACACATAATGTAAAAGGGTAGGACGACTACCCTGGGATGGAGGTCAGGAAAGACTTCTTGAAGAAGTAACAACATTTAAGATCTCAGTGGTGAGATTAACTGGATAAAAAGGGTAGGGAGCATGGACAAGGAGCTGTGTCCCAGGTAGAAGGAAGGCAAGTCTGAAGGTCTAGAGTTACATAGAGCTTAGACTCTTCAAGAAACTGAAGGAAGCATAGACACCAGTAGGGTCTAGATTTACCAGGAGCCTTTTGAGATATGCTGCGGATTGGGTCTTCATCCAGAGAGCAGAAACACATCATTCAAGAGTTGTATGAAGAGACATTGCCATCAGATTTATATTATTAAAAAGAAAAAAAGAAAAGAAAATGTGCTTTGGCTGTAACATGGGGTGTTGGCTAGTAAAAGGCAGGGATAGATTTGGGGAGACTGGAAGATTACTGCAGCTGACCAAACAAGAAGCAATACCTTGGCTTAACCTCCTAACAAAGAAGGTGGGAAAGTAGAAACATTCAAGAGTTGTTTTAGGGAGTGTTACTGCAGAGCTTGGTAATGGGATGAATTTGGGAGCTTGGAGTAGTTAAGGATAGAACTCAGGTTTGTGACTTGTACGCTGGGCGCATAGTGGTGTCCTTCAAAGATAGGTATACCAAAGGAAGATCACATCTGGAGAGGAAGTCTATAAATTGAGTTTGCCAAGTTACAGAAATCCCTTTTGAGAGACCCACGTAAATACATCAAGTAGTCACCGGGGTTACACGAGCCTGGAGCTCGGGTAATGAAAGGGACTAGGTCTCTAGGCGGTAACTCAGGCAGCGGCACAGATACCCATTGAGGAGGAGGGAAGTGTAGAGTGAGAAGAGGGCCTGGGAGAAAGCTCTGCTGGTCCTGTGTTTCGTGTTTCAAGAAAGGGGAAGTGATAACAAGCATTAAAATGCAGCTGGTAAGGATTAAATGTGTCTTTTGAGAATTGCTTCCACGGGGTAGTGAGAACCCAGGGCAGACTGGAGGGGTAACATGAATGAAACACGGACCCCATTTCTGACATCTCTCCACATAGGGGGAAAGGTTTCGTAAGCTTCTTAAGTCCAGTTCAAAATCTAGAGCAGTGAAACAGATATTAATAGAGTAGAGAACGTGGATGTTTTCTGAGCAGGCCGAGCAGGCCGCCTTTTGGGGGTGGAGACTCTTAAGAATTCAAGAGTTGTATTCATCTTTATAACTGCTTGGATTTAAGCAGGACCTCAAACTTATTTATTTATTTACTTACCTATTTATTTATTTATTTACTTGCCTATTTATTTATTTATTTTTGTGGGACCCTCGCCGGCAGCCTCGCAGCCCAGCGCTCAACGGCTGCACCACCAGGGGAGGCCCCCTTAAACTTATTTAACAAGCCTTTAATTAAACTTACTTAACAAGCCTTTAATTAATGTCTGTTGGATGACTTTATCAATTAAAGTAGTTTTTTCCCACTAAAGAAATGTGGATGATTATCTTGGTGGTTCCTTTTATTAGTTAGTGGCCTTCAGACTGAGCAGCAGTCTTTATAGGGCGATAGGTAGTGTCCCTTTGTGGTGCAAGAGGAGCACAGTGCATTGCAGGGGCCATGTGAGTTTCGAATTGAGATGCTTAAAAGTACCAGAAAGATAATGTAAATGAAGGCTGTGGGGAGCCATATTTGCAAAAAGCAAGGCCCTATATTGTATCCATTCACTTTCTATTTTGTATCCACAGTGATAGCATTCACCAAAAAAAAAAAAAAAAAGGAAGAAAGAAAATAAAAATACTGCTTTAATTTTTTCTCAAATCTTTGGTTCTCTTAGTCTTTCATTTCCCTACTTTTAATAGAGCTGTGGGTGCAAGGAGTGCTTCACTTCTTTGCTATGAGAGAAAAATAACCCCACAGGCTTAAAGATCAGGGCGATTAGCACTGCCTCAGTCTCAGGCAGGTCTCAGGGCAGGGAAGGTGGAGAACTGTCTGAAGGGTTCAGGCACACCCCAGCTCCAGCAAGTGGTGGTTAGGCAGGAATATGGATTTCAGCCCAAAGTCGCCAGGTTTCTCGCCATTTTTCAAGAGAAGCTAGATTAGTATATGATATCTCTGGAGAAATTCATTCTGAAGTTTAAAGAAATGCTCTTGGGGGCCATCAGTTTGCAGTCTGTGCTAGATTTAGGGAGATGTCTTAAATGTCTTAATACCCCTGATGCACCCTTTGAGGTTTGTTTGGTAGATAAATCTTAGATTTCTATCCATGCCCCGTTCCTAATTCAACTTGAAAAGTAAGACTAAGGAAAGGTCTTCTGCTCCAGCTGTGTGGCTTCATAGCTGATGACCTCAAACTTTTAATTAGCTCTTTCTTCAGGTCTTTTTGAGAATTTGATGAGAATTATGAACAGTTGAGAATTATGAGAATTATGGACAGTTTGCATTGTTTTAGAGGTTTTCAAATTCTGGGTTAGGAACCCATCCTGCTGGCAGGCGGATCACCTGTTCCAAAACTGTGCTCACCCCCCTTCTTTTGTGTGTGAATGGCTTTCAATCCCGTCACTGCTTCTGCCGTGTTTCCATGTGCCTCTGGCTGCATTGTCTTTCTCCTTCTGCATTTTGTATTTTGTGAAAATGTTACATTGAAGTGTTTCTAAAAGCTTCTACTTATGTTCTTATTTACCCCTACTCATCATATAATAAAACATTGATATTTGTAAATAAAAGTAATATAATAATAAGGAAACTTTTGCAGCTCTCTTGTGAAAAGAGAAACCTTGAAAACAGGTTTATATGATTTTAAAAAGTCAGACCCATCTGTCTTTCCAGTTCAGTTCTTTCAGGCAGAGCAATCTGTTTCCTCCTTTATTATTTCCAGTGATAAATTATAAATTGTTTTCTCCAAATGTAGAAGATCTTTCCTCTTGATTCCTAAGTCAAATAGCTTAAATCTACCAAGAATAGAATCTGTAGCCAATGATGTCTTTGTCATGGACTATAACTGAGGTCCAGAACAACACAGGCAAGGGGAGCGTGCCCGTCCACCTTTATGATTTCTGTTCCTTTTCATTTCATTTCTCTTCCAGTGCTAGACATCAGCATGCTCTCCTCCCAGGATGTGGTCCGCATGCTGTTGTCCCTGCAGCCCTTTCTCCAAGACGCCATCCAAAAGAAGCGCACGGGCAGGACCTGGGAGAATATCCAGCATGTGCAGGGGCCACTCACCTGGCAGCAGTTCCACAAAATGGCAGGACGGGGAACCTACGGTAGACTCTTTTCCCCTTTACATTCCTTCTAACTTTTTTGTCATGAAAATGGACAGAAGTCCTTGCTTCACTAACAAAGTGGAATCTTTTCCTTCATACCGCTAAGTTTTTATAATCTCTTCTCTTTCTATAGTCACTTTTGGAGTAAGTTTTCTGAACACCCTTGGCATAGTCAAGGTCAATGAGGAAAATAATTCCTGTGTAGAGTATTTACTAAATTCTCTTCATCTTCCTGATCCTCATTGCATTTTTTTCTGGAAGGACTTCTGAACAAGTTCTTTCAACTTGTTTATACTTAGGATCATAGTGCTTATCTTAGAAAAATAGTTTGCTTGGAAAACTGACTTTGGCTTACTGTGTGATCTGCCCTCTGATCTAACTGAACCTTTATGAGAACATCCTGACTCATTTAAACAAGGTTCTTCATCAGGGGCTGTTTAAAGAGAGGACTTGAAGAATACCTTCGAGAAAGAGTTATGTCCGCCAACAATAAAATTTCTGATGAAGGACTTAAAACTAATGTACCAGGAACTTCTAAATTTTCCAGATGGTGGGAAGCATACTTGCAAGCCTTTTCCTAAACCACAATGTTGTTTCAGGTTCGGAAGAGTCTCCTGAGCCATTGCCCATCCCCACGCTCCTGGTGGGCTATGACAAGGACTTGCTCACCATCTCGCCGTTCTCCTTGCCGTTTTGGGAGAGGCTGTTGTTGGACCCATATGGGGGCCACCGTGATGTTGCCTATATTGTGGTGTGTCCAGAAAATGAGGCCTTGCTCGAAGGAGCCAAAACTTTCTTCAGGGACTTGAGTGCTGTTTATGAGGTAAGAAAGATACAGAAGACTGACTGTTTCTAGTTATGGCTAAATCCTAAATATCCTTAAAGTAGATCTCAGGGAAGATTTGCAAATAGACAATGAAGAAAAGAACTAAATGGGCAAATCTTTCTGGAAGTTCAATTCCTTTCCCATTTTGGTCTTGCATTGGAAGACTTTCCTCTACCAGTCATACCACACACCTTCAGACCCCATCAGCTGTTTTCTGCCCATTTATGTGTTTTAGTTTAAAAATGTTGTTTTCCAGGGGAAAGTGACATTTCAGAAGATGAACTTTGTGAAAAGAAAACAGTATAGAAGATTTTTTAGCTTAAAAAATTCTGAGTCGGAAGTGTAATGAATCATATCTTCTTATTCTTATTTAACATGATATTCACCTTGATACTAAAATTGATACAGATTAATAATGTAATAACTATAATAATGTAAAAACCAGGTAGATCACTTTATAAATTTAGCATATAAACCCCTGTTACTTTTGAAATACTAGTCGTGTCTGTCTTTGAAGAGTGTCGCATATCTTTCCCCAAAGTACATATACAATAAATACTTGGCAGTTTTGTATTGCTAAGATCTTTGTATTTGGCAAGACTAAATGAAATTAATATCTGTAAAGCACTTAAAACTGTAATGGGCATATTGTGAGTGTTACAAAAGTATTACTTAAATAAAATGCCAAGTTGAATTTCAAAAACATTCTATAACAGAATATAAGTAAACTTAGGTGTTGTTATAAAGTAAGGAGATGCTAGTGTATGAGGTAACAGCATCAGTTAAATCACTGAAGGAAACTTTTGGATACAGTAATTTCTACATAGTGCCTGGTCCAAGGATGTTTAATATTAATTCATAATTACCCTAACATAGAAGACTTATCTAAGCGATTTTAAAGCCCAGCCATTCTCTCAAATAAAGCCTTCAACTAAATTACAGAACATAAAGGGATCGCCAGATCTCCTCAGATCTTAATGACTGTTCTAGGATTGCTCACTTGGCAGTAATGTATGCCTGCTACAGAAGAGTGTACACTGGAGAATTCTGTCAGGGCTCAGTAAGCCTGCAGTACATTAGCAGTAGTAAGGCTTAATAACATGGCCTGTCCTGCTGGTGAGCAGGTGAAGTAGCTTACTTTTTGCAGTTTTATTAATTCTCTGTCTTTAAGCACCAATGTTTTGTCTTTATGCCTCACAACAGGAATTCATTGTGCCAAAACAGTTTACTCTTAAAAAATGATCAGCATGCCCTCTGCTCCAGTGACCTCTGCTGTTGGTGATCTCCAAATGTCTGTTACAGTGGAACAGATGGCCCATAAAATTTTAATGTTATCTTATGGGAAAACATTATGGGCAGGGATTACTTAAGAGGTTTTAGTGGATCTATGTCTCAGTCAGCCTTAGTAGGCAGAGGTCCGGTTAATTCCTTAGTTGATTACCAGTAATCAGGTGGTGCTCCGCTGTCTCTTGTGCAGGAAGAATTGGCTGAGGTGAAGAAACTTCTTTTCTTCAGGGCACCTATTCTAGATCTTGGAGAGAGTGACAACTGACATGTACATGATAGTTAAAAGACCAATAACATTGTCAGCTTGGTTGTGCCTGGTGATGCTCAGAGAAACAGGGAGATTCTTCTATGTGTGTGGTGAAGCGTCTTCCCCCTAGTGCTCTGTGTTGAATAAAGGGGTGTTCCTGTGGTTGGCAATGACCTTTCTTGTGTGATCAGATGTGTAGGCTTGGGCAGCACAAGCCCATCTGCAAAGTGCTACGTGATGGGATCATGCGTGTGGGGAAGACCGTGGCGCAGAAGCTGACTGATGAGCTTGTGAGTGAGTGGTTCAGCCAGCCGTGGGGCAGCGAGGAGAATGACAATCATTCTAGACTGAAACTTTATGCGCAAGTTTGCCGACATCACCTAGGTGAGTGGGAATTGATTTGACAAAGTAGAATTTGAGAGGTAAAATAGCAAGTTACTTTTCATTCATGTCCCCCTCCTCCCAGCTGTTAGGGGTGCAACATTATGCTGCTTTTGTCTCAGTTGATGTGAGTTTTCCATTACTGTATTTATTTTTAAGGTTTAATTTTTACATTCTAGATAGTTACATACTAATTTTTATGTGCCCATAGATGCTTTAAAAATAATTTAATGTTGCCTAAGGAATTTATAATCTGATTTACTCCACATTTTGAAAACTTAGCAGCATGACTTGGTATTAACTGCTTAATTTTAACCCAGATCCCCTAAAAGAATCTTTGAAGCTTGTAAAGCCCAGTGCACATAGAAGCACAATGAACCACGGTGGCTATAGAATCATGGCCTTGCAGTTTTCAATGAGGGCATATGGAGTCATTCTACAAGGAAAATGTTACAAATGATTAATTTTTCTTCCTTTTCAAGTAAAGGTCCTTTCAGTATATTAAGTTATTCCTGTTTCATTCTCAGGTTCGCAGAATATATAAACATGTGTCCAAGTGTGGAGATAGCATTTTGGGTGTCAGGATCAGCATATTGCAGCCTGAAAATATAATTGTTTAAAAAGTGACCCTTCTAAATTTCTGGTTCAGTCAGACACTGCAGACTATCACTAATGTCTCTTCTCTGCATGTACTCTTTCAGCACCTTATTTAGCCACTCTGCAGCTCGATAGCAGCCTATTGATACCACCTAAATACCAGGCCCCACCAGCAGCAGCACAGGGACAAGCTACACCTGGGAATGCTGGGCCTTTAGCTTCAAATTCAGGATCAGCAGCTCCCTCAGTTGGCAGTGCATTTAATCCCACCTCTAATGGTAGTTCTACGAACCCTGCTGCAAGTAGTTCCACATCTGGCTCCTCTGTGCCACCGGTCTCGTCGTCTGCCTCTGCACCCGTTATAAACCAGATAAACACTACCTCTTCTTCAGGATTCAGTGGTAGTGTTGGAGGGCAGAACCCCAGCACTGGGGCCAGTTCTGCAGATAGGACACAAGGCAACATAGGCTGTGTTGGAGACACTGAGCCTGGGCAGAGCTCCTCTCAGCCCTCACAGGATGGACAAGAAAGGTATGTGACTCACTGAATGAGGCACACGGCTTCAGCTTGAACTCCTCACCTACTCTCCTTCTGTACCCCTGAACCTTACAAGTCTCTCAATAGAGTTAAGGGCTCTCTTTCTCTTCCCAGAAGAAAGTAACAACTGTTAATACGTAGCTTTGGTGTTAGGAAATTTGGGCTTTTATAACCTAGCTCATAAGCTTAACTTATTATTAAACTTACTACCTTATTAGTAAGCTGTTATTATATGGATAATGTATACCTATAATAGTAATGGTAAGTTATTACTACTAACATAATAATAATATAAAACATCTTTGTAGACTCTAACTACAGGGGAAAAGAGGAATTTGAAAGATATCCCATTATTGCCATTTTCATTTATCTTGTCTTGGTGCTTGCAGCTTGGTTGCCTTCATTTTGGTAATATTGTCTATATTAATGTTCATTTAATCTATAATTGTTGCCCATGGAATCAGTGGGCTATAGAATTGATTTATTTTGTGTAATCTGTATTTTTTCTGTCCATCTCATAAGTGACTCTCCCTACAGTGTTACAGAAAGGGAGAGAATAGGAATCCCCACGGAGCCAGATTCTGCAGACAGCCAAGCCTATCCTCCAGCTGTTGTTATTTATATGGTGGACCCATTCACTTACACTGCAGAGGAAGACTCCACTTCTGGAAACTTTTGGCTCTTGAGTTTGATGCGCTGCTACACAGAGATGCTGGATAATTTACCTGAGCATATGAGAAATTCTTTCATTCTCCAGGTAACTGAAAGTTTTTTACTTTTGGTGTTTTTATCAAAGTCAGTACAGGTTTGTGATTTTAAAAAAATTGTAAGTACCCCAAAACATAAAAGCAAAACTATTCATAATACTGCATTTTAGGCTCAGCTGTCATACCCATTTTGGTATATTTCTGGCTTTTTTGACTGTATGCTTGCTTGTTTACATAGTTGATACCATGACTTTGATATAATTTTTAGTCTTTTTGTACTTAATATTATTCATCACTAGTCTTCCTTGTTATTTAACATTGTCACAGGTAACATTTTAAATGACTGCATATTTTCCACAATTAACTGTTAGCTATTTCATTTGTTTCTACTTTTTCACTATTTTGAAGTCATAGTAAACATTTAAATTTGTAATATTTTTTCACATTTCAGTCATTTCTTAAAGTGATTCTTAGATAGAGATATGTATCTGTCTATGTATCTGTAGATAGATATATAGATTACCAAGTAGATTATACATGTCACATTTCTTTCTGTTGTGAATGAGCATGTACATTTCATCTCACCCTTGCTAACTCTGCAATTTAGTAATTTTTTTTTAAGATTGATTTATTTATGCATACAAGAACTGGGGTACAGGCCAGAGGTGTGGGGGGGGGGGGTGAGAGGATTCACCAGAGACAGAGTGGGGAGCAGAACAAGCAGACTGAGTGAAATACACTGCGGAGGGGAGCAGCGGGCGAGGCCGGAGAGGTCTGCTGCGCCATATGGGTTGCTCGCTGGCCGGCCAGGGATTGAACTGTGCTGCAGTGGCTGCAGATAGCTTCATAGGTTGTGTCTTAACTCTTTGCGCCACCAGGGAGGCCCCAGTTTAGTAATTTTTAAAAAAAATCTTATAATTTAATAGGTAAAAATTGATGTCTTGGGTTTTTGAGTTCTATTTTACTGTCACTTAAACTAAAACAATCTTATAGACTCAAAAGATTGGCATTAAAGTTACTTGAATAAGTTGTTGAAGCTATCATTTTATTAAAGTTTGTGTCTCAAATGATTAGACAGTAACTGCAGAGATGCAAGTTTAAATTTGGGGACCAGAGGAACAATAAATTGAGAATTTTCTCTTAAAATGAGAATGTAGTAATTTCTAAGTGATAATGAAACTTGACCAACAAAATGGCACCTATTCTTAACTTGCTGGTGTACATTTGGAGCATAGTATTTTATGTATCTAGTATTTATGGAAGGAGTTAAGACTGAATTTTATTATTGTGTTCATGGTGTGATGTATTGTAAAACTAAAGTTCCCTGGTTTCCTCCCCAATTCAAGTAAAGAATTCATGCCATTTCGTTTTCTTTCTTGTTAGCATGTTTGATCTCAGTTTCTAGTTTGGTTTGCATTTGTGTCTGTAGATTGTGCCTTGCCAGTACATGCTGCAGACAATGAAGGATGAACAAGTT
The DNA here is from genome assembly GCF_964194135.1 of Talpa europaea. NCBI lineage: Eukaryota > Metazoa > Chordata > Mammalia > Eulipotyphla > Talpidae > Talpa > Talpa europaea. The sequence continues at coordinate 8,688,438 of NC_140082.1, read as the reverse complement.
TTCTACATTCAATACTTGAAGTCCATGGCATTTTCAGTGTACTGCCAGTGCAGGCGCCCTCTGCCTACCCAGATTCACATTAAATCCCTCACAGGATTTGGGCCTGCTGCCAGCATTGAGATGACCCTCAAGAACCCGGAGGTAGGTAGTAGCTGGGCAAAAATTTGCAAAATGAATACTTTTACAAAGATGTAAGCCAGGAGAGTTTGTGCATATCAGAAATACAAAATGAATACTTTTACAAAGATGTAAGCCAGGAGAGTTTGTGCATATCAGAAATACAAGCCAAGAGAATTGGTTGCTTGTTGATCCTTCTTTAATCATTAAAGTAGAGGAGATATTTCTGAGCTTTTAAGTTTTTTGAAAAAAGGGGCAAGCAAACTCTTGCTGCTTATTGATGTACCACCTAAGGCAGTAGATGCCCTTATCACTGTCACCATACAGATGTTCAGCTTTTCTAAATTAACTCTGTTCTTTCTTTTTTGAAGCTTACCTACATCTTAAACTTCATACCTCAGTCTCCTGTAGCTCTCTTTTCTCCTGGTAGAGAGTTGTGTGTTTACTCTGTGGAACCCCCTCTCATTTTCTGATACTCCTATAGGGAGTTGCTTTCTCCTTGCCTCAGTGCATCTGTATATAAATGAATGCTTCTATCCCTCTTAAATCTGTTTCCCACAGATATGTACCTTGCAGGAGTTGTAAGCCACCAAATCCAAAAGTATTTTAAACAAAGTTTTACACTTCCTTTATTTTACTAATCACCTTATCCTGAAGATAGATACATAGCACAAGGTTTAGAATTTTTAAAGCCTGCAAAAATTAGTTCCCATGACTTTATTGTATGAAAAATTATATACTAATAAAAGCCAGCAAATGCCTCTTCACCTTAAGATAACTTCTAAAAATAATCAAAACCTGATCTTGGTTAGTAATATAAATTTTTCTGTAAAAGTCTATGAAATGCTTATGTCTTTTTGAAGTAAAAACTTAGAGGTCAAAATGATACAATAATACATTATTGTGGCTTTGTTTATCTTTGGCAGTTTTAGTTTAGTTTATTCTGTTGTGTTTGGATTTTTCATTCTTGTGATTGTTCATCTGTTTTCTTTATTAGCTTTTTCTAGAATTAAAAAAATGAATTGTTTCTATTTCTTATTTTGTCCCAGAAATTGTTATTTCCTTTGTTAATATATATAATCTTTTAGTTCTTCACCTCTTGTGTCCATTCTGCAGTTCAAATGCAATCATTCCTTATGCTTTTTTTTTTAAATCACAATTAAAAATGACAGCTAGTAGTATTCTACATTTTCATAGAGAGTAAAGACCAATGACTTATTTAAGATCCTAAGGCATTATGTAAGATCTTTGAAGATTATAGCATACTGGCAGAACACCATGAGTAAGTGAAGATTAGATTAAAATAAATGCCAGAAATACACTTTTCTCCCACTTGCATTGAAACAAGAAGAAGGAAATACATCATTTGACTTTACTAAAAACAAAAGCACCAGATGTTTTGAAGAATTACTGAGGTTTATAAATTTCTTCTTGCATTGAGGGAATGGTTAAGTACTAAATACTGTCTCTTCCTCAGTCTGCAGCTAGAATATTGCACTTTCGTTTGTAAAAAGAATATTTACTATGTGTCAGGTGCTGTATTAGGTGCTAAGGCAAACAAAACAGCCAAGCTTCTGCTTCCAGGAATTCTAGTTGTCTATGGTGGCAGTCTCATTCAAGCACATTTTCACATTTAAAAAGAATTTATTTAATACTTAGCATGCATTGTCAAATACTTTTTTGCAAAGGGTTTGTATCAACAGCGTTGTATAAAAATAGTTAATAGTTGCTTCAAATTCTCACCAATACTTGGTTTTTTCTGTCTTTTCTTTCAGACATTCTGGTGGGTGTATGTGGTATCTTGTTGTCGTTTTAGTAAGGAAGTATTGGCTTGATTAGGTTCCCTAGCTTAAATCATTTAAGAAATCTTTTTGTTACCTGTTAGCATTCCTGTTTATATATATGATACTGAACTGGATGGGGGTGGGTAAGGGCAACCTACTGTCATTACTTTGTTGGTTTTACTCAGTGCTGTTCTGGGTTTTGTTGTAAACATTGGGTTGAGTGGCTTTGTGTTGCTAAATTAACTGATTTTGATTTCAGAGGCCCAGCCCAATCCAGCTTTACTCCCCTCCTTTCATATTGGCGCCAATCAAAGATAAGCAGACAGAACTGGGAGAGACCTTTGGTGAAGCAAGTCAGAAATACAATGTACTCTTTGTGGGCTACTGTCTATCTCATGACCAGCGCTGGCTTTTGGCTTCCTGTACTGACCTCCATGGGGAATTATTAGAGACTTGTATTGTAAATATTGCTTTACCAAACAGGTGAGGAGCCTTGGTGTTTATGGTCTATGTAAACTGATGTCATGACTGTCCTCATATACAAGTCTAATTTTCCTGTCTAACTGCAGTGGCTGCGGGTGGGTGGATTCTTAGGCATTTTCTTGGTTTTGTCTTACAAAGTGATCGCTTTGATTCATTTGGGAATTCTTTCCTCCAATTTCTTTGTCTAGATCACGGAGGAGTAAAGTATCTGCACGCAAAATTGGACTACAGAAGTTATGGGAATGGTGCATAGGTATTGTCCAAATGACATCTCTGCCCTGGAGAGTTGTGATTGGACGCCTTGGGCGTCTTGGCCACGGGGAGCTTAAGGGTGAGCCATTCCCGGAGTGGTGTGTACAGGGGGTGGGGGAGGTGCTATGCTAATGGAAAGACTACAGTGTTGGTAGCAAGAAAAAGATGTTTTCTGGTTCTTTCACATATAGCATAAACCAGTGGTTTTTAAACTTTTCATTAACAACAAAACTATTTCCCCAAGTTCTTAATCAGACCCTATTATAAAAAGCAGAAAAATAATGTTTTATTAATAAAAAAGTGGTACTCAGTAAATTAGGATTTCTAATTATTTGAATGAGATCATCCTTCAGATTCATTCTTTCCTTCGTTTGTTTCTTTTTATTTAGGGTGGCTGATGGTGATGAGTTTTTTATTTCTTTGTTCTGTTTTAGTGGCACAATAGCAAGATAATCCTGCAAATTCCACATTGATCCTGTCTAGTACTCAGTTTGGAAACTGACAACATATTTTTTAAAGGTTAAATTGCCTAATATCTGCCTTGTCATAAATTATATATGTACATGCATATAAATATTATATCATAAATATAATAGTCACAGAACCCTGTAACTGTAACAGTAACACAGCTGACCACCTACAACTGCCTTCTTTGACATGGAGTCCTACTCATTTACTGTTCTGCTGTAATTCCTGGATAGTTATACAGGAGCACTGGGGACATGCCAAGACCTTTTTTTAAAAAAAAATATTTATTTATTTATTTATGCATATAAGAACTGGGGTGTAGGCCAGAAGTGCTGGGGGTGAGAGGATTTATTAGAGACAGAGTGGGGAGCAGAACACGTGGATCTACTGAAATACACTGCTGAGGGGAGCAGCAGGCAAAATAGGAGAGGTCTGCTGCGCCATGTGGGTCAGCTCCATGCAACATTGGGTGGTAATAGCTTGATAGGGCTGAAACTCTAACCCCTACACCACCAGGGAGGTCCCTAGATCTTTTTTTAAGCCTTATTAGTTAATGACATTTATAAAAAGTTCAGTATATGCATATACATGGGAGTTTTTCCCCTAAGTTCTGTGTAAACTCAAGGCGAATGTCACAGATTAGCTTGTTGGTTTTTGTGCATTCCAAGTATATTCATGCAAAGTCAGCAAACTCTCTTTGGAACAGCCAGATAGTAAATATTTTCAACTTTGCAGGCCAGATGGTCACTGTTACAACTATTCACCTCTGCCATTGTAATGTCAAGGTAGCCTTAGACAATACTTAGGAAAATGGATGTGACTGTTCCAGTAACATTTCAGTTACAAAAACAGGTGGCATGCAGGCTTTGGCTTGCTGACCAGTTGGCTGACCTCTGTAGTACAGTATATATATTATTCCTCTATATGAAATTCTTACCAGGTATTTTTGGAACCCCTGAAATACAATTCCTGATACAGATATAACTTATATTGTAGCAAGCACCTGATTGAGTTAGCATTTAGGGTTTAATGACTATTTATACAAATACTATATGGCATGTATTAAATAAGTGCTTTCTTCAGAATCTATTATACAGAGAAACTTTTAGTAATAAGGTATACTGTAGATGGGTAGAAAATATTACTCTTTTCATTTTTAAAGTGTATCACTTCAATGAATCTTGTATTAGTAGCCCAGAGTCTAATACATTAAGGGATTCATCATTTTATTCTGTCAGAGTGCCTTTTAGTGACACTTACTTCTTAGAGACTTTGAGCTGTTCTTAACCTTTGGGAAGAGGTGAATGTAATAGAAATAACAAAGGGGAATAAAAATGTAGCCTAATCACTTGGTGTTTTGGAAAATTAAGGCCAGTGCCTTCTCTTGTACAATTTCTGAAAGGGGCACACTCTTCTTACCTCTTAGAGGAGAGGAATGTATGACTAGAGGACACCATTAAAGATGGGAAGAAAATGGACTTTAGAGGAATAAAAATACCGAGAAGGGCCTGGTGTGCAGATCTGTTTACTAATGTATGGTCCCTCCCTTTGGGGATCTGAGGTTTGTACCACATTGTGTTTCTGTGGTTCAGTATCAACTGTGAGTCCATAGATCTTAGAGTCAACTTTGTGAATTTTTCTTCCTTATCACCAGATTGTTTGTGATAAAATCTCATATTACTCTTTCCTTTTTATCTGTTTTTAAACTCAGAGGTCACACCTCTTTTTCTATGGCTTTTAGAAATAATTCTAAAGGGTCTTCATGTTCCTGGCCACTTTTACTTTAGTCGCTTCAGTTTGAGGTTTGTGTGGAGTATGAAGCAATTTTTCCTTTCACCTGCTCTCCCAGGGGAGAACATGTTTGAAAGAAATGTGTGGAGTAGGTGGCATTTCATCAGGGGATGTCCTGTGACCGCAGGATGCTGTGCGGGAACATGGCATGCTGCCTCGGGTGTCAGGGAGGCCAGGAGGGGGCCAAGTGCCTTCCAGTTCCCAGAGTCACGTGACCTCAGCAGGTCTCTGAGTAGACGTAGTGCTTTTGTTTGGAGGCAGTAAACAGCCATTAGAAAGAAATTAGTGCCAACTTTTTAGTCTAAGCAATTAATGTGGCATCATTTGGAGCTCTTTACTCACACTCATTGTTTATCAATTCTTTGGGGCTCGCTAAGAAAGGACCCCTTTTGTTTCTGCCGCTGCTTCCCTTTCACAGAAATAACCCACCTGCAGCTGTAAAACAAACAGGTTTGCCCCCTAAATGTGCACTGAACTAGAGAAAAATGCTTCTGAGGGCACTGAAAGTCTCAGACCTGGAGGAGGAGACAGCGAAGGAGGAGGAAGGACAGCACAGCTCCCGCTGGTGCATCATCACCCACAAGCTGTCGCATGTCTCGACGTACCTGGGTGTGTGCTAGATTCCCACAGGCCACCTCAGACATGCCTGCAGTCTGCAGGATAGTAGGCCTCTGTGTTTCTGCTCGTGAAGTGTAACAGAGGTCAAGTAACACTCTCTTTGTCACAAGGAGGAGAACTTGTGTAAAGCCACATTCCTTTCAGTGGCCAATCAAGGAAATTCAATTACAAGACAAAAGTAGTAAAATGCTCGAACCTCATATCAGTGTGAATTTCTAAAGAATGTGTTTGACTGTGCTGTTTGATTTTAGATTGGAGTATCCTCCTTGGAGAATGTTCACTACAGACAATCAGCAAACGGCTCAAGGACGTGTGCCGGATGTGTGGAATCTCTGCCGCAGACTCTCCTTCTATCCTTAGTGCCTGCCTGGTTGCCATGGAGCCCCAAGGGTCCTTTGTAGTGATGCCAGGTAAATCTCTACTTGACAGTTTCATTAATTAGGTTCATATCAGTTCAGTCCATTCAAACTTAAGTATACAGGAGGGCACATGTGAAATATCTTTGATACTATATAAGAGAAGATTGTGCTTAGGGTTCAAAAATGGAAATCGTTTGGTCTTCCCCAAAGGGAGCAGTTTGTGATCGCATTATCGTTGTTGACCATCACATGGGAGAGAGTGTAAGTTCCAGATGTGATGAGAGCTCTTGGCAAGCTACTGTTACCTGAACTCAACTTGATGTTAGAGCATAAAGAGCACCCTCCAAAAACAGCTAAGGTCGAGACAAGAATGATACATATTTGAATATCTTTTCGAAGACAGAATCTCTAAGTATCCCCAAGAGGGGATTTAGAGTCTTTCGGATATTTGAGGATGAACGGTGAAGCTGGGGGCGGGTACAGCATTTAGCATAGTGCCCGACTGGCATATGCCAGTCTGTGAATAGCCAAAATGTCATGACCACAGTATTTTAAAAACATTGACAACTAAGCTGTTTTATAATACTGTAACTAAGCAATTTTACACTTTTTAACTCTGTGCTATCCAGATATTCCTTTGTCCACTCACTCCCTGTAAAAGTCGGTAACGTCGTGATATGAGAAGGAGGTCACTTGTCATCAGTCCAGTGAGAGACTGATGTCCTGTATTGGCCTGCCCCCTGAACTTTAGGTTAGTTGTTGCTGGGCCACCTGTGGAAATGACATAACTTCTTTGTCCATCTGTCATCATCATGAAATGGGAATAAAAGTTCCTATCTTGAAATGGTTGTGATGGTTGAATGGGGCAACACGAATAGAGTTCAGCATGCAATGTGGCATGCAGCAAGCGCTCAATAAATACTAGTTCCAAGCATAGGAGCAAAGCAAGTGGGAGGTTTATTTTAAAAAATATTTCCTATATAGACAATTAAAACTTACTTGGTGGACTCAGTCCAATTTTATCTTTACCTTCCCAGTGTGAAATGAGGCTTGGGTTATCATAGCTATATGAGCTATATGCTTGGAGTCAGTTTCTTCGAAGAGCATTGAAGCACTTGGGCTCAAATTTAAATGTGTCTCCATCACGAATGGCATTTATGTCAGGTTCCTATCACTCCAGCTCAGGTCCTCATAAAACTTGTTTCCTGGAGTTACTCACTCTGCACAAAGGAATTTGATACAAGGCTTTTGTTTGTTTGCTTTCTTAAGATGCTGTCACAATGGGCTCTGTTTTTGGCCGAAGTACTGCACTGAACATGCAGTCATCTCAGCTTAACACCCCGCAAGATGCTTCTTGTACACACATCTTGGTGTTCCCGACATCATCAACAATCCAGGTGGCTCCAGCCAACTACCCCAATGAAGATGGGTTTAGCCCCAACAATGGTGAGTGGGAGACCCTGTGTGATAGCGATCAGCTTCTTCAACAAGTTGTGCAGCTGGAGAGTGGCATCAGGCTGCTCAGGTTTCCCTGTGGTGTAATGAACAATGTGATGAAGAAGGGATTGAAGGTTTGAGAAACTTTTGGTTTAGAAGATGTAATTTGTGTGCATAATTACCAAGACCCAGTAAATACTTTACTCTCTTGGGTAATTAACTTTCTCCTGTTTTTCATTAAAGCAAAAAAATAACTGCTCAGTCATGTCCTTCACATGGTTGTCACTTTTTCAATAAATACTTATTGATCTGATTTGAAATGTGTGAAGGCTAACTACTAGGCAACATGAGGACAATACCTGTCTGTAGCTAACCACTGAGAATTTAATTTGCTATAAAGCAACTTCTTATTTACAGCTCCTGATTTGATTATTCTTAATGGATTTTTGGGGTTTGATTATGTGTTAAGGTGAATTTTAAGAAATGACTTTATAAACTGTAAAATGCTCAGTGTTAGGCAGCAGTACGCATATATTATTTTTTTTTTCTTTTTGAAGAATTTTTAACTACCAGAATTTACCCCTGTTGAAAGGGAGGGGTAAAAGGACAACATACTGTATGTATCTCTGTATAGTATTGTGTGTGAATATGAGTGTGTGTGCGTATGTATAATATATATGGTCTGATCACAGTGGAATAACAAATAGGAGAAAAAGAAACAACCATAACAAAAATGGTGATGGTAGATGGGTTATGGGTGATGGTTTTCTCCTTTTATACTTGCCAATTTTTTTGCTGTGAGTGTACCTTAGTTTTATTCTGTGGCAGAAGATTTCTTCATGAAACATCATACTTTGATCTGTTTTTGGGCGAGGGCCTCTAGTTTCAGGGCAAGTTCACACCTATTAACATGCATTAATTCAACCTCCAGTATTTTAGATGCTAATTAGATGCATAGATAGAACCTGTTTTCTTGTGTGGTGTCACTTTTAACTTTGCTTAATAATTAAATTACTTCTTTGACTGTTTGCCATCTTTTCACATGCCTTTGGAGGCTGTTCAGAGTGGAGTTTTATGTTCTTTATTTCTCCATTTTGTTAATACCTCATTTTAGGAGATCACTGGAGAGAATACAAAATGAAAGAATAATTTGCAGCACTTTGAACTCAGTAGGCACACATTAAATCTTACTGAGCTGTTAACAACATGTGTCTGTAACCGTCACGGGCCAACAAAAAAGGATATTGGGTAAGTTTGGGATATAGATTATTTTTCTGACTCTGTGCTTTTTCCCTCTCCCTTCTAGATGACATGTTTGTTGACCTTCCATTCCCAGATGATATGGACAATGATATTGGCATATTGATGACTGGGAACCTCCATTCCTCTCCCAACTCCTCCCCAGTCCCCTCCCCAGGCTCTCCTGGAATTGGCGTGGGCTCTCACTTCCAGCACAGTCGGGTAAGGACCGTGTGCAACAGGAACTCAATCCTCTGAGACTCAGTGTGATCGTTTCTACCACGTACACCTTCTTGCTGGTCTTGGTTCCTGGTGCATATGAATAAAAAGTGGGAAAGTGACTCAAAGACAAGAATTCCAAAGAAATGTATTATTATTCTTGATAAATACATTTTATCAGAATAACATCTGATTACAACTACAACAGTTTTGTACAATGATCGCGTCCTTAGCCAAAATTAATTTTGGTTCTCTGCTGCTTCCACTTATTTTTTATTTTTTGCCAAAATATGATTTTTCATAGGCTCGTTCAACAGTCGTTTAACATGCAGTAAAGCTGTGTTAATCGAAGAACATGTTGTTGATGGTTAATTATTCTGAAAGGAGCCTGACTGTTTTTGCTTTACGTCATGATGCCTTTACTTCTGTGGTCCCGGTCTTTTCTGCAGCCGCCTATAGGAATGGGGAGAGCCCCCTGGAGTCCGATTTTGGAGCAATTTCCAGGCTTAATGCCAGAGTATTAGGGGAAAAATCAGAGTTTACAATTAGTTTCTTCTTAAATATCTCACGGACATGGGAGGTAGATTAACACGAGATTGAAGAGTTAAACATTCTGCCATAGTGTGTGTTAACCTTTTTCAAAAGCTAGCTGATTCATGACTTATCACTGCATTGTCCTTTTTATTTAAAATGTCATGAGATGTGAGGGGTAAGGCACGCAAAGATAAGTATGTCTTACTACCATAAACTGCATGAGTGTAAGTACCCTGCTCACACTCAGGCACAGAGCTGCACTTCCCGGTCTTGGGTTTCTGTCACCTGGGACTTAAGTTGTCAGCCCAGAGTTCACTGAAGACCCACCAAGGGAAAGAAGGTCTAAACTTAGTCACAGAACAGCTGAGACCAAGGCAGGACAGCTCCGCAGACTGCCTCATGTCACTCTCCCCACAGCTCCCTACTGAAGGAAGTGCTTTTAAATATTGTTTTTACCTCCGTGTTCACTTGCCAGCTAATGACAGCTTACTAGTTCAATGGAGATTGTCATGCTAGGAGTCAAGAACACAAATTTTACATTTTGAATAGTTTTAATATAGGATTAATGTGAATTCTTGAAGCATTTAGCCTAACAACCCAGAATGCACGCCCGAAAATGTGGTAACTACAGGTCTGAATTAGAGCTTACTAACTTTGTGACCTTAGACAAACTTATATTTTACCTTCCCCAGCCTTAGCTACCCATAGTTATCCTCAGCCGTAGTGATCTTAGTTACCTGTGAAGTGGAAGTAGTAGCAACTACTTCCAGTGCCAGTAATTGTAATTCAGTTTATTCATTAACAAAGAGTTGGTAATTGAAGTGCAACGTTAGTTTTGTAAGAAACAGAAGTATGCTGTTTTCCCCTTTGTTGGAACCTCAGGCGCTAAAGTCTTTAATTGAATGTCCCAGTTTACAGCACTGTTCTGAAGTAGCCAGGTGGCCTTTTTCAATCCTGAGCACCTGCAACCAGGTGACCCCTGAGAGGCTGTCAGTATTTCCTCTTTCTGAATCATTAAACACCCTTTGATATCCAATTAAAACATTACAACAGGAAAAAGATTTTGCTCAACATTGTACTAAATTTTTGTTTTTTAGCCAACTTAAGAATTAATGCAACTTGACGTAATAATTGAGGATTATTTTTTCTTTAGAACAAAAAGTTTTTGCAAATAAATGGATACTTTTTATATACATTTTCAACTCCTGAACTAGCTAAAGATGAGGAAGATGTCAGTTTCAGAAACACATAGTAAGACTCTTACAGGCATCCTTATTTAAGGGGGTCACTGCACATGAAAACGAGGCCTCTTCACAAACAGAGCTCGCGCTGCTGGAGATCAGTGTCGGTGCTGGTGAGGGACTCTCCTGCTCAGTGCTTGGCAGTAGGCGCTCAAGTGTGCCCTTGTATTTTTGGTGGGTTGCTGGTGAAGGAGCACGCGAGTGTGGTGGTGCCTTCAAAGACTCCACTCTTGCCATTTTAGTCTGTTACCCAGTAAGCCCCGGAAGAGATTATACATTTTACAGAAAAGAAACAAGTGCAAATATATCTGTATTCACTTAACTGATGTTAGTTTTGCTAGTACCTTCTGCCTAAGCCATAGTATTTGTCAGAGATCTGTGCGTGCAGCTAAGAAGTGCTCTCCTGTTGACCTTTCTTGGTTAACTGCCGTTTTTTAGTAAGATGCTGCCAGAAAGAGATTAGTCAATACAGAGTGCAGGGTGAATTGCTAAGAAGTTGCTTTTTTAATCCTTTATTTGTTGATTAGTGCTAATCATGCTTTTGGGACTTTGTTTTTCAGAGCCAAGGAGAGCGTCTTCTTTCCAGAGAAGCACCTGAGGAGCTGAAGCAGCAGCCTCTGGCCCTTGGGTATTTTGTATCAACTGCCAAAGCTGAGAATCTCCCCCAGTGGTTTTGGTCATCATGTCCCCAGGCTCAGAACCAGTGCCCCCTCTTCCTAAAGGTTGGTTTGAAGTTTGGGGGATGGGTATCTTTTGCTTAAGTTCAATTTTGATTGAAAAGTTCTATCTTAGTCACTGTAGTATTGTGTTACCTGTTTCTCTCACACATACTTATAGTCAGAGGGTATTTGAATTACAGTTGCAGATGGAAAGTAGAATTTAGGAGCAGAACCCCAAGCCATGTCATAATGAAATGAATCATTTAATGCAAGGAGGAGACTTTGTGGAGCCCAATGGGTTTACATCTAAGGTGGGCGCGCTACTCTATGTGATGGTCTTTCTCCACGTGCAGATGGCGTTGCCATCGGTGGAGTAAGCCTGGTGGAGGTGGTGACCGCTAATGTCCTCTCCCCCCCTGCTACAGTGCTCTTCACTAGAATAGGGTAAGAGCTAGCTGCAAAGTTTTACACTTACACTTGCTTCTTCCTCTGTGTTTCCTGGAAACTTTCAATCCAAATGACACATTTAAAACAAAGATCTCACACTTCCAGTCTAGGTGAAAGAACCTAGAATGAAATCCATTTCTTACCCATAGATTGGCAAATGAAGTGAAAGGTTTGACATCATGCTCTTTTGGCAGGGGTGTGGGGAGAAGGCCCAGGTGCCAGTGGGAAAGCCATGCAATCAAGCCCTACAGATTTCCTTTTTGTACAGCAGTCCCACCTCTAGAAATCTATTCAAAGGAACTTCAGCAAAAACAATAAGTGACAAATGTAAAAGATTAAGAACCAACCTAAATATTCACCAGTAAGGCACTGGTTGAGTGAACTAGAACACGTTCATACAGCAGAGCGCCACTCGCTATACACAATGAGGAGTGTTTCTATATAGCCACTTGGTGAATAGATTCACGTGGAGTAATCTGTAAGACACACGCATGCACGCAAGCACACACACAGACCCTGAATGGTTAAAACTAAAAATAATTGAAGCAATTTTCTTTTCCAAATGACTTCAACAGGTTATGAAGTAAAAGAAGTTACATAAAAATCCACGTAATCTTTATTTTGAGTCAGAATTATCAGTATAAACCTAAATTTATTTTTGCCTGTCTAAAAAAGTACATTCTTTTTTTAGTTCTGTCTGCTGCAAAAGCCTTAGGAGAAATGACAGCTCAGAAGCAATAAACACTGTCATGGACACTAAGTGTTGTAGTTCCTAAATGCTGTCTGTCATTCAGAAAAAACAGAGTTCTATCAAAGGACCAGGAGTCAGCCTGGATGGTTTCCCATGGGTTATCAAAGGACAGTGGTAGCAATAGATTGAAATAAACATGGGTTCATATTTGTGCTAAAAAAACAAGGCATTTATCAGTTACTTTTTGAATCAGCAATTCGTGAATCTGAAAATTGCAAAATAAAGACAAAGAATCAAGCATATATATTGTCTCACCTTCACATATTAGATTTCTTGGTTATTTAATAACATACTAAAACCATTAGGTGAAAAATGATGGGACACTATATGATGGCGCATATACCTATTGGGTCGGCTGGTCAGTTACGTTACCTCACGTGGGACAGTAGGCATTAGGTGCCTTTTGACGGGATGCAATAAGGACACAGAACCAGCTATTCTCATGTGACCCTGCCCCCTAATCCCCCTCAACCAAAAAGAATCTAAACCTAATTGAACTATCAATTGATAAGAAGTCTGGATAGAAGAACCCCACAAGGATACCATCAGCCCTATCCATACTGTGAGCCTTCTTTAGATTCAGATCTTAAGAGGCACATTATTTAATCATTTGTGCTATGTTTGCATTTTCAAAACTAACCTTTTTTTTTCAATTCTAGGAGGTGGAGTTATTTGGGATCATATTGGGGTTATTGACCAACTCAAAATTCATAGACATAATAGAAACCCTGGCTTCTCAGGGCTGCAGAGGGCATTTGCTTCTGGCAGTATGGGCCTGGGAAGGTGACTCCATCTTTGTTCTTTCACCAGGCTTCATTGCATCACCACATTTCTGTAGCACAGACGGACGAACTCCTCCCTGCCAGGAATTCTCAGCGGGTTCCACATCCTCTTGACTCCAAAACCACATCTGATGTTTTAAGGTAGATTCTAACTTAGGTGATATGACAGTACAGTTTGCAAGTCAATTCCTTTACCCTGGTGTTTCCAGGATATTTTAATTAAAGTGTTATATTCATAGAAAAGATGCTCTTTTTGTGCAGAGCAGGATTGTCTGGTTAACCAGTGAGACTGCAGTCCTGAATGTGCACAGGACAGACAGCGCAGCACACTCTGCTGAATTAAACAGTCACAGGCAAGTGTGCCTGACGGGGCCTCCTTTTAGTGGAGGCGTTTCATGGAGATGAAAATAGATCAGGATTGGCCCAGGGTGGGGGGAGGCGGGGGGGGCGGGGGAGGGGATATTAGAAGACAGCCTGGAACTTAAAGCGCTTGGCTTTGAAAATTTTTTTTACCCTCCCCGACACAGATTATATAAATAAAATTAACTGGAACATAAATTCCACAGTTGGGAAATACCTCCCACAGTGTAAACGAATTCTCTTGCACTTCAGCAGGCCATAAACATTCTTCATGTACCTTGAGAAAACATACAAGCTTTTCCTAATGTTCTGACTCTTAAATGATTTGGAAGATACAGTTAAGCAAGAACCTGATCAACGGGATTTGGCTTAGAGAGCCCCCGGAGCAGCTGCCTGTAACAGAGATGTGGACCACGTAGCCAACTAAAAATGCTCTAGCAGCCACGTTAAATAGTAAAAAGAAGTCAGTGAAGTTAATTTCAGCATTACATTGTGTTTGACTCAACATGATCAAAATTAATATTTTAACAATAACCAGTGTGAAAATACTTGAGCTATTTGATAGACTTTTTAAAACTGTGCCTTTGAAATCCAGTGTCAGTTTTCCACTTAACAGCATGGGGGTTTCTCCATGTGGTGGAGGCTGTGCTGGTGGCTGCACTACTGGTCTAGAAAGAAGGGGGTGTGAGATGAGAACTACAGGAAGGAGCCTGCGGCCACTTAAGGAGTCACCCCAGGCCACCTTCCTGCTGGCTTAGCGCAGCCTCCTCTGTGTCGCTGGTGCCTCATCTGTGCGTTCTCTCCGGCAGGTTCGTGTTGGAGCAGTACAACGCTCTGTCCTGGCTCACGTGCAACCCGGCCACCCAGGACCGTACCTCCTGCCTTCCCGTCCACTTTGTGGTGCTCACTCAGTTGTACAATGCCATCATGAATATACTTTAATTGGAAAAGCACTTGTTCTCTCTGGCTCATTCCTTCTTTCCGCAACCTCAATCCAAGGAACTGCTACACTCTGCAAATACCCCACATCCTCTTCTCGAGACCACTCTCCACAGTCCTGCACTGTGATGATTTCTCAGCAGGCACATGTCATTTCTGCAGTGTTCATTACCAGAGTGACTCATTGACACTTCTCTCATGGACCTGGAAACTTCCATAAGCAGTGACTTTCAGCCAGGGTTAAGGTGTGTGCAACCCCAAACCACTGGTCCACAGGAAGTTTTTTTGTTGTTGTTTTTTAAGAGGGAAACAGAAGAGATGGTATCCTTTTGCACAAGAGTCTGTTTTCAGTCTCTGTTTAAAAATCAGGGCACTTTAGCCCTTTGGATGAAATCCTCTAGCTATTGGTATATGGCCTGTGGGTTACCTGAACTCCATAATCTCAGACTTTTGAAAAATAAGAACCAGCTCAAGTACATGATTTCACAGTGGGGTTTCCGTCTCCCTAGTGCCCCCATCTAGGTTGGCATGAGTGCTTTGGTTGACTTCATACCTGTGTGTAGATAAAAGGTCTGGAGACATCTTTGTTTTGTTTATTTATTTTAAATTGTTTTGTCATATAGTTTGTGTGACTTTCTTTTAATTTTTTAATTCGCGAGGACCAGGTACAGTAGCTAAAACCCAACTCAGATCCACCATAGGATTCTTTGACTACATACCTCTGTCCTAGAAGCCGGAAAAAGAGTGAAAGCAGACTGGGGAGATCATGCCTAAAATGTACTATCTTCAAACCACCCAGCAGCAGGTTTTGTTCAGAACAAACTGGGTGGACATTCTGCCATGTTCCTTATTAAAAGTGGCCAGCGTCGCGTGAAGGATCACATTTTTATATCCAGGAGGCAGTCACGCTCAACCCAGAGCCATGGAGGCAAGTTCCTTCATCAGTTTTATATAGTCACAATGGAAATATATTTTCTAGTGAATTCTTATCGAAAGCCAGGTCTCTCCTCTCAGATCAAAAGCGACTCATGTACATATCACAATCGAAAGTGTTTGATCATAAAACCAGTTATAAATATGGTGAATTTTTTCTGGAACCATAGGAATATTATTTCAAAGAAATATTACAACTTAACCATTAAATTAGTACTTGAAGTTGAGCCTTTGTGGTGGGACTTTTTTAAAATATGCCTTTTTAAAGCATTAATGGCTAACTGAAGTATTTTAAGACTCCTCATTCCAGGCCTCGAGGGTTGTCTCTAAGACCCGGTTGCTAACCCTCCTGTGCTGGGGGGTGGCGCCGGGCAGGCTCGCCTCCTGGGAGGCGCTCTGGGCAGGCTGGTGAGCTCTAGTCTGTGGAGAGAATCATGCAAATTTTAAAAGTTCTTCCAAGAGACTTCCATATCCTGGTTATTAACAAAAAAAAAAAAAAAAAAAAAAAAGAAAAATGTAATAACTGGTATGATTTTGTAAAAGTATTTTTCTTGAAATAATCTAACGTTTAAAACATTATATTAAAAAAAGTTGTGTGGTGGGAATGTGAAAACAGAGAAATAACTTGTAAATGGATAATTTTGTTCTCTGTACCACCAGTTGAAGGGGTGGGGGGTTGACTTTCGAAATGTATAGGTTAAACAAATCTGATATATCAACCATTTGTATCTAATGTGTACAGTGTAAAATTGACTTTAAAAATATTGCAGTGCTATTTTTTCTTAATCAGAAAGGAAAAAATTCTCAAGGCCTTTTGAAGAGCATAAGATGATGAAGATTGTAAACTTGTATAAAATTATCTTGGTGAGAAGACAAATTGTAAAGTAGATATTTGTAATCTTTTACCACTTTGGGGTTGCTTTTTTTTCCCAGAATACATCAGAACTTTGAATTTTTTTTTTAAATGGGCTGTTTTTAATGCAGGGGCTTTTCTTCCCTAGAGACCCAATTCTAAGCAAAAAAAGAAAAAAAACACAAAAAACAAAAAACCCCTACAAAAATTAAAAAAAAAAAAAGGCAGCAAAGGGTAGTTTTCATCTGGTGTCTTTTATTTAAGTTTTTTAAGTTAAGAAAAGCTGGTGACATATTTATACGTTTTTGTGCAAAAATAAATGAATGGCAATAGATTTTAAAAAATCTTATTATGTACTTCTGTGTGAAAAAAGTCTGTATAATATTTCCCTTTAAATATGCATTATTTTACTTGTGAGTTTTTTACTGAATTAATCTGAAATGTACAAGCCCTGGATTTGCTACAGAGTGAGAAGTTATTTTTTTTTTTTTATTTTTAATTTTGGAAATTCTGCAGAAATCAGAACTCTTACCATGTTTGAAATAAAAAAGGGGCAGTGGGGAGGGGAGAGGGCGGGATTGTCCAGCATGCTTGTATGTATATTTCAGAACCTTTTTTAAATGTAAAAGCTGTACATTTCTGGGAAGTTCTGAATTTCTTTTGTTTCCTTTTTCCTTCAAGCATTTTGCAGTGAGCTTCTTTTATATATAGCAAACAATTTGAAAGACTACAAGAATATGTGAAGTTCATTTAAAGACTACAGTATAGCGCTGGTACAGTACACTAAAAGACTTTGATAAGAAGAAACAATACTAAAAGGCCTCCATTTTAAATGTCATTCATATATACCTTGTGAATGAGAGCTATATACTTTTACACACTTTTTTAGAGGAATAAATTATTGAATTACTGAAACCTTGCGTGGCTTTTTTCCTTTCCCATCCTACTTTTGCAATAAAGTGATCTGTGGCTCGAGAAGTAGATGTGTGTGTATCGTGGGTTGAACCATCCTTGACCAGAAGCAGGCTCGGCCTTCAGATTCAAATGAAATAGGATTGTATTGCCCTTGATTACCCCAGCCAACAAATGGTGTTCTTGTACTCCCAGGCACAAGCCCATCCCTAGGTCAAAGTTTTGCACCTAAACACACACACACACAATTAGGAGCCCTGGGGTTGAATTTTCAATAAATCTGTTTTTGAATAGATCAGATCTAACCGTGTCTCCCAACTCTAACATTGTAGTCAGCCCTAGGACAGACTACAAGTCAGTTGTTCAGGTCCTTTCTCGTCATACTCTCAGCCAGCTTCTTCCGATGTTCCTTGGGCAGAACAGATGCATCTCTGCTGGTTTCCTGATTCACATGCTGCTGACCGCAGCCTGCAGCACACACACAAACAAGGTATTCATGGCTGGCCCCACTGCCTTGTTCTCGCACCCTTGGGCCACTCGGAAGGAAGAACCACATGTTCAAGGGGGCTGCACCTCACAGTAGAATGGAAAACCCCAGGACTTGGCAGAACCTGCAGGAAAGACCTTGCTTTTTAATCATCCTCCATCTGTTTAGAAATACACATTTTTGTGAGTCTCACATTGTTAGAATCTAGAAACAAAGCCGTTGAGACTGTTCTGCCTCAGTTACTTCACCTGAGAATGAGGGAAGAGGACAATTCCATGAGAAACGCTTAGTTATGCCCATGTTGTTCTAGTTGTGCTGTTGAGAGGTTGAGAAAAGTGAGGTCACATTTTCAGTTAAAAGATGTTGGTCTCTATCATCCAGTCACCACTGCCTTTTGCAGCGGGTCCTCAGGATAACATTTTGTGATGAAAAAGCCAGCTGACCTTAAGCGAAATGACATCCAAGGACCTGCTTCCATTATCTGTATGTCATTTTGCTTCAAGTTACAGTTTTCCAGTAACTAGACATTGATGACCTACTGGATGCATATGTCAGAGCCCTGTTCGTATTGCTTTTTGCAAAAAGCTTGATTAAATCTAATTAAATCGGGCGATTCCTATGTCCCCTTAACTAGAACAAGGGGGTATTTTTACAAGCATTTATTAGCGTGGATACTTGGCTCACATTGGTAGTACTTTATCCAGCAATTAGTGAACATTGGATTTATTTATACTAGGAATTTTGCTTTCTTAATCACCTCTAGCTGTACAAATTCAGCAACAGTAGCTACATTTATTTGAAGTAGCAAAATTTGTTCAGCACACTTAAACATTTTGCAAATTAGATGTAGATAGATCTCACTTGGCACTCAAGAACTACCTGCCTCCAGCCATTGACATTGCTCAGGTTCTGCTTAACACCAAACAATTCAACCCTGCAACGCTGCCTAGCTGAGTTTTACATTCCTGCTATTCAGTAAGTCACAGAGCAAGGGATTTGTTCCCAACTGGTGTCGAAGAGCCAATAAATACCTTTATAAAAAGTGCAGTCTGTCAACAGAAGTTTTAAAAGCAGACTTCTCATAAGACAATGCTGAATCTGCTTGTCATTTACACACAGGCC
The DNA here is from genome assembly GCF_964194135.1 of Talpa europaea. Classification (NCBI taxonomy): domain Eukaryota; kingdom Metazoa; phylum Chordata; class Mammalia; order Eulipotyphla; family Talpidae; genus Talpa; species Talpa europaea. The sequence continues at coordinate 8,669,651 of NC_140082.1, read as the reverse complement.
ATTACGTGAAGATTTCTTTCACTTGAATTCACTACACACTAAACTATGAAGATGCAATTTTAATGTGTTACCGTGTCGTCTTGGCGTTAAATGACTCTTGTTTATATCCCCTTGACAAAAAGATCCCTTTAACAGTAATCATTTCATGTCATTAATACCTAATGAGACACCATTAGAAAATTCTCTCGTGCCAGGTAATTATGTGGTTGGAGCACTGGCCCTGGGCATCCGTACGCCTCTTGGAATCAGATTTACCAGTCTCCAGCCACTTGGCTTGAAATACTCAGGTCAAGTTTAAAAAAGATCTGACATTCACTGCTTCTGGCTAGAGCTCCAAAGTAACAAAGCAGGCAAAATAGGAGAGGTCTGCTGTGCCACGTGGGTCAACTCCCTGGCTGGGGACCCAACTCGTGCTGCAGTGGCTGGTGATAGCTTGATAGCGCTGAGACTTTAGCCCCTGCACCACCAGGGAGGCCCAATACATTCTTTTCGGTTACTATTTCTTGGATCACTGCAAAGCTCAGGAAGTTACCTCCCTTGTCAGGTGTAGGGGTCAAGGTCATGTTTGCTTCTCAGGAGGGAATGATGACCTTTCCATGCCTTCCCTGAGACACAGCAGAGTTCACCTGTGACAGTGACATGATGTTGAGCTGACTATATGTCAATTTGGGAGTGGACACCCAGGAAACTCTTGAACACACACTGTTGACAGGATGGAATGCACCTCGAAAGCTGGAATAATTTATGAGTAAATTCATCACATCTTGATGCCTTTGGGAGAAGCAGGGAACATATTTTATATATTAGGAAATATTTTTGTTGATTTAGGTTTTCTCTTATTTTTTTGGTCAATTTTGGTAATTTGTATTTTTGCAGGAAAAACAAAACTGGTTTTCCCAATGTATTACTCTGCTGTTGTACAGTTTTCCTTTAATTCTCAACCTGTTATTTTTGATAACATGCTCCATCCCGTTTCTATTTATGCTTTTTTTTTCCTTTCTCAAATGATTTGTCTAGCAGTTTGCTGTTTTCCAGCTTTGTTTGATTTTTCCAAAGAAACAGCTCATGAATTTAACAATTCTGCTGTTTTTAGTCTGGCTTTTATCTTGCTGTCTTTTTCTAGTTTCCTTGAGGGTTTTGTTTCATTTTTCTTGAATCTTAATTGCCTGCTTAGTTAATTTATTTTCACTTTTGATGGTACAGGCTTTTATGGCCTGAGGGCCTGTGGGTGCTTGCAGATCCTCAAATTATATGCAAAATTCTTCTGTGTATACTTTTTTTTTCCAAGGAGAAGTGCTTATTGTATCAGAGTCTCAGAAGTTTCTGATCCTAAAAGTCCTTTTAGGAATATTTTAAAATTGATTACATCCTGCAAGTTTTGATGTCTAAAGTTTTCATTTTTAGACTCCTTTTTTGTGTGCGTGTGCATTTTTTTTTTTTTAATGAGGGGACATTCTCTTTGGATTTAAACCTCGTTCTATAACTTCTCTTCCCACAATATAAACTAGCAATGATTGGTTTTGCAAACATTCTCTGAAACCTTCAAAACCAGGTGTTTCCCTTTTCGTGGGCAGAGCTGTCCCATAGAAATATAACGTGAGCTCTAAATGGAATTTTATATTTCCTAACCATATTAAAAAGTCAAAAATGTCAATTTTAATATATTTTATTGAATGCATTACATTCAAAGTCCTATTATATCTTACCATGAAATATTATAAAAATGACCAATGAGCTCTTCAGCATTCTTATTTTTGCAGTGTCTTCAAAATCCAGTATTTATATTCTGTTTATAGCAGGTCTGAATTCAGGTGCTAAATTTTCATGGTTAAAATAGAATGTAGCCCAACCATTCAAAGTTGCACCTAACAGCAAAAATTTTTGACACTGCTTCAGTTTTAAAATTTAAATACAAGCGCCTCAGTTGCACTCCCTGCATTTCAAAGTGATCAGCAGCCTGGTGGACAGTGGGCACTGGGCGTGAGACCGGAAATGGATTCATTCTGCCTTGAGAACACTTTATCTTCTGCAGCCCTGTTTGGCCTCAGGGTCTGTCCCAGGGGGAATTACAGTTTCCTATACAGACTTTGTCCTGTTCTTTGTCCTTTTGTGAGACGGGTGGATGGGTGCACGGGGGCTTCTGATACACCTCTGTTATGTAATATGTCTCTGGAGAGTGTCCCTTTGTTCTGCAGGTTGCGTTTGGCTTTAAATTCTCCTCGGCTATTCCATCCCTCGGAGGGGGCTTCTGGTGTTCATCATAGCTTTGGCCATTTCATGTTAAGTGTCCTTCTTCACACGACTAGTTGCATTTTGTTCCTTAATAGGAAATCGTTTCATTTCAGTAGGGTAAATTTTTACCATTTGCATTTCCTGTCCTGTGTTATACTTTGACTTAGTCAATTCTGATAAATACACATTTTTATTTCCCATCATTATTCAGTTTTGTCTTTTGTGTATGAACTCTGTCTGCTGTTTGCTCTCTTAAAGCATTTTGGAAAGAAACACTCATTTTCAAATTCTATTAATGATTACCTTAAACAGCCCAGAAACACATTCTTAAAAAAAAAAAACACCTCTTCCCACCAGTCCCTGCTCTGTACTCACCTCCTGTTCTCACCTCAGGAATGACACCAGGTGACTCGCCTCCTAGGCCACAGGGATGAGAGACCTGGATTCAGGGCAGGTTTTTTTTTCCCTCTAGGTTTATTTTATTTATTTCATCATACAAGAGCTGGGGTACAGGCCAGAGGTGCAGGGTGAGAGGATTCACCAGAGACAGAGTGGGGAACAGAACAGGCAGACTGACTGAAATACACAGCTGAGGGGAGCAGCGGATGAGGCAGGAGAGGTCTGCTGCGCCATGTGGGTAGCTCCCTGGCCGGGGATGGAGCCTTGCTGCAGTGGCTGCAGACAGATTCATAGTGCTGAGACTTAACCCCTTGCAACACCAGAGAGGCAGGGCAGATTTTTTTTTTTCTCCCAAATGTTGTCATCATTTCCCTTGACCCCTGCCCTTGAGTTGGACACCTCAAAAACTGAAATAATTTATGAGTAAATTCATCACCTCTTGATGCCTTTGGGAGAAGCAGAGAACATATTTTATATATTAGGAAGTATAATATGTTTCCCCAACAAAGGTAGAAGGTACCGTGGCCCGGGGTGTGGTACCCCAGGTCTGGTTCTGGCTGTTACTTGGAACCATGAAAAGTCAGAATCTTGCTTCTGCTGACACGTGTGCGTGCCTCTGAGGTGCCAGGGCCTGTGCTGGGAGGTAAGTGAGCAGGGAACCCCTATTCGGACTCCTTGGAATCTAGACTTGAAAGTGAAAACCTATGTTATCCAAGCTCCCTCCATAACATGTCAAGAATTTTTTGGTTTTGAGCCCAGGTCCGTCATCAGCGTCGTGAGTTCAAATCCCGGCCCCGGCGAGTTCAGGCTGTTTCCTCATCCGTGAAGTGGGGTGCTGATGGGGCCTCCCTGGCCCCTGCTGGAGGACTCCATGAAAGGGTGCGCGCATTGATAAATGTCAGTTCCTGTTTTTCTTTTCTAGAAAAGTGAGGAAAGAACTCCCTTTATCCCACTACGGTTTGGCAAATACGCACTTCAGACTCGGAGGAAACGAGACTTTAATTTCGACCCCTCCCTCCACACATCTCTCTTCCTCCAGGTATTCGGGGCAAACCGAAACCTCGGGCTGCTCCGGGCTGATCTCCTCTGCACACCCCCGCAGCAGAGGCTCTGCTGGTCTCGGCCTCAGGAGCTCCACCTTCCCTGCCCCGCAGCCCCTCAGCCGGGACACCCAGTTTTCTCTCCGGGGACCCAGCCTCTCCTCTCCTCCCTCAACCTCGGGCCCTGCACGCTCCATTCGGCCTCCCCAGGTCTCTCAAGAGGGTGCTGCGCCTCGTCTCCCTCAGCTCAGAGCCCTCCGAGGCTCCCCACCTCCTGCAAACCCCGAATCAGGCCCTGACACGCGCTGACCCCAAGCCGCATTCCAGCCACCCCGGCCCGCCCCCGGCCCCCCCGCGCCCCGGGTCCCGCCTCGGACCTTTGCACACCCCGCTGCCGCCGCGGCCCCGGCTCCTCCGCCTGCGGGCCCCGCGCCCCCCGCGCGCCTCCCCGGCCGGGGGTCCCTTCGCTGCAGTTTTCATTTCTCCTGCCCGGAAGGTCCTGGAGCCTCGCGAGGAGGCGGGACGTGCCGACGGCCGTGTCCCCCGGCGCCCGCGCGGCGTGGGCTCGCAGGGGTGCTGCTGCCCGGGGGCCGCGTGAGCGCTGAGGGCGCGCGCTCCTGGGTCGGGCCGCCGCTCCGGTCACCGGGGCGCGCCCCGCCCGCCCGCCCAGGCTTTTTGCTTGCGGCGGGGATGGCTCAGCCCCGGGGGCCCGCTCGGCGGGGCTGCGAGTTGCCCGGGACCCGGGCGCAGCCCCAGCGCACGGAGAAGCCCCTCGGCAGGGCCTGGCTGCTCCGTTTCGAAGCTCCTCTGGGCACCCGGGAAAGCTGCAGAAGCCGCCGGCGCCGGCTCTCCGGGCTGGGACGCCGGCTTCTGGGTTTCTCCACTGTCGAGTCACCTTTTCCACCCTCAAGTACTTGGGGTGGCGCGTGTGAATTCCAGGGCGCTCTGCGGCCGGCCCCAGTGTTCGTGCCATAGCCCAGGCGGGCCACCAGGGGGCGGCCTCTCACCGAGGAATGTGGGCAAAGTCCGGGCGTGAGTTTGGAAGCGAGGCCGAGGCTGGGGGGCCTGGGGGGCCTGGGGGGCCTGGGGGGCCGGGCGAGTGGGGGCGCGGGTAAGGAGGGCTGGTCTGAGGCCGCTCTCCCGGGGGCTCGCCTGGTAGAGTGTCCCCCGGGACAGACACCCCATGGGGCGGTAGGCCTGGGTGTGGGGTGGCATCGTGTGTGTGTGTGTGTGTGTGTGTGTGTGTGTGTCCCGGGACAGACACCCCATGGGGCGGTAGGCCTGGGTGTGGGGTGGCATCATGTGTGCGTGTGTGTGTGTGCGTGTGTGTAAGGGGTGGGGTCATTAATGCTGTTGCTTTCAATACCCGGGCATCTGATGAGAAATTAAGACGCAATAGTCCTTGCTCTGTTTCCTCCCACCGTCTCAAAGGCCTGGGGGGCCCGGGGACGGAGGGGGCCCCCTCCTTGCAGCCACAGAGGCAGGCTTGGCCCGGATCCCAGGGCAGCAGGGAAATCACTCCTCCTGAATTAAACTTTAATTCAGCAGAATGTCTAGAGCCAGTGTAGACCACAGTGGGGAAGGAGGGACCTTTCTCGGGGGAGGGAAATATTTCTGTTTTGATTGGGGCAAAAGCCCAAGGAACTATAAACCTGAAAAGGGGCGATTTAATTTTTAATTTTTTCATGGTGAAAAGCACGCAATGCAAATTTTAACCGTTTTCAGGGAGGCAGTAATGGCGTGGCCTAGATTTACATTGTTGTGCAAGGTAGCGCCCTGGATGTTTTTTCCTCTTGCAAAACTGAAATACTGTCTCTGCCAAATACCTCCCCCCTCACCCGTGAGCCTGCTCCGCTCCGTCTCTGTGACGTGCACTGCCCCAGAGTCACCGGGCAGTATTTGTCTTTTGCAAAAGGATTATTTCACTTAGCCTCTTGCCCTCAGGGGCTCATCCCTGTCTAGCATGTGATACGATTTCCTTTTTTTTTTTTTCAGATTTACCTATTTATGCATACAAGAGCTGGGGTACAGGCCAGAGGTGTGGGGGGATGGAGGATTCACCAGAGACAGAGTGGGGACCAGAACAGGTGGACTGACTGAAATACACTGCTGAGGGGAGCAGCGGGCGACACAGGAGAGGTCTGTTGTGCCATGTGGGTAGCTCCCTGGCCAGGGACAAACTCGTGCTGCAGTGGCTGTGGATAGCTTCATACGTTGTGTCTTAACCCCTTGCGCCACCAGGGAGGCCCACATTTCCTTTTTAAGGCTGAATAATATTCCATTGTTTAGACAGACCACATTTTGTTTGCCTTTTCATGGACCCCTGGTTGCTCCCACCCTCTGTGTGTCATGCTGCTATGAACATGGGGGTGCAAATCTCTCTCTGAGACCCTCGTTTTGATTCTTTTATGTAGATGCCCAGCACTAGAATTGCTGGCAGTTCTAGTTGTAATTTTTTTAAGATTTATTTATTTATTCATACAAGAACTGGGGTGTAATCCAGAAGTGTAGGGGAGGGGGCGAGGATTCACCAGAGACAGAGTGGGGAGCAGAACAGGCAGATCCACATACCCTGCTGAGGGGAACAGTGGGTGAGACAGGAGAGGTCTGCTGTGCCATGTGGGTAGCTCCCTGGCTGGGGATTGAACTCGTGCTGCAGTGGCTGGCAATATCTTGACAGCTCTGTCTTTAACCCCTGCGCCACCAGGGAGGCCCCCTAGTTGTAATTTTTGATGTGTCCCCATACTGTTTCCCATAGCTACCACATTAAAATAGCGTTTTGTTTTGTTTTGCTTTGTTTTTTAAGAAATTGCACCTCATTAAAAGGAAGGACTGCTTTTTCAACAATGTGAATTATCCACTTTTGCAGTGTTGGTGACCCCTTCAGACTTTAAACATCACGTGACCCAAATCCCCACGGACACGCTGGGTGGGCTGGGTGCAGGCGGGGAAGGCCCGTTTCTTCCTCGCTGGATCACTGGGGCAAAGTATTGAAAAAGCCTGTCCGTGCCCTTTAGCGCTAGGCTCATTTTTGGCTCGAGTTTTGCCCTCTTTGAGCAGCAGGAAGATTAATAGGCATCTTTTAATGGTTCCCAGGCTCGCAGTCCCCCAAAATAGAAATAAACATCCCTTCCTGGGCTAGCCCCACAATGGGCCCTTCTCTGCCTCCTGCTGCTGCCCTGGTTGCTTCCAGAGCTGTGTGTCTTGCTTGGATGTTGCCTTAGCGACCGTTGGCAACAGAACCCCGACAGGCTGGCTACCCCGGTGCTTCCATCCAGCCAGGAAGATGGTGATTCGCAAGGGGCATCACAGAGCCTTCCTGAGGGTCCCACTCAGAGAGGCTCGAGCTTGTTGGCCAGCAGGAACATGAGGCCAGGTGTTTGGGGGACAATTTTGCTTTTTCCTCTCAAGCAGAGACTCCCCTGGGCCTCTCTCCCCAGTTTCAGGCTAAGAAGCCTGACAGGCCACTTGGCCTAGGCTGGTGGCAAAACTAGCCGCCCCCGCCCCGCCCCCCTACTCCCCAGGGGATATTTTGGCTAAGACCTCTGAACCTCGTGAAGGCTCGGGAGCAGAGATGCTGATGAGGATCCTCCTGTATCAGTGTTCTTGATTTATCCATCACTCTGTGGACTTTCTGTAGCGTGGAAGAAAAGATCAGTCCCCCTGAGGATGAATTCCCAAATAATCTCTGTGCTTCTGCATGGACGGAGATGCTCTGGGTAGAGGGAAGTTTGCAAATGGGTGACTCTTAGGCCTGATGTGGCCTGCAGTCATGGGTGATGGGGTTCAGGTCACACAATGTTAAAAGTCTGAGTGAGTAGCTAATGCTGCAAAATTAGGTAATTCACATTTTTGAAAAAGCAAATTTTCAGCTTTTCTTGAGCAACCATTTATATCTCGGGGCAAGTAGATCTGCATTTCCATGTTATAATGATTAGCTGAAGCAGAGCAGAGGCACCTTGCCACCTCCTCTCCTGGTCGTGGTATAAGCTTTCCCCATGCTGCAGTCCCCACCGCTCCTTAATGTCTTGCACTGGAGGTTGCTTTGTTCGTCACTCATCTACCTGCCCTACACAAGGGTGTGCATTTGTGAAGCCAGATTTTGACTTGTACATTTTTCAGAGTTTAAGCAGCCTTTAGTGACAGTCTAATTAAGGGGTCAGCAAACCACAACCAGAGGTCAAATCTGGCCCACCATCACTTTTTGTAAATAAAGTTTTATTGGCACACAGCCAATCCCACAGGATTAGCCCTCGTTTATGGTGCTTTCCTGCCACCATGGAAGAGTTGGGTAGGTGCCATGGAGACCCCTGGTTCACAAAGGCAGAAGTGTTACTATCTGGCCCCGAACTAGACTCCCCCTTTTTTTTTAAAGATTGATTTATTTATATAAGAACCGGGGTGCAGGCCAGATGTGCCGGAGGGTGAGAGGAAACACCAGAGACAGAGTGGGGAGCAGAACAGGCAGACTGACGAAATACACTGCTGAGGGGAGCAGCGGGCGAGACAGGAGAGGTCTGTGGCGCCATGTGGGTTGCTCTGCAGCCAACCAGGATCGAAGCGGCACTGCAGAGTCTGCAGACAACTTCACGGCACTGCGCTCAACCGCCTGCACCACCAGGGAGGCCCTAGACTCCCCTTCTTTTGTTAGTGATGAGCAAACCCAGGCCTGGAGTTACAGGATGGCAGCAGGCCCATCTGGACTATGAGTCCCCACCTCTTCCCACTAGATCCCATGTGGAGGGGCTCCAGCACTCCTGTTTCCACCCCAGGCCTCGAGGACCACCACCTGCCTTCACCTGGCGGGTATTCCTGAGTCTGTTGGCTGCTCCAGCGTGCAAGGCCCCAGGCTTTCTCCTGGCCCTGGGCCTTCCCGGCTGGGAGCCAATGGGGCCAAGGGGTCTGGTTCCCATCAGGGCTGACAGTCAGCCCTCCACACCAGCCCGGCCCCAGAGTTTGTCTGTAAACCCTGACATCATTAACACCCCATCAATCGCCTTGCCCGCACTGGCGAGGGCTCCATCTGGAATCTGGCCCTGGCAGAGATCAAAGTCCAGCATCTGGAGCCTGGCCTGTGGGAAGAGGAGGCGGTGGTGGCCTGGGGCTCAGTTCTGTGCCCCCTCGGGCATGGCCTGGGGCGTCGTGGAGGGAGGGGTGTCTCAGGGTATGGGGGCGAGTCCTGATAGCCTGAGCCAGCCCCCACGGCGCATCTCTACCCCTTGGGTCCCCTCACCCAACCTCAGTTTCCATGTGCACAAAATGGGGTTACAATCCCTGCCTCTCAAGGGAACCCGGTGGGGTGTAACCCAGCTGAACACTGTAAAGTTTGGGTACAATGATAGGAGATTGACTTTAAACAGATTTATAGGGGAGTAAGTGTAGGTATGCGGGTCAGGGCGGGGAGGGGGTCACAACCGGGTTGTTAGGCTCTTGTCTCTACTTTTGAAGACATTCCCATGATAGAGTTAAATATAAAAATCCATAAAACTATGTAGAAATGAGGGACGTTTTCATGTTTTTAAATTTTTTGAAGACTGGCATTTCCTGATTATAAACAAAATATCCTTGATCTCTCACACTCGTTCTCAGGCTTTGTTTGGGGAAGACGGATTGGAACTGCGTGTGCGTGTGTGTGTGTGTGTATTGCACGTGTGCGTGTGTGTTTATGTGTGTGCATGTGTGTGTTCAGCTGAACCCGCACTCCCTGAGGACCCGTGAAGACACAACCTTCCCCTTCTCCGGGGTGACCTTCCTGACTCGCCCATCCCTCCTGCGGCCTCCTCCTCAGGCCCGCTGTCTGTCTCCAGGGGTCCGAGATGGGAGGCTGGTCCCAGGCCCTTGACCACCTTCCCCAGGTCAGACACTCCAAGGTCAAGCTTTAGATAGAATCTCTGTTCTTGTTGCCACATCGCCCGCCATGCCCACCTCCCCGGCAAGCCCAGGCCCATGTTCAAGTTCAACCTGTCTATCGTGACCCCTTCCTGTCGTTTGCTGCAGGTGTCTCTGCTGTGTGGCTGCAGATTTAACATCTAGAAACATAAGGCGTCCAGTTCAATTTACGTTTCGGGTAACCAACAAATGATTTTCAGAGTAAGTACCCGCCGCACCCCTTTGGGGATGCACTTCAGGGGAGCCATGGTGGTCTCTATGTAGAGCTTGGCTGCGTAGTGGGCGCGGGAGACTCAGTCTTGGTTTATGTAATTATACTCTGACGTTCACACAGCGTAGCACAATGCATCTTGCAGAACACATCCCTTTGTAAAGTGGAGAGTGGCTGTACTAAAAAGTATTCATTATTTTCCTAAAATTAAAATTTAACAGTCTTTTTTTTTAACCCACTGAACTTCTTGACCTGCCTCTGACCCCCACCCCTGCCTCTGATCGCCACCCCTGCCTCTGTTCGCTATACTTCTGACCTTGGTGTTTATTTATCTACTCATTCCTTCATTTCATATAAGCGGTAGCATACAGTATTTGTCTTTCTCTGTCTGGCGTATTTCTCTTAGCATAATGTCTGTAAGGTGTGTCCATGTTGTCACAAATGGCAAAATTTCATTCTTTTTAATGGCTGAGTAGTATTTCACTGTATACATAGACCACATCTTCTTTATCCATTCATCTGTAGATGGACACGTTGGTTGCTTCTATATCTTGGTAGAGCTGATAAGGGAAGTTCTCAAGGAACTTCAGTTCCAGGGATGTGCACAGAGAATGAAATAAACTCCACAACAGAAGCATTGCAGGGCATGGCTTTGGGAATTCAGAGCAGGAAATGAGACAGTGCTTAGTTAGCATCAAGTGGAGGGCGCTGAAGGCTGAGAAAACACTCTGAGTAGAGGCAGCGACGTACAGAGCCAGACTGAGATCGGCTGGTTCAGCAGGCTGACCATGAATCCAGAACAAGAGCTCCAGAATGTCAAGAACGGTGTAAAACAAAAATCAGTAAGCGGAGAAGCCAGTGGACTTTGGAGTTGTTATTAAGATGTTAGAACAATGACGATGCGAGCGGTAGTTCTTGGGAGAGAAGACACACTTTCTGATCATTGGATCAGAAAGCTCAGTTTGGTGTGGCAGACCTCTCCTGCCCTGCTCGCTGCTCCCCTCAGCAGTGTCTTCGGTCCATCTGCCTGTTCTGCTCCCCACTCTCTCTAGTGAATTCTCTCATCCTCCCGCGCCTCTGACCTGTACCCCAGTTCTTGTAGAAATAAATAAATCTTAAAAAAAAATAGCTCAGTTAAAAGCTGTGAGCTAGGCAGAGGTGAAGGCTTGCGGGAGGGAGCAGTGGTCATATTTCATGCGAGGACAGTATTATTGACTTTGCTCTAGAAATAATGGGTTCAAATATATTTATGCTAATTGTTACTATGTAAAGATGACATAGGATAAATAAATAGTCTAAAGATATATGACAAGCAAGTCACTAGAAAAGAAGGAAAGTAATAAAAGCCAATGCAGCAAAAGATAGTATTATAAAGAAGAGAAACAATAAAAAGTATAAAAATAGGAAGCATATAATAAGATGATAGTAGTTGTATCAGACAGATTGCTGGGAGAAATATGAATGTTTCCAGTCGCCCTATTATAACATGAAGATTACTAAGCGAGGCCTAAAATCAAAGATCCAAATGTTGCTGTTTACATACAATACTTACTTCTAAAACTAAGACTAGACATTAAAATAACAGAATGAACCAATGAAAGAATTGCCTTCTCTTCAAAAGTGCACATTAAATGTGAAGAGAGATGTATTTTGTATGATGAATGAAAATTGACAAGTCTTTAAGAGACCTACTAACAGTCTATGAAAATAAAATACATCCTAAGGGAGATGATCTAAAGAGATATAGACCTTTAAAAGATAAAAAACTTCCGGGAAATATTTGAAGTTCAGATTGGTCCTGTGCTTTCTCAGAAAATGCAGAGTCGTGGGCCTCCCTGGTGGTGCAGGTGTTAAATTCTAAGTGCTATCAAGTTATTACCAGCCACTGCAAGCATGAGTTTGATCCCCAGCCAGGGAGCTACCTACATGGTGCAGCAGACCTCTCCTGCCTCACCCGCCGCACCCCTCAGCAGTGTATTTCAGTAGATCCATCTTTTCTGCTCCCCACTCTGTCTCTGGTGAATCCGCTCACCCCCCTGCATCTCTGGCTTATACCCCAGTTCTTGTATGCATAAATAAATAAATAAAATCTTAAAAAACAAAAAAGAAAATTCAAAGTTGTGATGTAGCTGTGAGGAAAGATGGTAAAATATCCTGTTGTAATAATTAAACAAGGTACTGCAGGATACTGCATAGTTAGAGGTATCTGTTTATGTATAAATTTCATATTCCACAGTAATTCTGAAGCAAAGTAGGCACAGTCTGCATGTAGTTTAAAAAAAATTGAGTTGCCTTATTAAACTGAAATGTAAATTGGTTTTAAAAAATAAAAGGAGGACTCATTAGACTGCCGTGAGGATGGACAATTTGTAAACTCTAAAAATTTTGTACCTGTGTTTTCTTACTGCTGAGAGGCAGACTCTGCACCAAGTTACGTTTGCTAACAAGTGGGTGAGCACTTGGGAATCTCAGTTTCCCCATTAAATGATATAGGTCCTTTCCCTTGTTATGCTGTGAACTCCCCAATGGTGGATCCACACCTTGTACATTGCTGTTCTCTCTGCCCCTGCCACATAGGAAGGCTTTATCCCTACTTCTTTCTTTCTTTCTCAGTTCTCAGTCTTGGAGAATTCCCTTCCAAAGAAGACATCTTTGGGTAACTGTCACATTATCTTTATTATTTGTGCCTCTTATGTCCACCTCAATGTCCTGCTCTATGATAGGGTTAATGAAAACCACACTCATTTGGTAGAAAAGCCTGGGACTTTCCTGACTTCATTCCCGATGCTACCAGACCTTCTATGAACTCAGAGTCAAGCAGTATTGAAGACACACTTGGGCATCTCCAAGAGTGATTTTAGCATTCTTTTTTTGGGCAATACTATAAACAACCAAGCCAAAACTCTATGCTTACAAAATACTTGACATTTTTGGACCATATATTAAAATCACCTGTTTAGATCAGGATGTCATTTTTGTGTGTGTGTGTGTGTTGTTATCTCTTTGGCAATCTATCGGAACTGAGAGATTCCTTCTCAGAGTGATGTTCTGAATGTTGAAAATAAAATACATAAGAATACAAAGAAAGTGAATGACTGTATTTTAACTAAAGGTAAGTATTAAAAAAAAAGTTCTGATGTAGTAAATATATGAGCTTCTTAACTTAAGGCATAAGACAATATTTACCAAAATATTTAACAATGATCATATCTTTGGAGTAAACAGAACAAATGAAGAGCACAGTAGGGAGCAAAGGACAAATGTAATGAAATACCCAGTATGCTAGCCAAAGATACCAAGAAAATATTTGAAAATTGGTTAAGAGGCCTTAACATTAGAATGAGAAGCTCTGGCAGGTCTGGCAGGACTTGTAGCAGGAGCAAGAAGAGAAAATTAGACAGAGGCACCATTCAGAGTGTCGTTCATTGATTTTGAAGTCCTCAGATTCAATATGGACAAGTATCCTCAAGCAGTATAAATAAAAATAAATCTGTGTCATTATACAGCTGCAGAACTTGGGGCCAAAGAAAAATTATAATCAGTGGAAAAGATTTCAGTCAATTGAACAGAAAGACTGTCAAGTGAAACCGGACATCACACTTTTGAAAGAATCAACAAGAGAAACGCCACTGTGAAGTGCTAAGACCACTTCTGTACCCAGTCAATCTAGCACTCGTGGTAAGGACCGAGAACCAAATGATTGACAACCCAGAATTTCATACCCAGTGAAGATAGCACTCAAGGATGAAGGCTGAAATAGAAATTTTCACATAAGAAAAGCTTTTATCATTAGCCGATATGCTGAAATAATTACTGATGCATTTATTTTAGACAGAAGGAATCCAAATTCAGTAGGAAGCCGTGGACTATGTGAAGAAGGGAGGAAAAGAAATTTTATAGATGGGGCCAAATCTGAAAGCACAGTTTGTATTAAACAGTAATGAGCATTTTTTTAGTAATGAGCATTTTTGAGGGTATAAAAATGTGGAAATAAATACTGTCACAGGATAATCTGAATAAAATTACTTAGAGTTTTTGTATGACCGGAGAGGAAGATATAGATGTTGATTAACTCAATTGTCCACAATTAGTAATTCAAGCATAGGTACTAAAATACTTGGACTAGAATGTATAGCTCCTGACCCATAGAAAGATAAAAAGGGAAATAGAACAAAACTCAATCAATTTGTGGAAGGAGTAGTAAGGGGGAAAATAGGAAAGGGATAAGAGTGTAAAACTAAGGTGTTAGATATTGAGCCAAATATATCAAGAATAAGAATAAATATAAATATATTAATTACACCAATAATAAGTATTTTCTTATTGAATTAAGAGCAACAACAATAAAAATAATAACAATAACCAGCTAGCCATTACTTATAAAAGACACAGTTAAAACAGTAAAACCACAGAACGATTCCAAATGCTAGGATAGAAAATGTAAGTCAAGCAAATACTAAAAACAAAATTACAACTATATTAATATCTGACCAAAAAAAAAAACTTTATGGCAAAAAAAGCTGTCAGAAATAAAGAGACTTGCAACATAATGTTAAAAGATATAATTCACAGGAAGCCATAATAATTATAAACTTGTATGCACTTAACATATCCCAAACCCCCAATTATAGTGGAAGATTTTAGCATGCTCTTCTCAGTAATTGAGAGATATATAAAAAGTCAGAACACAGAAGATTGGAGCAACACAATTAACAGTCCAGATCTAATGGACATGCATAGAACCCAACAATTAGAGACTACACATTCTTTTCAAGCACATGGACATTTATACAAATTAATCATGTAACTAGGTCACAAAACTAGCCTTAACAGAGGACTAGTGTTAACAAGGAAGACAGCAGATACGGGAGGATAGCGAATCTAAAGTAACTTCCATTCTCTCAGCTCCCAATTCTAAGAGCTTTACCTCTTGGAAGTAAAGAGCATCCCATACCCAAAATATTGTGGTTGTGTCGGAGACCTTGGTCTCCTCTGAAACCCTTCAGATGGGACTGGTTTGTAGCTTGCACTTCTGTGCACCAGGCAAATGACTAAAGAACAGAGTCGCAGTCTGTGGGCAAGACCAAGGAGGCTTTGGATCCCAGAAGCCTGCCCGGGGGATTGACTGTCTGGGAATGGACTTGGACAGTCTTCCATACAGGAAAGCTCAGCAGCCAAATCTGAGCCGCAGTGTTCTGACACATAAAATAACGCCTGCTGGGGAGCCCAGCGGTGTGGGCAGAACAATCAAACCTACCACTAGTATAACACAGCAACTGTTGGCAAGTTATTGCAGAGGGGTGAGGGACACATCTGGCCCATTAGCTGCTTTTATAAATAAAGTTTTATTGAAACACACTTTCATTATTGTGATTACCCCTGGCCGCTTTCTCACTGCAATGGCCAAATGGAGTCATGAGAGACTATGTGGCTTGCAAGTTTAATCAGCCCTTTGCTGACTCCTGAAATAGAAACTGTGGAGGAGGCAAACTCCTGAATAGTAAACATGAAGGCCATCTAAAGCAGCATGAGAATAGTCCTAAAGAAAAAGACTTTGAAATTAATAAAAGTTTTGGAGAGCAGTTTTATAATATGCACTAATGCTGAATATGGTAGGTTATAAAAAATGTCCACCTGTTCCTTCCATCTCTGTTATGAATGCAGTGTGATATTTTTAGTTCCTTTCATCAGGAATGAGTGTTCATTTCCCCACTCTTGAGTCTGAGCTGACCTTGGTGCCTTGTGAAAAGCAGGGATGTGGCATAGGCTTCAAGAACCTTTTAGCTTCCTCTCTCAGTCCTTTGGTGCCTTGAGACAATCATTTGAGAATCTGAACTACCTTTCTGAAGGCGTGAAGATCTTTACTCCTAGAGGCATAAGAAACTAAACTCATGCCTTGAGACTTGTTTCAGCCTGTTCAGAGCTTTATTATTTGTAATGACATTCAACTAAACACAATCCAAATATCAATCGACATTGAACTATGGTATAGTCACATGATGGAATATTATATAGCTCCGAAAATGCACAAAACATGGCATATTCACCGACATGGCTAAATATTTTAAATGAGTTAGCCAAAGTAGTAGTCACTGAAGACTATATAAAATGATTCTTTACTCAATTTAAAACTACAAATGGTACTATACATGAACTAGAGACCACACACACAAATTATAAAGGGAATCAGGGATGATTAACATGAAAGAATACTTCTTATCGTAGGTTGAATTATAAAGACACGTTGAAGTCCTAATACTCAGTACCCATGACCATCACCTTATGTAAATGGGATCTTTGCAAATTTCATCAAGTTAAAATAAGGCCATTTTGGAGTTGGGTGGGCCCTAAATCTGATCACTGGTGTCTTTGTAAGCAAATGTGTGTGCACACTGAAAATGACCATGTGAACACAGAGCGGAGATTGGAGTAAGGCCAATGACCGCTGGCATCCCCAGAAGGTGGAAGAGATAAGGAAACACACTCCTTGGAGCCTTCAGAGGGAAGGCTGTTCTGCCAACACCTTGATCTTCTAGCCTCCGGGGAGAATAAATTAGTTGTTTTAAGCCACCCAGTTTGTGGTACTTTGTACAATAACTCTAAGAAACGAAGACACTGGCAAAAGTCATGTTAGAGGGGCTCGATGAAGAGGCTCCAGAAATTTCCAGGATGCTGTTAGTGGGCTATATCTTCAACTGAGTGTATGATTAACCCTTCTATTATTCTTTAGACTCTACCTATATTTATGCCTGTGGCAGACACCAACGAGCTGCTGTTCACTGAGCTGTTCGCCTTTCCCTCTGGGTATGTAGCTAGACCCAGGAGACCTTATTTTCCTATCGGCATTTGGCTGGCTTTACAATACCCCCCAATGATGCCTACCTCCTGGTGTGCACACTTGCTAAGGACCAAATGTGTATGTTGCCCCACGCCCCCGCCCCAGTTTATAAGCCGAAACCTACACCCCAGTGTGCTGGTATTTGTTGGGGCTTTGGTACTTAGGTCGGCAGGTGGGACCCTCATGAATGGGATTAGTTTGCTTTAAATATTTTTTGGAGAGGAGAAACCACTCTTCCACTGGATTCAGAGAAACATTGTGACAGTCCAGAGGCCTCTAATTTTTCCCACACATCATGCCATGAATTCACAGGGGATAGGTTCTAGCAGCTGGGGCTCCTTCCCAGGGGTTCCCACCCAGTGTGCTTTCTGGGGGGAGCAGGCTGGTGCCTCAACTAAACCTGAGTTCCTTTCTCTTTGACTTCCTTTTTTGGTATCTTTTTTTTTCACCTCTAAGGAAGCTATCTTGGCTCTTAGGGTGCTTAATATGCACAATACAAACTTAATTCTCTTGACAAGAATTTGTGTTATTTGTGTGTTTACAGCAATGCCAGATGTGTGCTGGGTAACAGTAGAGACTCTTCCAGTTTTGCCATGGCAACATTTGCAGGGCCCTCCTTCTTGGACAGTGCCCATCCCCTTGGTGTCTAAGTATCACCTTTCCTATAGATTCACATGTGTGTGGCCAAAGGAAGGACTCCAAGTTTCTAAAAGGCCTAGAGAACACACAGTAGGTGCTTCTCTCCCCCTCTGTGTTGGTCATTTTGGTGACTTATTGGAAGATGGAGGTTCTGGTGAAAGGCTAATTTAGCTCATTTAAAAGCCTAAATATGGAAAACAAAACTTTAACATATTTTGAGGACAACAGTGGAGAATGGGGGAGGGGAGAGGGTTTTAAACAACACACATAGAGAACCATCAATCACAGACGAGAGGTGGATAAGTTTGATGATATTAAATTTTTTGAAGTTCTGTTCATGAAAATGACAAGTCACACAGAGAAATTTATTAAAAAATCTGACTAAGGATTAGCATCTTTACTATATAAAGAACTTTGACAAATCAACAAGATGGCAAAACCCAATAGATAAATGAGCTAAAGATACGAATAGGCAATTTTCTAAAGAGAAAGCACGAGTAGCCAACTGAACATATAAAACTATCCTCAGACTGACATGTCATCAGTGAAGACAATCAACCCACTTGGAGAAGCCTGTTAGCACTGTTTGGGAACTTTGAAGATGGACATATTCTGAGACACAACAATACCACTCCTAGGATTATTCCCTAGGGAAATAGTTGTGCACACACGAGGAGAAGTCCAAGAATCACAGCAGCATTGTTGATGTGAAAAGTTAAAAGCATACCTGCAAATTAACAGGATATTGGATACATAATTTGTATTAAAATCATGTCGTGAATACTATGCAGCAGTGAAAATGAATGAGCTGAAATGATGTATACCTAAATCAAGTCATCTACACCTGGCATCTAAGCCTGAGTGCCTACTTAAATATATTCATACTATAGATTTATATTTGATATATTTTATACGTAATATAAAGATTTTCTCAAGTTGAATTTGTGCATGGCGGATGGACATGTGATTGGACCACAAGGTTAAACATAATGAGGCATGTTATTTAGATATAATTGTAGTTCTAATTTCCAGTTCCTGATTTGATCATTCCTACAGAAGTGATAGTCATGAAAACCAGATGAATTGGTTCAATTGGCCTCATCTAGGGGTTCCTGTCCCACTGAATTGCATTATTAACCTGGCCCAGCTTCTCTTCCCATCCTGGCTGCACACACCCACTCCCTACCGGTTATAGGGTGTGACCGTCTTCCACTAAACCCTAAACTAGGCCTTTTCTTGACACAGGTCACCATACACGTTGGCCAGCAACCTTTTCTCCACCTTTAGCTTCTCCCTTTCAACTGTAGCTCAATTTTCCAGTTTCTGCTCAGTTATCTCCTCCAGGAAGCCCTCTAGGCTGGCTCCAGGGCTGCCCAGCCAAGTCCCCTGTACCACTCATTATGGATTATGATCTGATTATGGGACAGTTCATAAAACAGATGAACTTTTGCCAAGTGATGACATAGATGAAACTGGAGATGATGCTCAGTGAAGTAAGTCAAAAAGAGAAAGACAAACACTAACAACTCACTCATAAAGAAACAACACAAACATGGTGAAACAAAACAAAGGACCAGGAAAACTAAATCAAAACAAACCCTAGAAATATGATTGCTGAATTGAAGCTGCCAGAAGGGGAGTGTGTGTGTGGGGGGGCAATGGGTGGAGGGTAATGGATTGTGGTGAATTACTGACACTTTGGTGGTGGTGGTGGTGGTGGGGTGTGTGTATGTGTGTGTGTGTGTGTGTGAGAGAGTGTGTGTGTGTGATAATATGTATTTGAAATGCTGTGACCTTACACCTTAAATCATATACAGTGTTGTAAACCAATGTTATCTCGATAAAAAACAATACAATAAAAAAAAAAACAACAACTGTTCTTTAAAAGTCTGTTTGCCCTCCAACAAGTGGCTTACATTAATCCGGCCAACCTTCCTCTCTACACTGGACAGGTGCAGCCTGTCCCATGACCTGTTATTAAAAGCCACCCACCAATGCGTCTCACATGTTGTCACAACACAGGTGTATCACACAGTGCACCTCCCAAGGCGCCCACTTCTGTATTTGGGGACCTTACAACTAATCCACCAGCAGGGGGCGCCCTGTTGGGTGCCACACAGCCTGCCAGCAGGGGGCGCACTATTCAAATAACGCACAACCTGCCCTCCCAGGGGCTTGGACCAGTCCCCACTATGCCAATGTCCTCCCTAGGCGGGGGGTAGAGGGGGGCAGGCAGAACCCCAGCTCCTGGATGAAATTTTCAGTCCCTCTCTCCTAGAGGCGTGTCTCTGCATCTCATCTTTACTTTAGATTCTTCTGTGCAGATGTTTCAGCCCACCTCCACGGAAGGGGTGCGTTTCCAAGAGGGAGTGGGGGACGTGCCCGAAGGGGCAGCACTGTGCCAGCCTCCCTGCTGGGGAGGGGACCGCAAGGCCCTCTGTGCCCGCCTGGCGCCTCTGCCCCCCTGCCCTGCACGACGGCACAGGCGAGACTGGGGCGCGGTGCCAAGCACTAATGCATCTGATGCTGTCCTCGTCTCCGGGGTGCAAACATCGAAGCTGGTTATTTTTCCAAAGGGATGGGAGGGAGGTGACAGGAGGAAGAAGAGCAGGGAGAAGAGGGGGACAGATGAGGAGAGCAGGGAAGTGGGGGGGGGGGAGAGGGGGCAGAGAAGCAGAGGAGGGGGGAGGAGGGGAGAGGCCTGAGGTGGCGGCTGGGCAGCCCCTTCCCCAGGATGGGCTGTGCCTGCCCGCAGCAGCTAGTGGGGATCAGGAGGTGTAGACCCTCCAAAGGATCCAGGAATGGCAACCACCACCCCGAGGACTGAAGTGGAAGGCAGCCCCCCACCCCTCCCCAGCTTGCCTCCAGTGAGGCTGAGATCCAGAGCTTGCTGGCAGGACTCGTCCCGGGCTCACTAGGTGGCAGAGGAGCTCTGTGGGGCCATGGCAGAGGGATTTGCTGGAAACCCGGCCCCCAGGCTCCCAGAGAGAGCTGCTGTTGGCGGTGTCTCGCTGGCCGAGTCTGCTACACAACAGCTGGAAGGGACTGGCTGGGGGTTCTGGGGGAGCAGGGGGAGATCCTGAGGCAGTGCACTTGCAGGAGGCAGGCGCTGGGGGGGCGCCCTGGAGAAACGGGGTGAGCAAGCCTGCCCCAAGAGTGTCCTTTCTCCCCCAGTCTTTTCAGCACCCTCTCCTGGCAGAACCTGACACGCCCTCCCACCCCCTGCCACTTTGCAGCTCGAGCCCACCTTTTGATCGCCACCTGCTCCCTGACTTCTGGGCCTGCTCTGCCGCACACGTCTTTGTTTCATACCCCGCAACAAGACGACTTCATGTTCCTACCCAGCAGGGTCCAGCCACGCACCTCACAAATACATAGTCACTCTGGCCTCCAAAATGAGGGGCTGCAGGAAAAGGGCCATGGTGTCTAGAGCCTGCTCCCTAGAGGCTGAAGTGTGACGTCCACTTCTGGGTATGTGCAATAAATAAATAAACATGGGAGAAAAGGACTGTGGCTATAAAAACAAGGACAAGCTTTTCCTGGCGCCTCTGCGGAGAGCATCAGCCGGGACCTCCACCACGAAGTTATTCTTATCGGAGCAAGAAATGACCCCATTTGCATCTCTTTCTGCCTGTCCACACCTGCGTTTCCTGGCAGCCGCTAGATGCCAGGAGAGCAGAGACCGTGGCACCTAACACCCAACCCCGCACGTAGTAGGTGTTCGAGAACGAATTTGTGACCCGAGGCCTGTAGTCCGAGCCGGGCTGGTGTCATCCCGCCGACGGCCAGCAGGTGTCGCCACAGACCGGGAGGAGGCGGCGCGGCGCGGCGGGCGGACTCACCTGGCGGCGGCCCCACCTGGCAGCGGCCGGTCCGCCCCGCCCCGCCCCCCACGGAAGCCGGGAGCCGGGGCCCTGGCGTCACCTGGGCAATCGGGACGGCAGCGCCCGGAGCCACGGGGAGCGGAGATGAAAGGCGGTGGCGGGTGTGGGCCGCCTGCAGCGCCAGGTGAGGGCCGGAGCCCCGCCCCGCGCCGGGACCAGGTGAGTCAGGCCCTGGCGAGCGCAGGTGGAGGAGGTGGCCGGAACCCGGATGCCCGCACTGCCAGAGGCCTCCGCTCCGCTGGCTGACTCAGTGCGCCCGCTTCGATGGCCCCCGAGGCTGGTCTCATAAATCCCTGAGGGGCGAGCCTGGGGCTCACGGGGCTGGTGACTTTCACTCCAGAGCGCGCTGCATTTTCTCTGAGGGTCTGGGGGGGACTCACCGGCCCTACGTCCATTTTCCAGAGGCACAGAGAGGATCAGAGAGGTGAGGCCATTTGTGAGGGGTCACACAGCACTCAGCAAGTTGCGGGAGGGGGCTGTGAGCGCAGGTTTGCTCCAGCGTGGGCGCTCTGCCCCCCGCGGGTCCCCTCGCCGGACCGGACCGTCAAGTCTGGACACACCTTGTTTTCAGTTGCCTTGTTGAATATTATCCTTTTCTCCATTCTCGTGCTGTCGTGAAGTAGGCACAGATGGAAAGTGGACAGTTCAGTGACGATCGGCACAGCCGCAGCGCTGTGTGGTTGTCACCTTTTTATCGGGGCTGCCCTATAACAACCTCTGTCCAGATCCCCATCATTTCATCACCCCACAAAGAAAACTAGGACCCACTGACCCTTCTCCCAGCCCCCGGCACTGCGGCTCTGCTTCTGCCTCTGGACCTGCCTGCTCTAGTTATTTAATCTTGGTTTGGGGTCAGTATCTTCCTCCGAGGCCAGGCCGTCCTCGTGGTGTCCTAGGAGGCCAGGAAATTGGGGTCCCGAACATGGCTGCATTTTGGAATCACTCAGAGACATCAGAATGAATGAATGAATGAATGAAACAGGGCAAAACAAGAGGAGACCCGTGATACCTGGTCCCCACCCCAAGGTTGGGTCTCGTTGAACCCGGGGTGATCAGGGCAGCAGGTGACAGGTGTTTGGGAGCCGCCGTCTCAGCGCCTGTGGCCCACACAGCTGTGCCCCCCTCCGGGACGGGAAAGCCAAGGCCCAGAGGGGCAGGGCCGGGCCCTGGGGTGTGCTGGCTGCTGGTGGCTGATTCCTTGCCCTTCCCGACGCCCCTTCCCCCTTCCCCCTGCTTCTCTCTGCTTTGAACTTCTGGCCTCACTTTCCTCGGGGAAGCCAGTGCCCCCGGGGGTGCGAGCCGTGGGGTGACCTCCTGCCCCTGAGTGCTGAGCACGGGCCGGCTGGCAGCAGATGACGTTCGACTGCTGCTGAGTGGGGGCGACTGAGATGAGTGGGTGCCCGGGGTGGGGGACGCTCACAGGAACGGGGCAGGGATTTCTCTCAGGGCCTGGCGTTGGGCAGAGACCCGATGCTGTGCGGGATGGGGCGCCTGGCTGGGTCTCGGCTCCCCGCCTGCTGCGCTCAGACTCAGTCCCAGGTGGGGTCTCTGCTCCCCACTCCTTCCAGCCCTGCCCACCCTTGAGGCCCAGGGCGCGGGGAGCAATGGCGGGCGCACCCTTTCCACAGTCCAGGGCGTGCTCCCTGCCAGCACTGACTGCACGGACCTCTGGGGGGTGTGGGGGGTCACCTGCCCTGGCGGGGCCCCTGGCGGGCAGACCCAGGTGTGTGCACACGGGAAGCACCTACTAAGTCCCACCTGAGGCCTTGATTGGCCTTCAGCTCCAGGAGAAGGGGCGCCGGGTCCCCTCGGCCCCTCCATTTGCTCTACCCCACCCTTTCAGGGCGGGGAGGAAGATCAACCCCCCCCCCCTTGTTCTTGCTCACGAGCCCTCACAGTTTCAGGGGAGCAAGGGGGGCGTGTGTCTGGTCTCCATGGAGGGCGGGACGGTGGGCCTGTGAGTGTGACCGAGACCCTGTCCCTGCGCCTGGCCTTGGCTGATGGAGACCGGGGGTTGGGGGTGACTCAGGGCAGCTAAGCAGGGTCTTCTGGGGCAGCCCCCACCTCCTCCCCCCGCTGCTCTCGGAGGCTGGCAGGGGAGGGTCATGAGAGCTGAGTCGCCATGGAGGTCGCGGGAGCTGCTGTGGGGACGTCGTGGGAACCGGGCGTCGCTGCGCTTCCAGGCTCGGGGGCCGCCAGTTCGGGAGCAGTTAGCGGGGAGCAGCCGGGGTTCAAGGCATCCTCAGCGTGGTGCCGTCGCCGGCAGCCCGGCCCGCTCCTCACCGCCTCGCCGCCCCTGGCACAGGGAGAGACCGGGGACCCGAGGCCCGGGGTTCGCAGCCTCACGCTCTCCTCCTGACCCTTGACCCCAGGACTTCCAGCACCTCCTGACAGTCCCGGCCTTGGAGCCTCTAGGAGGGCCGCTGATCCAGGCTGGCGCTTCTGACGCGTCCTCCGGGCCGGGCTGTGTGCAAGACCTTTGGTGTAACCCTCGTGGGGCGGCCGCTGGGCCCCGTGGCAGTGAGGAGCCGGGGCCGGGGAGGCCAGGCTGGTGGTGAGGGCAGCCTGTGGGCTGCAGACAAAGCCTCCTCTGTCCCCCTCATGTCCACCTGCCCGCTCCTCTCCTTGCTTCCTTTCTCCCAGGGGCGGTCGCTTGCACAGGGGGGCCTGATGGAGGTGATCCTGAGGCACCATCCACGCCTCTCTCCATCACCCCGGGAGTCTCCCTCCAGCGCTTCCACCACCAACGACTACGTGCAACCATCCCCTGCGGGAAGGTCTCCTCCAGCTGTGTGTGTTTAGGGGCGCGTGGGGTGGAGGTAGAGAGAAGATGGGATTTGTCCTCGGTCAAAATAGCAGCTCCTGTGAATGAGTCCAGGGGTGCCCTGGGCTTCCTGTGGGTCAGTGCCAATCCTGCACTGTCCTGGGGGCAGTAACTCTCCTGGCATGGGGGTGATCCTCTCTGAGGTTGGCTGCTGGAGGCCTCTCCTGTCCTCAGAGGCCAGCACCAACCTTGCGGAAGGTCGTTGTGGTGGGGGCCGTCGTGGCTGAGCCGGAATCGCTGCAGATTGGAAGACAAAGAAATCCGGGACAATCAATGCCCCAAGGCATTGATCTCCTTCCATGAGAATTCACTGAGCACCTACTGTGTGCCAGACACAGACCTTGCCTCTGCAGAGCTCGCTTCCTGGTGGGGAGGGAGCCATGGGCGCCATTCCCGTGTCAGTTTCACCAGGCAAGCGCGGCTGAGCACTAAACCCCTACTGTGTGCTCTGCAACCCCTACTGTGTGCTCTGCGAACATCTTGTTTCATCCTCCTGGCGCCTCTCAGCTGGTGCCCTCATCTGATTCTACTCGGGAGGAAGTGAGGGCTCAGGAAGCTTTGGCCCCCAAGCCCCTGTACCAAGTGAGGGGCTGGGATGCTGAGGCCCCATCTGAGTCTCTGGAGTTCTGAAGATGAAATTCTTTCAGAAATCTCCTTCTTCTCAACTGTCACAATGCCAGGCTCCTTAACAAATTACTGGGAGTTGATGAATATGTTATTATTTGCATTTTGGCGGAAGCTGCCGTTTGTGCTGGTTAAATCCACACCCGGCGTCTCACACACCCTGTTTTACCTCCAGTTTCTTGTATTGGCTCCATTTTGTGGATGGAGAAACCGAGACTCAGGGGCAGAAGCAAGTTGCCACGGCCACAGGTTCATGGTGGAAGAGCCAGGATGTAGACACACGTCTCTGGCTTTGTTCCCAGAACGTTTTTACCACCTTGAAAAGGGGGTGAGGTGTTGGTAAGCTTTCAGCAGCCACTGCAGCACCAGTTCGATCCCCGGCCAGGGAGCCGACCCACATGGCGCGGCAGACCTCTCCCGCCTCACCCGCTGCTCCCCTCAGCAGTGTGTTTCAGTAGATCTGCCTGTTCTGCTCCCCACTCTGTCTCTGGTGAGTCCTCTCACCCTCGCACACCTCTGGCCAGGATCCCAGCTCTTTTATGCATAAATAAATAAATCCAGCACCCCTCCAGGGAGGATGGAGAGCCCCAGGGAAAATGTGAAGGAAGTATCGCATTTGGGGTGGAGACTGATAAGAAATACACGGGACTGCAGAGGCAGCCCCCAGGAGTCACCGTCCCGGATTTCTTTGTCTTCCAATCTGCAGCGATTCTGGCTCAGCCACGACGGCCCCCACCACGCCGACCTTCCGCAAGGTTGGTGCTGGCCTCTGAGGACAGGAGAGGCCTCCGGCAGCCAACCTCAGAGAGGAAAAGTTCGGAGGCTTTGAGGGAGCCGAGTGACTGAGACTGTCTGATTTGGCTGCGGCTGCAGCCGGCGGGGAAGGCCAGGCCCCGGCGCCGGGCCTCGCTGAGCGGGGAGCAAGGCCGATGGTCGGGTGGTTGGGCCGCAGCTGCTGTTCCCAGTGTCACTCGCTCCTCTGGGGCCTCGTTGGGGCATCTCGGCAGCTCTGGGGTGTCTCCTGTTGTGTCTCTGCTGTCTTCGTGGGTCGGATCCGGGCCTGGAGTCTGGCCGCCGCCCTCGGCGTCTGCGCTGCGGGAGGCACCATCTCCGGACCTGAAAACCCTGGGCTTGGCTTCAGGCAAGGTGAAGGCCGTATTCGGCCTCAGTAACTCTTTGTTTTCCCTGGTTTGTTAACCCCCATGATTGCTGTTCTCTGAGCCTGAGTAGTCTTGCAATTGTGCGCGTGGGTGAGGAGCTCAGAGGGTGCCTGGTGAAGTGTTCGGACAGTGTCCCTGGCCACCTCGAGTGCCCCTCGCGGCCCTGCATCCCGTGGGGCTAATGCGT
The DNA here is from genome assembly GCF_964194135.1 of Talpa europaea. NCBI lineage: Eukaryota > Metazoa > Chordata > Mammalia > Eulipotyphla > Talpidae > Talpa > Talpa europaea. The sequence continues at coordinate 8,643,724 of NC_140082.1, read as the reverse complement.
CCCTCACGACTGATTTCAAGCTGGCAGCCCTTCAGGCACTCACAGGCCTCCTGTGTGACCACCGGCTTCCAGCACATTCCCGGATGGCCTTTCAGGTCAGAGGGCAGGCCAGCCACGCTACCTATTACAGCGCAGGAGGCCCCTTCGCATGCCCTTCCCCGGGGAGACTTACCAGGCATTTTTGTCAGCAGGGTGCGCTCCCCTGAGGCCCCCCAGAGATGTGCTATGCCCTATCTGTGAAATGGGGCCACATGGCCACCTCCTCTGTAGCTCTGCACTGGCACCTGTGGTGAGGCTGAGCTCTAGGGGTCCAGCAGACAGATTTATTTCCTTAGTTGGGTCACTGGGAGGGGGTGAATGAGGTGGGGCTGGCTGAGCATGCCTCTCTGATCCCCCTTCCCTTCCACCCCAAAAAGCTTTCATGGTGATTAGTTCCCCTCCTGGAGGGATCCTGTTACCCTGCTGCCAGGAGGGCCTCTGGATCTCCTACCTGAGATAAGAAATCTCTTTTAATCTCCCAGCTAAGAGAACACGTTCCAATATTTAAGAAATGGTTTCCAGGCTTGGGGTGGGGGGTGGGAGGGTGGAGGGGTGCAGGAGGAATGGCTGGCCGGGCCTCACTGGGTTTTGAAAGTGCACATGGATCAGGCCTTTCTGCACAGCTTGCCTGGGTGCTGGCAGCCCCGGCTCATGACTTCAGTTTGGATTTTAATTATACAGGGTGTTGGGGTGACCTTGCAAGAGGCCTGTATTTATGGGGAACCCCAGCTGGATGGGGGCTGTCTGTTGGAAGGTCTGAGGACAGGCGTGTGGCCACCCTAGCTCCCAGCTCTAAATGCAGGAATTCAAGCCCATGTCTCTGGGCTCCCCCCCCCCCAGGGGCACACCCCTGGCAGCAGGGCCACCAGCACTGAGGGGCCCCCTCCCCGTGGGTTCTGAACGAGTCAGGCTGGCCGAGCCGGGTTTGAATTTTGCCCTTACTTATGTGCTGTGTGTTCCTGGGCGAGTCTCTGGACTGCTCTGAGCTTCAGTTTTCTCCTTTGTGAGTGGGTGATGTGGTGCTACTTTATGTGGTTGTTTTTAGACCTTGACAGGCCCTTTCAGTGCCTGCTCGCAGGCTTGTTTTGTTCACTGCTTAGAGTTAGTTCAAGAACCATGCGTTCATTGTAACACCTGCCGGTGGGGCTCAGCCTGCAGCCAGCTTTTGAAAGGGACCTGCAGGGAGAGGGCAGGAGAAATAACTGCAGGCCACACTCTTGGTTCCACAATTATTCTAACTTTGCCCAGAATAGCCAAGTCTGTGGACAACCAAGGTGAGTGTTAGTTCCAGTGTTTTCCTTCTTCTTCAGGGAAAGAGGATTTTTGAGCTGTTGACATGATGAAAATAATTGCTCAGAATAAACTGGACAGGTTTTCACTTCAATCTAAGAGAGTCCCCCGAATCACAGCCCTCTACTAAGAAAACAATTACATGCAACACAATATTGCAAAATAGAAGGGTTTTTTTTTTTGCATTTAAAAAGCACAAAAAGGGGACTGTATGTTTTGTTTCTTATTCAGTGTGACGTCACCAGCTCTTCTTTGTGGGGAAGGTGTTCTTTTATCCCTATCCTGTGATGTTCTTTTCATTTTTCCTTTGATGATTGACAATGCCCTTATGAAATCACAGTGATGATGGTGTTAAGTGTTTGAAATTTCTTCAGAATAGGTGATGCATGGATGGAGCCCACAGTGTTGAGAAGGTCACCTGCTAGCAATGTTATCTTCTTCTTCCCTCCCCTGGCCCTCCATCAGTGCACCTGTCCCCGATGACCAGAGAAGACAGTCTCTTGATGTCATTTCTCTCCTAGTCCAGCCTTTGCTTCCCATGAAAAGAGGGTGGCCATCATTCCCAGCTGGCAAAAATTTGGTTCTTTTGTGAAGCGGAGGATATAAAGATCTTAGATGCTATTTAAATTTTGTAACTGTGTGCATGGTACTACTTTCACTACGTCTTGCTTCGCCTATTCGTTGGACCGGCACAGCCCTTGTGACATTGTTCCTATGGAGACACAAGATGTGTTGTGCTAACATGGTCGCTTCTCTCTCTGGAGCCATCTCTGAGGTCTTTCTAGTGACTTTGCACCATACAACGTGTATGAGAACAGTCAGCTTTTTTCTCTCTTGCGCCCTTTGGAGCTTCGATCCAAGCTCAGCACTCTATATCCTGAGCTCCTTACTTGAAATATGCTCTCAAATTCTTCAAGGAAACCAGCTCCTCCTTGAGATTGCCTTTCCCATACAGCCTCCTCAGTGAGGCTGTGTTTCCCTGCTGAGTCCCAAACAACTCTCAAGGATGGAGTCAGAACACTCTTTATTCCCGATTGACTCCCAGAAACTATCTCTACTCCTCCCTCCATCAAAATTCCCGGCTAATGTGGAGGGTTTTTCAATAAACCCCTGCCTGGCTTCCCAGTGGCCTGTTTTCTACCCCTACTCTTAATGTCATGCTTTATGGCTTCATCCTGACTTTGGACATCTAACACTCAAGGCTCAACCTTCTTAGCTCCAGTGATTATCTTCCTTGTCCCACTTCTGCCTTCCATTTACATGGTCGTTACTCTGGGCTTGACTTAAATGTCATTTCCTCGGAGAAATCTCTTCTGAATTCCCTTGCTGCCACTCTCAAGTCAGTCCCTTTCCAGGAAATACCCCGTTTTATCTACCCCTAGCACTAGTAAGTATCTGGAAGGATCTTGTTTGACTATGAACTCACATTTCTATTGTCTAATGTTTTAGGTCCAATTTGCTGAAAACAGATCCTATGGTGGTAGAAATGTTACTTGAATGATTTAAGAGACTCCTGTCAGGAGACAAGTGAAGGAAACATGGCTAGGATATGATCTCAGGGGTAGACAAATATCAATAGATCAATGGAACAGAACCAAGAAATAGATTCACATAAATAATTTTCAACAAATGCTCCAATTCCATTTGAAAAGGAAAGTATTTTCATCAATGGCACTGAAAAATTGGATAAGTGAAAAAATTAACCTCAATCCCTACCTCACATGACACATACACAAGTAATTTGAGAAGGATCATAGATCTAAATGTGAGAGTTAGACTATGAAATTTCTGGTAGAAATTAGTGATTATATTAGCACTCTCAGAGGTAGGGAATAAAACTTTTTAGAAAAGATACAAAATGCAGTAATCATAACAGAATAAAAGATCAATTGTACTTCATAAAATTAAAAACTATTTACCAAATGCCTCATTAAGAAAATGAAAAGATAAGATGCAACCAAAGAAAAAAAATACTTGCCGCGTATACATCTTTTGTGGCCTTGTTTCCAGAATATATTAAGAATACCCACAAATCAATAGTAAAACAACAAATAATTCAACAAAATAGGTAAACTACTTGAACAGACATTTTATAAGAAAATATACATGAGTGGTTTATAAACACATGGAAAGATGCTTAGCATTGCTAGCTATCAGGGAAATGGAAATTAAAACCACAAGGATATATTTCATACCCATAGCTTGGCTAAAATTAGAAATATGACAATATTAAATGTTGACAAGGATGTGGAACAACTAGAACCCTTATACTTTATTGGTGTAAAATGGTACAGCTACTTTGGAAAACTGTTTGGAACTTTCTTATAACGTTCAGACAATGGCCTAGTCATTGCCCTGTAAGTGTTTATATAAGAGTTCACAAAAAATCTTGTCCAAGAATTTTTATGGCAGCTTTATCAACAATAACTAAAAGTTGGGAATAACTCAGATTTCCTTGCATAGAAGAATGGATAAATAAACCTTTGGGTGTTCATACTGTTGGCTGGTACTCAGCAATCAAACTACTGATATGCACAACAACACAGAATAATCTAAGAAATACTTTATTGAGTGAAGTAAGATACATACAAGAGGGCAGAGGGGTGTGATGGAAACAGTCACATTTTAATTGGGGTGTTGGTTAGGTTGGAAGACATTTGTCCAAACTCATTAAATCACATACATGATATATGTGCTTTTTACTGTATATAAATTTTATCTCAATTAAAAACAAACAATAAAGCATCAGAGAAGTAACAGGAGACAACTTTGGTCTGATCCCATAGGGGAACTTGGGACATAAATCATACCATGGAGTTGGTCTTCCTTGAGGCAAGGGGGCTGGGCTTGCACCCCCATGTGATTTAGTCAGTCCCCTCCAGGGAGGGTGGCTTAGCCCTCTGGAACAGTTGTCTCCAAGTTGGATAAAGGGTCAGCCATGACTTTTTTTCACTTCATAATCATGAGCTGGATCTAGTAAGGAGGATCTGGGTGTGGCTCCAACTTGGCTGTAGTCTTCTCCCCACAGAGCCTGGTTCCATTTGCCTCTCCCATAGGCCCACTGCATCCAGATGTGGTTTCTCCAGAATTCCGGTTGGTCACGGCTTCTGAAGAAACTTAAGAGAGGAAGGTTTTGGGCTGAACTAGAGCCCCTGCCATCACCCCAGTCTTGGTCATCACTAACCTCACCATGTCCCATACCCCCTATACTGATCTGGGTGGCAGGTCAGGTGGCATGCCCCAGACCCTTATCCTGGAGGGGTCTGAATACCTGGCTACCATGTCCTTATTCAGCTGGGGTGCAGGCATTGCCCATTTACAGCTTCTCTAGGCATGGGGCACCAAGAGGCTCCATGGTGAATCACCCCAACACCAAGCAGTTCCCTCCCAGTCTCCATTGCGTAGTTGCAGCCCTGCCTTTTCATGCAGGCTGAGGCTGTTGCCTTTGCAAGAGTGGTGATTACTTTGTCTTCTGGCCAACTGGCCCAAGTTGCCCAAAACGACCAGGGCAGCTACAGGTTCAGGTTGAGTGGGGTTGTCGCTGAGACCTGGGGGGAAGGATCCTCCCTCTGGGGACTGATGCCACTGGACCCACAGAGCTCCAGGTCTGGGGGTTGGGAGGAGTAGAAAGTACAAACCTCTTAGTGGGCTCACTGGAGAATGGTGGTGAGGGGAGTCACCCATTCCTGTCTTCCTGCCATTGAAGTGTCAACCCTTTGAGGTCAGCAGGTGTCCTTGTTCACCATATCTGCAATGCCAGGGATGATGCCTGGCTCACAGTTAGCTCACGGCTGGTCCTTATGTTCGCATTGGCAGAACCTAGCTAGATGCTATTAAGTGTGTTTAAGGACTCTCAAAAAATACTCATTTTCTTTAAGGTACTCAATTTATTTTATGGTTACAGAGTTATAAATGTTCATGACAGAGGATTTAAAATACATAAAATACAGAAGAAAAAATAGAGGCACCTGGAGATAACCTCTGTTAGCCTGCACTACACCACGACCGTGGTCCACACTCACACTTTCTGCAGCAAAGGTGCTTCAGAGAGGGAGCCCCAGGAAGTCTCTTGAGAGTAAAAGGAAGGGTGGGTCTCCCTAAGAACAAGAATCCAAAGTTTTCTTTGAAAAACAAGGGTTTGCAACCAATACAATAGGAATGGTTAACACCCTCCGGTTGACACGATGAAGCTGGCGGTTCTCATCGAGCTGACATCCGGCTCCCACTCACCATCAGTGAGCAGAGCAGATGGTCCGAGCGCTGCTATTGTGCGTGGCAGTCACCAGCACCTGGCCAGCCCCCGGCACGGTGCCCTTCCTCCCGGAGCCCGCAGACTTCACGACAGACAAAAGGAACCTTTTACTGCAAAGAACCAGATGTTGCCGACTGGAAGAGACCAGTGGTGGTTGAAAACAGCCATGAATGAGTCATGTTTAATCATCTCAGACAAGCATAAAAGTATATAAAAGATTAGTGCAGAAGAGAATTTATACCAGGCTCTGTGCTGTCTGGGAACATGATTTACATGAAAAGGGGAAAAAAATCTCTGAGCCACCTGGAGCACCGTCGTCAGAGGCTTTCAGGGTTTGGATTTCAGTATCCATCATTGTAACCTCTTATTTTTATTTTTGAAAGCCATTTGGATGCCTAGCAGAACAACCGACGCTGAACAACTCTTTACAGTGTTCTAATGTGACTGTCCCTAACCCGCCAGCTCCTGGGATTCAAGCCCCGAAGCCGCCTGAGATGGTACATCCATTCTCTGCCCCTTGGCTTTGGCAGTGAGGCCAAAATACAGTCCTATGTCAGGGGCAGGGAGATGTTCTGAGAAATGGGTCGTTTGGCGACTGTCATTGTGCAACCATCATGGAGTGTAATTACACAGCCCGGATGGCAGGGCCCGTGGGGGGACCACCATCCTCCAGGTGCTCTTTTAGAATCACCATGAAATGGTGCACAAGTGTACAAGGCCTTATTTAGCTGTGCCTGGGCTCACTGCTTTAACTGAGCAAACCAAGCTGGGTGAGTTGCTAAGGGGATAGAATGGGAGGTCGGGTGGATCTGCCTGGTTTTGCTTTTCTATTGAAGAGCTACTTTGCTGATTTGAAGTCTCCGACCCATCGCTGCTGTCTTCTGCCCTTTTGATTGGTGAACACCCTGACTTCTCATTCAGGAACCCAGTTACCATGCAGCTTGGTTTGGTGAGAGATGAATGCTGTGGCTTCATATCCTTGCTAACACTTGGTGTTGTCTAATTCTAGAATTTAAACCACTCTTGTGGCCATGTGGCGGTATCCCATTTTGGTTGTACATGGTGTTCCCCTGGCATGTAATGATGCTGTGTATCCTTTTGTGCATTTATTGGTCATTTGGAGAAATTATTTCGTGACCTGCCTCTTTACCCAAATATCCATTAAAGTAGAATGGAAATTTTGGACTGTTTGTCCAGTGGAATACTATATAGCAATGAAAATAGGAGGCCCAGGCTTTTATACCCCTGTGTGGTTCAGCTCTGAAACATGGGCCTACCTGTTTTAAGCATGTCTTGACATGCTTTGACATCTGGGACGTGCTGGCCCTGCAGGGACTGTCCCCCTGAGGGCCAATTACTAGATGGTGAAAGACACACCTGAAAGCTCACCTGGCATGTACAAACCAACCAGTCCAGAGTCCACACTCAACCACCTCCTTGATGAGACTCTTACACGCTACAATCCACCTGTCCTAATCACCCCAGAGTCAGATGTCAGACAGACAACTAGGCCAGCCCTCCTGCCCCTGAGCCCACCAGACTAGATCACACTACTAATCCCAATACTGCTGACTCTGCCTCATCGATTCCTTCTTGTGGAAACCACAATAAAAGCTCTTGCCTCCCCTTCCCCACCTACTCCCCTGGCTCTTGACAGACCGTATGTCCCTGCCTGGTGTGGCTGGCCCTCCTCTTGGAGTCTGCGGGCATCTCGATCGGCAGCTATTTCCCGTGCTGTCGGCCTCACCACACCTGAATAATAATAAAAACCGCTTTCTAAAACCACGCGCTGGTGGGGCTGCCCTCTGCCTCCAGGGCCATCTTGGAGGCACTGGGAGCTGGGTCCATCTGCCGGGCTCTCCAGAGGGCCAGGACAAGACCATCCGTGGGTAGAGTGGTCAGTGTCCACCGCAGAGTCTTGCCCTGAAGACTTAATCACCCTTCCTTCAGCGCTGGGCTGGAGTGAGGGGGGCAGGCGAACACCTCCTACACTCACCCTAGTCCCTCCTCTCTGCCCAGAAGCTCAAGTGAGCCCTGCCTCCCCCCGCCCCCCCCCCCCCCCCCCCCGCTGCCTTCTCATTCAGCATAAAAGCCTCTGGCCTCCAAGAGTGACCTGCCTGCTCCTCTCCCGGGGCCTCTCCTGGCCTCCCCGGCCTGCTCCAGGCCCCCTGGCCCCTCACTTCCTCCACAGGCACCCCTCGGCCCAGGACATTTGCACTTCCTTTGCCCTCTGCCTGAGATGCCTGGCCACGCCTCGCCGTCTCCTCCCGGGCCTCCTGCTCCAAGATCCCAGCGAGCCCCACCTGACGCCTCGCCCCTGCCCTGCTCTCGCTCCGTGCGATGTGCCATGCGTGTCAGCTGTTCCTTCATGTAACATCTGTTCCCTCCCCTTGCATGAAGCTCCAGGGGTAAGAGAAGGATTTGTGTCTATTTGTTTGTCGGTGGAGCCCCTGCCTGAAACGGTGCCCGGCGCACAGCATCGACAGGTGACTTGTTGCCGGAGCAGGAGGCGCACGTTTTGCAGAAGGTCTTCAGGTGCTCAGGTGGGCGCCCGCTGCCCGGGCTGAGGCCTGGGCTGGCTCGTGCAAGGTGCAGTTTAATTACAGATGCGTCTCATCTCACCCCCCTGCTCGCTCGCGACCGTCTTTCATGTCTCCCTCCCTCTCCTTCCTCTTTCATATCCATTTTCTTTCTTTCCCCGACTCCTTCCCGCTTTTTGGTACTTGATGGAGTCACATTAAACTAATAAAGCTTTCATTACTTGATTGTACCCGTAATTACGCACACTGAGAGCGGTTTGTTTTGATTTTCTGTGGACTTTTGGTTGCTGATGCTTTTGAACACGCGCTTTTATTCTTCAGTTGCCACTTGACCCCCCCCCCCGCCCTGTTGTTTTAAAAAGGATGAAAAGCTTAGAAAAACATCAGAAATATCCTTTTATTTTCCCTGCAAATTGATGTGGAGAGTTTTGTTTTGATTCTCCTCTTGGACAAGGCGGGTGTTAAGGGAGAATCACACATGTCTCAACTGCCCACCAGGCTATGGACTCTGAGGTGGGAAGGAGATGCAGTTACCATTTACTGGGGGCTCTGGAAGAATCCACAATAAAGGGGGGGTTTGTTATAATCCCGACCCCTCACTGGGCTTCCAGGGGAGGTTGGTTCAAAACAGGGGTTCCCTACCACAGTGCTGCTGACATTTCGGGCTGGATCGTTCCTAGGGGGGCCCTCTGTGCCTTGTAGGGTGCTGTGCAGCTTCCCTGGCCTCACCCACTAGATGGAAATGCACCCCCCTTCATTTATTTATTTTTAAAGATTTATTTATTTATTTATACAAGCACTGGGTACAGTCAGAAGCGCAGGAGGGCGAGAGAATTCACCAGAGCCAGAGCAGGGAGCAGAGCAGGCAGACTGATGAAGTACACTGCTGAGCACCCCCCTTCATTTATAACAATCAAAAAATCTCCAGACATCGCCAGAGGTACCTGGGTGTAATGGCAGGAATGACACAGGGCAGGATCTCTATGACCCGAGCAGACAGAGTAAGGAGAAGAGAGTCCTGGAGCCCTCGGTGGCTTTTCAGGCTTTTATTGGGATTTACCAGGTACACGGCTGGCAAGTCTTCACTCTTTCTGGGCTCTCTGGCATTCTCTGGTGGTCTTGTTCTCTGCTGCTTCTCTGCTCTTGTGGTTCTCCTGGAGGCCCCATGATGCCGCCCTTGTAAGTCCAGCCTTAGCCCAGGTGTACCCACTTATGCGTGCCCACACCCTCCTCCAGGTGCCCACCATCAGGCACTCATTCAGGACCACAAGGATCCATCATCAGTCTCAATGGCAGGAGGGCAGAAAAGCCTGAAAATCACTTACCCTACACTGGGCACAAAGACTCGGATGGGGAACCCTTGGATTCCATCTGAACTTGGAAGATGAATGTTCAGAGCAACATTCTTCACAAGAACTGAAAGGTGGAAACCGCTCAAATACTTGTGGCCCGTCCACACAGTGGACTATTATTCAGCCACAAAAAAGAGCAAGGTGGTGACTGGGGTTAGAATGTGGCAGAAACTTGAAACCGACCTGCTGAATGAACGCGACGTATTGTAGATTTCGTTTGTGTGCCGGATCCAGCACAGGAGAATCCATGGAGACAGAAAGCAGGTGAGTGGTTCCCAGGGGCTGGGGTGATGGGAGATTGGGGAGAAACTGCTCAGTGGGTGCAGGGCTGTTTTTTATAACATGATGAAAGATTTCGGAGCTAGATGGGGTAGTGGTTGCATGACGTTGTCAGGGTGCTAAATGTTACTGCATTATTTGCATTGAAATGATTTTACTTCATTAAAATGATAAATTTTATCTGTTATTTGCCACAATTAAAAAAACAACTCTTGTGGGCTGCTTTTGCTGGCAGGTACACTAGCTGTTCACGCGTCAGGTCCTTCCTGCCACCTCCCATCAGAACCAAGCTCCTCCCTGCCCCCTTCACTATACCTCAGGGATGGGAATTTCTGATTTGTGTAATTAGATTCTGATGTATTGATCTGGGAGCTCTTTCTTGGGGATGGCTATTTCAGGAGCATTGTCTTAGTTATTTCTTGTTATAACAAGAGGTAGTGGCTTAAATAACAACTGTTTATTGGCTCATGAGTTTGTGTTTGCCTCGGGGCCGGGCTGGGACCAGTGGTTTCCATGGTGTTGGCTGGTTTTGCTCACTTTTGCTTTGCCTGCTGTTGGTTGGGGCCATTCACAAGGCAGCCCTGGGCTAGGAGCTTGAGGGGGGCTGGGCTGTCCAAGGTGGCTTCGCTCACCTACCCCCAGTGGTTCTGGCTGTTGTCTGGGGGAGCTCAGTTCTCCTCCACGTGGTCTCTCATCCCCCAGTGTGCTAGACCAGCTTCCCCAAAGCATAGCGACTGGGGTCAGAGAGATGAAAGTGGGAGCTGAAAGTTTCTTAAGGCCTCGACTCTGAAATGCCCAAATATCACTCCTACCATCTTCTATTGGTCACATTGAAGCAGGAAGTTTCCCAAGTCTTCTGCTTGGGGGAGTCTGCTCCTTAGATTCTGCTGCTTGCTGAAGAAACTGCTTGTTCACAGTGGTAGCAGTGCTGCCTTCACTCCCTTCCCGAATAATAAAGAATGTGTATGCTGTCATGCATGGGGATAGCAAGTTTCCTCATGCAAACTGTATAAAACCCTGCCATTTTTACTCTTGGGTGCTCAGCCTTTTGGGAGCTATCCCACACCCCCGGTGTGACAAGGAAATCTCTACCTCTCTGAGTGCCATCTGATTTCTCTGGGAAATTGCCATAACAACATCTCAAGACAAGTCCATGTTCAGGGCTGTGATTCTGCATCTTGATGGGAGCTACACAATATGGTCGTCGTGTTCTCCAGTCCTCCGTGAGGATCAGGGCATCAACAGGTGTGATGCTTGTAGAACCTATGGCTAGGCAAGGGGGCTTGCAGGTAACTCTTATGATTGAATCCTTTTTCTCTCCCCCTTGCCTGGCTCTGTGCTTCCTACCTTGAGAAAAAAAAGTGAGTTCTTGTGGGTCATCTTTTGCTCAACAACTATTTATTGAGAATAAACCTGTGTCAGGCACTGCTCTGAGACTTAAGAGATGCAACAGGGAACAAGCATACAAGGACCATGGGCTCAGGGTTTCTGTGTCTGTGGGAAAGTCAGCCTTTTAAGAAATAAACCAAAAAGTCAGCAGAAAATATAGGTGAAACACTACGTGATTTGCATATCAAAGACATCTTTACAGACACATCACCCAAAGCAGTGATAGTGAAGGCAAAGATAAACAGCTGGGACCACATCAAATTAAAGAGCTTCTGCACAGCAAAAGAGACAATAACAAAAACAAAGAGAAACCCCACCAACTGGGAGAACATTTTTGCACACAACACTAATGATAAAGGACTGATCACAAAAATCTGCAAAGAGCTGATGAGACTCAGCAACAACAAAGAAAATAACCCAGTCAAAAAATGGGCAGAAGAGCTAAAAAGAAACTTCTCTGAAGAGGAAATGCAAATGGCCAACAGACATATGAAAAAATGTTCAACATCACTTGTAATCAGGGAAATGCAAATCAAAACTGCCATGAGATACCATCTCACACCAGTGAGAATGGCACATATTAAAAAAACTAGCAACAACAAATGTTGGCGAGGGTGTGGAGAAAAAGGAACTCTCCTGCACTGTTGGTGGGAGTGCAAACTGGTCCAACCACTGTGGAGAGCTGTGTGGAGATTTCTGGACCTACTAAACATAGAGCTTACATAGGATCCAGCAATTCCACTCCTAGGTATTTACCCAAAGGACACAGAAACATCAATTCCAAAGAGCAACTGCACCCCTATGTTTACAGCAGCACTATTTACAATAGCTAAGCTTTGGAAACAGCCCAAATGCCCAAAAATAGATGACTGGATCAAGAAGATGTGGTACATATATACCATGGAATATTACTCAGCATTCAAAAAAGATAAGCACATGCAATTTGCAGCAACATGGATGGCGCTGGAAGGGATCATGCTCAGCGAAATAAGCCAAAAAGAAAAAGAAAAATACTGGATGGTCTCACTCATAGCAGGGATCTAGAAAACTTAAATAAGGGACCAGGAAAATGAATAACTATAAGAAAGTGAAAATCAAAATCAACAAAAAACTATGAACCAGAGACACTTTTTGGGGGGTGGGGGCCGGGAGGGGAGGGATTGGGGTCAGAATGGGGCATGTGCAGTTGTATGGGGGAATATAAAAATAAAATTTATTATTAAAAAAAAAAAAGTCAGCAGAATAATTAGAGAAGGTGCTGGAAACGGAGTCAGCCTTGGAAGAGCTGGAGGGGCAAGTGCAAGGTGAGGGAGCCTGGAATGTTTCAATAATAGCAGGAACCCCAGGAGCCTGGATAGAAAAGAGGGAGAGGGAGGGAGGGGATTAAGTTTGAAGTGGGGAGGAAAAGTCTGGATCTGTGGGTATGAATCACTTAGGAGTTGATCAAAGTGCAGATTCAGATTCAGTAGGTCTTTGGTGACATCGGTATTTCCAAGTCCCAGGTGATGTCATGTACCTGGTCTTTGGACTGCACTTTGAGTAACAAGCGCGTAAGGTCAGTGGCTGGTTAACTGTGGCTTGTGGGGTCAATTCAGTCCACTAGTGTCCACAAATCAAGTTCTATTGGAAAAATATTGTGCTGCTTCATTTGCATATACTGTGACTTATTTACATATTGCCTGTGATTCACTTACAAGTTGTCTGTGGTTCATTTACATATTGTCTGAGTCATTTACATATTGATTGTCTGATTCATTTACACTGTCTGCGATTATCTTTGTGATGCACATAGAGGAGTCACAACAGACACAGCATGACTAGAAAATCTGAAAATATTTTTGGTGAGGCCCTTTATGGGAGGTTGACAATCCCTGGTCTAGCCCATGTAGGTTCTTGAAATTTGGATTTTTTCCTAAGTGTGACAGCAAATCACTGGGGGGCTTGAATAGGGGACAATGTGATCTAATTATGCTTTGAGAAGACCTTTCTTATGCTTTGTAGGGAATGAATGCAGCGAATAAGACAGAAGAGAGATGTGCCTCTCTGGTGGCCTGTGGGTTAAATCTCAGCGCTATCACCGCTAAGGCCTGAGTTTTATATTGTGTGAATATTTTCTCCCAATCAGTGGGGATGTTTAAAGGCAGAATTTTCTCTTTTAGAGTAATTCTGTCCACTCCCTCCACCCCCACCTCCATTTCATATTTACTTCACTTCTCCGGGTGGTTCTGCTTCTTAAGTTATGAGCACTTGAGTAACAGGTCATTCTTTCTGTATGATATTATATTGGAATTTATATGCCTCTTCTGCAGATCATCTATTTATGTTTAATTTTTAAAAAATTTGGTAGAATGACTATAATCAAAAAGATAAAAGGTAGCGAGGGTTCTGGAAGATGTGGGACAAGGGGAACCAACCCTTACACACTGTTGTTGGTGGGATTATAAATTGCTCTATACATATGGAGAACAGTGTGGAGGTTCCTCAGAAAACTAAAAATACCACTGCCCCATGATCAAGAGGTATTTATCCAAAGAAAATGAAATCAGGATTTCGAGGGGACATGTGCTCCCCTTGTTCACTGCAGCATTGTTGACAATAGTTGAGACAAGGAAACCACCTAAATATCTTTCAACAGATGAGTGAATAAGAAAAATGTGGCTTATACACATAGTGGAATATTACTTAGCCTTAAAAAAGGAAACCTTGCCATGTATGCCAACATGGACGAACCTGAAGTACATGATGTGAAGTGAAATAAGTCTAACACAGAAATAAAAGTACTGTATGATGTGATCTCACTGCTGTGTGGAATCTAAAATAGCCATAGAAGGGAGAGTAGAATGGCAGTTACCAGGGGTGGAGTGGGGAGGAGAAAATGAGGAGATGTTGGATCAAGGGGTTTCAGTTTCAGTTGTACAACATGAGTAAGTTCTGGAAATCGAATGCATAGGTTGGTCACTGCAGCTAAAAATACCATAATACACACCTGAAATTTGCTAAGATCCTTAGGTGTCCTCACCACACACCCATAGCGCTCATCACATGAGGTGTGGATATGTTAACTGACTCGATGGAGGTAACTATTTTCAGTGTACGTGTATATCCAAACATCAAGTCGTACAATTAAAACCCAAGAGACCCTTTATTAAACTCTTCTCAGGTAAACCCTTTGAACAGGCTCATCCTTTCCTGGGGAATCTGATACATCCTACTCTTGGAGGAGGGGGGGTCAAGGGAAAGCAGGACACGTGCATTTAGCAAAGGTTCCCTCCACCTGTTGCTGTTGGCATTAGTCTTAGCGCTGCTGCTGTTGTTTCCATGACTCCTATCTCAACGTGACGAGAATCAGAGACTCTGCTATTTGGAAAGAACCACGGACACAATTTCCCACCCACTGCTAGGAAAAGAGTGGCCTGGTCTGTTGGGTGAATAGCTAATTTTTTTCCAACAGGGGGAGGACACATCTCCTTTCATACTTCTCGGCATGGGGAGCTCATTACAGAAAAAGGAGCTGCTTATTTCACTGGCTGGCTTTGTGAATCCTTCCATGAAGATGGACAAGCCGTGAGGCAGGGCATGGAGGATTTTGCTATGGTGGCTGAGTGGGTGGGTGGGGGCTTCCAGACAGGAGTCTTGGGCCACAGCCTCACGTGGTCCAGGAGAAAGAAGTCAGCTCCCTATTCGGAGACCCCAAGATGGAAAAGCATGACCTTGGCAATAGGATGCTCCCACAAAACCAGCTACCAAGGTGTGCAGATTGTTCGAGAAGATGCGCTCTCAATTTTCTTCTCTTGGAGCCAGAAGATGCTGGAGAGACGTGGCAGCGCTCTAAAGGATTCTTACTGATGCGGTCGCTGAGATGTCGCGGGGCACCGGCTGGCGTGGCCCCAGGTGCAAGGGACGGCGCGGCCCTGCCTCTGCCAAGCAGTCAATGCAGCGGGCGGAAACGGGAGGAAATTAATTTTTCCCTCCCTCTCCGCTTTCCCTCCCCTGCGTCCTCCTGTTTTTACACAAGGGCCTTTTAAAATGTTGGTTACTCTCTGATTACAACGCAAAAGAGGTTTGCAACAGCCTCTTTTTGACTAAACTCCCTCTGGCCTTAACCAGAACGATTGGCCGGTTGCCTTGGTAATTGTCCTCATTCGCTGTGTAGAAGCCACAATTACGGAGGTTTTTCTGGGTACTGATCCTCTTAGTGCCTTTTTCTTAGAAGTTCACGACAAGATGGGACAAAGGAGACCTAATAGATTTTATTGCTCCGGCTCCTTGGGGTACTCAGGAGCCCGTGACATGCGGACATGGGCTGTGAGTGCCATTTAAATTGCTTGGCTTTGCCTGGAGAGAAAGCTTTACGCGCAGGAGAGTGGCTGAGGTTCTATTAGCTAGAGGGCCAGGGCCAGAGAATGAACTCCCAGACCCAGCTCCTCCACCTCGGCTGGTAATGGAAAACCCTAGATGGGCATCTGGGGCCGAGAGCCGGGCCACTTAACCTTTCACTGATAATCGAAGAAAATGGACATGTAACTGCTCTCTTGAAACTCCAGGCTGATTCAGGTTCAAGGCAGGAGAGCGTCATGGGCTGTTACAAAACCCACACTGGAAATGCCTGGGGCGGAGGCAGCCTTCTGCCCTCCGGAGGGAGCAGGGGCAATTGAGAGCAGACAAAGGGGAAACAGCAGGGATGGTGACCCGCTGGTCGTCATGATCACAGGAAGCATGTCATTCACCTGGAAAGGATCATTACCTGAGCTGGCCCTCACAGTAGCCTCGGGCAGTTAACGCCTTTTTATAGATGGGGACACTGAGGCATGGGATGGTAGAGGGACTCAACCAGGTTAGAAGGAGGCAGAGACGTGTTTAATCACCATTCTAGGCCTTTCCTATCATCTTGATCCTTCTTTCACTAAAATAAAATCAAGGCTCAGTTTGGGAAGGGAGGAAGTGTGGAGCTTTTGAGCTCTGCTTTGTGGAGGAGCTGCAGGGGCTAATGTGTCTTCATCAGATGCTGAACCTTGATGAGTCCTCAAGGAGAGCAGAAACATCTCTGAAAGGGGCCAAGCACGCCTCTCTCAGGCAGAGACCCAGCTGTTTGGTTGGTGGTAGCTGTGCTGAGGAGGATCCCGAAGCTGTGTCTAGATTTACTGAGAAGGGACACGGTCTCCATCGATCCTGTGCCTGTGCTGGAGGGAGGGGAGTCCGTCACCTCTCCTGCTTCTCCGCTGATCCCCTGCTGGACCAGCTCCCCAGTTTGCTTTGCAGATAGAAGCATTATTTGAGAGCCCACAATGATAACAGTTTCACCTTACAATTTGCAGAAATCTTATTGGGAAATAATTTCAAACCTATAGAAAAGGAATTTGAATAGTTCAAGGTGCAGCCATATGTCGTTTGGGCAGGTTTACCTGCTGTTCCATTTTGCTCTGGTGGCCTTTTCTTTCTCCTACCTACAAGAGGCCCACACAGCCGTGTTTTATCTGTGTGTCTCCACAGCTGTGGTGTTTCTCCTCCACCCTCTGGCTTCTTAGGGGGCTTTCCACTGGCTGGTCCTAACTGGACCAGTGAGAAAGCAGGGTGCCGAGTGGGGGATGCAATGGACGAGGTCAGCCTCTAGTGGTGGGGGTGGCAGTGGGTGTTGGGGGGACGGGCAACAGCAACTGGTGCATCAACATAGTTATGCGTCCCCAAGAGAGGAAAGTAACCAAGGTCACCCCTCCAGCGAGTGGTGGAGGGAGAATCTGAACATGCATCTGGCTGACACTAAAATTGTACCTGGGCAGATAGATCATGTCTCCTCTGTGAGACACACACACACACACACACACACACACATATACATATATCTATTGCCTATAGACATATATATTGTGAATAATCTTAGATGTAATAATTTCTGAAATATTTGCTAGCGATTGCTTGTTATATCATGCATCGAAACTTTTTACCCCTAAAGGTCTTAGGATGTAGTTCCAGAATCTCTGAGCAACCTCATGTAACCACACTACAGTTCTTATCAACCTCAGAGAATTTAAAAGGGGTCCAGTCCTTTCATCTCCTCTGCCATCTGGGGTTCGCGATCCTCTTTGTTCACGAGCCAACCCAGCATCAGGCATGGCGTTGAGCTCATGTCTCTTTAGCTTCCCTCTGCGATGCTGATGGATCAGACAGCCCCACAGTTGTGAGGTGTCCTGGCAGAGTAGTTTAAAATGTTCATTTATGTCTTCAGTAGTCATGAGAATCAAACATGTGTGCTCTGCTGGCTGGTTGGCTTAATGAAGATAAATCTGACAATTCTTGTCTTAAGAGAACATTAGGACAGTAAAGCTGGCCTTGACTGAGGGCTTGTGACATCCCTTTACAGTATCTCATTTAAAACTACAGCGGTGCTATCGGGTCGGTGATACAATATGCACCATTACAGATGGGGAAACGGACTGAAGGTGTGAAGGGGTTTGCCGGAACATTCTGCAGGCGGTAAATGGAGCCAGGATTTGATCTCATGATCCTCTTCTTAGAAACTACACTTTTAACAACTGTATTGTTGTCTTGAGAAATAATTTCAATATAAATGGATAAATAGCATGTGACCCATTGTTTCGTTCACTGCTTCGCCAATTAATTCAGTAATTCATTGATTTTAAAATTATGCATTTTTGTGTAGAAGAACTGGGGTGTAGGCCAGTGGTGTGGGGGGTGAGAGGATTCGCCAGAGACACTGGGAAGCAGAACAGGCAGGCAGACTGAAATCCACTGCTGAGGGGAGCAGCGGGGAGATAGGAGAGGTCTGCCGCGCCATGTGGGTCAGCTCCCTGGCCCAGGATCAAAATCTGGATGTGGCAGTGGTGATTGCGCTGAGACTTGACCCTTAGGCCACCAAGGAGGCTCTGATTCATTGATTAATTGATCTATTGCATCTTGTTTCCTTCCTTCCTTCTTTCTATCTACTCATGACTCTCATAGTCAAGCCACTGTGCTAATTTTCTGTCAATACAGTAGTGAAACAGGACCCAGTGTCTATCCTTATGAAGTTCACTGTTCTAAGGAGGAAATTGGGATGGTCAAGAAAGTATAAATAGTGCTATAAGAGTAAAAGTACAGGGAGTGGGAATATCCAGCCTCTTCCAGGGGGTCAAGGGAGGCTCTCCTGACAAACTGACCTTTAAACAAAGTCTCAGAGATTATGTGGGAGTCAACTCAAAAGAGGGAGGGATTGGTTCTATTTAGGAAAAAGCAAAAGGAGGGTCTTCCTGGTGGCACAAGGGGATAATCACCGCACTATGAAGCTGCCTGCAGCCTCTGCAGCATGAGTTCAATCCCAGGCTGGCCGGGGAGCAACCCACATGGCGCGGCAGACCTCTCCTGTCTCCCTGCTGCTCCCCTCAGCAGTGTATTTCAGTCAGTCAGCCTGTTCTGTTCCCCACTCTGTCTCTGGTGGGTCCTCTCACCTCCCCACATCTCTGGCCTGTACCCCAGCTCTTGTATGCATAAATAAATAAATCTTTGGGGAAAAAAAAGCAAAAGGAGCCTCCTGGAGGAGGTTGCATGTAAGCTGGGTTTCCGCGACTGGGTGGAATGTAAAGATTCAAAGGTGGGCGAGACATTTTCCAGGTGGAAGTCACAGCGGGAGCTAAGGTGGGCACTGGGGTGAATGCATCCAGGGAAGTCCCAACCATTTATCAATTCTAGCTGCACAAATCTCATCATGGGGCCTCCTCTCTCTGGGACTGTTAATTGAGAAACTCCGCACGTGCAAATGAAATACTCTGAGAATTTTGTTTTCATGATGCAGTTCCCCAAATGGATACCCATTTTGGGTGTAGAGTCTACCCAGGTCTACCACACACCTCTTGAATACAGGCACAATTGCTCCTCAAAGCTCATTCCATTAAAATGCACTGCCCGCCTGCTACCAGCCAACGGCTGTGTTAGGGTGCAGTGAACAAACAGAAAGCATCACAAACTTATTTATGTTGTCTGCATTACAAACATATTTAGACTTTGCAAATAAAGGGCATTTTAGAGTTTGAAGCTCTCCCTGGCTGGAGTTTGGTTGTCCAGACAAAGTGGGTCAGGCACTCAGCATGCAGGACCTACCCTAGCTAGAAGCTGGGACAGTCACCCTCCTCTGAGCCTCAGTTTCCTCACTTATCATGTGAATGTTCTCCATTAAACCTTTAAGCCTTTTTGAGCTCTGAAAGGAAGAGCAGATATACCCAGAACGCCAGGCGACTGTTTCCCCTTTGTTTTCATAAGGGGCTCCGGGGTCCTACCTGACAGTTCACCCCTCTGAAGGTGAATCAGAATCCTGTCTGCTTGCTTTCTGCACTTTGACTTGTACCATCAATTATTCTGTCTCTCAATGACAGGCGTAGGTGAGTTTCCGAAAGGTCACGCAGAACCCCAATCGATCCCAGCTGCTATAATGACTTTAGGACTAGTGTGTGTGTGGGTCCCAGCACCGTTCTCTACAAAAGGGGCTGGTGTCTCTTCGAACAAATGAACCCCATGGGCGTCTGTGTGCAGGGAGGACCCATTCAGACAGACCAGGCAGTAGACACAGATACGAGAGGTAATGTGTTTGTGGCCGCCTCACTGGTCTCTGCAGGGTCATGATCAATTCTGGAGATAAACAAAGGACGAAGCTAATATGAAACTAAGATTAAACTGGATAGGGGCCTCCCTGGTGGTGCAAGGGGTTAAGAACCACACTATGAAGCAATCCGAAGCCTCTGCAGCACGAGTTCAATCACTGGCCAGCCAGGGAGCAGCCTACATGGTGCAGCAGACCTCTCCTGTCTCGCCTGCTGCTCCCCTCAGCAGTGTGTTTCATCAGTCTGCCTGTTCTGTTCCCCGCTCTGTCTCTGGTGAATCCTCTCACCCCCCACACCTCTGGCCTGTACTCCGGCTCTTGTATGCATAAATAAATCAATCTTTAAAAAAAGGATTAAATCAGATAGAAATACTTATTAAATAACAGCTCCCATTCCCCCTCCCCTTATGCTGGAGACCAGCTCTGGTGAACAGGGTTGAGGAGAGTCACTGAAAGACCTTGGAAATAAAGAACTGACAGACGCAAAAATAGAGTTTAAGAGAAGTGGGACCCAGGGGATGCAAGGCCTCTCAATCTGGGCTCAAGCATCCCCAGTGCCTGGTGCAACTCATATTTATTGCGCTAGACCATCCCCTAAGTTAGTTACAAGACAATAGTTTATTCTTTTATTTCTTAGTATTCAGCATTATTCTGGCGCACATTCACCGCCAAGGTTCTGCATCATCAGCTTATTTTGTTCTCTTTTCTAGTCTGCTTGTTTCCAAGGCATAGTTCCACTGACACAAGAAAGAACATTCTATTCTGTGCACCGGCCAGTCTTCCCACCTGCGCTGATCAATAGTGTAGCCATGACCGTCTTTCAGCCATGACCCAGATATTTTCCTTGTCTCAGCACTTCACGCCTTAGGAGTCTCCAACACCCTAATCCCAAAACTTTGTCTCAAAGTCCCCATGGAGGGTCTAGATGTGGTGTCTCATGTAGTAAGAATTTAGAGGCGGAGCTCGCTGCGGTGAGTCAGCCTGGCTGTGGCCTCCCGTGTGGCTGTCTCCCCGTGGCCGGCCACAAAGGAAGGTATTTTTAAAGTCAGCTTCTTTGGCAAGGGGCACAGGTCTTCTTTTTTTTTTTTTTTAAATAATAAATTTTATTTTTATATTCCCCATACAATTGCAATCCCCCCATTCTGACCCCAATCCCTCCCCTCCCGCCCCCCACCCCCCAAAAAGTGTCTCTGGTTCATAGTTTTTTGTTGATTTTGATTTTCACTTTCTTATAGTTATTCATTTTCCTGGTCCCTTATTTAAGTTTTCTAGATCCCTGCTATGAGTGAGACCATCCGGTATTTTTCTTTTTCTTTCTGGCTTATTTCGCTGAGCATGATCCCTTCCAGCGCCATCCATGTTGTTGCAAATGGCATGTGTTTATCTTTTTTGAATGCTGAGTAATATTCCATGGTATATATGTACCACATCTTCTTGATCCAGTCATCTATTTTTGGGCATTTGGGTTGTTTCCAAAGCTCAGCTATTGTAAATAGTGCTGCTATAAACATAGGGGTGCAGGTGTTCTTTGGAATTGATGTTTCTGTGTCCTTTGGGTAAATACCTAGGAGTGGAATTGCTGGGTCATATGGAAGCTCTATGTTTAGTAGGTCCAGAAATCTCCACACAGAAGAGGCACAGGTCTTAAGAGCTTTTGGGAAAGGCAAGGCTTTGCATGCTGTTTTCGTTGCTTGTGAGGGGATCCTTTTCTTTGCTCCCCCATTCAGTCTCTCCTTTATGAGAAACCATATCATAAAATAATAATAAAACAGTCATTTATAATCATGATATTATTACACAAGTGATAACCTCAGCTGGCTTTTGAGTGCTTTGACATGCGTTCTTGCAAGCACTTTGCATTGGCTGTCTCGTTCAGTCTTCACAGTTGTTATTATTCCTACTTTACACATGGGAACCTGGGGTCCAGAGAGGTCACATCACCTGCCCAAGGCACCCAGCTTGGAAGGGACAGGGCCATGGTTAAAGCCTTGGCTATTGGGACCAGCCACAGTAACAGCTGAATTTGATCTCCGTGTATTGAATTCTAGGAACAGCACTTAGTACTTTGTAAGATGTGGGGATTTTCCTGGCCACACTGTGAAGGTGGTACTTTTATTATTATTTTCACACAGAAATATTTATGATTTATTGAGACTGAAGGAAAATGATTTAGCGAAATGAATCAAAGTTATGATGCTCAAAAAAAGGATAGCTTATTAGCTTGTCTTGAACATAAATTACTTATCAACATTATATAAACATAGGCAGATGGTCTCATAGACTCAAAAAGCCTAATAATATAAATAAAACTCAGAAAATAATCTTGATTGAAAGAGGTTCTCACATACTTCTTCTCTACATTATTTTCTGAATGTTCTCAGCAGGGGACTGAAGCTCAGCAGTTAGTGACATATGCAGGGACACACAGCACAGGGGAGCTGGGATTTCATAGATATTACAACTGAATCTAGATCTGGGGCTGGTAAACTAATGGCCCAAGTTTTGGTTTTGTAAATAAAGTTTTATTGGCACACAGCTATGCTTATTTGTGTACTCTCCACGGTTGCTTTTGTTCCATGGCAACAGAGTTCAATATTTGTCTCCGAGACTGTCTGGCCTGCAGGGATAAAAATAGAAGTTTGCTACCCCCAGCTCCAGGCCTGGTGTTCCCGACTCCTTCTGTTTTGGGCTATTTGGTCCACGATTCCTAAGTCTTATGGTTCCACTGCACTGGTCTGATATTAGACAAAGCCTGTCTTAGCAGAGTTGGTGAATTCCTGCCCCCTTTTGGGGAGACACTGATGTCCTGGGCTTCTGAATGATCACAGAGTGCGTGTGTCACAGAATGACATGAAGACATGAAGAGAGCACAGGACTCCTTGGAAATGCCCAGAAATACTTGAAAATTCTCAATCGTGGGCCCCACCCCAGTGCCTATGGATTCAGGCTTTCTGGGGATGGCCTTGGGAATCCGCACTGATGACTAATTTACTGTGAATGTTCGTTGCCTGCCCGGTGCTATATGGTTTATTGGACTGGTGTACAGGCCATTATCTCATGGATTTCTCTCCACATCCCTATGGATCATGTTCTGTTGACAGTTTCGATTTACAGGCGGGGAAACAGAGTTTCTGCATGATAAGTGCTTGTCCAGGTCATAGCTAGATTTATGTGGCTTTGCTTCCAGAAAATCTCTGCTCCCTGTTGCTCAGTTGGAAGCAGCGCCCCTTGGTTAGCTGCCCTTGACATTCGTAAGACCCAGGATAAGAGGATGTTGGCTGGCAGATACACTAAATGTCCAAGTTACAGAGCAGACTAGCAAACTGTTAGACAGAATGCATCCTGGGCATTAATCATGGCACATCTCAAAAAAAGACAAATGTTTGTGTATAATAATGATAATAATATTAATAACATGTTTTTTACTAACAGAAAGTGAGCAAAATAGCAAAGATTGGATTTAGCTATAATCATGCAAGAATTGGTGTTCTGTTAATGGTCTGATGATGTTTGGATGAGCAATAAAAGAAGACAAGACATATCTATAATTCGTAAAATGCTATGTATTCATATAAAACACATTACTTTCACTTCAGCACGATGACTAATTATGGAGTAACGTCAATATTTAACATAATTTGTGATGATATTGCCAAATTAGAAAATCCTTTCTTCAGGCATGGTATTTCTTAGGTGGCTTTTTTTCTGAAATGAATTTTTATTTTTTTTTCTTTTTCACTTGCGTTTCACTTAAATACACTAAAACTCACACATTCTAAATGTAACACTTCAATGAGTTGTGACACATATGTATAGACTCATGTAACTACCACCTCAGTCAGGTCTTCCAGAATTAGTTAAAAAATTAATTTCACGTTGGAGAAACTTTGTTCTGTTGCGACAATCACTACTGGAATTGTCGATAAACATTTTAAAGCAATTCTCATGTTGGGAAACAAACTATGGATTTTGATTAGCATGTCTTAATACACTGGAGGCACCTATGATAAGGTGCTGGTGGGGCAAAAAGTCCCCTGTATTTATTTTACACTCTGTCTATCTCTCAGCCCTCCCCTGGCTCAGCCTGAAGAATGTGAACTCCCAGGCACGAAAGTTTGGGCTTTTCTCTTTCCTTCTTGCTTTAACGATAGTATCTCCACTGTTCAGGACAGTGCTAAGTAGATGTAAATAGTAATTAAATAGCTGCTGAATGAACGCAGGTAACATGGGCTCATAGGTGTTCTGAGCGGCATGTGATTTGGCGTCATCTCCCACAGCACACCTTCATTTTATAAAAGTATTTGTGGCCCAAGGTCAACCCGCCTTAGGAGGGGAGACACGCCTACTTAGATCACACAGCACATGCCTGTCTGTATCGCAGAGGCGAGTCTATGCCTCTCTCAGGGCTGTGCAGAGATGCGGCACTGGACTTGCTGTGCTTTCCAGTGGGGCGCTGGGCTGGGTCTTCATGCTGCAGGTCTTTTGAGTGGGAGGGCAGATGCCTCCTTTTTTGATATGCCAATTGTAGAAGGTTCTGCTGAAGCCACGCCACATGTCCATCAGTGAGGCAGGAAGTCTCTCAGATGACTCCTCAAGACCCCCCACCTCCTGGTGTTCACACACCTGTACGACCGCCTCCCCAGGATGTGGGAAGGACCTGTGACTTGTGTCTAACCAATGGGAGGTGGACAAGGTGATGGGACATTTCTTCCACGATTGTCTAGATTGCCACTTCTGCCTCGCTGGCTGACTCTTCCCTGCTGGCTTTGATGCGGCTAGTGACCTCGCTCGGGAGGCCCAGGTGAAAGGAACAAGAGCAGCTTCTGGCCAACAGCCCCCCGGGAGATGAGCACCCCTGTCCAACAGCCCAGAGGGGACTGAATCCTGCCAGCAACAACATAAATGGGCTTTGAAGGAAAACGTTCCCCAGTTGCACCCCCAGATAGGACCCAAACCCTGGCCGATATCTAGATGGCAAGCTTGTGAGAGGCTGTGAAGGAGGGAAGCTGCAAAATTCTGCCCGAGTTCCTGATGTGCAGAAATGACGAGGTAATGAGAGTCTTTGCCAATTCACTTAGCCTGTCATTTGATTTCTTCCCTGTTGCAGCGTTTGTACACTGTATTAAATTATCTAGTATGTGTTTCTTTGGTGAACTGGGGAGTTCATGAGGTAGGCAGAGTCTCATTCATCCAGAACTTTGTGGGTGCCTAATCGAGTTTGCTGGGCGAACGCAGTTCCATAGAGCAAGCAAGACCTAGGACCAGTTCGGATTCTGGAGTCACTTGTCTAGGTTGTAAAACGTTATTTCTGCCATGTACTAGCTGCATGATTTAGGTAACTGACCCAGCCTCTCTGAGCCTTGGAACTTATACGGGGGTTTTTGTGATGACTGAACAATGTAATCCATATAAAATGCAGCCCAGAGCTTGGTACATACTAAGCACCCAGCAAAATGTCGGTTACTCTTATTGTTGCTATTTGAAAAAGAGGCATTCTAGGAGCCAGGGAGACAACGACCCCTGTCTGTGTTTTGGCAGGACGGGCTCTGCCTATGCCTCAGTTTCCACATCTATTAAGTGAGGAGAGTTTCCACTGCAAAGTTTCTAGCCATCAAGTTTATTTTTTTTCTATTTTTGCATAGAACTGGGGTGTATGCCAGAGGTACAGGGCTGGGGGTGAGGTGAGAGGATTTACCAGAGACAGAGTGGGGAGCAGAATAGGCAGATCTACTGAAATACACTGCTGAGGGGAGCAGCGGGGAGACAGGAGAGGTCTTCTGCGCCAAGCGGATCATCTCCCTGGCCGGGGATCGAACTCAGGCCATAGCAGTGATAACGCTGAGACCTAACCCTTAGGCCACCCATTAAGTTTCTTTTTTTTTTTTTAAAGATTTATTTATTTATACAAGCACTGGGTACAGTCAGAAGCGCGGGAGGGTGAGAGAATTCACCAGAGCCAGAGCAGGGAGCAGAGCAGGCAGAAGGACCGAAGTACACTGCTGAGGGGAGCAGCGGGCGGCAGGAGAGGTCTGCGCGCCATGTGGGACCCTCCTCCGGTGACCGGGGAGCAGCCGGGGCTTGAACCGGCGCTGCAGAGGCTGAGGGCAGCTTCGCAACCCAGCGCTCAACCGCTGCACCACCAGGGAGGCCCCCATTAAGTTTCTTGCCTACTTCCCACCAGCTGTGAGCCAGGCAGGTGGAGTCATCTGTGTATCCGCCCAGCTGTGACAGCATCACTTCCAGTCTCACCAGTTGAGCTTGTTGGGACGCCCTCTGCCCTGGGCCGTGCTGGGAAAAACAAACAGTGAGCACAGAATACCCTTTCCCTGCACTTTAGGAATCTCTCAGCCCTGGCAACTTTACAATCCCCAAGCTCCAGATTGCACCCATTTCCTCCCAGCAAAGTGGATGAGGCCAGCCTAGATTCACAGACCTGGGTTCAAATCCCAGCCCCACCACTTAACTAGCTGCATCACTTGGGTGAGTGACTTATCCTCTCTCGGCCTCACCTGTAACGCAGGAATGTGAGTAGGTGCCTCTTAGCCTCACTCTATCAGTGAGATAATACACATGGGGTTGGGGTCGGTCAGTGGGAATCTCTGATATGCAGAAGTGATGATACAGGCTCTGTTTGTTCTGTTCAAGTCATTACTATTCCAAGGTAATTGGAGATTACCTTGAGGACGCCGGGGGGATCCAGTACTGCCTCAGTTTCTCCTAGGCAGTAGTCTTTCTAAGTAGATTTCCCAAAAGGAGTTTCAGTTTCCTCAAGGTCAAAGTGATCCAGGCAAGGCTTCCCAGATAGGACCCAAACCCCTAGGGGGCTGGCCATCGCGAGCTGGAGAGAAAGCCTTTCCTCGAGAGACCTTCTCTTCCGGGACGAAGCACATTGTAGGTGCAGTTAGAAAACTCATCTCCTTCCTGGATGTTCTGTTGACCAGAACCCAGCAGATTTCCTTCCTGGGCCCTTGTTTCTTGACCTTTTAAATGCCCTGGAGCCAGCCTTTCTGCTGCCAGTGCCCAAGCTCCAGCAGTGGTCAGCAAGGCCCCCCGCCACACCCCTGCCCCGAATCACGATGATGGTTCTGAAACTATAAGGGGAGTTGCTCATTCTCAGCTCAAGGACATGTAAATGGACCTGGGAGAAGATGCAGACATTTTTTGTTGTTGGTGGTGGTGGTGGTGAGGGTGTGGGGAAGCTGTGGATGCCAAAGTTTGCGAGATGAGATCACCTCCTTTCTCCCACGTACCTGCCCCCTCTGGGGCCCACGAAACAGCCTCATTTAGCCTTTAGCAGTGCAGGCATAAGCCTCTTTGCATAACGCTGGCTGTCCTAGGAGTCATCGCTTGGACCCTTCCTGCATTTTGTAGGTTGTCTGCAGCAGCTTGCAGACCACCAGGGGCGCTAGACATGCGTTGGGATGTGGGTACCTAGGTGGGGGCCATTTATAAAAACTGGGCTTGGAGAGCCAGGCATCACAACGGAATCAGTTTGTTTCACTGCCTTCATCAGGCCCTTTAAGCCGAGAATGCCACGAACCAGTTCTCAGAAAGCGAGACTTGAGACTGGAACTCACGCACAACCTGGGAACAGTGGCTCCACGTTCTGTCTCCCCCAGTTGGACAAGTTGAGAATCAGTGCCTGGAAGTCCAGTAATCTGAGTTCCATTTCTGCCCGTTCCACTGAATGTTGTCTGAACGCTGTCACCACCTAGAAAAGGAGGCTATGTCCTTCCCTGCAGGGTGGATGGCTGGTTAAATGAGGTCATGTGTATTAAGTTCCTTGCCAAGTACCTGCCACAAATGTCTGCAAAAGGTGGCTGCTAAGATTGCATCACTATCATCTCAATCATTATCCTCAATCATTTCTATTAACTATTTAATATTATTATTAATCTTCTTAAGATAATGACTGTGGCTGGGCCCATCTGAGGAGCAAACACAGGCCCCTTCACTGCTGTGAGGTTTCCCGGGTCAGTGACTGGATAAACCAGTGCTGCTTGGGCACCAGAACCAGGTTGCAGGAAGACGGTGCTGACGTGAGCGGGGCCAGTGGCCTGTTGCCCAGACTCAGTCTAATTACCCCTGGCAGCCCCTCCTCCCTGCAGCGCCACCCACAGGAGGGCAGGTCACGTTGCTGTCTTTGAGAACACTGTGTCGTCTTCAGAGTCCAGCAATGTTCTCCCCATCCCGCCCCACCTGCTGCACTTCGGCTAAGCTCTCAGTTGGGCAAGCGAGGGGTGTAGGGCAGAGGATGGCCGTGGGTGGACTTTGTAGCGGGGAAGAAGTCACCGAGCTCCTGGAAGCCACTTCTGCATCAGAAATAGAATGATCAGGAATGTTCAGCTGTTGGTGGGTCACTTTGACCTCCTCCCAGGTCAGGCCACACATGTGCTTCTCCTGGCCTCGCCCACCAGCAGAAAGGAGGTGCCAGACACACGCCCTCTCCTGACTCTGGCTTGTGTGCAAAGCTCCAGCTGTGCTCACTGGTCTCTCCCCACACATGTGCTCAGTTTCTCTCTCCTTGCTTCGGGGTGAGCTCCATGGAGACGCAGGCTGCCCCACCATGCACGCGGCTACGCCAAGCACGAAGGGAGCAGACTGCTGCCGGGGGTGCGGCAGCCAACGACAGGGACCGGCACGTCCCCAGGGCTCCTGGTGTAGTTCTTGTCCCATCCCCGCTGGGCCACCCGACTGCCCCATGGGCCCCCCAGCTGGTGACTGAGAGAGGACACTGAGGCTGATTTGTCCTGGCGTGACATCCTCTTTCTGCCAGCGACTTTGCCATGGGACTCCCCCAAGGTCTTGCTGACCCTCCTTAGACTGCGTGGTGGTCTAGATGCTTCTACCCAGTGGATTCCCTCCCTCTTTCCTCCACTCCAGGCAGATTCTCAAAGTCTGTCTCTGTCCGAGACCCTTCCCCCAATAAACCCCTTTGTTCATGAGCCTGCTTTGGTGGCTGCTTCTTGGAGGCCCTGGACTTACACCCACACAGTGTCCCAGCCCCAGGGCTCCTGGGGCCACAGCATCTGGGAGGGGGTCAGGGGGCAGGGATTGAGACTTGGGTGGAATACTTGGCTTTTATTAAGTTCTTTGCCTGTTATGGAAAGACCAGCTCCCTCTAGCTTTCTCCAGGCGAGAGGAATGGTTTGAAGGGGTATCTCAAGGCTCCCCGGAGGCCCCTCTGAAAAAGCAAACTAGCCCGGTCTTGGCTCCTTGTCACACCATGTGTGGGCTGGCTCACTCTCTCTGACGCTCGTGTTCCTCACCTGTGAAGTGGGGTGAAGTCCCCCCTCCTACGAGGGTTGTAAGGAGCATGAATTGGAGCAGGAGTGTAATTCTCTGTTCTGAGAAACAGGAAATTCCCAAGATATGATGGCAATTTAGGGTCCCAGCTCCTGTGCTCATTCACATTTTATTTTTTGAAGCTAAGAATAGGTTGAGTTTGATGGCAAAGTCTTCTCAAATTTCCAGAACCCTTCAAGTCCCTAGAAATATCGTCACAGGTAGGAGCTGACAAAGCTTCGGTTCACATCCAGAGCTGCTCACATTCTGCAGCTATTGCTTTGAGGAATGCATCTCCGTGCCTAGATTTATCTGTAAAATGGGGCTAATAATAGAACCTACCTCATAAAGTTGTTGGAGGATCCACAAGGTGGCGAATACAAAGGGCTTAGTCCAACACCCGGAACATACTAAGGTCTTAGTAAGGAACAGTCACATCTACATTCATTGTTGTCAGTGCTGTGAGTAAACCTCTAAGCCTAAGGCAGCCTGGAGCCCTGGACAGGACCATCTGAGCCCCATGGGTGGCTATCTTGGCTGATCTGGGACAAGTTAATCCAAGTTTGATTCAGTTTCCTGACTATTTTCTGCCCTTATCATCTTAGCGGATAAACGTGGGTGAAACATGCCCTGCTCTCGGGTGCTCACCTGCGGGATCTGCCCCTTGCCACATGGTCTTCATCTGTATGACGGGAACATATGCTCAGTCCAGGCACCCGAGGGTGATCAGTGAGGGGCTCTGAAAAAATGAATGAGACCCATTCAGCCACAGGAGCTCAGGTTTTGAGTAGCAGGAAGGTTTTGAGTAGTAGGAAGACTGGGACTTAGGGTGTCCAGGGACTGTGGCTGAGGGTTTAAAACAGGTCAAGACCAACTTCACCTACTCACCAGTCTGTGAGCTTGGGTAGGTACATGCCCACCCTTGTTTCTCCTCTCTGTAAAATGGGGCTGGGGTCCACAGAGAGTTGTTATGGTGATGCAGACGCTGCGTGTCGTATCTAGCACACAAGATATGCCCAGTAACACCTGTTTATATTAATGTCCAAGTTCTACTTTTTT
Organism: Talpa europaea; assembly: GCF_964194135.1. Lineage (NCBI taxonomy): Eukaryota > Metazoa > Chordata > Mammalia > Eulipotyphla > Talpidae > Talpa > Talpa europaea. The sequence continues at coordinate 8,613,652 of NC_140082.1, read as the reverse complement.
CCTGTCTTGAATGTGGATCTGATCGTAGGAGCTACAGCAGCCATTTTGTCCACACCTTGGTCAAGACACGGTTGAGTTGCTGAGGTAGAACACGGAGCTTACTACTTCCAGAATTCTTGTTATGTAATAAAAGTGAACTCCTGCTAATTTAAGGTGATATGGTGCGTTACTACTGGATAAAAAGATGTTTCCAAACCCTTCCCTAGCATGCAAAATTAAATCCCAATATTTATAGGTTTCAAGGGACCCAATTCCCCTCCTTTCAAAGACTTTAAGATCTTTTTATTTTCTGTGCCACAATCAAACATTGCTGCACCCATTTAAAAGATGATAACACAGAGGAATGAGGGACCGAGATTCTCCATTCACAAATTCAAAGCGGATCTGAGATCTTTGAAGCACACACTGCGGCTTCCACTCGAAGACCACATGCCGTCTGTCGCTGGCTTAACACACCATCCGTATCCCTTGGAAGGATGAAAGGGCCACGTTGATGCTGCCAGAAGCCCAGACAGGGGTTCCAGGGAGGCTCGAGGGTTGAAATCCAACCCTTAAGGCTTCCATTCTGTTCTTCTAGCTTGGAAATTTATACCACAGCTTTGAAATTCTGGAATCTATTGAAGAGTGATTTGCCACTGTAAGAGGTGCTTATGTTGCCTGCACCGTCACTGAGGCTGGCAGATACTACCCTGGGCCTCCAAACTGCTCCAATTGTGATTATTATCTGTGAGTACACATCCATCCCCGTGCAAGGCACGCTGCATTGAGAGAGTGTTGTTGAAAGCAAGGGGATAGGAAAGAAGGCTTACCAGGAAATGTCAAGATATTTTCTTCCCCGAAGGAAACCACCAAGTCATCAATTCCAAATGTTGAATACAGTGGAGCTTTCTCTAACAAAGAGGCTGACTTATATCCAGCCTTTCAAGCCCGATTCCTTTATGCATTTTCAGCATCTTTTCACTTAGTCAAAACCCATTTTAACTCAATTTTGTTAGCTATAAATATCTTGGTCCAAATCCTAATCCTGTCATCGTAAGACACTTTATTTTCAGAGTTGTGATTTCCCTTTGTTTTTTATCCAAGTCTTTATTTGTTTTTTATTTCAATGAAGATGACTCTTACGTTGCTCTTTCCCCAGACATCTTTACTCATTCCATTTCTCTTTTGTACTATTTCCAGAAGCTTCCTGTCCTTTATAGTCATTAAAAAATAGCTAATTCTAATATACTCTTTACCATATGTCAGGCATTGTTGGGATTGCTTTCTATATACTAATTCATTTAATCCCCACCACATTCTATGGGGTAAATAATAATTCTATAGAATTATTTAGCCTCATTTTACAGGAGAGGAAACTGAAGCACAGAGAGGTTGACGAACTCACCCAATGACACCCAGCAAGTAAGAGATCAGGTCAATTCAAATCCGGCAGTCTTGTGGCAGCTGATGACAATAATGACAGTCACAGCAGCTAGCATTTTTTGAGCCCTTAATCTATATCAGATGCTGTGAAGCCCTTTTTACACACTTTCTCCTTCCATCACCCCTATAATCTTATGAGGCACTAATGATTATTGCCACCATTTTATACATGAGGAACTGGGGCCTGGATAAACCCCCTGGCCTGCTCACTTTCACGGCTGGCTCTCACCTGGAGTCCTCTCCCTCCACCCTCACCTCTTCATCTGGCTGACTGCTCTCCTCTGGGGACCCTTCCATGGAACCCCCCACCCCTGTCTGATTCAGACGCCAATTTCTTCATCTATTTCCCCTAGCAGATTGAATTCTTCCTACGATCTATGTTCCTAGTAAAGCAAGTCTTAGAAACACCAAAAAACAGAAAGTAAGGGAATGAAAAACTCCCAACTCCCTAATAACACCTAGGTAGCTCTCCTCCTTTTAAAAATTCATATCTAACCTAAATACATCACACAAAACTGTTTTAATCATTTCTGTGTACCCAGTTTAGTGACATTAAATATATTTACAATATTGTACAACCATTTCTACTGCCAATTTTCATAACCTTTGCAGATTCAGAGGTAAAAAACTCTGCACCCAGCAAACAAAAAATAATCCCACCTCTCCTCAGCCCCTCTGGAGGTTAGCCTCTATTCTACTTTCTGTTTCCATGGATTTGCTGGCTCTAGGCACCTCATATAAGTGGAATCTGGCCCAATCTGTCCTTTGGTGAGTGCCTTCTTTCTCTGAGCAGTGTTTTCAAGTCCATGGTATCCTAGGTGTCAACACATCCTTCCTTTTTCCAGGCTGTGTGATACTCCGTGACAGACCACAGGAGGGTTCTGATTTCTCTGTATTCTAGCCAACACTTGCTACTTTTTTGTTTTGTACCTTCGGGCAATAGTCATCTTAGGAGGTGGGAAGTGGTCTCTCATGGTAGATTCGATTGATATTTCCCAGTGACTAAGTATATGTGTACAGGAGTCTTGGACTGTCATTTAAAAATTTTCTGTAACTTGAGGTATAATTTTAAAACAGTTGAATTTACCCACTTTAGTGGATAGTTCTGTGACAAATGCATCTCGTCAGATATCCACCCATATCAGTTTCCTGGGACTGTGGCCCAACAAACTGGTAGCTCAAACAACAGAAATATGTTCTCTCCCAGTTCTGGCAGCCAGAAGTTGAAATCAGGACATCAGCAAAGCTTGCTCCCTCCAAAGGCTCCAGGGAAGCGTCCCTGCCTCTCCCAGCCCCAGGCCTGCCTGGCTTCATGTCTATCCCTCTCCTGCCCCCTCCGAGGACTCTCACGTGGACTCAGGGCCCACCTTGCCCATCTTGATTTTACCTGAATTACAGCTGCAAAGGCCCTACGTCCAAAAATGCCGTGGTCACGGGTCCTGTGGGTTAGGACTTGGGTCTGTCTCTTCTTGGGGGGCCTACAGTTCAGCCCCCTATGTAGCTCCACTATAGAGATTTGACCCATTCCATCACTCTGCCCTCAAATTCTGTTATTTTTCTTTTAATTAAAAAAAATCCAACTGCAGCCGGAGCGTATCTGCTCTTTCGTAATCTGCCTTGTGAGATGAGAGATTGCACATGCCTCTCCCCTGTCAATAAATCCAGATCAAAGTGTCCCATCGTCACCCAAAATAAATGCATATAAGAAATGCGAGTTTCCTGAAGGTCTAGCTTACGTCACACTGTACTGGACTTGACCCCTGGGGCCTAGCCTCATGCCTGCCCCGTCGTGGGTGCCTGAGCCACGTGGGTGGGGTGAGTAAATGAAGGCCTGGCCTTCCAGGGCGGTGGGCTCTCATTGTTCCCAGCCCCCTGCCCTTTGTAGGTGCAATTTGCATTGTCCAGTCCTGCGTCGAACCAAGAGGACTTGCTCTCTTGGCTTTGCTGGAAACCTCCAGAGACTTTGAAGCTGACTGCCTGGGAGATCAGAGGTGCGTTTCTCCCCACTGTGGGCTCTCCCCCCTCGAAGGCTTTCATTCCAGAGAGGGCTAAGTCAACTCTCTCCTGGTTTTATAAGCTGATAGAACAGGGCTGTCAAATGCTTTTTATGGGAGAAGAAACAGGAAGATGGTTTGTTTTGCAGACAGCGGGTTATTGGGTAATTACATTTTTATAGAGCTGTTGTGGGACAAATCACGGCCCTGCTGTCTCCTTTGATGCTAAAAGGCAGACGGCCCCATAAAGATCAGAACAAGGGAAGGTGAAAAGGGTCAGGGACAGAGCTGCCCCTTGGGGGTCAGCTTCTGCCTGGAATACCACACCCCCACCCTGTCCTAGGTGCCCCTTCGGGAAATGCCCTCCTCCTGTTGCCACATGTTTTGGCTGGAGCCGTGTCCGTGCCAACCTCCCCTACCTCTTTCTCTGACTGCAGGGAGACAAAAGGAGAAGCAGGGGAATAGGATTAATGGCCGGGACCACCCAGGGCACCGTCCCTGCTCATTCTCATTCTGTCACTTACTTGTTCACTCATTCATTCATTCGCTCACTCATTCACTATTGAGCACGCGCATTCACTTATTCACTCATGCATTCCTTTATTCAGGGATTCATTCTTCCACTCACTCATTCAGCCACTTACTCATTTATTCACTCTTTCACGCCCACATTAAGGTCTCTGGACTTTCCAGGAGAGGTGTGCTCATGTACGTTTCCTGAGGGTCCATTTATTTATTCACGACACACATAAATTGAAGGCCTACTGTGTGTCATGTATCGTGTGCCACATGGTGAGTGGGAAGAATGGCAGTGGACAGTTGCTCCTATATAAAGTGTGAAATGCCTCTGAGATAAGCACTGGCCGTGTGCAATTTGGGGTGGGGTGGATACAGGAAAGCCCTTAACAAGGCACCTGAACTTGTCAGAGTTGTTGGAGAGGCTTTCCTGGTGAGTGGGGGTATAAAAGGTGAGGAGGTTGCTCAGGCCAAGGGATGATGCTGCTGGTGGTGGTGCTGGTCATGGTGGTGATGGTGATGGTGCTGGTGTTGGTGGTGATGACGGTGGTGGTGGTGGTGATAGTGGTAGTGGGGTATGATGCAGGGAGAAGTAAGAAACCCCCACGCAAGCTCCAGGGAAGGAGAGAGCATGACCTTTTCAAGGAAAGAGAGCAGCCCCATCCAACCCAGCCTGGATCTCAGAGAAGCCCATCCGGGGTGCACCGCTGGGAGCTGTGGCCAGGAAATCCCTTGCAGGCCTTGTCTTGGCTGCGTTTCAGAGACAACCTCCCTTAACAGAAAGAAACGCACGGCTGGGCCATCGCAGCCCTAGCCATAAATTCCGAGAAAGCCAGTGGGCACAGTGTGGGGAAAGCCCAGGTGGAGAGGCCTTTCTTTCTGCCCTGAGAGTTTCTAGAAAACTGTTCATTACTCTTCCTTTTCCCGAGAGGCTTGGAACCAGACTGAGTGCCTGGGTTTTTACTGGTCCCATCTGGAGATAAGTGTTTCAAATCAAGCTTCCCCGCAACCTTTAAAAGATGGCTGCCTCCGTGTGGGCAGGAGCCCCCACCCCTGCTGATTTCCTGCTGCAGAGACAAGTACCTTAATAAATGACTATTTATTTGGCTGGGCCGCCCCTTCTGTGTGAGCCTGACTTCCCGCTGGGATCTCCAGCCAGAGCCCCGAGGTGTCTTTCTTAAAGGGGTAGAGAAGACACAGGCCCTTTCCAGCTTTCCTTCTGTTTATTTGCTGTGAGCTGTCAATGTTCCACAGGCAGCTTCCCTCTGGGGACTGGCCCCCCAGGTCTTCCCCTTGTTTTATTAGATGCAGGCCCTCCCACGCCCCAAAGCTGTTGGCTGGGGTGAGGAGGAGCCCCAGCACTGGCCTCACATCCGTGGCCCCGGAGGCATCTGTGGCCCCAGGAGAGGGTGAGAGGGGCAAAGAGCAGAGATGATAAAGGTCCAGTGAGGCATCAGGACAAAGCATCTTACCTGGGCTTCCGAGGAATCACCCTCCGAGCTTCCCGGTCCACAGAGGCCTTTCTGGCAATCGAGGGGCTCCTGGTGTAAGAAGGCGCCCTGCTGGGATCTCAGTCTGTCTCCCACCCAAGGCCTCCGCTAGGCCCATTGTGCCCACCCTGCCCACCCGCCTCTGGGCCTCTGGGAGAGCTGTCATTTAGGGGAGGGTGGGGGCAGCTTTCCTAAGCATTGGGGATGCAGCAATGAACACAACAGCCGGCTTCTGCTTAAGGACAAGAAAGGGACACAAAGAAACAGGCGGTGGTGATAAGTGCTGGTGGGAATAACCTAGCAGTTTAAGGGGGACAGGGGTGTCCAAGATGGTGCTTGATAAGTGACCCTTGTGCAATCTCTGAGTGCGGTAGACTCTGGGTAGGTGGTGGAAGACCAGTCCTGCAGCGGGAACTAAACAGCCTGCAGGCAGCACTGAACTTGGCATGTTGCAGGCAAAGCCAGGAAGCAGGGTGATGCCTGAGGCGTAAATGCAAGTATGATAACAGAACAAATGAGAACAGAGAGGAGGCAGCTGACTGCTGGCTTTGCTGGGCCCCTGGGCTCCCTGTGTGGATTGGGCTTGTATCCCACATGAGCGAGGGGCCCACAGAAGAGCTGCAGCAGAAGAGTGATGTGATCTGATTTATGTTTTCAAAAGGGCCACTGGTGCAGTAATTAGCATTTGTGAGCTCAGCTTTACAATTCTAGGGTATAGTATATTTATCTTCCCATTTTATAGATGCAAAAACTGAGGCATAGAGAGTTTAAGGAACTTGTTCAGAAAGCGAGAGGCAGAGCCTGTAGTTGGGGCCACCTCCTCCAGAAAATCTCCTCCCTCCAGGGAGAGGAGCCGCTATGCACTTAACCTACCTGTACCTTGATTTTCTGTGAAACGGGCATGTATCTCCTCACCACATTTAATGCACAGAGCTGTGGGCAAAACCGAGTGAGATAGTTGTGAAATAAATTATTCCACTAAGAACTTTCATAATAAAAACTAGTTCCTATTTATTGGGCACCCATGAGGAGCAAATTTCTGCACACTGGGTCTCATTTCACCACCAAACAACCCATAGCATAGCTGCTGTTATGATCCCAGAGAAACTGGAGCAGAGCAAATGGTCAAGAAACTTGGGGTGAATTAGCAGAGATGATTGCCTTTGATTCTTTTCATTTTGCCCCACCGGATGCTCTGTTCTGTTTCCTCATCTCTCAGGGATATCATAATAACATCCCCTACCCAGAGAGGTTGTGAAGCTGCTTGGGAGACTCCAAGATACTCTCCTGGGAAGCAGTCAATTGCCTATTTCCTATGCTTCCTGCCAGCGATATTTTATGCAAATAACGCCTGCCAAGAATTCACATTACTCTAAATATTTTAATGCAAACGATATCAAAAATACCCTCTGGCTCATTTCATTTAACATAGGCCACGGAAATGATTTCATTATAATACACATAGACTATTTTGTTCTTTTTAACAGCTGCCTAGAATTCTATCATATAATTTGTAATTTTTTCTTTGGCTATTGACTGGTGCTGCAATGATTATTATTATGTCTCTCTGCATACATGTGACTATATCGAGTGGGTAAATATCAACAGGAATACTTGCTGTGTGAAACTAGATGTACATTTGAATGTTGGGGAGACACTGCCAAATTGCTTTTCTTAAAGTCTCCACCAGTAATGAATGCGGGTGCTTATCTGCACCATCCAGTATATTTATGGGAACTTAAAAAATCATCCTGTGAGGTCTTGTTTGCATACTGTTTGGTTGCTATTCTTATTTTTGACTTCACATCAAACTGCAAATATGTGTTTTAATAAATATTTTTCAACAAAATTATTTTTCACAGGTATATAATATTCCATCACCTAGATGCACCATAGTTTATTCAATCAGTCTCAATTGTCAGATTTTTTTTTTAATTTGACTGTAAAATTAAAATTTTTGTGATGCTATAACTGGACTTTTGCCAGGGGCTTAATGGAGTATATGTTGATTCTCAGTGATGCCTACCTAAAACTTATATAATGTTATGCGGCAATATCATGGCAAAAAAATTTTTAACAGTGTTTTATTCATTAATAGATACTTTTTAAAGTTAAAGGTACATTACAAACTGGGGGGAAATACAATCCATACATCTAGCAAAGGAGAATATTATAAAGCATATGTAAATAATTTTTAGAAAGCCATCAGGGTACCTCAACAATGCAAAGGAAAATGGGCAAAATACATGAACAGATATTTCAAATGAGAAAACACACGTGGCTAAAAAAACCTATGAAGAGGTGTTGAGCATCATTAGTGATGAGGCAAATCTAGACCAGAACGAGGTGTTATTTTACATGCAATTGTTTGGCAAAATTAAAAAACAAATTTGAGAAGCCCCAGGTCAGAAATGCTGTGGGGTACAGAGGAAATACAACTTGGTGCCTCCACTCTTGAGAAACAGCTTAATGTTACGTGCTCATGTTGAAAAGTCATCCATTCTCTGATCTCATGTAGATTTTTCTCTCAGATGTATACCCAAGAGAAATAAGACAGGTTCTAGTGCTGGTGTTTATAGTTGCAGCTGGAAATAAACTCAATGGCCATTGGTCACAGAGAGATATTTAAAATTAATGAAATAAAACTATGAAGGGTGATGATGACAGTGATGTCGGGAATGTAGGGGCAGGTCACACTGTTGGTATCTATCCTACCTGTGACCTTGTGCCTGCATCTTCAGTGCCCTCAACTGGAGCCCACTGGGCCTTCTCCATTGTAGCATAGAAATACTGGGGAAGGAGGGGGCCTCCCTGGTGGCACAAGAGGTTAAGACGTAGCACTGTGAATCTATCCACAGCCACTGCAGCATGAGTTCGATCCCCGGCCAAGGAGCTACCCACATGGTGCAGCAGACCTCTCCTGTCTCACCCGCTGCTCCCCTCAGCAGTGTATTTCAATAGATCTGCCTGTTCTGCTCCCCATTCTGTCTCTGGTGAATCCTCTCACTCCCTGCATCTCTGACCTGCACCCCAGCTCTTGTATGCATAAATAAAACTTAAAAAAAAAAAAGAAATATCAAGGAAGGAGCACCCTTGGGAAGAGTTCTCAACCACGGACCAGAGTTGTATAGTAACTCCCCAGTTCCTCGCTACCTGGGTGAGATAATTCTGGCATGTGCCTTCAACACACCCAGAAATTACACTCCTATGGTCCTTAGTGAAGCTTGGTTTGACAATGCCCTAAAAAAGATTGAAGATGAGAGTTAGCTGATCCTGCCGGGGTAACATTTCAACATATATGTGAATCAAACCTTCTTCCCATATGCCTTCAACTTATATGGTGATGGTGGTACATTCTTTATCAATAAAAATGGAAAAAAGGGAGGCAAAATCCATGTATCACATGTTAAAACCATCTTCAAGTGAACAATTCAGTGGTATTGGGTATATTCATAATGTTGGCCACCTTCCACCTCTTCCTAGTTCTGAAATATTTTCATTATCTCAAGAAGAAACCTATATGCACTTGGCTGTGGCTTCCCAGCTCATGTGCTGTCACTGGCTCTGTTCCCTTCTGCCATGGTTTGAGTCTGTGTTCCCTGGAAGTCATAGGTTGGAGATTATTCCCCAAGGTGATGGTCCTAGGAGGTGGGGCCTTTGTGGGTGATGAGGTCCTGAGGGTGGGGCCCTTGCAAAAGGATTAGTGTCCTTCCTTACCAGAAACAGACCATGCTGGCTCCTTGAGCTGGACTTCCAGCCTCCAGAACTTCAAGAAATATATTTCTATTCTTTATACTATCCAGTGTATGATATGTTGTTTTAGCAGCCTGACCAGACTCACCTGCCTTGTCTCATTTCTTTACCTCTTCCCAAAAAACCTACTTGCACATGAATCTTTGTGCTTAGCTAGTTTCTAGGGAAACCCAAAAGAAGCTCCTTGGCTAAGTCATATTAGGTTAAAAAAAATCCCAAGAAGTTACATATAACTTGGTATCCCTTTAAAGTTAAAAACCAAACTCAAAGAATATATTTTAGGAATCCATATGGATATAAAAAGATGGTGTGAAAAATGCAAGCAAAGGCATTAATGAACCTAAGATTTGGGGTGGTGGGCACAGGGGCATGGGCCAGGGGGACCAGGGGGATGGCAGGATCCTGGGCTTTGTTGTTAGTGAGCTCCTATGAGCTAATAACATTATTTGAAAATGACTAATAAAATCATTAAATAAAAATATGGTCCAATAATAATGATGAGTCATACCAAGGATTATAGAATCCAATTGTATGCAAAAAAATATAAATCAATGTAACCTAAGTTAAGAGAACAACTTTTAAATTTCCTGAGTTCCCTGTGGTAGACTGAAGAAAGAGGTTTTTAGGAGGTGTTTTTTTGTTACTTTTATTTGAGAAGGGATTTAATACACTCTTCTTGTCTCTCCCCCCTGCAAAGTCATTAAAAGGGTCATAATTGAAATGCTTGTTATTAGGGAATAAGTTGTATGGATGAATACTGTTCCCCGTGGAATATGATACAGCCATGCAAAAGACCAAGTCAGTTAGAGGTGCTGAGATACAACAAAGTCCAAAATTCCTTGTTAATTTAAAGAAACAAGTTTTTAAAAAACAATGATTCATATGATCCTAGTTTTGAAGAATTTTTTCATATAAAATGTAATCTATATAGTTTTTTATTACATGTATGTAGAGAGTCATTTTTTACATATAACAAACATGATTATATATTTGTCAGAAAGGAAAAAAATTTGGGAGAACCTATGCAATGGTAATTTTTTTCTATGTGATAGAATTATGAAAGTTTCCATTATCTAGTTTATACCTATCTAAATATTGAATACTTGTAGTCAGAAAACCAATAAAGACAAAGAGCCAAAATTATTTATTATTTAAACATATGTAAGAAGTTCTTTTGCTTGTGTTACTGTGCTCCATTCTGCAAAACATATCCTCAACCACACTCCCCGTTGCAAGAGGGTAAATCCACGCTGTTTTCTAAATGATGTTGCTTTCATCCCACAAAAATCCACATTTTATTGCCAGTGACTCTTCCTCCTGATCTTAAAAGCTCTTTGAAAAACATTTTCCCTTTCTACTTGCTTCTTTTTTCCACTCTCTTGGCCAAGTCTATATCCTTTGGTCTAAAGTTGCTCTTCTTTTTTTTTTCTTTAAAGACCAGTTGCTGTGAAATATGAGGTTCCTCTGTGACATAGATGAATGTTAACGGCATTGTTGACCAGTGTGTAATTTGATGACAGGGTTCTGGGAGATTCTGTATGGTGAGAAGCCTTCTGCCTCTGACATTTGAAAATCCGGAGATGTAGCAATTTTAGAAAATTGAAAACATGAGTGGCAACAACAGAAGCAAATGAAAATAGCTTGTGTGTCTTGGAAGCAGTGGTGATGCATCCCCATCCTGTCTTGACTAGAATGATTTCTTTTTCATGTGGCCCTCAGCAAACCATTCTTCTTCTCACTTGATTCTTGAGGGTAGGGCTTTTTTAGTGGCTGAAATAGTGAGGAAGTTAGACACAAACATACTTTCAAAGTGTACTGTTCATAACCCAGAGTGCATCCACACTGCTGTGCAGCCATCACCACCGTCCATCTCCAGAAACGTTTTACCATCCTGACATGAAACTCCACACCCCTGAAACATTAACTCCCCAGACCCCTCTTGCCCCAGGCCCTGGCAACCAGCACTACTTTCTATTTGTCTACGCTGAGTCATATAAATGGAATCATGTAATATTTGTCCTTCTGGATCTGGCCCATTTCATTTAGCAGCATGTCTTCAAGGTCTGTCCATGTTGAAGGAAGTTAGAACTTTCTTCCTTTTTAAGGCTGCATAATATTCCATTGCATGTTGATAACATGTTTTGCTTAGTCATCACTTGATAAACATTTGGGTTGTTTGTACCTTGTGATTATTGTGAATAATGCTGCAAGAGGCGTGGATGTACAAATATCTGCTTGAGTCCCTTTCGATTCTTTCAGATCTATCTAAGAGTGGGGTTGTGGGAACATATGCCAGTTCTATATTTGCTTTCTTGAGGAAATGCCATACTGTTTGCACAGTGACTGCAGTATTTTACATTCCTACCAGCAGCAATGCATGAAAGCTCCAATTTCTCCACAACCTCATATTTGCTTTTGCCTTTTCTCCCCCAATTTTTTTCTTTTTATAGTAGTCATCCTCATGGGTATGAAATGATATCGCATTAAGGTTTTGCTTTGTAGCATGTGTGTTTTGAATAGTCAGGGGACCTTTCTGTGGGGATGCTTTTATACATAGAATGGAAAACCTGGGAGGCGTGGTGCTGAGAATACTGAGTTCTAATAAAATGTACTTTCACACCCAAGAACAGCGCATACTGGCTATGCACATTTCTTGCCTTGTTTCGAAAATTCTTTTCTCTCTGCTCTAAACTACCTGAAAATACTTTGAATACCTTTTCTTTTTTCTTTTTTTCCTAAAAGTCAGAATGAAAAGGACCTGACCTTGTGTGTATAAAGAAGAAAAGAAATGAATATCTCACATTTTCTGATGCTGTCTTCCTTTGAGAATTTCTCCCAGTCTTGTTGTTCTATCACTGGGTCACTTCTGCAAAAGAGGAGCTCAGGCTCCCTGGGAACACAGAAGAGGGGCACCTAGCATGGAGGAGTCATGGAAGGCTTCCAGGGGAAGGTGAGGTTTATGTTGATGCATAAAGGGAACTGGAGATGTCTAGATAAAGACAGAAAGGGAACAGTGTTAATAGTTGAGGGACCAGTCAAAAAGGGGGTCCAGCAGTGAAAGAAAATGCTGCGTTTGAGCAAATAGACTGAGTTTTGGGGGGAGAGAGAGAGAGAGAGAGAGGGAAAGCTGCAGGGAGATTGGTGGGCAAGTCAGGGTTGATGAGTTCATCCTATGGGCAGAGGGGAGCCACTAAAAGGTGAGTGACATACCGGGGTTGCGTTGGGTCCTTCTGACATCTTGATTTTAGCTCAGACACCCCTCTCTAATCTCTGGAGCTAACACCACGTACCCAGCACAGTAGCTGCTCAACAAATAGCCTGTGAATAACCTTGACATCTTTGTTCCCATCTTAACCACCATCTACCCCAGCACCCATACTGGAAACTCAGTCTGCTTAGTTATCACCCCTGCTTAACATGGCCAATTCTACCACCTTGATTGTCTCACATCTATCCCTATGTTGACATGGCTGATGGCTGATTGAGACTCTGCATGTCTTCTCTGGAGTACTGCTAAGGCCTCTGTGATGACTGAGAGGGAGCAGCTCTCTCTCCTTTACTCACGGCTGTAACCGTGATGTCCGTATGAGCTTCTTCTGGCTCCTATAACAAATGGCCACAACCTGGGTGATCTAAAATAGCAGAAATGTTCAAGAGGCCCGCAGTCTAAACCCAAGCTGTCAGCAGGATGGATTCCCACTCAGAGCTCAGAGGGAGGGTCTGTTCTGCCTCTTCTCCTGCTTCTGTCTTGCTGATGAGCCCTGGCATTTCTAGGTTTGTAACTGCGTCCTTCCGGCTCTGCCTACATGGCCGTGCAGCAAACCTGGCCCATGTGTCTTCTTACTACGCATAAGGTGTAGGGCTCACCCGAATCCATAGGACTCCAGCTTACCTTGATGACATCTGCAAAGATCGTATTTCCAAATAAGGTCACAAACACAGGTCCCTGGGGTTAGGACTTCTACCTCTCTTCTGGGAGGACACTACTCAACCCCCCAACCATGCCCGGCATGTTTCTTTGTTGTTTGATGAGTGAACAACTGAACGGGGGCGGTGGGGGGCGGGGAGAAATGAATATATGGCCGTTCTGGGAACCCCTGCTAGAGTAGGAAATGCCCAATCTGAGCTGGCATGGGAAAGCCTGGTAGAGAGTGGAGAACAGGAGGGAGCTGAGATGAACACACACTCACACCCTCACACATGCTCAGCCTCTCTACGCAGCAGAGCCTGGGCTGGAGGACAGGGTGGGGTCCCTAGGTGGGACCCCAACAAGTCATCCCCCCTCACATCCCTCAGGGCCAGGCTGTGGTGGTGCCCCCAGCCCTGTTTTATTAGTTGTGATCTACTGTGGTTAATTCCCTTAATCTAGACTTGCTTGCTCATAAAGCCCAGGCCTCAGGTATTGGATTTCCCTGATCAAAGCGCAGTGTGTGGGGGGCGCTGCCCAGGAGGGCTCGGCCAGCTCGTAAACACGGCGGCCCAGGACGCAGCACACACCCACCTAAGACGTGGGGATCAATGGCTGAGCGAGCTGCATGAAATACTGCTGCCACTTACGTGCTGCTTCTGGGATTTACGGCAGGGTATTAATCTGCCCTGCTTAATGCTTTGACCTTTGCCCTGCAGCCATCCAGGGAAGGTGCTAGTGGGGCCAGCAGCTAATTCCCTGGATTAAAGCAAAAGGAACCCCAGCATTTGGAAGTGTCAGGGACAGTTTAAGCACCCGTGAAATGTCTCCAGCTCTCCCCAGCACGGTTGCGACCGGGGCATGCCAGGTTGTGTGGAAGAGCCTGGCAGGACCACTGGTGTCTGTGGACCCTCCTTGGCTGGCAGAGCAAATGACATGATGGCATGTCACCACTCTCTTCTCAGCCCAGACTTTGTACACCTGCTTTGTCCCCCTGGGTTTTTCCTCCTCCATGCATCCTTGGGTCTACCTTAGGTCACCTCCTCCAGGGAGACTTCTTTATCCCCAAGTCTTGTAAATGCTCCTCATCATGATCTGAAGTAGTCTCACCATTGTTATCTTTGTAGCCTGGATCATCCACCAAACTGTAAGCTGCATGAGGGCAGGATCTGAATGGTCACTCAAATCTACTCTGCACAGCCAAGCTCACAGTCGACACTCAGTAAATTTTTTTTAAAGATTTATTTATTTATTTATATAAGCACTGGGTACAGTCAGAAGCACAGGAGGGTGAGAGAATTCACCAGAGCCAGAGTGGGGAACAGAACAAGCAGACTGACAAAATACACTGCTGAGGGCAGCAGCGGGCGCAGCAGGAGAGGTCTGCGTACCATGTGGGACCCTCGCCAACTGGCCAGGGATCAAACCGGTGCTGCAGAGGCTGCGGGCAGCTTCATAGCCCAGCACTCAACCACTGCGCCACCAGCAGAGGCCCCACTCAGTAAATATTTTTTGCATAAAGCCAGCAACAGCCAAGAATGCAAATTACAGGTGTTAGTGATAATGTAATTGTGCTTGACACATTGTCTTTTGATCATGCACCTCCTCTTTGTGCCTCAGTTTCCACTTCTGTAAGGCTCAAACAGGAGAGTCCTAGTTATACAACTGTTATGTAGCTGTCATTCGTTCAGTCAACAAATGTTTACTGAGTGCCTTTACAATGTGTGGGGCTGATCCGGGCACTGGGGATGTGTGAAACAGACAAAATTCCTGCCCTGGTGGGTGAGGGGCTTTCTGGTGTGTGTGTGGGAGGTTGGGGAGGGAGAGAGAGAGGAGCAGGTGTTGAGTGTTAAGCAGAAAAAAAGAACAGAAGCTGCATGTGAAGGACTAGGGTAAGGGTGAGTTTGGGCTTTTAGCCAGGGCAGCCTCACTGACAAGGTAATGCTTGAATGAAGACTAGGGGAGCAGACAGGAGGCTCCCTGAAGTGGGGGGGGGGTGCATGGGATCACACGTGCCCCCAGAACAGCTGCAGAAGTAAGCCTAGCAGACACCCTGGATTTTAGTAATAACATATCAATACTGGCTCATCAGTTGGAACGGGTACCCCACTAATGCACGATGTTAGTAATAGGGGAGACCATGGCAGGGGGAGGGATCTATGGCGGTCTCTGCACTTTGGCATCATTGTTCTATAAACCTAAAAGTACTCTAAAAACATTAAGTCTATTACAAAAAACGAAAACAAAACACATGGTGGGAGCCACATTCTCTGAAAATGTTGTCAGCCACAGGTAGGACTGCTTGAGGGGCCACACAGATTAGCACAAAACAGCCACAGCAACCATAAAGACCACATCCCCCTGCTGGGACCCAGCCCTGTTTCTGCCCACTGAGTGCACTCGAGTCGTGGATAACCCTGGATAACCTTAGAAACATACCACTGCATGAAGGGAGCCAATTGGAAGTCTCCAGACTCCAGGTCTATGACACACTTGAAAACACAAAACTGAGGGGACAGCAGGAAGGTCAGTGGTGGCCAGGACTTGGGGGCAGTGGACGGAGGGGATCTGCACTGGCAGAGCACCGGGGATTTTTTGGACAGTGAAATTCTTCTGAATGGATGATAGTGGTCGGTGAGTGTCATCACACATCTGCCCAAGCCCATCGAATGGACAGCAGCAAAGATGCCCCATGATGTAAAGGACAGACTCTGGGTGATGATGTGTCCTTGCAGGTTTATTGGTTGTGATGACTGTCTTCCTTGGTGGGAGGCATTGGCAGTGGGGGAGACTGTGCAAGAGTGAGTGTGTGTGTGTGTGTTTGTGTGTGTAGGGTTGTGTAGAAGTCTCTGTGGCTCACGCTCAAGTTTATTATGAAATTTGGAACTGCTCTAAAAAACCAAGTTTGTTTGAAAACAATCTACTGAGCTGACACTACATGTCAGAAGAATTCATATAACTTTATCAGTGTGTCCATTAGCTTTAAAAAGTGTACCGTCAAGCCCTACAGGTCTCATATCCTGACTGGCAGCAATTGGCAGAAGGCGAGAAGAAGCAGTACTTTCAGATGGGACAGGTGGTTTCTATTTTGCCACAGTCCCCACTGCTCCATAGTGTGTGATTAAGTACTTACACTCAGAAGCCTGTGCTCTTCCCTCAGGAGTGAGCCAGGGGAGAGGACAGATACAAGAAAAGGCACAGAGTGCAGAGCAGGGTAGGCTTCCTGCAGGCAGAGAGGACAGAACCTCTTGCCTCCTTGCTGTCTTAGCCTGATCGAGAGGCGGACTGGGCTGGGCTCAGCTGGACATGCTGCAGGTAGAGCTCCAGGGAGGGACTCTGCCCTCTGTGGCTCTGCACAGATATAGGGAGCCATTGACTGATAGTGGAAGATGAGAACTTTCCAGTGGAGGGAAGAACTTGATGGAGAGAGAAGCATCCTGATCCCAGATGACAGTCACTCAAGGGAATTTGCCTTCATGGATAACCTGTGCTGTCCAACATAGCAGCCGCCCACTGTGTGTGGCTAGAGGTCTGGAAGCGTGGGCGGTACAAGCTGAGATGTGCTCTAAGTGCCCAACACACACTGGATTGCAAAAACTTAGAGCAACACAGCTGTAAAATATGGACTATTTTTCAGTTTGATCACGTGCTGAAATGATTTCACCTCTATGTAGAAGATGCTTTGGGGGCAGAGAGCTCTTTGGGGTGGCTGCAAGAATGGGATAAGAGGGTATTGGTAGGAAATCTGCTCACTGTGGGTGCTTCGGATCAGGCTGCTGATTGTAGTCAAGGGACAATGCACCCCACAGATTAAAAAAATCAAAGCTTAGCATTTATGAGATCCTTAGTATATGCCAAGTCCTTTATACAGATGGTCACATAAAATTTTTCCACTATTTCTATGAGACTAGAACTCTCCCCATTTTACAGATGGGGCACAGAGAAGTTAAGTAAGTTGCCGAAGGTCGCATGGCTCGTAGGTGGTAAGATATGAAGTCAAGTCTGTGCTGCCTCCCTGTGATTTAAGTCCTTGCTAATGCTGATGTGCTTCGAGGAGGAACTGCGGTAAGAGGTATCAGAGAGTGATGCAATGTTTTCTGGATGTAGCCTTTACAAGGTGCTATAATCTAGGTTGGTTTAGATAAATCTTTATAAAAATAATTTAGGAACTATTTAGTTTAGGATCCAGTGGATCTGTGATGGTGATGAATGATACAGCCAGAAAAAAGTTCTCTGTCTTAAGATATAAAAACGGGGTGAACAAGTCTTATTCCTTTCCATGGGTCTTGTCCCTGAGGACAAGACCTCTTCACACAGCAGGGGTGCTGGCAGTGTGGGTATTTGATATTCTCCAGAGGTCAAGTGTGGTTAAGGCTCTTGAAGAGAGAGTTCGAGACCCAGGGAGCATCAAATATCCCAGGTTTCCTGGGCACAGACTAGGCCCTGGCTTGGAAACTTCTGACCTCCCTAGGGACCCTGAATGGAACAATGGGAAGGTTCCATCCAGGCTATGAAGCCACAAGAGTTGGGGTGAGATACCAGCTGAGCTACTTCTCAGCTTGGTAGCCCAAAGAATCTGACCATCAGTTTGTTTGAGGGCAGAGAAAGGGGCACCCCAGAACCCCCAAACCTGCCTGCTCTAAACAGGTTCTGCCATCTGCCCTATCAAGACAAAACATAGAAGACCATTAATGGGAAGGAACTTTAATACAATTAGTGAACAATACAGAAAAGACAAAGAATATAGTTTCTAAATCAAGCACCCAAAGTTACCCATCTCCTTGTGGGTAAAAGTCCACCCAAATGGGATTGGCCCAAAGCAAGCCCGGAAAGCTTGCCCCAAGTTTAAAGCACCTTCCTGCGGGGACCCACAGAAGAGGGTTAGAAACAGCCAGACAAGTCTGGAAGGAAAAGAGCAAAATCAAAATCAACATAAAAGCTGCCATTGTCAACCTCTCCACGGGTCTCTCCCCCACGTCTGTCTTACCCAGTCTAGGACCAAGAAGCAAGTGCAGCTTCTTCATGTGTCTCTCTCTCTCTGCTCCATGTGCCTCCTCCAGGTCTCCTTCTGGCTCCCCATCCTGCTCCCTTCCTTCCCCAGGCTCCTCTCCAGCTTCTTTTCCTCCCTGCTCAGCTCCACCCTCCTTTGGGTGGGGCAGGGAACCTGGAACCTCCCCCTTTCCTGGAGACCACCCTGTTACAAGTTCCCTTGTCTAGAATTGAATTCATAGGAATTTTTACTTAACTGTGTTGTGTTATGGAGAGGATTTTTAAAAAGCTCATAGTTATCATATTTTCTTATATTATTCCTTCAAAAAATATTTGAGTGCCAACTTTTGCCCAGGCAGTAGTTAGGTACAGAGGACACAGCAGTGAATAAGGCAAAGTCTCTCATCTTGGTGGGGTGTACCTTCTAGTTTGGGGAGCCAAATGAGAAAAAGGTGGTAACAAAAGCAGGATTATGAGGCTTTTGTGCACAGGGCAGGCATAGAAGGCCTTGCTGATAAGACGACATTTGGTGGAGACAAGTCGCAAGTCAGGGAGTGAGACAAGCAGCGTGTTGCAGGCAGAAGGACCTGCAGGTGCAAAGGTCCTGGGGCAGGTTGGGCATGGCATACTCACAACAGCCAGGAGGCCCATGTGCAGAGCAGAATGAGTAATGGGGAAGGGGTTAGAAAATGCAATCATGTAGAGACTGTGGCTGGAACTGGGGATTGTGGTCTATGTGAGACTGGAGCTAATGGAAGATTTTGTATTGAGGAAGATCTTACAATTTTATGAGACTGACTCTTGATGGCTATGCTGAGGGTGGGCTTTCGGGTACAAGAGTAGGGACAGGGAGACTTAAATTATTGCAATAACCATATATATCATTACTAATAATGTCTTAAGGAGATAAAAACATCTCAACAATTGTATACACCAGCTTTAGTACATATTTGGCGGTATTTTTTTTTTTTTTGATACAGACTCTTTTTGGGGAATCAAGGAAATATACCACATAGAGTTTATTATTTTTTAATACTTTTTAAAATTATGGTAACAGTGGTTTATAACATCACATGATTCAGAAATATAGGATCCCACCTCTTCGGGTGTGTGTTACCACACCACACCCATCAGCAAGGCACCCAGAGTCCTCCATCATAATCCATGTGTCCCATCCACCCCCCACCCCTGCCCTGACCCCCTGTAGCCTCAGTTTTACCATCAGATTATAGGGGTTCATATTGGTTTGGTGGTGTTTGACCCTTTGTTTTGTTTCTCTAGCTTCCACATTTGAGCGAAGCCATAAAGTATTTGTCTTTCTCCCTCAGTTTTATTTTGCTTAGCATAATTGAAAAGGTCTGTCCTGGGAACTCAATGCTTGTTGCCCTGATTTCCAAGTCTGATCTTCTTGGAAGTTTATCATAAGTTGACAATAATAATTATGCTTCTGTAGCATCACTGCATTGCATTCTGTAACATGCTTATTACATGCACTAACTCATTTGATTAATAAAGAGAATCTCAAAAAACAGATGATTTGGATTTTGCGACTACCCCCATGGGCTGGAATAGGATATGTCTGCCAGTAGCACATTTTTGAATACAAGCTTCTGATCAATCCCATGTCCTGGTTGACTGAACTTTATATTTTATAGCATTTGGGGATGACACTGTAACTCTAATGATGCTAAAGAAGGGGTAGAAATTGGACCCTAAACAATCTCTTTGGCTCCATGACATTTCCCAGATCCCTGATGTTCCCTCCAAATGTCCAATGACCAGCAGCATTGGCATCACTTGAGACCTTGTGAGAAATGCAGAGTCTCAGGCACCAACCTGAATCTGTACATTAACAAGATCTCCAGGAAATTTGTATGCTTTTTAAATCTTGAGAAGCATGGGTTTGGCTTGAGGGAGTAACCCTAAATTAAGATTCTCAGCACTGACTGTGCATTAATTTCCCCATGGTTGACAGATGCTAACATGACCCCCCAAAGCCCCACCTCTGATATTTCACACTATGGATATAACCCCCTCTCCATGAATATGGGTGGGACTGTGACTTGCTCCCCTTCAATAGCACAAGGCAAAACCTATCTTCTGTGATATGTTACAGAAGGCTATAGCTTCCATCTTGCTAGTAGACTCTCCCTTGTTGGCTTTTATGAAGTGAGTGACCACAGAGGGGAGGCCCACATGGCAAAGAACCAAGACACCACTAGTCTAGGCAGCAAGGAACTGAGTCCATCACTCCTACATCCTGCAAGAAATTGGATCTTGCCAACAACACCAGAACTTCTGGAGCAGAATGTTCCCCAGTCAAGCCTTCAGATGAGACCTGCACTTCTGGTAGGCTCCTTGATTATTGTTTTATGAGCAATGATGGGGCAGAGTCTCCAGCTGAATTGGACCCAGATTCAAGAGCCACAAAAAGCATGAGAGAAAAAGTCTGAGCCATTTTGGCTCCTTCATGTGTGGAGCAGCAGAGAACTCACAGCCACCTCAGGAACTTAGAAAAACGAACTCAATATGAGCTACTGATGGTCAAGCCCAACTTCTGGACGATTGAATTATAATATTCAAATCTTGGTCTGAGCAAGAGTATTTAAGGAATTCCCCCAAGGTGATGTGGATGCACATCTGAGGTCCTGCCCAGATGTTGCTTTGGGAAAAACAGCCTGCAGTGACCGTGGTTTCAGGGGCTCCTCCCCCAGCTCCTCCCCTGATGTGTGGTCATTTGAGCTTTCTGATTGCCCCCCCCCCCCCCGGGCTAACAGTTTCCTCTTTCCCAAGCTTTCTTCTGCTTGCCTCACTCTGGGGTGAGGGGGTTCTGGTGCCCTTTCTGTCAGAGAGACCAGGTCCATTGGGAAGATGGCGCCAGGGGGACGTGTGATGGGGCCATCCATCCATGTGTCCATGGCAGAGCTCGGGACTGAGAGGCCAGCACCTCTGTCCAACGGGCTTTGAAATTGGAGCTTTCATATCATATTCACACATCTGAAACAGATCAGAGGGTGGGGGTGACCGCGGGGTAGTGGCTCAAAGGGGGTCAGGTGAGAATGGATGTCTTGGGGACAGAGGAGAGAAGACCTGTGGGGACTTGCCTGTGGCTTTGCTCTGGGTCAGGCAGAGGAGAGGAGGGGGTTCAGCTGCCACCGTCTAGTGGGAATATCAGGAGCCTCACCCGCCACCCCGCCCCTGCTTTACAGCTTGGCCTGCCATTCCCCTGGCTTATCCAGCTCATGGCTTCCAAAGATAAGCTGCTAAGGGGCGTATCAGAGTCGGGGGATTTATGGCCAAGAAGCTCAATTTCCCTGGCCTGGCTGCCCCTGACCCTGCCTGGGGCGGCTGACACTGACCTATGGAAGAATAATGTTTGTAAGAGGATTTCCAGGAAGCTGGGCCTAGGGATGGGGGGTGGGGGTTTACACCTGAGAACTGCAGTCTTCAGAGCTGCAAGGGGCTTGACCCTCAACTGGTGGGGCTGTTGGGCAAAATATGCTAAGGGCTAGGATTAGAGGGCCCAGGCTGCCAAGCTCAGCTTGCTCCCTTGGGCAAGTGGTTTTGTGACCCTCAGCTTGCTCATCTATAAATTGGGGGCAACAAGAATAATTGACAGGGGGTTGATGTGACACGTAAGTGGGGTGTATGTCAATGTCCATAAACATTAGCAGGGTGTCTGGGAAGACTAAGGTAAAGGTATAAGAGTAAAAGAAAGGCAGCTGCTAACCCAACTGTTCTGCCCCCACTGTGACACTGAGGTGTGCTCCTGGGATAGACATCCTTGGGACAGCATGACCTGGAGGAGGGGCCACACGCTGTCCCCGCAGAAGTCTGTGGCCACCCGTGCAAGCAGACACTGCTTCAGTTTGAGGGTGCAAATGTGTTTCACCTGATGAGCCAAAGGTTCACCCAATAGTTGTCCTCCAAAGGGGCTTGTTAAAGGTGTTTTCAGAATGGCCCGGTGCTTTGTCTGGTGCCTGCAGTTGGCTCCTGTTTTATGAGGGAAATTCTGGAAGGTGGTTTATTCATCATTTTGAACTGTGGGGTCATTGTCCAGAAAGGCTGCAGAGTTGCACTGGCCACGGGGAAGGCCAGCTCTCCTGGCTCTTTCTACATGCTGCTCCCCCAGATAGTCCATCCCTGTTTCAGGTCATTCTCACGAGTCTTAAGTGGCCTTTTTACAAAACAGCAGTTTTTCAGGACCTCCCTGGTGGCGCAAGGGGTTAAGTCTCAGTGCGATCAAGCTATTGCTAGCCACTGCAGCACCAATTCTGTCCCTGGTCAAGGAGCTACCCACATGGCGCAGCAGACCTCTCCAGTCTCACCCGCTGCTCCCCTCAGCCATGTATTTCAGTGGATCTGCCTATTCTGCTCCCCACCCTGTCTCTGGTGAATCCTCTCACCCCCCACACCTCTGACCTGTACCCCAGTTCTTGTATGCATAAACAAATAAATATTTAAAAGTGAAACAGGGCCTCCCTGGTGGCGCAGCGGGTTGAGTGCAGTGCTGTGAAGCTGTCCGCAGCCTCTGCAGCACCGGTTCGATTCCCTGCCAGCCAGGGAGATTCCCACATGGCACAGCAGACCTCTCCTGTCTCGCCCGCTGCTCTCCTCAGCAGTGTATTTCAGTCAGTCTGCCTGTTCTGCTCCCCACTCTGTCTCTGGTGAATTCCCTCACCCTCCTGTGCCTCTGGCCTGTACCCCAGTGCTTGTATAAATAAATAAATCTTTAAAAAAAAATAAAAATGAAACAAAACACAACAAAACAAAAGTTTTTCCTCTTCTCCCCTCACCCCTTATACTTTGGTGTCAGGTCACAGACCCCACCCCAGGCTGTTGGGCCTGTAAGAATCATAACAATGACCGCAGTTCCTGCTTGCCTGCCTCCTGCCCTCCCCAACAGGGGGTATCATTCGACCCATTTTAAAGATGAGGCGCAGAACTCACCAGCATCACACCTCTGTGCCTCTCTGGGACTGTAGGCACTGCTTTAAAAACAGGAAATTATTCTCTTAGCTCTGGTGCGAGAAGTCTGAGGTCAAGGAGTGGGTGAGGCCAGCTGCCTCTGGAGGCCCCAGGACAGGCACCTTCAACTCCCAGGCTCTGGGGGCTCCCGGCATGGGCGGCAGTGAGGACCCCGCAGTCCCCTCTTTCCTGTCTCCACACGACCTTCTCCCGCAGGCTTCTCTGACGTGGTCCCGTTCCTGCTCTCACGCCCTCCTCGGAGGAAGGGCTCACCCAAGCGCCCCCAAGCCCAGGGTGACCTCTTCGCCAGAGCCTTAGTCACCTTTGCAGAGTCACTGATTGCAAATAAGGGCACATTCGGAGGTTCCAGGGAGACGTATCTCTCTGGGGGGACAGGGTGAGTGTGGTGCTGTCCTACCCACCACAACGAGCCCACCGGGGGCCCGAGCCGAGAACACACCTCAGACGGCTCCGTTGAGAGACTTTGGCCCCGTCCTTAGGAAACCCACAAGGGCAGCGATGTCCTCACTGACCAGGAGCCTGGGGCTGCGCTCTTGATGCTGCCTTTTCTTGTCATGTAAAGTTGAGTCCGTATCGAATAGAGATGCAGAATTTTTAAACAAAACTGGGGAAACTTGGCTCGTGTTCTGATTCGCCCGCCTCCCCCCCCCCCACCAGGCACCACATGCCCCCGCAGCGCCGTGAGGTGTGTGTCTGAGCTGTCCCTGCTGCACCCCCTGGCTCATGTCGTGCCTGGCTGGCCCCTGGCTTCCTGAGCTCCTGCCGCAAAGGGGAGCCAGCAGGGTAGCATGTTAGGTCTGGGCAGAGGGGAGGGAAAGGGAAATGCTGGGGTTACTTGTTGGAGGACATTGTTACAAGAAGCCGGTCCCTTGCAGGAGCTCAAAAGGACATCGGAGGAATGTCCACCTGTCTTCAGGGGCTGCACCAAATTATATCCCCCCCAACAGTGCTTGAGGGCTACCTTTGTTGGGGGGAGAGGATGTCCTGAACGAACTCCACAAACAGGTTTTGTGGACCCCACCCCCACCCCAGACCAAAGAGACCCAAGACACCAGGGACTGCACATCCCATAATGTCTTCACCGCCGAAGGAAGGATGCTGGGACCTGAGCGTGGAGTTCAGCAGCCAGGCTTGGTCTATCACCAGACATGTGGGCCTTGGGGGTCCTGGGGTTTTCACGGGCTTTCAGTGTGCTATTGGGGTTCAGCTCAGCAGAACTGGTAGGACGCGTTCACCAATTTATCTCTCTTTCTCCTGAGTTATTCATCTCTGCATTTCCCCTTTTCGTAAATAAACCCTTTATTAGCCTTTTCGTGTGTGCCTGTGCTTGAGTCTCATGATAAGTCCCTTTGAAGCTCGCTGGTGAGGACCCAGAGCCAGGCCAACCCATTTCACATTGGGGTTGCCTGTAACACCTCGCCACCCCCGTGGTGGCACTGTCCCCCGAAACAGGCGTGGGGTGATCTTACCTGCTTTTGGTCTGCATGTCCTGATGGTGCTGAACACCTTTTCATATACTTGTTGGCCATGTCTCTGATGTCTTTAAAGAAAGATCCAACTTCTCAGTTGGGTGTTTTGATTTTTTTTTTTTTTTGCTATTTTGTATAAATCCCTTATATAATTTGGATACTAGTGCTTTATCAGGGGCTGGCAAATATTTCCTCCTACTCCAAATTTTCAGTTCCGCAAAATGAGTAAGTTCTGGAGACCTTGTGTATAGCCCGTGATTATAGTGAACAAGACTGTGCTGGAAACTTGACATCTGCTAACAGAGTAGATCTTAACTGTTTTTACCACGAGAAAGAAAAGGAGAATGGTAACTCTGTGAGGTAATGATATCTTAATTAGCCTGATTGTGGTTATTTCACAGTGTGTATATATATCAAAACATCATTTCGTGCTCCTTAAGTAAATACACATTCTATTTGTCAATTATGCCTCAATAAAGTTGGGGAAAAAAAGGAAATTAAAGTGCCAATGAATGAAAGGGAGATTTGTTCCAACCCTGCTGGGCTGGCTGGGTTAGTCAGGGAGCCTCAGAAGGTAGAGGATGTATCACTTGGAGGTCATTGTTGCCAACGACAGAATCTACTTTAGGTTGAAAAGGATTGTGTTGAGGATACGAGAAATTTCACAAAATTTCCAGAATGATTCTCCTGGTCCCTGGGCCCTCTTAAGACTGATGTCAGGAAACATTCTGGGTCATCCCCATTCCACCCAATGGAGTCTGTTTTTCCTTCCAATACTGTGATTGACATAATGAGAAGTTCCTCACATGTAGGAAAGTTACTCAAAGGGGGATGGGTGGCCACCAAGCAATCCTTGGCCCCCTGCCGAAGCTGGTGTGTTTGAACTACCAGAGCAACCTCAGCACACTCTACAGAGTCATGCCCAAGAGGGTTCTCAGAAAGGCCGGGGAGATGCTCCACTCTGGCATTCTGGTTAGGGGATGCATGTATATTGTTGATTTTTTTCCACTGGGAATCTTAGAAATTTGTCTTGTATCTGCCCTACCAAACAGCCCAAAAGAAGACAGAAAACAGTATCGTGGGTGAAAAGAGGAACAGGAGCATGTAAGGAGTCACCAGAGGCATAGGGAGCCAAGAATAGATCAAAGATTCGCTGAGTCTCAAACTCTTATTCACACCACCCAGATTCGTTCCCTCTTAGAAAAAGAGACTCGGGCCTTCCTGGTGGCGCAAGGGGTTAAGTCCCAGCACTATCAAGCTAGAAAAAGAGACTCAGGCCTCCCTGGTGGCGCAAAGGGTTAAGTCCCAGCACTATCAAGCTATGGGCAGCCACTGCAGCACAAGTTCGATTCCTGGCCAGGGAGCTACCCACTTGGCACAGCAGACCCCTCCTGTCTCCTTGCTGCTCCCCTCAGCAGTGTATTTAAGTAGATCCACCTGTTTGGCTTCCCACTCTGTCTCTGGTGAATCCTCTCACCTCCCTCCCCCCACACCTCTCGCCTGTACCCCAGCTCTTGTATGCATAAATAAATAAAAATTATCTTTAAAAAAAGGACTCAAAGCCTATAGTCCTTCCTAACTCCTTAAGTAGTGTGAGGCTGTGGCAAAGACTCAGGAATCAGAACTGGGCTGGAAAGCCAGGTGTCTCTCTTACAGCTGTGCCATCTAAGGCAAGTGGCTTGATGCTTCTGAGCCCCAGCCTTTGATCTGCAAAAGCAGATATTACCATTAGGCTTTGCGTGTGTGCTCAGTCCCGTGGTTGCGAGAGTTTACCACCATGCCTGGCACCCAGACAGCACTCAGAATAATGGCAGCGAAGACTATGATGATTATCTCCCTGCCTCGCTCCCCTCCCCTCCTCGTCCTCATCATCTCATGGCTCCTCAGAGTGGGAGGAAGGTGGCGATTCATGTTCTTTCTCCCACCCAAATGGGGCAGCTCCCTGAGTTCCGGGGACTCTGTCCCTGTGCCCTGAGCCATCATGGCGTGGTGCCACCCGTTCCCATTTGCTGTGGAGCACGTGGCTCTTTCTCTGCTTATTTGTTCTTTCCTGTTTGCCTAGAATTGCTGCCATTAGTTGAATGCAGGCTCCAGACAGCAGGGACTGCGGCTCTGTGACTTGCTTTGTGTGTATTCTCCAAGGATGTGCGGCAGTGTTTGGTGGCGATGCTCTATGACAAATGGCAGCTGAGTCAAGAATGTGCTTCCACTGGTCTGGATCAGCCAAGGGAGGTCCTGCATTATCATTCTGACCACAAACAGATGTTTAACACATAATAAATGTTAGGGATGCAAAGACGATGAGGGTAGGTCTCTATCTTGTTTGCTTGTCTGTGTATAATCTGAACTTTTCAAAGTCAGGGGCTGTCAGTCCAGCAGCGTCTGGCGCGTAATGGGTGACAAATACCCATTTGGGTTTTTTTTCTCTGTTAATTTGAGGGCTGCTTTTGATACCCACTGTAAGGGAGGCTCTGTGCTAGACTTGGGAAATACAAACAAAACGGGCACTCTTGGGGGTGACAGGTGTGGAATGGAGGAATTAAATTTGCAGGGGAAGTCCTGGGGGTGAGGACAGCTCATGTCCCAGAGGCAGAACCAGGATTGGGGTCGGGTTTTGATGGAGGAGTAGGAGCCCATCGCAGGCAGAGGAGTGACAAGATGTTCTAGGGAAAAGGGATGACATGTGTCAGGTCCTGGACACGAGAAATACCTGGTATTTCAGCAAATGGCTTCTTGTAGCCAGACCTAGATGAGTAGTGAGGGAATGAATCTGGGCATGAGATTACCTTCTTTCTCAGAAAGGGAAAGTAAGGCTTAGAGAAATAAAGTGACTTTCCTGGAGCCTTCAGCTTGTCTACGTCCCATCAGAGTGGAGAATCCAATCTCTTGACTCCCTTAGTGGAGTCCATCCTCCTGCTGCTGGCAGCTGCTGCCACATTCAGAGTCCTCTTGTCCTTTCTTTTCTGGGTGCACTGTTTGTGCTGGATTTTTTTGGAAGATTTATTTATTTATGCATACAAGAACTGGGGTGAAAGCCAGAGGTGTGGTGGCGGGTGGTGGTGAGAGGATTCACCGGAGAGAGTGGGGAACAGAACAGGCAGATCTACTGAAATACACTGCTGAGGGGAGCAGCAGGTGAGACAGGGGTCTGCTACGCCATGTGGGTCAGCTCCGGGTATTGAACTCGTGCTGCAATGGCTGCCAATGGCTTGATACTGCTGTCTGTAACCCCTGTGCCACCAGGGAGGCCCTGTTTGTGCTGGATCTTTTCTGCTTTACCCTCCAGTTCACTCTCCATCTTTTTTCTGGCCTCTTCCCAGGTAGCTGATCGATGTGAGTTTTAACACTGGATTCCCTTGCCCTCTGTTTTCTGGTTGAGTTTGACCAATGGTGTCCCCAGGAGGACGTGGGAGGGAGGAAAGGAATCTGGCTGTTCTTATTTCAGTGTCTTTTACCTTCTGGGTTGCACTGGTCTGGCCATGTCCTTGGGCTCAGGCATCTCCTCCGTGCAGGAAGTCCTTGCTCTACAACTCTCTTTCCCTAGGTCTGGTGCCCACCCAGTGTCTCCTCCGTTCAGGCCCCCAAAATGTGTGCATCAGTTAGACATTTTACTACTTAAGCCATGAATTACAGAGAATAAGCATTTGTTTTAGGGGCAATGTTGTATCTGCGATGCAGCTGAAGACCCGAGCTCTGGAATGTGACATGTAGAACAGATCACGTGAGCTGGAGGATTACTGGTGCCAAGAGTATGAAAGACACTTGAAACAGACCTGATCCCCAACTTCCAGCCTGCATCCCAGAGTCAAAACCTGGAGCCTGAAGTCTAGCCTAGCTTAGTTGGTTGTAGTCAATTCACAAGTATGTGAACATGGAACACTCTGATTATTCATATCATCTGTTGAACATCAGGCTAGTTTGTTACGCAGCGTTGCTGTGGCATCACCGACTGATCTAGATGGTTTGGATCACTGGGGTGATGGCTCTAAGATAGGATCCCATGGATCATTCCCACTTGTGTGTTTGCCAAAACAATCCACGCTTCCCATTCCAGCTTTGCAGTCATTTGCCTGCCGTAAACCTCAGGCACACTTAACTTTTCTTTCTTTTTCTGATGACCTCTGTCCTCCATGCTGGGTCGGACAAGACCTGTGGGATAATGAATCAAAGAAGCAGGAAATGCGCCCTCCCACACACTCATTACCCCATTTTTCTGATGTCCATTAAGCCCTGTAATTCACGATACCTCAAAGCTTGGAGTGACACAAACTTAATTGGGGGAAGGACATGTGAACGGTGTCCCGTGGAACCAATATTGATGTTGTCATTGAAATGGAGGAAGACGGAGCCCCACAAACTCCTACGGGACATTCTTCTAGGAAACGTTTGCCCTGATGTATTGAGTGTCCGACTTTGGTACGAACACAACTTGGCTTTTCTTTTTATGAAAGTAATAAGCATTTGTAAAATTCCACCCCTTCCACCCCTCACCTAACTTATGAGCCCTCTGGCTATAACCTTCTTATGACCCGCAGCTTATATAGACCCAAGTCACTTAAAACTCAATCCAAAGTGAAACACATTTCAGTGAAGGCAAAATTAATTCCCCCACTCTTCATTGGCCTGAGACCTCGTGGAGGGATCTGTGGCTTAAGGGGGGCTGGGGAAAAGGTAAAGGAAAGTTTTGTGAATAGAGAGAGACTTCTAACAGGAAAGATATTTATAAAGCTGCATTTGGGTACTGTTCAGTTTGGAAGGAATTTGTTATAATGGCAATATATAAATCTTTGAATGGTCTCATAAATCATAGCTCTCTGCCCAGCCAATCAGAAGCCACGGAAACCTGGCGCTTTGGAGCATTCAGTCGTTACTAGAAGGATCCTGTGTGGCTCCTTGGAAGTGGAATCGGAAAATCTGGCTACATTTGGGGGTGTGTGGAATGTCTTGAATTACTTCTCAAACATTTTAGATTTGATAAAACCCAAGACATGGCTTTTCCAGCCCCATTTCTTTCTCCCCCACCTCCAATAATTATTAAACCCATGTGTACATCAAGAGAAGCTTAATCCATGTGTTTCTGATTCATTTACACTTAACTCATCAAAATATTGTTTTTAAAGGGCTGTTTGTTGTCCAAAAAGCCTTTTCCCCCTAAGCTTGAAAGCTTTACTTCGCAGAAGCAGGAAGCTGCTCTTTGCCAAGAGTAAATGGGTGAGAAGTCCAAAGGGCTTGGGTTTTTGAAGTATGTGCAACGAATGTTCAAACAGGTTCTGAACGGAGCCAAATCTGCTTTTCTATCTCTGAGAAATCTCGAGAGAGCCACGGGGCGGAAGTTTCAAGGAACTCATCTCTCCCCAAACCGCATGAAATTGCATTCCGACGAGAACGATGGTCAGACTCACCAGAAATACAGAATGCTGGAAGGGAATGAGACCAAACACGGCGACCTTGTGAAATGAGAGAGAATGAGCTTGCGAATGAGCAAAAGTCACATTTTATGGCGGAGCTCCATCCTAATGGTGCTTCTTCCGGCAGCCTCCACCCCCCAAGGGCTGCAATCATAACTGCTGTTGCATTCTTGCCCTGCTCCTGACCCCCAATATCCATATTTTCCATGTGTAGTAAATCACTTGACACTCTATTTTGCAAAGAGGGAAACCAAGTCATGGAGAAGTTTATTCCTATAGATGCAGTGGAGGGAGGATTCAAACCCAGTTTGTTTGCCTCTGAAACCTGAGCCTGTACATCCTCATTCTAGTTTGTGGTTAGTTTGGGACAGGTTCGTTCATTGCAAATAGGAAAAGAGGTCCTAGTGTGTGCCAGGCATGGGAGATCCTAGCCCTGCCACTGTGGAGCTTTCTTTGGTGATGGAAGACAGGCAGAAGATAAATAATCAATGCTCTGAGAAGTGCAACCAAAGAAAAGCACAGGTATAATGAAATGAGCAAGAGCAAGAGCGAATTGGCTTTGGGGGTCAGGGAAGTCTGTCCTGTGTAAGTGACATTTTCATTTCAGACCTGAAGGTTAGTGTTAAGGTGTTGTGAACTCGTCCCCCAATTTATATTGAAGCCCTAAGCCCCAGCACCTCAGAAGGTGACCTTATTTGGCAGTGGTGTTGTGGATGTAATCAGATGAGTTCCTTCTGCAGTGGGCTGAGCTCCAGTATGACTGGTGTCCTCATGGAAAGGGGAAGTTTGGAGACGGACAGGCATGGCAGGCTAAAGCTATGGGAACATGAAGGCAGAAATTGGGGTGATGTGGCTACAGGTCAAGGATGGCTGGAGACTGCAGCACAGCAGAAGCAGGAGCCGGGACCAGGAGCACGGTCCTGCCACAGCTGACGTTGGGCGCTCACACTAAGGATTGTGGGACAACTCCAGGGGTGAGCTTTCACCACTCAGCCTGCAGCGCTTTGCCATGGCAACGCTAGACACATCATTCAGATAGGAAGGGGTTCGCCAGGTCACCAGGGTGTGGGGGACAGAAAGAAGGGGAATGTCCTGAGAGAGGAGGGAGCTCGGTGCATCTGGGAGAAAATGGGTGGAAATGGGGCAGATTGAAACCTGGCACCTCTTGGGCATGATGTGGAATTTATATAAAGGACAGTGTGAATCCAGTGAAGGGTTTTGACTAGGTGTGAATTTTAGAAGCAGTGCCTGCTGGCTACGTGAACACTGAGCTTGAACAGTGCGGACAAGAAGGGATATGGAAGTTTGGAGCCTGCTGTGGTCACCCCAGGAGTTCCAGCTTAATTCTTCAGTGTAATTGCTCTCCTTAAAAGACCATTTCCATCGACTCATTTCTCCACTTGAAACACTTATTCATTCATCAAGCTGTCTGTTCACTGCTGTGTGCCAGGTTCTAAAACTGTACTGTCCAACAGGGTAGCTGTGAGCCACATGTGGCATTTGAAATGAAATTGAATAAAATGAAAGAGTCAGTGACTCAGACTCAGTGAGATCAGATCTCCATGCCACATCATTCCAGAAAGCTCTGTGGGGGCAGCACTGGCCTAGGGAAGCAGAGGAATCTAGCACCATCTCAACTGTGTTTTTATGTCAGTAGAAAAGTCCCAGGCTTTGGATTGGTAGGAAATTTAAAAAATATATTTAAAATATATTTTATATATATAGAGGTATCAAAAAGCCACTCGTGGGCCTCCCCGGTGGCGCAGCGGTTGAGCACAGGGTTGCGAAGCTGCCCCGCAGCCTCTGCAGCGCTGGTTCCATCCCCGGCTGCTCCCCGGCCACCAGAGGAGGGTCCCACATGGCGCGCAGACCTCTCCTGCCGCCCGCTGCTCCCCTCAGCAGTGTCCTTTGGTCCTTCTGCCTGCTCTGCTCCCTGCTCTGGCTCTGGTGAATTCTCTCACCCTCCCGTGCTTCTGACTGTACCCAGTGCTTGTATAAATAAATAAATAAATCTTTAAAAAAAAAAAAGCCACTTGCAGAGCTGGAGAAGATATTTGTAACACCTGTGATAGACAGGGGACTCCAGGCAGAATATGTAGAGAACTTCCCCAAAATTGACAGGAAAAAGATAGGGCAACCAAGTAGAAAAATGGACAAGAGACTTGAACAGGTACTTTTTAAAGGAGAATAATGTCTGGGTAGTCAATACACTTATGAAAAGGTGCTCAGGATTTTTTTTTAATGACAAACATTTTTTTCCCACAATTTTAGAGACTGAGAAGTCCAAGGTCAAAGTGCCGGCTGACTCAGCTCCTGGTAAGAACTCCTCCTGGCTTGTGGACAGCTCTCTTCTTGCTGGGTCTTCATGTGGCAAAGAGAAAGAGAAAATGAGATGGAGGATGAGAGAGAGGAAGGAAGAAAGCGGGGTGCTCTCTTCCCATGAGGCACTAATCTCATCATGGGGGTCTACCTCCATGACCTCATTTTAACCTCATCATCCCCAAAGGCCTTACCACTGAATACCCTCATATTGGAGATAGGAAAAATGTACTCAGGCTTATTAGGAGTAAGAGAAATGCCAATGAATACCTTAAGAAGAATGCTACCCACACCCAGCAGAGTGACTTAAATTACAAAGACTGACCACTTGAAGTATTGGTGAGGGAGTGGAGAAACTAGAACGCTCTAAATGTTGGTGACAGTGTGATTGGCATAACCTCTTTGGGAAGCTCCCTTGAAGATAGGTAGGCCATCACTTTTATTGTCCAAACCACTTCACCTTCAAGAATGAAAGGGGCAACTGTCTGTTGTCAGTGGCCACGGATTGAGGCACTCCTCAGACATCCAGAGAAAGGAGTGAAAGTCAAATATATTGGTTACTAGGACCTAGCAATACCACACCTGGGTGTGTGTGCACAGATGTCTATACTCACCAGCGATGTATGACCCCAATGACAAGGCGTATGGTCCAAATGTTCCTAGAGCACTATTTAGCTCCAAACCAGAAACAAGTGGAATTATCCATCATGCGTCAGAATGTTGTGGATCAATGACATAAATGAACCCATGCTAAATGCGACAACATTGATGAATGCCAGAAAAAGTTGGATTAAAAACCCAAAAGGACCAAAACAACCTCCCAAACCAAAGCAAACGACGCAGGTCCAAAAGAATCTGTAAGGTGTAATTCTGTTTGGAAAACTTAAAACAGGGCGGTTGTATTAGAAATCAGGTATTTTGTTCTGGAGACGAGGGAGGTGGTGATGAAGGCTGAGAGACCACAGAGGGACATCTGGGGTGCTGGCAATATTTTGTTTCTTGGTTCACATCATGGTTGTACAGTTATCATTTTATGATAGGTCAGCGGTACAGCTACGTTTTGTGTTCTTTTCTGTATGTGTGCGATATTATTTCACAATCAAAAATTAAAGCCAACATATTGCCCGGGGGCTTGTCACTGAATTGTCAGGCTTTTATTTTGCCTAACAAATCTAAAAGAATGATGGTTACCTTCCTTTTAAAACCATAAAATCATTTTGTAAAAAGAAAAAGAATCAAAGATCAAAGTAGAAGGGACATAATTTCAAAATTAAGAACAGCTTTGTCAATCAAATAGATTTTTGCATTTTGAAAAACTTACTGGATCAACATTTCTTTGATCATTTCATGGAGGGTGAGTGGAATCATTCCCAGAGTCTGGATTTTGGAAAGCCTGTTCACTGACTCCCCAGCATTTGCATGGGTTTTCTGGTCTCTTCTTTGGAAACTAAAGGTGTCTTATGAAAGAACAGAGGGGGAGTCTGGGGGATAAACATGGCTCAGTAGGTTTCCTGCTGCAGGACTTGTCAGAGCCTTTGCTGGACTAGTACGTGGTCACTCTCTGGGAGACAGAGAATCTCAGCTCTTCCCTAACTTGCTCACTGACAGAACCATGTTTCTGCTGAATCATATTTAGGGACAGTGGTTAAGGCAACACACTTTCAGGACTGTCAGCCTATTGCAGAGGTCAGCAAGCCAAATGGACTCCTATTTTATAAATAAAGTTTTATTGGAACATAGTCTTGCCTCTTTATTTACCTGTTATCATGGCAGCTTTGCTCTGTGATAACAGAAGAGTCAAGCAGTTGCGACAGAGACCATATGTGGTCCCGCAAGCCTAAAATATTTGCAGTCAGGATCTTTACAGAATAAGTTTGTTGATTGAGCCTAAGAGGACAAAGTTGTAACTCTCAGAGTTTGAAAGTTTGCAGAATCCGACCCAACCCACTTGCTTTTCAGTGTTATTGTTATCAGTTTCCTATGTGTGAAAAAAAATCTATTTCAGTCACATATATTGAATGGAATGCTCTGGCTTTTGCTTCCCTCAAGCTATTTTCTTTGGCTGTACAGATGGGCCTGCTATGCATTCCCGTCTCTTTCCCATCCTACCAATCCTGGCTCAAGCACACCCTACTCTGTGAAGCCTTCCCTGATTCTCCATCACCACGCAGCTCAGGATTTTGGCTTCCTCCATGTCCCATTGCTTTTGCTTTGAGTCTCTACTGTTGGTTACTGCTTATGAACTCTGTATTATTTAGGATTAGACTGTAACCAAAGCCCCAAATTTCACTTATGTAAATAGGCTAGGTATTGATTTCTCTCTAATTAGAAGACCAGAGATGGATGGCCAACGTTGAGTTTGCTGCTCTGCCATACTTACACATCTCCATTTCCAGAGTTACCTCGTGGCCCAAAATGGTTGCTCTGGCTCAAGCCATCTTGCCTTCATTCCAGCCAGCAAAAAAGCAAAGATGCTTTTACTTCATCCCTTTGACCAGAACTTGGAATTTAATTAGGGAATCACTTAGCTGTGAGGGAAGCCAAGAGATGTAGTTCCCCCTTCCAGGCTATTGAGGGGCAGCAGCCCATGTTTATGCATGGTGAGCTCTGGTGGTGTTCTCTTCAGCTTTGCGCTCTAGCACATCACCTACAGTGGCAAATCTGTTTAGCATCCATTCCCTCTTCTCCAGAAACACTACTCCAGTTTTGCTTGGGGGAAGCCCCCGGCCATCAAAGGATGGGCATGCCAATCAATGTATCATCCTTTCTTAGTTGTGGGGTGAGTTTAAGACCCAGGAAGATCAGCTGGATTCTCCAGGAAATTGAATTCTTGAGTAGAGTGATGCAAGGACTCAAAATGGTTGGAGCTGACTCATCTAGACTATAATGGCTGGAAGTCTGTCATTGTTACCTCCTGGTCACCTTACTCTGATTCTTGAGTTCATTGTTTTGAGTTCATTCTTCAGGATCTGTGAGCTATTGAGTCATCTTCCAAGTATTTCCTGCTTTGTTTACATACTCCAGAGTTGGCATTGGTTGCTTACAACTGAGAAAATTCTAAATGAACACCT
Organism: Talpa europaea; assembly: GCF_964194135.1. Taxonomy (NCBI): domain Eukaryota; kingdom Metazoa; phylum Chordata; class Mammalia; order Eulipotyphla; family Talpidae; genus Talpa; species Talpa europaea. The sequence goes on along the minus strand of NC_140082.1, from coordinate 8,578,325 downwards.
TTGTATATTCCGTGCTTAAATATGGAGGGGTGGAATTAATCAATAGGGATCATTAAACTCTCTTCTTGCCAGTTTCAGAAAATGGTTGTATTTGAATTGGGTCAAATCATGGATGATTTATAGGAAACGAGGCACCAGGAGGAGAGGATTGCTGAACTCATGGGGTTTTAGATGTCACAACCTGGAGTCCTCCAGTCTAAGAGAGTTTTGTGTTTTACTTGCTTGTCAGAGTTATAAATCTGCGATAAAGAAGGTCCACTCCCTGGAGGTTTATGCCAAGCCTTTCCCTGCCCATGGATTTTTTATCTTTGGATGCTCATTTGTTTGGATCTTTGTAAGTGTCTTCTACTAAAGGTGCTGTACTTATTTTTGGACCACTGAAGTATTCCTGGAGAGTGAGCAATGAGATTTAACAAATCTTTTAAAATAATTAAACACTCAAGGACTAGGCTGCCTCCTGCACCTTTCCTAATGTGGGATAAGACACCTCTGGGAGTCTTCCTGCCTCATCCCAACCACCACTGCCACCATGCCATCTTAGGCCCCATGCTCTTGAGCAATTCAGAGACATGGCAATTCCTGAGCAAGCTGTGTTCCAAAAATGTAGAGTAAGTCAGATAATGAGAATGAAGGTGTCTTTTGCCATAAAAGCAACACTACACCTGTTCAGGGTGGTATGCATAGCAGGGTCCTATTTTTGTTACCCTCCAACACTCACAGTCACACTGTCATCTACATCCAGGTCTATGTAAAGATATAGATGAATAGAAAGGCAGGCACCAGATTGCTAATATAGATACCTTTGAATAATAGGACAATGGCAACTCCTCTTTCCATCTATTATTGACATTTAATATATTTTCCTTCAAAAAACATGATTAGTGATAGAATAATCAAATAATTCATACTGATGAAAGGAGATAATGCATGATCAAGGATGCTATCTCAAACCTGCACTATTCTTGTAATTTAAGTGTAGTTGTTGTCAGAATATTAATATTTATAAGCCAATATACTTAATACTTATTCTTTAATAAGCTTATTTTAGACATGATTTCTGCAGATAGCACTAACCTGGAGGTTCCTGAAAGCAGGGACTATGTGTGTTTAAGTATGCTATCACCTGTAATAACATGTCATAAAGGAAGAAAGGTGGGAATGAAAGGAGGAAGGAAAGTGAGAGGGAGCCATGTGTCATGGCTGCGGTTTAGTTTTGAAGTCAGTGGTATTAGTTTTGAACTGGAGTTTTGCTCTTGTGGCCTTCGGCAAGGCATTACCCCCCCCCCCGAGTCTTTGTTTTCCCATCTATAGAATGAAAAGATGAGAATAAATTATTCTAGACCACGGCTTGCCAAACTGTGGGCCAAATAATGTTTTTGTCAATAAAGTTTTATTGGAACAACCCACACTCATTCCCTTACATATCACTCATGGCTGCTTTCATGGTGCACTGGCAGAGTTGAGTCATTGCTACAGAGATCTTATGATTGGCAAAGCCCAAAATATTTACTATCTGGCCCTTGACAAAAAAGTAGGAGGACCCTTGGTCTAGAGGATTCTTAACTGAATCTGTATGTGAATCTGTATTTATTGCTTAGGGTTTGGCTTTCCATCCTGTGTCTTTGAGGGTAAGGTTTGTATTTTCCTCCCTGATTGAACCCAGGGGCAGGGGTAGGGGTAGACTTTGAACTTCTGCACACCACCTTGTGCATGGTCCATGTCTGCATTTGCTTCTGGAGAGTGGGCAGAATCGACCAATGTAGGAAGGAGGGTTTGAGGGGTAGGGGCAGATGGATGTTGCCTTTTGGTTGATGCTCCTAGAGTATAAAAATCACCTGAGTAATTGATTGTTCTGTCAGCACCTTTAAACGATCAGTAAAATAGATACTCAGACCCTTCCTGTCCTGTCTCTTAAGCCCGGTTATGGATGTTTCTGAACAGTGTCCTTCATTGATTCTTGGAGACATTTTTCCTTCCTGTGCAAAATAATCATAATTATTTTCCTGAAGACATTCAGGCGACGGAGGCCATCCTGCACGTGGGCGTGCTTTTCCCTCTGATGTAGTTATCCTGCTCTTGCTGGGCTCCTGAATTATAGATTATATTCTTCTCTTTGCCTTTTAATTTGACTCATGAATGCTGAATCCATTTCAGTGGACCCTGCACTTTGCCCACTTAGGGCTTAGAAGACAAGACAGCCCTGATTTTCTGGGCAAAGGATCCCTTACTGCACCAGCTGTACCTAATCAAATTCCAGAGCCTTCTCCCCACTAAAGACAACACTGATCCAGAGGTAGCCACACTTATTTCCTCTGGTAAGACAGACCTCTGGTCCTGAAGGCCTGGAGACCTTGAAACAGCGTGTGACTGTGCTGGTAACTGCTGCCCTTTTTGGTACACTAGAAGCACTTATTAAAAGTATTCTCCCAGCCGCAATTAAAGCACACCACCTTAGACTCAGTGTGGCTGGTTGGTCTTGATTTGCCTGGGGTGGGCATGGAGGATTGACTTTTGGGATGACCTGACCAGGAGAGGAAGATGACACATTTCTGGATTTCCTCCCATCTAAGTCTGATGGGTGAGCCCTTGCCAGGACCTCAGTCTTTCTCCCGAGTCCTGCCTGCCTCTGCAGCCCATCTCATTATTGCATTTCTCTGGGACCAGTGAAAGGAGTTGGCGTGTCCAAGACGATGGCATGGAGAGGGGGGCATGGTCATATTTGGCATGTGGGTTTACATCATTTGATGCCTTTCTTCCGAGAAAGAAAGAACATGATGGATACTGTAGGGTAAAGAAAATGTCAGGCTTTTCTGCCCTTCCGCCATCAGGAGAGATGATGGATCCTTGTCCTGAATGCATGCCTGATGGCGGGCACCTGGAGTAGGGTGTGGGCATAGGTAGATGGGATTCAGCTGAGCTAAGACTGTGCTTTTTAAGGGCGGCGTCACGGGGGGACGCCAGCAGCAACAGTAGCAGCAGTAGAAGCAGAAGCCGAAGCCGAAAGAGAAGCCGAGAAGCAGCAGAACGAACGCTAGAGAGCCCAGATAGAGTGAAGACTTGCTGGGGGCTGGGAGGCCTGCCAGCCTCCCAGCCCCCCAGCCAGCACCCCTGCCTGCCATATGCCTGGTGAACCCCAAATAAAAGACCTGCAAAAACCCACTGAGGACTCTGACTCCTCCTTTACCCGGTCTGCATGGGATCAGAAAACCTGCACTGTGCCCAGTCCTGCCCTTACAAAGTATTTTATAGTGCAATGAATCCCAATCTATAATGTCCACACAAATCTCTTAACATGCAGGTTCTGATTCTGTGTATCTGGGCGGGACCAGGGACTCTGCCTTCCTAACAATTTCCTTGGTGAGGCTGATGGGTGGGTCTGAGGACCACACTTTGAGTAGCAAGGTTGGGTAACATAACAAGGACTGAATGAATGGCATCCAGTCAGCTACATGTTGCCCTCCCCTACACTTACAGAAGATCCTCAATAGCCCCTGATACTGGCAAGAGGTGAGGCAGGGATCCAAACCCACATCTGTTGAAACAGCCTGCTATGGTGCTCTAGGGACTTCTGGTATACCTACATCAGCTTGAGGGTGATGGATGGCGTAGATGAGACTGGCACAAGACTGACTGAACAGGTGAGTGGTTCTTCTAGTCAAGCAACAAATAGTTATTGCTTAGAAAGCTTCCCTGACCATCTGGTGAAAAGCAGCCTCCCTACCCCTCATCACTTTCCATCATGTCACCTATTAATATTTTGTTTCCTTCAGAGTCCTTATTACTCTTTGATTTCATCTTGGAGTCTTTTTTCTTTCTTTCCTTTTGTTTTTGGTGGGTGGGGTGGCTGGTTACCTTCTGTCTCTCTACACTAAAACACCAGCCCATAAGAGCAGGACTTGCTCTGTCTCATTTTCCCTTGCTTGTCTGGGGCCTGTTACAATGTCTGGTACATGCGGGGTGCTCAGTAAATGTTTGTTGAATGAATGAATGAATGACCCGAAGAAAGGTAATAGGGACAATGTTTAAACTACTTCCAATAATCTTTCTGATCACTCATACTTGGCAGGGTTTACAGGACAGCTGCTAATATCCTGATGGTAAATTACTCTTCACTGAGCTAATAAAAGCTGCTTCCGTGCAGATCTTTGTGGTACATCAGTATTAGCAGGGTCCAAGCTAATATGTATAATTGAAAGTCGCACAACGAGATACACTTGGTTCTGAGTCTCCTTTGGGCTTCCAAAATACCACAGACAGGGAGGCTTAACCACCAGACTTTTCTTCTCTCACAATCTGGAGGCTGGAAAGCCTAAGAACAAGGTGCTGGCAGGGGGCTTTGGTGGGCCACTCTCCTTGGCTTGCAGAGGGCAGCTTCTCACTCTGTCCTCAGTGGCTGGAAAGCGTGAATGCTGGAGCTTCTTCCTTGTCTTTCAAGGACTCCAGCCCTAGGTTAAATGAGGATTTAACCTTAATTACATCCTTAAAAGCCCCATCTACAAGTGCAGTCACATGGCGAGGGGCACACAATTCAGTCCGTAACACTTGATGTCAAGAGATTCTGATTTACTCGGGCTGTCTCAAGGTAAATGGGATCATAATAGGAATATAAGGGAAATTTAGGAGAGTTTCTTGGTGGAAGGGGCTACAGGGTTTTCAGCAGCTAGTCTGTGATTTATATTCTTACATCTATTATCAGATGATGGGCTCGGGACTGTCTGCGGCGAGCATCTACTTCTTCCTGTTTCACTTCATTTTTGCTCCTTTAAAAAAAAATCTTTATTGTGTTATGATCAACATACACAAATCTGCATATTGATTGTAGAACTCGATGAGTTTGGAGATACATAGGCACCTGTGAAATTCATCACCTCAAAAAGTATCCCCCTGCTCTATTTTATGTTGTGATAGAAACACGACATCGGATCTACTCTCCTAGCCAAATTTTAAGCATCCAATACAAGATTGTTACTTTTAATTGTGTTGTGCAGTGGTCTCCAGGAATCTTGTATAACTGAACTTCATACCCTTTGGCCATCAACTCTGCTTTTCCATCTCTCCCCAGCTGCTGGTAACTACTGTTCTACACTCTATTCTATGAGTTTGACATTTTAGATTTCACATATATGTGAGATCCTATCGTATTTGTTCTTCTGTGTTGATTTATTTCACTTAGTATAATGTCCTCACTCAGTATAATGCCACCCATGTTGTGGCAAATGGCATTTTTTCCTTCTTTTCTAAGGCTGAATACTATTCCATTCTATGGATCTGCCACATTAAAAAAAAATCCATTCATCTGTTGATGGACATTTAAGTTCTTCTGTGTCTTGGTCATTGTGAATAATACTGCAGTGAATATGGGAATACAGACACCTCTTGAGATAATGATATCCTTTCTTTCAGTTATATAATCAGAGTTAGATGGCTGGATCATTGGGTTGTTCGATTTTTAATTTTTTGAGAAACCTCCATATTGTTCTCCATAGTGGCTGCACCAACTTCTTTGCCATCAACAGTGGACAAGAGTTCCCTTTTCTCCACACCATCACCAACACTCATCTCGTGACTGTTTTGATAATAGCCATCTTTACAGATGGGAGACATTATCTCATTGTAGTTTTGATTTGCATTTTCCTGAAGATTAGCGATGTTGAACACCTTCCCATATACCTGTTGGCGATTTCTACATCTTCTTTGATGAAATGCCTACTCAGGTCCTTTTTCCATTTTCTAGTTGGGTTATTTAGGCTTTTTGTTTGTTTTGCAATCGAGTTGTAGGGTTTCCTTATGTACCCTGAATACTAACCCTTTATCAGATATATTTCCCCCATTCCATGGTTGCCTTTTCACTTTTGATATTTCCTTAGCTGTGCAGAAGCTTTTTAGTTTGATCATGTCCCATTTGTCTGCTTTGGCTTTTGTTGTCTCTGCTTTCTCTCACCCCTAATTGCATTCCTCCACATCACCAGCAGCATTTTATTTTGCCCTTTTCACAAATTTTATCATGTTGCCTAATTGCTTCTTTTTAAACTCTAAGCTCCCTTTTTAAAGTCTAAGCTCCCAGGGGTAGGGAGTTTGCAAAGGCCTGTTTCTGTTTTGCTCACTGCTGTAATCCCAGGGCCTCAAGATGCTCAGTAGTTTTTGAAGCTTTAGACTGTGATTAAGTGCTGCAATAGAGAGCTGCTTCTGGAAATTTCGGCGCTTAGGGCACCGGCGAGATTTCTTCTATTTGAGAAACTAGCAAATAATACTGTCAGGAGCTTGCTGGGTGCGGAGGATATTGCAGTGACAAGAAAGTCTGGGTCCCAGCTGTCATCAGGTGAATCCTATGGGGGGAAGAGGGAGAAGGTAGATGACAGACCTAAGTAAATCACAAGATAATTTTAGATAATGACAAGTCCCCCAGAGGAGGTAAAACAGGATCATGTAGATACACAAATTCAGGGGTTGTTGAATGAATCAAAGACGAAACAAATAAAGGGAGGGGAGAACACAAACCATAGCCAAGGTCTCCTCATTGGTGTTGCACGTAAGCCCCCGCCAGCACACAGCTGGCCAGACAGACTCATCCACCCCACAGGCTCCGCTGCTTTCTCAAGAACAATGTATTTCTTGGAAATGTCAATATCAAAAAAGTGAATATCCTAAGTGTAAAGCTTGATAAGATTTTACAAACTGAACATATCCCCGCCAAGAACTGCTACAGGGCAGGGTGAAGGGCAACCTGCGGCCGCCAAACCCGCCCGCTCTAAATGGGTTCTGCCATCCGCGGCATCAAGACAAAACAAACTCTAGTGCCTACGACCTTCAATAGAAAGAACTTTAATACGATTAGTGCCCAGTAAAGAGCAGGAAAGAGAAAGAATAAAATAGGATACTTTTTTACACAGAACACCCAGAGTTACCCATCCCCTCGTGGGTAAATGCCCAGCCAAACACGGTTGGCCCAAAGCAGGGCAGCTGAGGCCCAAAAGCTGCCACAAGGCTGAGGCCCCTTCTGGTGGGCCCCACAGGAAAGAGGCAGAAGGGGCCAGGCAGGTCTGGAAGGAAAAGAGCAAAATCAAGACAAAGGCCCCCATTGTCAGCCTCCCCAAGGGTCTCCCACTCCACGTCTGTTTCAAGTGTCTCCTTCCATGTCCCCCAAGTCCCTGGTCCAACCCCAAGGCCGAGAAGCAAATGCAGCTTCTTGACATGTCTCTGCTCCATGCGCCTCCTCCAGGTCCTCCTCTGTCTTCCCTTCCTGCTTCAGTCTCCTCTCTAGCACCCCTCCCTGCCTAGTTCCACCCTCCCTTGGGTGGGGCAGGGAGATGGGATCCTCCCCTTTCCCTGGGGACCACCCTCTTATGGAACTAGAGAGTTATCTATAAAATCAGCACTTCCAGAGCCTCCCTTATGCATCCTTATAAGGATTATCAACCCCACCCTGACTTCTAATTTTTGCTGGATTTTAAACCAAATAGTAAAGAGCACAATTCTAAAACAGCATGGCTTCTTATTTGCAGACTCTTGCAAATACTGGGACCTTTGCAAAAACTGGAACCTTTCACCAAATAGCAGGAGTTGGTTGTGTTGTTCTGTCCCAGAAAACTTATTATGGGGGGTCTGTTCCCCCTCCTAGCCCTACTTTACGAGTTCTCCTCTCTCTCTTTGGTCTTGATCACACAGTCTTTGACAGATAAGGAGTTCTAAAGATACCCTCTGTGGACAAATGCCTCAGCATCATCGCCAGCTTTTCCACCCCCAGGCCTCCAGCCTCACCCAGCGGAGGCGATATTCTCATTTGGTTAATTTCAGGGAGCGCGCTCCTCCCCCTGGTGCTTTTGATTTGTTTTTATTGTTAAGTCTAGACTCAAGCCTGCTTTGGTGGTTTTGAGTAGAGATGCAGAAGGAGTTTCAAATCAAATTCCCATCTGTCTAGAATCTAGGAAAAATTCCACAGGAGGTTATGTCAAAGGCCATGGGACTCTCTTTCGTTTCTGGGGAGGGTGGAAAAGCCTGGGGGAGCAGTTTCTTAGAATCCCCCTGACTTCCCTGCTCTCAGGTCTTGGCCAGGAGGCCTGGGGTTAATCATCCTAAATGACAATTAACAGGTGGGACATCTTGAAATCCCTGTGGTGAGACCTCTGGGTCTATAAATCTGCAATGGGACCAACACACTGAATTCTTAATCAAGCCTGTTTCCTTTATTAATCTCCAAGAGCGGCAGTGATTTATAAGAGGGACTTCCATTTGGTCCAGAAAATGAAATTCATTTCACAAACCCATAAGTGTGGTCCAAATCAATTGGCCACGATACTTTCCTATTTCATGCTCTGCGTCACACTGATCTTTTAACTTGATTGTTCTATTACCAAGTATTCACTTAAAAGCCTCTGCTGGGTCTCTGCGCCTCACGAAAATAATATTAGCTCCGGCGCAAGGATCATTACTGATACTAAGACTGAGTTTCAGATGGCTGCAGTGGGGAAGGGGCCGTGGAGGAGCTGACAAGAGGCAGGGGAGAAACACAAACCCAGGTCATTCCAGCAGGGCAGCGGTTCCCAGACTGATGGGGAGCCAGGTGATCTCACGAGCCCATTCTAATGTGCATTCTGGACCCCACTCCTGTGCTACTAAATTAGCACCTCTAGAAATGGGAAATTGACTTCTTGAGAATCCTACACATGAAGTCAGAGAGTCTAGGGATACAGAGAGCTTCTCGCTCAGGCTAGCAAGACCAGCTTGTTTGCTTATTCAGTACATATATGTCGAGTCCCTACTGTGTGCTGGCACCGTGGTAGGTGGCTGGGATATATCGGTGGACAAACCAATGAGAATCCTTGGCTTTGTGGATATGGTGACCACTTAATTGATCACAGAGGATATAATGATTAACGTTTTTACTGAATAGGCATAAGAATGGCTTACTCAATCCTCACCGTACCTGTAAGAAATGGTGTGTGCTATCCTCTTTTAGAGAGGGGACAACTGGGACTAGAAAGGTGAAGTTACCTAAGGTCACTGCCAATAAGGAGTGGAGTACAATTCTGGACCCAGGTTTGCCAAGCTAGTCTGCCATGGCGTGCTACAGACTGTGTCTGCAGCTGCTTCCAGTGTCACTGGTTTAAACCGCAAATAGTTATCGAGCATCTACTAAGAGGAGACTCCTTCTTCCGGGAGGAGACAGGGTGAGTGGGATATCGCATCAGGGAAGAGGCACATCAAGTCACAGCCAACATGGGAGGAAAGAGCTGCAGTGGTTGCCCGGGACACACCTGGCCGCGGCCATGGTCGGGAGGTCTATGAAGGACTTGTGGGGGAACACGAGCGAGCGGCCAGTAGACATGGGAAGCTCCAGTTCTCAGCCTGGCCTGAGGGGCTGATGGGAGATGAAGCGAGAAGACAAAAGCCGAGAGCTTTGTGGATGTTCTAGGGAGTCGGGGTCCTCCCGTGGGTGTCAGGAAGACATCAGAGGGTTAAGAGTTTCAGACTTAAATTTTAGAACGTGCCTTTCCACTAAAACGACCTTAGGGGAAGCGAGGAGCTCACCCAGCCAGGTCAGCCAGGGGAGGGAATGGCCTCAAAGGAGAGCTCAGCAGCCTCACAGTCTGTCCACCCATGGGAAATGCATCTTTGGAGAAATGGTGCTGTGTCCCTCTCTGCCTGGCCGTAGCCATCTGAGAAGAATTAGTTCCACTTTGGAAGAGCTTCCAGAAATCAGGGGCCAGGATGAGGCAAGCACTGGCTTGATGATGTCAATCCTGATAGCCTGGAGCCTTGTCAGTTGGTGTTAATAATAGCCAGATAATTTGGACCCCTATTCCCTCTATTACCCAGGCCATGGCCCACTTGGTGTGGGCAAAAGGCCATGAGTGCAGAACACTTGATATCTAGGGAGCAGCTTGCTGGATCCAGGGTACCTGCTGATATCAAGAGGAAGCAAAGCCCAGGATCTTGTAAGCAGAACAAGTGTCAGCCCTGCTAATGGGTGCCACCTGGTGACCTTTTGGTGACAATGGTGTCAGACACGTGATAAAGACTTGTGATGGCAGGAAACACCCTGTGTTGACAGAGCAATTTTCTCAGCATGGGTTCAAAGTGCAAATTGCTTATGTTAATTTGGAAACCCTCAGGAAAGCGCAGAAAGGTCAGAGTATGTCTGTACTAGCCTGGGTGCTGTTGCTGGAGGGCTGGATACCATGTCCTCTTGTGTCACTGTGATGATCACCCTCAGTAGCAGCATCCTCAGTAGCATCAGTAGCATCAGCAGCATCTTCAGCATCAGCACCAGCGCCAGCACCATCAGCACCTCCACTCTGTCATCATCCTCACCATCCTTCCACTTCTTAGAATCTTCTATGGGTCAAACGGTGCTAATAGCTTCTCATGCTTCTGTTGTTCTGGTGGCCACGAGACCCTGCAGTAGCTGCCCCTTGCTCCTTCTCTGTCCATTTTCTTACTCTCTTCTTTAGCCCCAGTGGTGTCTTAGCTGAGGTTCACTACACCAGCCCTGCTTCCACCTCTGCACTTTGCTCTGGCTATTCCCTCTGCCAGAAATACTCTCTCCTTACCATCTTGCTGCTTCACTCACCTTCTTCAAGTCTGCTTAAATATTGCTTTCTCATTGAGACTTTCCACAGTTGTCCTATTTAATACTGAACTTTCTTTCTCCTCCATACTCACCCTAATTTCTACCACTTTGCTCTACAGCTCTCTCCCATGCCCCCCCAACCCCCCCCAACAATAGAACTTATCATGTAACACTCAAGGCAATCTACTTATTTCTTAATGTCTACTTTCTGCTTTCCCTGCTAGGATATAATTCTGTAATGGTGAGTTTTGTTATTTTTTCCCCTTGTATGTTTCCTAGTGCCCAGCAATCTGTTGATGCTCACTCAATTAATGTTGAATGTATGATTATGGCATCTTCAGAACAATCCTATGGTAAAAGTCATTTAAATGCAGATTATGGATAAGAAAATGGGTGTTCAGGGACCTTAATTCCCTACCCCCATGTCACAAGGGAGAGCTGCCAATTTGAACATAGCTCTGATTCCAAAGAAGCTGTGCTCTCTGTTGTGCTGAATCAAGTGAGGGGCTTAGAGAGGTCAACTGGCTTGTTTAAAATTATTCCTTGAGATTAAGAAAGAAATCTATTCTTCTGGGACCCAACTCACATATTTCCTATGAGAGCAAGCCTCTTTTCATTAGCAATGGGTCTTAGAGTTGCCATTTAAACCAAGGTTAAGTCAACTGAGTTGGAAATACAAAAGTATTAGCAGATTTCAGAATATCAGGAAATGGGGTAAAATCACAGAGAGGCATTAATCTATCTTGATCAGGTCTTAAGAGAATCATTGAAATTAGCCTCACCTCTGTATTCACTACCACTAGGATCTAAATTTTTTCATGTAGAAACCCAGAATTCTTTATTTCCATGAGCCATGTAGGGTCCTGCTTTTCTTCCTTTGACATCTGCAAGCAACTTCCTGATTTCCTACGTTGGAGGAAAACCAGGTCATGTGGCTTGGGTAGGACTGACCCCCACCAGATCCAGAGCTGGGCTCCAGACTTAGTCTGGCCAGTCTGGGTGATCTATCCCTGAACCCCAGTGACTGGTTGAGGGATGGGTATGAAACACAAATGGATCCAATATAGCTTTGGCTGGAGCTCTCGGGAAAGAATTATTTTCTTTCCAAAGGGGTTACTATATGTGGAACATTGATCTGGTCTAGGAATGAAGTCAACAAATAGCAGGGAGAAGAGTTGAAAGCTGGAAAGAGATTGCTGAAAACATCATTTGAGCTGCTGGATCCAGGATTACCTGAAGTAGACATCTAAATTTTAAAGCTACGTGAGCCAGTGAGGTCTCTCTTTTGCTCAGGTTGACTTTGGTTTGATTTCTGTCACTTGCTATTCAAAGATTTCTGCTTAGCACAAATGGACTTGATTACATATGTACCAACACAGTTTTATCAGGAAGGTCCATGAAAAGGGAGGAAATGATTTCAGACCCTTAATAAAGAAACATACCTAAGTCATTTTCTAGCTACCTACATGAACCTATGCTCTATTCCTTTAACTAAAGGTTTGAACTGGAAGGTCCATGCTTTTTTGCATTTGGGACCCTTTTAATCAAACCAAGATTGCAACGAGTTTGTTACTTGGGCCTTTTTCCCTCCTCATTTAGTGTCTTCATGTTCTCTCCACTGAAACCTGCCGTGCTCCAGCTGTGCAGAGAACTGAAGACCTCTGTACTCTCTGTCTAGCATCCTTCTGCCTTCCTTTCCCCTGCATAAATTTCTATCTTCTGAACTTATCCTTGTATGCATTGTTTCTAGAGCCTTCAACAGAGTGGTCAGATTAATTCATGCTAGAGTGTAAATGACTAACAACTCAATGTTTTAAGTGGGGTATCTGGATAGACCAGTGCTTTAATCCAAAAGATGGGACTTATTGGAGATTATGGGAGGGGAGGGGGTGAGGGTTAAAGGAGATTCCTTTTGGAAGGAGTGGGTAGATTCCCAGCATGGTGGGTCATCCATTCCACCTGCATGTGCATTTAGCCCTCCTGTGTTGGAGGAGAGCAGGGCATGTCTTCCACCAAACCTTATGTGGTGTAAAATGTCAGAGGAATAAGGAGCAATGACAGTCCAGCCTGGGCCTCTACATCTTTCTCCCCTCCTATAGGGCTGGGCGTTGACATGCTGCTGACCAGCAGCTGAGAATAGCTTGGCACTGGTCCCAGAGGCTGTCCTCTCCATCAAGGACTCCGAGGACAGAACAATCCATGCTCTGTAGAAGTAGGTTTCCCACCTCGCACCTGATAAGCTGGAGCTGAGTTTAATGAAAGCCCATCAGATGGGACATGTTTTCAGGAATAAGACGCCCCTATCGGTCCCAGGTGGGGGGTGATGGAGACACTGGTGGACTTAATGCATTGCTGGCCCAGACCCAGGCTCTGGCGGCCCATTCCTCTCAAATTCCTCTGTAATCAGCTAAATTAGCCCATTGATAGAACAGCTCATCAAGGGGCAGCTCGGAGGAGGGATTGATGGACGGTCACCTTTTCAAGGAGCTCCGGACTGGGGGATAAATGGGCCATTTACTCATGAGGTTGCAATTGAGTGCTCTCCCTAGGTCAATAATTTTTCCTTTCTTGCCCTCACTCTTCCTGGTCTCGGGTAGAAAGCAGCCATGTCACATCAGCTCTGATGCCTTCCCAAGCCAGAGTGCAAAGCTTGTGCTTAACCCACTCACTGCTGGCTGAGCCCAGACACCCTCTCAGAAGAGGGGTCTTTCCATCATAAATACTGCACACACACCCCTGAAACCTGAGCGCCCCATCCTGTAGGCATCCCCTGGAGAGAAGTTACAAATAATCAGGTCCCTGCAAAGTCTGCCCCAATTGTTTTATTTAGACCCACTGAGTCCTATTTGGGAAAGACTTGGACATCAAAGCCAGATTTCTGGAAGGGTCCAGCATTCACCTGTCAGAACCAAAGAGACTTAGTAGTGACTCTGGAGCAATGACCAGAACTTCCGGGGTTTCATGTCATCCAGACAAGTCATCTAAAGCCAATCTACAAACAGCACAGCAAGTGGTGATGCAGACACCACAGGTAGACCCCCTAGCCCCATGGGAGCAGCGAGGTGGGAAGCACGATTGTCCTGAGTGTCCCTGTTCTCATGATCAGCTTTCGTGGCTGGGATACTGCACCCAGTGACAGCACAATGGCTGGGTTAAAAATGGCCGAGTGTCTAGACAACTTCGGCAGAAGTGCACATGGCATGAGCCTGGAGGCGAGGTGAGCTGTACAAAATATGAATTTCTTTTTTAAAAAGATTTATTTTTATTTATGCATACAAGAACTGGGGTGTAGGCCAGAGTGCAGGGGGTGAGAGGATTCACCAGAGAGAGAGTGGGGAGCAGAACAGATGGATCTGCAGAAATACACTGCTGAGGGGAGCAGTGGGCGAGACAGAAGAGGTCTGCTGCGCCATGTGGGTTAGCTCCCTGGCCGGGGATCGAACTCAGGCCATGGCTGGCAATAGCTTGGTAGTGCTGAGACTTAACCCCTGCGCCACTAGGAAGGCCCAAAATATGATATTCTTAAGACAGAGATGCAGGCAAAGAGTTTGCATTAAATTGATTCATGATACATGATGGGAGAAATTAAATTTCCTATATTTCCATTATTTTACATGTTGTTAAAATATACAACACACTAAATTAATCAATGACGTGATGTTAAAATATATGGCACACTAAATCAATGACATGTGATAAATAACCATTTGATTTCTTCATCTGTCCCTAAAAATTTATAAACTCAAGTTACTTTACTATATATAATAAAAATATATAAGATTACTAAACTTGATTTTATTATAGTCTATATTTTCATATAAATAATAAATCAAGTTTAGAATGCTATTTTAAAATTTTAACATTTGAATTATTAAAAATTTTGAGTTAGATCTTTTCATTGGGAAAAGCAGACTTGTGTTATATGTCATTTTATGTTTGGTGTTGTCTTCAGGTATACACTGAAGGATCTCGGATATCTTGTAAGGAACAGGAAAGATTTGGGGAGATGTCTGAATGATTTTTCCAGCTATTTCAGATTTTAACATGTTTAAGATTTTCTGCTATTTTTAATGTGCTTGGATAAACAAGTAAGAAAAGAGAAGGCCTATTTGTTTTAGTATAGGGGATTCTGTAATTCTGTTCTGGGATATGCGCCCTAGGAAAGAGTTCTGTGAGCAAATCAGCTTGGGCACTCTTGTACTCAGTAGCGCCCTCTTGGGGAGTGAAATGCAGGTGGGATTTGCAGAGCCTCCAAGGCTCTGACAATTCCTGCAATAGGAAGGCAACCACACAAACGAATTTAATCTAGAATGCCCTAAAATTACTAGCCCTTGAAACTCTTTTCTTACGAGACACTTACTGTCATCACACAAAAATCAAACCAGAAACAATTTGGGAAACTCCTAACCAGGGCTACTAAAAAAATTTCCAGGGAGGTCACAAATATGAAAGAATTTGTGGTTTGGTCTTATTCAGCTACTAGAGATCATATAAATGTTGAACTGACCATGTAAGAGAAGAGTCTATCCCCTTTCCTTTTGACAGGTTGTTACTGGGGACCTCATGAAAGGCTTAGATTTTGTGCCTAAGTAGATTCAGAATCAAATCCTGGCTTGCTGCTGTGAGCTGTGTGCCCTGGAGCAAGTGTCTCACCTCTCTGAGTCTCAGTTGCCTCCTCTGTTTAAAGAGGACCAATCAGTTTGCACCTTAGAGGATTTCTATGAAAAAAGAGATGAGAGGGTGCAAAATGGTAGCATCATGCCTGCCAATTGTAAGTGCTCAGGAACTTCTCACAGCCCTGGAACTTTTGTGCACATGTTCACCTGGTCCAGCTTCATCTGGTTAGCCTGCTAGCACAGACATGAAAAGAGGGGACTGTAGGGATGGTTGGGTCCATCCCGGGAGTGTGCACACGCCCTCCTGATTGCAAGTTGAGAGATCTTGGGAGTCTCACTCCCCAGCTCCCCACCATGGGGTAACCTTCTCAGGAGGGTGGCAATATCACAGTTAGCTCTCCAGAAATGAGACCATTGGGATCCCAGAATTCATATGATCCCTTTCAAGAGAAGGGTCAACTTCATTCATGTACACCCCCCCACCCTTTACTATATTTAAATGACAGGAGTGAAATAGACACCTTGGAGAAATCCAGAGATGATCAGTGTATCACCTAAACAGCGAATGTTTCCCTCTCCCCAAGATTTCTCCCCAGAGGTGAACCCTGGGAGAAGTTTGCTTCATTTCCTCATTTCCTTTCTAGCCACAACCATTTTTTGAGTGATTAATATGTGCAGACAAGTGAAAATGCTTATTTCACCCTCATGCCACTGTGAATAGGGCAGGTACTAGTGTTTCTCCTTAGTTTGCAGGTAAGGCAGTTGGGGCTCAGAGAGGTTAAGAAAACCCAAGAGCACACACAACTAGGAATTAGTGGAGCTGGGGTGTGAACTTGTTTGTTCCACCAGGGTCTGTAACTTAGTCATTATTACATATTTTTACACCCCCCCCCCACAATTTTTCATCCCCACCATAGATCTTATTATTCATATTATTCTCTCCTGATCTATACCTTGCCTTGCTTCCTTAACAGGATATAAAAAACCCTGTTCCCTAGCAGGCCCTACAGTTCTAGCCCATTCTTTTTAACAGCTGTGTAGACTCCATCACAGCGATGAACATAATTTATTTAACCAGTTCCAGCTGATAGGTATCTGTCCATTTGCCACTCTTCTTTGTCCCTTCATGGCCCCAGAAGGGCTGGGCTTCCTCCAGCTCTGACGTTAAGAGGAGAATCAGCATCACGTCTCCATCAATCTAAGCTATGTGGTCTTTAAAAATACATAACCCAAAAAAATAAGGCTCCATTAAACAAACTTATAAAATATGAATGGAACCTTACCCTGCCCCCTGTCCAGGAGCATAAGGTCACCCCCCGGGAACACAGAAAGGGAAGCTTCTGAGGTCTCCTTCCAGAAATTTATGATGGGATGTCACTGTCACATATGGGGTCTTGAAGCCAATGACATTGCGAACCTACTGGAAAGGACTCAAGTAATTTGTTGAGCCAGGAAGTACAGCTAAATGTGGCTGTGTGTGCATCCAAATCGCACACCACATCAAAATGTGTTCAAATAAACCTGGTCAAGAGAGGCCAGCCGACCCTGTATACAAGGAGGGTTGCCTTATGGTCAAGTTCATGGACATGAAGCCAGACCCCCTGGGTTGGAGGTCTCGCTCTGCTGTTTGCCAGTTTCCTTGAGCAAGTCCCTTCGCCTCTCTGCACCTCAGTTTCCTCATCTGAAAAATGATGACAATCCAGTCCTTACCTTGTGGGGTGATTGTGATGATTGGGTGAATTCAAATAGTTGAAGGAGTAAGTGCCTGGCATGCAAGTGGGGTTTTCTATTATTAAATATTGCACACGATTTTAAATCTTTTAGAATCACACAATGAAGGCATGGTCACTGCAGAAGCACTATTGATTAGCTTGAGCAAGAAACCACACCCAGGCTCCCTCTAATTACCTTTAATTCCTGCCATCTAGAAAGACTCACTTTATAGAACATTCTGATGTGGAACATTCTAAACATTTTCCTCTGTGGGTGTACACTTTGTCTTTTGCACACACACACACAGTTATACTGGATATGTGATTTAATGACACAAAACCTGTTATTATGTACTCTTCCATAACTCAGTGTTTTCGTGAAACAGTTGATCAAGATACCATTGTGTTCGTCTGCTCAGGCGGCCACAGCAAAGTACCACAGACTGGGCGGCTCAAACCACAGAGCTTATCATCTCAGTTCTGGAGGCCAGACGTCTGAAATCAAGGTCTTGGCAGGGCTGGCCTCGTCCCCCTGTGTCTTTTCTTCCCTCTGTGTGCCTGTGTCCACAATTCCTCTTCTACAAAGACACCAGTCGTATTTGATTCAGGTCTAAGAACCTCATTTTAACTTAACTGTTTCTTCTCTCCAAATGCACTTACATTACAAGGGGCTGAGGGGGACAACATGTGACTATTTGAAGGCTACCACCCAACTCATAAGACCTGCTAACGGGACATCATATATTCTCTGAAACAGGGATCACAGATCCCTGTTCTCCTGCGCTATGGCTCTGATCGACTGAAATGGGTGGCTGGAAGTTTCAATGTTGTGCAGGATTCTGAGGTCCTGTTGGGCATGCGGGGAAAGACCAAGTTCATGGCTCTGGGGGTGGTGATTCGCATGTAGTGGTGGTTTCTTTGGTGGAGCTCAACTTGAGTTGATCTGTTTCATGATTTGGTTTTTGCCTGTCACATCACAGAGAGCTACGGAGTGTGGTAGCCATGCCTGGAATGTGACTTTGCCCACAGCGGCTCCTCCCGGTCTGACTACCAGGGTGATAATGATAACAGGGAGTGGATGCACATGGTTGAGTCCGCAGGGCTGATACCCCTGGCTGTTAATCACAACTGGCTTGATTTGGTTTTTCTCCTCCTCTGAAACGATCTGTTGCTTTGGGATCATTTGGCCACCTAAGCTGGTGTTTAATATACTTATGGCGCTCAAGTCCTGATTAAGGGTGTGGAATGAGGGTCCATGTATCCTTCATTGGCTCATTCATTGAGAGGCCCCAAGCAATTCATCATTTTTTTTTTTATAATTTTTTTAAGGTTTATTTATTTATTTATACAAGCACTGGGTACAGTCAGAAGCGCGGGAGGGTGAGAGATTTCACCAGAGCCAGAGCGGGGAGCAGAGCAGGCAGAAGGACCGAAATACACTGCTGAGGGGAGCAGCGGGCGGCAGGAGGGGTCTGCGCGCCATGTGGGACCCTCCTCTGGTGGCTGGGCAGCAGGCGGGAATCGAACCAGCGCAGCAGAGGCTGCGGGCAGCTTCACAACCCAGCGCTCAACCGCTGCACCACCTGGGAGGCCCAATCATTTTTTTTTTTTTTATCACAGCCTTCCAGTGATTTCAGGATTGAACATGGAAAAACTTGTGGGAATGGGTTTTCTATATCATTCCTCCGTTCATTCCATAACTGAATTCAACAATGACTTAGAACTGAAACATATATACCATGATAGCTCATTTCAGAAATGCAGGAAGTGAAGCAGAAGAAAACTTAGAAATTCTATTGTGTTTGATGGTTGACCCTTTTTTTTTTTTAACTCTCATCCCATTAATCTTTCCCTTTTGTGCAGAAAGGTTGCCATCTGCAAGGCACTGGGGAGCCCCCTCACCGAGAAAACAATAAAACAGCATGTCAGAGTGGTGGGGGGAAGGTCTTAGAGATCATATTTAGCTCCTTCATTACTCAGGGGGTGATATGGAGGTGACATTAAACAATGTGTCAAGGTCATCCAAGTTGTTGGTGGCAGAGGCTGGGCCAGGAGCCAGGCATCCTCATTCTTGGTTGAATTTCATTCTTGTGGATTATAGATTGGACTCTCTTGGTATCTTGGGGCCCCCGAAAATGTAGAAACCATGTCCTGCTTCCTAAGTATTGGTGAAGGATTACTCCATCTGAGGGAGTTGCCTGACATTCACCTGATAGGCTTGCAAGGAGTTTTTCAGAAAGGATGAACTAGCTTACATTCCTCTCATCTGTCTTGGGAGAGCCCAATTTACTTCATGTCCATTCTTAGTGGATGTAGCCATTCCCAGGAAGAAGAACAAGGGCAGAAACAAAATTTTGTTGATTTGAAAAGGAAATGGTTGTTTTCCATTTTCACTTCTGTAATTGATGGGATGGTGGGGCATCGTGTCATAGTGTTAGTTATATGTGTTTATCCTGTTCTGTATTGTCTGTGCATGTTCTTTACTCATTTTTCTATCACAGGTTTTAAATTTTTCTTATTCATGTGCACCTATGCCTTGTATAGGAATATTAACAACTAATTTTTGTCATTAAAATGTTAACTTTCTGGATGCTGCAAATAATTCAGCATTGATTTTTGCACATGCTTTGTTAAATCTTGGCATCTTAGTAATTATTGCACTGAATATTCTGTTTCTTCTTGTGTGTATCTTGCTTATTTTGTCTTGATTATACTGCTTGGAGTTTTGTACCTTGCTTTAGATTTTGAAATTTAAAATCGTGGATTTCTTCTTTCCTTATGAATAGTTCTTAGCATTTTTCTTTGGTTGTTTTGTTATACTTTTCTAAGTTCCTGAGTCAATGCTCAGCTCATTTCTTGGTGTCTTTATAATAATGGTGGCATTTTAGTACTATGACTTCCGCTTCTGATTACAGCTTTGGACACTCCCTAGGTGATTTGAAAAATACAGTATTCTCATCATTATTTTTCATTACTGTAGTTGTTGATTCTGATTTCCTGTCTCAAGTAATTTGGGAAAGTGCCCTGAAATTTCAAAGTGTTTAAAGCTTTTGAAACACTTCAAATAATTTCAAGTTTTATTAACTTGTGGTCAGACCATTCACTTTGGAACAACTGCTCACCTTTTGGCAACTTGAATTCTAAGGTCTGTGTGATTGAGTCAGGCCTATGAATGCCCTTTGGGAAGCTTCAAGTCAGAAGGGTTACTCCACGTAAACCCTAAAACAGATGAAATCTCCAAGGGTTCCTGTCTGTAATCACTCCTAGATTCTTGTGCTGGTTATTAAGGAGTCATGGGTTAGGGGGGACCAGCTTCTGAATCTGCTTTTGCATTTCCCTCCTATAAATTTTAAAGCTGGTGTTGTCAGAGGCTAGAATGCCACCCTTTGGGCAGATGAAGGTCTGAGTGACATAGAACATAATGTCTCCTCACTGCAGAGACCCAGGGTTAGAGGCAGCTCATGCTGCTCCATCCAGGGAGGTTTCCAGAACTGGTGATGTTTCTTGGGGACTTTCCCTTACCTTGTGCTGGGTTCCCACTGTACCCGAGAAGAACTATTGGCCCACCCAGTTCATGTCTTGCTACCTTTGGAATTGAGTTTTAAGAGAGAGCCTAGCCAGCTGGCTGAAACTACCTTCTTGATTCACTGGCAGTGCATGCTGTCGAGCCATGGATTTTCATTTGAGAAGTAAAAATGTTGCCCATTATAGAGTCCGCTTAAAAAAGGGAGCAAGGGAGAGATTTTTCATTTCCATATGGATTATGTTAAGCAATGTGTGTGTGTGTGAGTGTGTACACCTACATAAGAAAGAGAAATGGCCCTATTATAGGAAGCCTCATTAAAAAGGCCTGGAAAAGGTTAGTCCATTTGCAGACTATACATCTTAATCTCCCTGCACAGCACACGAACCTGGACGGAGAGAGGGAATCTATAGCCAGAGAGACCCTGGCTTCAGTCCAAACCCTGGATCAAGTAGACCTTGCCTTTCCCCGCCAGCTACCCCTCATTAGCACTATATATTAACCTGGAGAAACTGTGCTCCCAAGGGGCTCCAGGAAATGGAAGGACATAGAAGCCAGTGCAAAGTGGGGGAGACCTGAGTCTCCCCTCTGGCCTCTGCTCGTTGTTGGCAGGTGCATCTGGGGCTAGGGCCCCTGGAAAATGGGGAGAGGAAGCAAGAGCCTGCTGCAGCTTAAGGCAGTGCTGATAGGTTGAGCGGCATTTCACCTGTTGCTGACTGGTTCCCATCTGTGTTAACAGCTTCCAACTGGCCTCATTATTTGAGAAACTGGAGACCTTTGGACAAGGGCCCTGCAGTTGATTCTGCACAGCCCCCAAGAGCTCTCCAGGCCCTTTGCAGGGTCTGTGTTGCAACAGAGAGAAGGGACAGTGGCTTCTGGCACTTTGGCTTCCTCACCCAGCATGAAAACTATGCCTATTTACTCATCCTTCCGAGCCTCAGTTTCCCCATGTGAAAGGTGTGTGTTGGTGTGTGTATTGGGGTGGGTGGGAAGGGCAAACTTCAGTTCCACCTACTTCTAAGTCCAGAAGGATTGAGGAGAGATGACAGGAAGGCCCTCTTGTCACTGTTGAACATTGTGTTGCTGTAATAATGCAAGCTTCAGGTACTCACCCTTGAGAAGCCACTTGTGCATCTACTGTGTTTAGTTGACTGCTGAAGGTCCAGATCCTTCCCCATAACATTGTCTTCCTTTAGTTTATTTTTTATATCTTGCATCAGGTTTTGGACCATTGCACTCATGCACATGGTCAGCTCATTTCCCCCCATCCCTGGTCTTTGCTGGGCAGCCTCCCCCTCTTGCTGGACCTCTCCGTCTCTCCACAGCACTCACTTCGGGCCAAGCATTCTAGTCCTCTGTTACCCTGCGCCTTGCTCCCCAGAGCATGGTCGAAGACCCACACCATCAGCACTACCTGGAGGCTTGTTAGAAAGGCAGACTCAGGGCCTCCCTTGTGGCCTCGGGGTTAAGTCTCAGTGCTACCACTGCGATAGCCCACCTCCATGGCCTGAGTTTGATTCCCAGCCAGGGAGCTGACCCACATGGCACCGCAGACCTCTCCTGTCTCACCCACTGCTCCCCTCAGCAGTGTATTTCAGTCAATCCACTCTGACTCTGGTGAATCCTCTCAACCTCCAGTCCCCACAAACACACCTCTGGCCTAAACCTCAGTTCTTCTATGCAAAAATAAAACATAAAAAGTCTTAAAAAACAAAAAAGGCTGACTTTCCAGCCCTGACTCGCGTCTGCCAAATTAGGCTCTGCACTGTAACAGAATCCCAGGTGTCTCCTGGTGAGGTCACCTGTGCTGTGAAACAGACTCTTCTCCACCCGTGTGCATATGTTGGCAACCTTCCAGAGACTCTTGTTGTGTGACATCTGTTGTGGGCATTCCAGAACAGGAGGACCAAATGTGCCAGTCCTAACATTTAGGCAGAAGAGGGTGTGTTCTAGATATACAATGTCTCTCATAGCTGGTCTCATCCAAGTTTTCCGAGTACATCAAGAAGGGAGATTTTACTTAGGGCTGGTCTGGGTTTATCACCTTGTCAAAGGTGCCTGAACCAAAGGGCAAGAGCAGAGATAGCCATATAAGGCTAACGCTGTTCCTAGAACCGAAGTTAGTGAAACCTGGAAGAACTGGGGAGGGCCACTGGGTGTGTTTGAGGCTGAGAGTCTGTCATCCAGATGCTCTCCCAAATGTCTGGTCTTCCCAATTAAAAGTAAGCTTCATGACAGAACAAAGCTTGTGTTCAGAGCTTCATTTTGTCTGTTCTCCTTCAGGCCCCAGCCTTGATGGATGCACAATGGGTGTTTGAACATTTATTGCTTTGACCTGGATTTTAGCATGTTAGATCAGGAAGGTGTCATTGAGATAGTCAGTGAGTGAGAGGCAACACATTGCAAACATGCCCCTAATCTCCTCGCCTGGGTCCTGGGCAGACATCACCAATCAATTATCACACTGTTGCATGGTGAGCTCAGATCTGGATACAGTACTATAGACCATCAGCCACTGATAAGATTTGGTTTGACCTCCATCAGCATAATTGGCCTCAGTCCAGCTCTCCTGAGTGCCAGGGATGCTGTTTGGCAGGTCTGTTTCTGAACAAACCAGCTGAATGCCTCCACGTTAAGCATTGGTAGTGGTGATGGACTTGATGGAGATGATAATATCACCGTCCCTTTGGAGAGGGCAAACGCTACTCCAGTGTGGAAATGGAGATAAGAATGCTCTTAAAAATGGACTCATTTAGCAGTTGGGACACTGGAACTCATTGTTTTAGTTTTCCAGCATCCACCACCCTAATCTTCTTTGGGAAACCCTATTTTTTGTTCTAGTGGTTCAGGGAGGATAGATCCCACCTCCCCCAATCAGAGCAGCCCTCCCCCCTGGCCTCAGTGATTGGTTCAATAATAGGCATGTGACCAATCAGAACATTCCTTCCCTCTGGCTTTAGTGATTGGTTCAGAGGAGGGCCTCTGACTTGAGGCAGGTGTGGTAGACTAGATCACAGGGTTTAGTTGATGTGTGAAGATGGCCAAGCTTAAGCCCATTGGATTTGGAGATTTTCAGTTTTTGCTTTACTACCAAAGCAGTTACTGATCAATCTAAAGGATATGCAGACCACATGCCAGTTGGTGGTGAATGTGGTTGGCTATTGGCATCCCTCTCCCCAATCTCATTGAGGTACCTATGACCCTTCATCTTCTCAGTAGGGTTAATTGACCATCATGGCAAAGGTGGGCAAAACAGTGGGTAGCTCAGAAACCACATCACCAAGTTCTGAGACTGGAGGCCTTGAACTCACCACTAGTTAACATCCCCTCATTTGCATCTTTGCTGTAAGGGGCAGGAGATTTTCACTGGGGGCTTTGCAGCAGGCAGGCCTGGACGGAGCCCATCCCCCAGGCTATTGTACTCAGCTTCCCTCCCAGGACCTGCTGTCCTGTTGACAAAGAAGTGCTCCCTCTCTCCTGGGGTTAGCTCTGAAGGGAAGTAAACTGAGAATTACTATGAAAGCTACAGAGAGGATTTCTCGGAGGGAAAAATGAAGCACCTTGCCAGCTTTATACCACATATCTGATGTGGGCGGGTTGCTGGGCCTGGACAAGAGACCCACCTGGGCTGGGTCACCCTTGCAGGGCTCACCTTAAAGGAATAACATCTTTTAGAATGGAAGCACATGTGTGTGCCTATGCAGCTAGGGTTGACTTCAACCCTATTCAACCCTTCAGCTTCCATTAATTAAGCCACTGCTTAATTAATCTATTTTATTTTATTTTAAAGATTTATTTATTTATGCATACAAGAACTGGGGTAGAGGCCAGAGGTGTGGGGGGTGAGAGGATTCACCAGAGTCAGAGTGGGGGACAGAACAGGCAGACTGACTGAAATACGCTGGTGAGGGGAGCAGCGGGCGAGGCAGGAGAGCTCTGCTGCGCCACCTGGGTAGCTCCCTGGTCGGGGATTGAGCTAGTGTTCCAGCGGCTGTAGATAGCTTCATAGGTGGTATCTTAACCCCTTGCGCCACCAGGGAGGCCCTTAATTGAGGTAATACTTCATCAGGTATTGCCACCACTGTGCGTCCACCACCCAATCACCCATAGTCCATTGTGCTTCCTTCCCTCTTTCTTCTTACCCCTCCCCTCCTCCTTCTGGAGGCTTCAGTTGTGTGGTCAGCTGTCAAAGGCTAGTTTTTAAGCTTGTCTTTATCTGATTCTTAGATGGTTTCTCTATATTCCACCTATTAGGGACACCATCTGGTGTGGCTTATTTTAATCAGGCCTGTTATCATCACATTTTTTATCTTACTGGTCCAATTTTTGAAAGATGCAGCCTCCATGCAGATGCTTTCCTGCCTCTTACAAAGTCTGCAGAGGGACACTGAGGCAGGTGGGTCAATGATAGAGATGTTGGATATTTGCATGATCTCAACAATTAGTATCTCCCCAATATATTTATAAAAAACAGAGACGTAGACAGTGGCGTTACAGTGGAAAACCTGGCAGACATCCTATGAATCAAGCCATCAAGGTTAAGGTCACAAGTGATCAGACCTCACAACATCTTAAACCTCTTAACTGTTGCACTGAGAAAGATGCAACCCCAGGCCTGTGGTTTCTTGTCTAAAATGCCTCCCTCCATCCACTGCTGAGAAAAGTCAACGAAAACAAGTCGAGGTCATCAACCCAAGTAGCTGGCCCGTCCTCTTCAAGCGTCATCAAAGGCAAGGGAGGGTATTCATTGCCACATAGTGGAGAAGATTGATGATGCATGTTCACTAATAGAATGCGACATCCTGCCTTGGATTCTGGGACAGAAGAAAGGACCAAACTGGTGCAATCCAAATAATGTGTGTAGATTACTCGATAGTCTTGTACCAGTTTAAACTTCCCGGATGCCATCAGGGAAGACTTTGGCATCTGAAGCTGGCTGAGGGGTGCAGGGGAGCTCTCTGTACTATTTTTGCAACTTTACTATTAAGTCCCAAGTTACTTTAAAATAAAAGGTAAAAAAATAAACCAAATTCCAAACAAACCCTGATGCTGCCTCTTTCTTCACTGGGGAGATGAGGATGTGGAAGAACTGGTGTTTTCCCACCCTGTGGCAGGTGGAGGGGGGGCATGTGGAGAAACAGGATCAGCAGACTGAGGGGTGTATACTCCGTGCCTTCAACACAGGAGCCCTTTGCAACCACATTTCCAGGAACTGACTTTAAAAGCACAGTAGGATGGGGACACAGATGTAGGGATGACGGTGTTCATTGCTATGTTGTTCACAGTCTTAAAAAATTGAAGAAAACCCTAATAATGACTGTTAGCAGGAATGGGATGGGTACAGGGAGCCCCCCAACAATGGAATACAAACAACTACTTAGAAACATGAGGTATGGGGGCCTCCCTGATGAAGCAGGGGTTAAAGTCTCAGCGCTATCAAGCTCTTGCCAGCTGCTGTGGCATGAGTTCGACCCCAGGCCAGGAGGCTGACCCACATGGCACAGCAGACCTCTCCTGTCTCACCCACTGCTCCCCTCAGCAGTGTATTTCCGTAGATCCACCTGTTCTGCTCCCCACTCTATGTCTGGTGAATCCTTGCACCCCCCCCCACACCTCTGGCCTGTACCCTGGCTCTTGTATACATAAATAAATAAATCTTTTTTTAAAAAAAAAGAAATATGAGGTATGTGTGTTGGATTGTCTGGAATAGATGCCTGTCCTATATTTAAGTAAAAAAAACACAAGTAACAAAATCATATGTATAGTAAAATCTTTTTTATCTTAAAAAAACTTAAAGAGGCTGGAAGAATATGTCAGACTGGCAACTACAAATATCTGTAGGAGCTGGACTCAGGGGACATTTGAATTTTCTCTATATTTGGATTTTAACAACGCTCATCAGTTATGGGGGAAATGAAGATGTGCATTTTCGAGAAACTGAGGCATTGAGGACCTCGGGGAAGTAATGATGTCAGTGCTTCCCACTGTGCCACCTGCCGAGGGGCTTTCCATGTGATTCTTCCTTATCTAGCCCTTTATCTGCCTCCATCAGTTGGAGTCTGGAGCCCAACCAATGGGAGGGAACAAACCTGTTAAGAAAAGCTGCAGAATTGCAGGTGATTTCTGCCTACTGCGAACTTGGAGCAAGGGTCAGGGCGTGCGTCCACCCGAGCAATGTTGGGGCAGGAAATGATCTCACCCTCGTGGGCTGAGCTCCTGGAATTATGACTACTGCTCCTTAGGGAGCCCCCCCCAGAACCCTCTTCTGGGGCTCAAGAGCAGGAATGGGGAGAGGAGGAAATAGGAGAGAGTTTCTTGAGCCTCTGAATTGCAGGGATGGTGCCTCCTCGCTTTCCTTATCACCAGGCCTGATGAAAAGGACCGCTGGGGAGGGGCGTTCAGTGGCAAAGCCTCAGAGCTGCCTTAGCCCCAGAGCAGGTGCAGAGAGACAGCCCAGCGCTTAGCTGCACTTTCATGTCCAGGCCAGTCACAGACCTTTCAAAGCTCAGTTTCTCCACCTGCAAAATGGCTGCGACACTGTCCCAGAGTGTGGCTGTGATGGTGCCGGGTGTCATAACCAGTTTCTTCTCTGCCTGGGAAGTCTCCGCAGCTTACCTCGGGGTCCTGCCAGGGACACTTGATTTCTTTATTTATGAGTGTAGAGTATGAGGTTCCAGGGATTCAGGGGGTCACGTGGAGCTTAGGCTCTAGAAGGGAAAGCTGGTATTAGATAAGGACCTGGGCAATAATTTAAAAAAATAGTTTTATTCCTTTATTTTTAAAATTGCTTTTTTGGGGGAGATAATATTGGTTTACAACACTGCATTTGCATCTTCTTACCACCACACACCCACCGCCAAAGCATCCATAATTTTTCCTTTTTTTAAAGTCTTACATAATTTATTTCATTATTATTATTTTTAAAGATTCTATTTATTTATGCATACAAAAGCTGGGGTGCAGGCCAGAGGTGTGTGTGGGGGTGAGACGATTCACCAGAGACAGAGTGGGGAACAAAACACGCGGATTGACTGAAATACACTGCTGAGGGGACCAGCGGGTGAGACAGGAGAGGTCTGCTGCGCCATGTGGGTCAGCTCCCCAGATGGAGATCAAGCTCAGGCCTCAGGGGTGGTAGCGCTGGGATTTAACCACCAGGGAGGCCCAGCACCCACAATTTTTCAAATATGATTTTGGTAAGTTCCAGTAAAACAGGCACAGGGGCCATGAGAGTACACTGTATAAAAGGGCCCTTCATCTACCAGGGGGTGGTGTCTAGAATATGCGTGGAAGTTAACTAGGGGGAGAGAGGAAGGCTTGCACAAATGTCCTGGGGTAGGTGGGGATGTGGAACTTTGGAGAGAAGAAGGAAGGCCACTGTTGCTGCAAGCTTGGGGTGAGGGGCAGTGTGGGGTGGGCTGGGGCTGGAGAGATTGGCAGGAACAGGAATGTGGTGAGCCAGGGGAAGACTCCAGATTTTGTTCTGGGGACAGTGGTGCAGGAAAGGATGTAGGATAGCTGAACTACAGCCACTGGGTACCTTCTGAAGCCCTGGGAATGCTGGAATGCCCCTGGTCTCTTCCCACGTGGAATTTATCAGAGAAACATCTCAAACATGGGGCTTCCCACATAAGGTCAGGCATGTGGCCAGGTAAAGATGTCATCACCCAGCCCCCTAGGAAAACATGAGCCCCTAAGCCTGGAGAGGGGGAGCAGTATGGGGATTTCCATTTCTACCTTCAAATACCAAGGAAAGGCCAGCCCAGGATTAAGGGTGATGGTGTGAGAAAGGAAAGGAGGTTGAGGGGCAGGGCAGTGGGCTTGGTTGGAATCCCTGCCATGTACCACACCCACTACCCACCTTGTCTGCGCTGTAAAATGGGTGCAAGCACATGTACTATCTCACTTCGGAAACTAACTGAGATTAAATAAATGTTCACACAAAGCCTGGTGCTTAATTGCACCAATAATTCTCCCAATTAGGAAATGCAATTCCTCCTCCAGGAAAAACCCATGACTCGGTACGTTGACCACTATTTCATCTTGTTTTATTGTTGTTAATATTTTAATCTCTAAACATTTTTTCCATTTCTATCATTTGAGCTTTGGGGGATATATCTTTAGCCTGGGATATGAAAGGAAGGTCTCCATAGTGGTTGGATGTGACTTCAAATCCCACTGAGATAGCATATTTCTCCCTTGGTTTACCCTCCCCCTCCCCCAAATGTTCACTGCACTCCTACCCATGTCTGTGTCCTCTGTGGTCTCCAACTAAAGTACCCTGTCCTTCTTCTTCAGTTCAAATTCCATTAATTGCAGGACCAGCTTTAATACCTCCTACTACCTCTAAATGTCCTATTCATCACTAGGTCTTCTATTTCTTCCATGCTTTCGGTTATGTCTATCTTGTCTCCTCTTGTGATCTTTGATGTCAGAGACATTAGTTCTTCCTCATGGCTGAAAAACAGTTGCAGAGGCTCCAGACCTTGCGTTTTCTCAGCCTCATGTCCACATGAAAAGAGACTTTTGAGCTTTTGCTGGCCTGATGTGGGTCAAATTTCATCTGTGAACCAACCAGGGGATGGCCTGGTTGATTCAATTTGACTAGGGATTGGCAAATTTTTGTTAGAAGACAAGGTGGTAGATATTTTAGACTATGAACCATATAATCTCTATTGCAATTATTATCATTGTTATAACATGAAAAATGTCATGGAGCACTTGTAAATAAATGGGTAGACTGTACTTGAATCAAACTTTATCAACAAAAGCAGATGGCTGGCCCATGGGTTGTAGTTTTTGACTCCTGGTTTGGAACAGTTAAGCCCCATCCGTGGAATGAAATGGACCCACAACTGGATGGTCTGAGTGTGTGGAGTGTCCACAAGGAAATTCAGAGTATTATTTTACCACAAGGAAAATTAAAGATTGATGGGTAGGAAAATCAACTTATTCACTACAAGGATCATTGCTTAAAAAAAGTCTCTTAGTCATTAATCAGTCTCTTCCAGAGCATTTGCTGCAAGAAGAGAACCAGATTTATATGCTTAGAGAACCATCTGATTCCCAATGGTCTCTCCCCATTCATTGGAATGAGACAGATGGCTGGGTAGCTCTCACATTTATGTACATCCTATATCTGAAGTATCTTTGAATTTATGAATTCAGGCTTCCTATGAGGCAAGAAGGTCAAACAAAGTATTATCCTCCTTTGTACATAAGGACACATACTCTAGGTGTGAAATGGAGGTGTGGGAAAAAGAAATAATATATTCTGAATATGGGCCATACAAGATTAACAGCCTAACTATCCACACCACTACTCCCCATCCAATTCTCATGGCAGACATCAATAATCCATCACCACACTCCTTCCCAGTGAGCTCAGATGGTGTCAGGACCCTGGGAAGCCACTTCTGCATGATCAGAGTTGACGCACAAGAGGAAACTCATTTTCTTTTGAGTTGACCATGTTGTACTGGTGGAATTGTCCAGTTATGCACCACTTCTACTCACAGCTATTGCTTATTGAGGGCTTACTATACACCAGAAGTGGTGCTCATCTCATTTATTTTCTTAGGAAGAATTCTAGGCAGGTATCACAGGTGGCTGGCATATCCTGTTTCACATCTCCTCTAGTCCCTTTTGATTTCAGTCTCAGCCACAGTGGACAGTTCTGTGTGAACTGAAGCATACCTTACATTGATTGTTTGCTGTGTTTCTGTTTGTCAGACTCTCTGATTCCTGGAGAGTCTGCTAGGTGGCACCCAAACTCTGTCTAGAAATGCTGAGATTTAACCAATCACCAACATGGGATTTTAAGCAAGTGATTTTATCCTTGGGATTCAGTTTCTTCATTCAAAAAAATGGGAATAGACACATTTTCTTAGGATTGTTGTGTTAATTAAATGAGACAATGTGCATTAACTTAACAAGTTTCATTATAGCCCATCTCATGATAAGACCACATTCTACTTTTGATGGCAGTTGTTGTCACCATCATGCAATAATTGGTTAGTTCTAACAATTGTTAGAACACATCCCTTAGTGATGGGATGTGTTCTGATAAATATATTGTCAGGTGATTTCATAGTTGTGCAAGCACTTTAGAGTGTAATTCCACAGACCTAGCTGGTCATCTTGTAACACCTGGATTGTCAAATATGTGGTCTTGTCATTGAGCAAAACATCCCTCTATTGTGTCCCTGTGTTATTGGGGACTATCGTAGACAGGTATTCCAGTCACCTGTCTCCCTTCTCTGAATGAGCACCTTGTAAAGCATACCTGTTTCATTCATCTTTTTATCTGAAGGGCCTCAAAAATACCTTGCACTTACGAGGTGCTCAATGCAGACTTGTTGAATGAAGGGGTGGATGGTCACATTACCAGCAGCTGCCCTAACCATCTAATTCTGCTTCATTTCCCCCCTGGCACATAGGAAAAATGCATTTCCCTGCCTTCTTTGCAATTGGGGTCATGACATTGTGTTCTGGCCAAGGGAATGTGGATAAACTGATGTATACTCCTTTCCATACTGGGCTGTAACTTGAATGATCTTCTCATTCAAGTGTCAGCAAACTTTTTCTGTACAATGGCATATTTTTTTTGTACTATGTGATGCCACTCTGCCATTGTGACACAAAAGAAGCTGAAGGCATTATGTGAATGAATGAGCATGGTTGTGTTCCAATAGTACTTTATTTCCAAAATGAGGCACTGGACTGGATTTGGCCCTTGGGTTGCAGTTTGTTGACCCCAGGCCTAGTCTTTCTCTCCCTTTCATGGGGATGGCATTGCCAGGATGAGGGTGCTTGGATCTCTGGATGGTGAGAGGGAGCGGGGTCCCCAATTCACCACCATGCTGGAATGAGTGATGTGTTTACATGGTAAGTTACTCAGATGCTGGGGTTGTTTGTTACAGCAGCAAACCTATCCTGAGTCATACACTGGTGATCCATCACCAGTGACACTCATGTCTATAGCTGGGAACAGCAAGACATAAGGTTTTATGGTGGGATTGCTGTGAGAATAATAGAGAATAATAGTAATGACAGTAACAAAGTTTTCACATATGGTAAGTGCTCATTTAATATCACAACAGGTTCTTGGAAACTGTGACTTTGGGTGAATGACATAACAGTGTAGAGCCAAGTCATTGAAGTCTTTTGAGTATTTTTCAAATGCTAACACCTTGAGTAGAATGTCACTTTGGTCTTTATAACAGCCCCACCAGGTAGGTTCAGCAGAGGTGTCCACTTTTATGCATGAGAGGTTGAGGCTGGGGGTGGGGGTGGTGAGTGACTGGCCTGAAGGGGGCAGGTCCCTAACAGAGCTAGGAGTCCCATCAAGTCTCTGCCTCCCAGTGTGGTGCACTATCTGCTGCCCCCTTCCTCCCCACCTCCCTGCTCTTGGTATCTACTATCCAAGGTGTTACTTATTTTGTTGAAATCTGATTCAGAGATTGCTAACTTTTCTTGATTCCCACTGGTGCCAGCCCCTGCCCTAAGCATTTTGCATGTACAATCTCCTTTATCCTCACCATAACCTGGTGAGGCAGCTTCCTTTTTTAATCCAATTTTACAAATGAGAAACCTGAACCTCAGGCTGGGTAAGCCACTGGCCCAACACCCCTGAGTTTGTGGGTGGTAAAGTTAAGATTTGAACCCGGGCCATTCTAAATTGAAATTTGGTCCTCTCTGAATTAAAATAAGAAATTTGAGTGGAAGTAACCTCAGCTATTTTCAGCTTGATCCAGTTTGAAAACAGTTTTGCTGCTCTTTTTAGTCATCTATTCCAAATGCAGCTCTCAATGATTGATAATCTCCCCATGGACTGTCCCCTGGGCGAGGTGCTGAGGTCAGAGCAGAGGAGCAAACAGGCCTGTCCTTCTCATGGGGCACTTGGAGAATAGTGGGGTATCAGTGAGAGCTTGGGGGCAGTTCAGGCTTGTTTCCCCTGGGGGGTAGGGGCCCAGGATAGGCCCCCCAGATGGCCATCCAATGCACTGTCTGAAGTGGGAAGGCCTTTGCTCCCAGCGAAGAGGGGAGGAGACACGAGATGAACAGAACAGTATCATTTACAGATGCTTAACACAGTCAGGGGCGGGGGGCATCAGGGAAGTTTCCTGAGGTGGTGACATCTGTGCAGAAGAATGAGTAAGTGGTGGCCTGTGATGGGCGAGAGGACGCAGCAAGTCTGTGCAGGGAAGGGGGCATGGAAGCACTACTATGCATGGGCTGGAGGGGCTGAGAAGGGAACAGTGAAAAGAAATGAAACTCTTGCGTCAGGTCCAGAAGTTCTTTGAACAGAGAGAAGTGTCCATGGCTGGGCAAGCAACTCTATCAGCCAGGACTCTGGTGACTGCAAGCAACAGCACGGCAGCTCAAACCTTTATTGTCTGGGGATCTGAGAAGCTGAGGCGGAGGCCGATGCTGCCTCTCTCCCTCTCGCTTCGCTGTGGGCCGCATTCTCTCCGACATGGCTTCCTCCCCCTTATGGCCGGGGGCGGGGAGCAGGTGGGGCCCGGGCACAGAAAGCTCTGAGCTGCTGACTTCCTGGTTCAGCAAAGTCAGAACAAGTCCTTCCCGCCCACTTTGGACCAGGGAGGGCTCTGATTGGCTGTCCTGGGTGACGCACCCACTTCTTGAACCAATCACCGTGGCCAGGAGGTGGCGCCCTACACTAGGAAAGCGTAGGCTGGAGTCATGTGACCCAAGTCACACGTGACCACTGTCATTATGATTTGTGTGTGTAATTCCATCAGGAGCTCATAAAAACAAGAGGAAAAATGAAGTCTGGGCAGATAATAACCGCGTTATCTTACAACCACCCCCTTCCTCTTTCCTCCCTGCCTCCCACGCGGAGAGGGGATCTGTCTGTGCTGGGTAAACACGGCTCCTGCCCGGACCTGCTGGGTTCTAGAGGGAGCTTCCAACATGCCCGAAATCAAATTCCAGCTTTTCCCTTTACTGGCTGTGTTACTCTGGGCAAAGTACACAGCTTCCTCTTGTTGAATGAATCCAGTTTCCTCTTGTCCAAAATGGAGGTCATGGATGAACCTTATGCGGCAGTGGTTAACATCGTATAAAAAGATGGTACATTAAGTGGTAGCCAGAACAATAATAATTACTATTATTATCCTAATTATTACTATTAGTAATAGGAGTGGAGGTGCAATATTTGGGGTAGAGGTGAATGCACAGGAATGGATTCCAAGAGCAGGAACTGAGAGAGTCTTAGGATGTTAGTGTTGCACTGGACATGATGTCAACCGGTTACTTCATTTCAGAGATGGGGAAACAGAGGCCCCACAGCTGGCTTAGCCTGTGGTAGGTCCATAGGACTGAACTGAGGAGCTACAAAGATGAGTTCTTTGTAGGAGAAAGAGCCTGGAGCCTGTTAGACTCACCGAGAACATTCAGAAATTACAAGGCCACAAAAATGCTTTTGGGTTTGAAGCATCCAAATGGGCCCCCCTCCCCCATCTTGCTTAGTGGCAGGCTGGACCCTGCGTTGCCAGATGGAAGAGCCTAAATCTCCATGTATTTTTTTATAAATAATTTGTTGTTGAAACCACATAGAATGACTAGGTCTTTTACTGTGAGGATGAGTGCTCTGAAAACCTTGGTTTCTGGCATGACTTTTCCCAATACCCACATAGGATGCCTTCCTCCCTTCTCTTCCTCTTTCTTCCTCTCTTCCCCCCTCAGTCCCTCGCTCTCTCCTGTCTTTTAACATTTAAACATCCAGTGCATTGTGCTAGGCACTGGGCCAAGGAAGTCAAAGAATTGCTCATTTATACCCTTGCAATATTTCTCAAGTTCATCTCCTGTGCCTGGCCTTGTGCCAAGGACCCTGGGCCCAAGAGATGGAGCAGGAGACACAGACCCTCAATTTCAGTTCCTCTGGGGTTCCCATCCTAGTGCCCCCTGTTTGTTCAGTGAGAAAGGCCTGAGAATGGTGGGGAGCTGGAGGTCATGGTGAGGTCGTGAGGCTGTTACTGAGGGTTTCTAGTATCCAAGGTGTCACCAGACTCACACGGACCCTGCCCCTTACAGCATGATGTACGGTCACTCTTTCTCGAACTCTCCAGGCTCCTGTTCCTCTGGCTTTTTCTCAGGCTCAGACCTTTTCTCAGGCTCAGGCCTTTTCTCAGGTGGATTCTCTCTGAATTCACCTACCTCCAGGCCTCACACCCCGCGACCCCTTGGTCTAGTTAGCGCCTCTTCCTTAAATGTTCACTCCAATGCTTCTCCCTCTGGGAAACTTATCCTGCTTCCTGCATTCACCTTTCTCTGCTAGACTAAGTTGAGTCCCTGATCTATGCTCTCAAAACATACAGAATTTCTCCTGTGTTGCAACAATCACACTTCAAAAGAAATAATAAATCGTGTCATCGTTGGACTCAGTTTTTTCTGTGTCATGTAGTCATGTAGACAGGGCTGGGTCTGTTTTGTTCATTTTTATGTCTCTAGCACCTAGGACCATGCCTGCCCCATAGAATACACAATGAGTAAACATTTGTTGAATTAAAATGTCACAACAGAGAGAATGAATGAATGAATGAAGGGGTAGATAAGCAAAGGAGTCAATAAATGAGGAAATGCTCCAGAGTGAATGACTAAATGAGTGAATGGATGGATGAATGAATGAATGAATGAATGAAATATCGCCCCCAGTGTTTAGAATGTGATTAAGCTGATGCCCAGGGTTTTCGCAGGGTAACTCTTCTCCTGACCTCAATGCTTTTTCAGCAGGTACAAAACCTTATGAAACATTTACTGGTCTTGTTCCCACATGCCAAGTGGAAAGTTGTTTTCATCCCTGTGTCCATGGTGATCAATTGCTCATGGCTGCTGAGAGCCTTGAGAAGCTGCTTAGGGCTTGGTGGAGAATGCCACCATTGCTTAGTAATGTCTGCCCTGGACGCATAAGGGAAACAGCATCAGTGTTCTTCCTATTTGTTAGCTTCTATCTTCTGATAGGAGGGTTCCTTGGAATCCTACAACCAGCTTTCTCTCATTATTAAGAAAAAAGTGCCCTTGGTGATGTGTGCTGACCTAAAATATCAATTGCACTACTACTATTTGACATGATATTTTTACATATATTTATCATATATATTATATATTTTCCTCTCTCTCCTCTTTCCCTTCAATTCTGATTTCTTACAGGCTTGATTATTAGCCCCTTGAGGGCCCACTTAGCCCCATCTGCAAAACTAAATAAACAAATTCAATAGATTTTTTTTGTCTCTTGGGCTGAAACCAGAAAGTAACTCAATTCTCCTAGGGAAAATTTCTCAAAATGCAGTGTGGGAACAGTTGCAGTGGAATCACCGGGAGCTCCTGAGCAGCAGGGAGCTAGACCTCACCTTCCTCCCTTCCCTCTCTGTTAAGCTCCAGGAGGTGGCAGTGAGTGAGGTCTGGTGAGGGCAAAGTGAATTCTCTGGCTTTGTAAAATGAGCCGAGGAGAGGGAAGGCCAAAGCTGCTAATGTTCAGCCGCCACCTGCAGTTCCCAGTTTCCTTCAAGTCAAATCCTTCACTTATTTTTAGCTCAGAGCAATGGAATAGGCCCTGGTACCCCAGATTTCTAGTTTTAGCTATGCTGGTCATTAGCATATGACTTTAGGGGGGCCTCGATTTCCTTGCTATACATGGAGTACATTAACACCACCATCATCATCTACTTTACCTTTCAAACCATGGTCACAGCTATCAGCACAATCGCCACTTTCATCATCACTTTGTCTTTACTTTTTTACCATAATCACCTCTGCCATCAGCAGCATCACTACCATCATCACCCTCATCACCACTGTACTCATCATCAACTCCATCACCACCAGCTCCATTTTATTGGGGGTGCCACTTACTACACATCTTCTTTTTCTAGAACTTCACGAGAAAGCAACGTTTTAGCTTCACAGCCACCCTATGACATATGCACATATGTGTGTTTATATAATGATGGCGATGATGGCTATGCTTAATCCTGTTATTCTAATTTTTTAGGTGAGGAAACTGAGACTCAGAGAGGTGAAATCCCACTTTGCAGGGGAGTGGTACAGACTGAACCTAACCGGGCTGTTTTTGTTCTTAACAACTAAACCACAAAATCTCTCTAAACGATCTCTTAAGGTCCATTCCAGATTAAAAAATTTTTTTCTAGTGTCTTCTTATGTTTTCTCATCCCTGGGGTACAGATGCCTGGTGAATTCTTAAAAACACTCTTCATGGGGAGCCAGAAATGAACTGATAAGGCTGTTTTATGGAACCACTCTTTATGGCCTCCCTAGTGTTGTCCAGGGGAAACTGAGACCCCAGGGGTGTACCTGTGATCACCTAGCCAACTGGGGCCAGTCTTGAAGCCATTCAGTTCTCTGCTCTGCAGGGAGAAAATTAATAGCAAGTCCCTTGGTTCACGTCCCCCAGGTCTGTCAAGGAGAAAAATCAGACAGCTCATTCTGCGGGTCAGGGTTAAGAGCCTGCTAATTTCCCTACTACTGTGTGATCGTGGTTGGTAACTGGCTGAACACTCTGGGCCTCAGGTTTCCTCCTTACAGAATGGGGATCATCATACCTACCTCGTGTGTGACTGGTCACAGATTCAATAAGATAACGTACTCATCGTATTCTGCAAATACTTACTACATTATGATTATCAGGACTGTTATTAGGATGCTATATCGTTTACAAATATATATACCAAACATACCAGTACTGTATCTTGTATTAAATCACCCACCTCTCTCGGCTTCCCCACTTGCACTATTCTGTTCCAGCTGGAAGAAGCAGAGCCCAGCATTACTGTTGCAACTCAGCCTGCAGGTTTTCAGTGCGTCAAGCTATCGCTGAATTACGCATATCGGGGCCTCCCGATGCCCCTGACTGTGTCTGCGTGTAGCTGAGAAATTGACTTTTTTCCTTTGCGGTCAAATTATTAATTAGTTGCCTTATTGACTCATTTCTAAGCACTCAGTCAAATTGGTAACCAATCCAATTTGGAAGGAGAACAGCGTAGAGCCTTCTTCATCTGTTTTCAAACGGGTACGAGCTGTTCGCTGGGAACGAGGCCCAGAGCCTGGCTGGAGCCTGGAAAGTCTGGCATCGTAGTTACTGAGCTGCCTGATCTTATCTGCCTTTCTTCTCGACTTGATTTCCTACAATAAAAGAGGGGGGCGAAAACCTTTCCAGTTTAAAGATGGGACCAAAGAATTGGAAAGGCTGTCTCGCTATTAGGATTAATTATTCGCTGTTGGGTGTCTTGACTCCTTTGTAATAATCATCAGGTGCTTTTCATGCCCTTCTTTTACATAGTCTTTGCCATCCAAACCAACAAGATGTTGGGAAAGGAACAAAGGAGGTGCTCATACTGCTGTGTGCTTAAAAGAAAAAAACAAAAAAAACCCAATTCACTCAGTATTTTGATATAGCAACTTGCTCTGAAGGACTCCCCAATCTCTGGCGAGCCATCGCGGCCATCTTCCAGGGTGGCAGCAGTGAATACCGCCGCAGTGTTGAAAAAGGGAGGGGTGCCAGGGTGCAGAGAGTCTGAGCTGTTTTCTGAAGAGTCACAAATGGTGCCCCAACCCTGTGCTGTGGGAGGGAGCCTGACACGGCCTGTGAAATGAGACAAAGACAAAACGTGTGCGGTTGGTTGGTGGACCTGGCCGAGGGGCCCGGGCTTTCTCTTTCCTTTCTGGGTGCACTGGAAGGGACAGCGTAGCTCCGGGGACAAGAGGACAAGAGCAGACGAGTTCCCCGTGTCCCCCCTTAGGAGTAGGAACCAAGGAAGGTGAACCCAACCCAGCTCCCTCTTGGAAAATCCTTCCCGGGGAAACCAAAAACAAACCCAGCCTAAACAGTTGGCTTTCAGTTTTGGGGGGGGTGCGGGGGGGCTTCCTGGTGCCACCCCGCCACCCCAAGCAGGCTTTTGATTTGGTTTTATTGGCAAGTGAAAAGAATCATTTAATAGTCAAGAGCCAAGCAGTGACAAAGGCGTTCAGGTAAATTAGTTTCAGTTCTTACATAGACAGTCCCTCTTCTTTGGAATTTGAGCTTTAGAAAAGAAAGCCTCCTTTGCCACTTACTCCCTCCACACCCTGCTTTCCCTTAAGCCTTTTAAAAAGGATTTTTCTTCCCTTTCTAAATCTCTGCAAGAAAGAGTTTTTTTTTTTTCTTTCATCCAGTGGGTTTGGGGAATTAAATTCACTAGAATATCCTAACATCAGTGCCTGCAGAAAATTCAATGAAATCCAAATTAGGCGCATTAAAAAAAAAAAAAGTTGTTTTTTTGCCGGGACCCTTAAAATATGCAGACGTACACCAAGAGAGAGCTTCAAAGCCCATTTTAATAACTAACTATTTACCTGCTCAAAGTCTTCATTCACAGGTTCCCCCTCTTCCACCCCAGCCCCCAATACTTAAAGTGCAGTTAAAGTTTAAGCTTTCAGTCCCTGAAAGTACAACAGTCACTTACACAGAAGCAGAGTCCATAAAATCTACAAGTCCGGTTTTCCATTACTTCGTTGTAATTAACAATCCAGTAGTAAATTAATGATCTGGAATCCACAAATGGTGTGGAACCAGAGGGTTTAAATATTTCGGAAGGGCTTCTGACCATGTGCAGGAGTCTATAATTTGATTTTGTAACTGAAACCTTCACAAAGGCGTGACTCCTTGACGGTTAAATGTTTTTCTGGGCACAACCCAAAAGATCTCCACTGACAAATCTTGGGGGGCCCCCTCCTCAAGTCTCCATTTTTCCCTTTTGATCTATCTTTTCCTTTTCATCTGTGCTACCCCTTCGGTGGGTGCCTGAGTTCTTTTCCATTAGGAAACTCTGATTCCCTGACTCTTCTCTCCTCTTCAGGATTCTTCTTGAAGAGAGGAATTCAGTTTCCCCAGAAAGCGTATCGGTCACTGGGGTTAAAAGGCAATCTATACATTTTAGGTGATGGGAAGGGCCAGCAAAGATCTAAAATAGAGATGGGAAACCAAAGGTGGAAAAAAGAAAAAAGCACCTTGTCCAAGGCCGGCTGACATTTAAATTACAATTTGGTGTGTAGACGCGGAGAGCCTGGAAGCCAGGAAGTCTGAGGTTCCCCCAGATCCTCGGAACTCTTAAATCTGTTGTCAGTAACAGGGCACAATGGTGTGAATTTTTAGCAAAGCATCAGTTCAACTTCAAATTTCCTGGGTTTTTGTTGGATTGTATCGCAGTGAAACATTATATTCTTTTCCCCCAAATATATATCTAATTTCCTTTACCAAGAGCAAAAAAAAATTTTTTTTTTTCCCACCAAGTTACAAGAAAGCATAGTTTATCTTTCCCAGCAGGGCATTATCTATTATTGGCTTTTTTTGGAGAGCTAGAGAACATGTACAAAAATAATGACCCAGACCGGTTTATATTGTGTTTTGTCAGATTTAAAAAAAACCTGATTTTGATTTATGATTGCATGTAGATATTCTGTAGACGTTCATGTTTGACATTTCCTGAGAAATAGTTCCGTCTCTGAGGTCTTTAAAAAAAAATACATATTTTAAAAGACTAGGTTTTCTTTTCTGTGTGTTTGTGTGGTGGCAGATGGGAGAACTTTCAAGGTTTTTCATGTTTTAGATGTTTATTAACTTAAAAGAATTTACTGGGAAATTATGAACTTTATAAAAGACAGACATTTCTTGAGAGTCAATTGCTTCCAATAATCCTTTTCTTTTTAAAGCCATTTTTTCCTAGTCTTTCTTCCTATAATTACAGAATGTTTTAAATATGAGTAATTATACCTTGACGTATCTCTCTGATTTAAAATGGACCTTGGAGAATGATAGTAAAGTGGTCCCTGCGTTTCGTAGTTCAATAAAATCAAAAGCAGTTAAAAAAAAAAATAAGTATACAATTGGGTTTGTTATTCTTTCAAAATCAGCCCTACATATAGACAGACCTTTGTCGGGGTTTGGGGGGCGAGGGTGGGTGAAATTTCAGATCAGAACGAAGTTATAACCCACATCGGGAAAATCGGCCCTTTAATGAGAGAAATAAAAAAGACTTAATCACCAAAATCCCTACAAAGTGACACTTCAGATTACATCAGAACTCTACAGGGTAATGCAGAATGAGCGCCTTTCATCTGAAAAATGAAATACTTAATGATTTCAATGAATTCGGACCTTCCCGGGGTTGGAGATCTGCAGAGAGCCGGGAATTTTTTTTTTTTAATGTATCTCAAAATATTTATGGAAATGACTCTTTCTCTTCTTTCCTCTCCCCTGCATTCCCCCAGCCCCCCTCTTTTTTCTTTTTTTTTTTTTTTTTTGGACATGAAGATAATTTATTTCCTCTGGAATAGTGGGGGGTGGAGAAGAGCAAGTAGTTACAGAAAATACCAAAGAGCCTTTGCTCGCTCTGACCAGTCCCTTTTGCCATGGGCCACATCTGCCCAGGCCAGGAAAACAGCTAAGATCATTTTTCTCTGCTGGGTTTTAATGATTGCATGTATTTGTCTGAGCAATAAGGAAAAAAGAAAAAAAAAGAAAAAGAGGGGAAATGAAGAGGAACAAGAACAACAACAACAACAACAAAAAGATTTAAACGTGCAGAAGGCGCCTAATGAACTGTCTGGTCTTCCCCTCGGGAGGGAGGGACCCCATTCACAGATAAACAATCTGCGCCGCCTGCACCCACACGCACACTCCCCCTTCAGCTCCCTTTAGCAATTTGGAGTGCAGGAGATTAACGTCCTTTGGAAATTTCCAAGGTCAGACCTCAACTAAAATAAGATTAAGGGGGTCAGGGGGGAGGAAAAAAAAATTGAAGAAGGAGGAGGGTTTAATTCCCTCCTCGCTCTGCGAAATAAATCGGAAGTCAGCTCTGAAATCTCCGCTCTCGTGGCCAGGGGCAGCTCTTCAAAAGGTTTTGAGGTGCTTTTAAAATTTTCCAACCTCATTCCCTGCACCCCCCACCCCCAACCAGCCCGTGCAGGGCCGGGCCGCGGGCGTCGGGCCGGGCGGCCGCCAGGGGGCGCTGTGGCTCCGGGGCCGCTGCAAGGCGGGCGCTGCTTCCAGGCGCCCGGGAGGAAAACCTCCAGCTCTGCAAGCGTTTTCTCTTCAGATGTTCCAAACCAGTGTTCCAACAAAGGAAATGAAAAGGGGAAACGAACTATTTCCCCCCTTCTTTCTGTGTTCCATATGCAATGTTTAATTTCTGCACCAACGACACGGGGTTTGAATAGCAAAACACACCCAGAGAAAAGAACTCGTGCAAATGTTTTTCTCCTTCTCCCTCTGCCTGCCTCCCTGCCCTCCCGCTCCACAAGTGCTTTGCTTTTCCTTCCTCCACCTCCCAGCCCTCCTTTCTTGCCTCTTTTCTGACGCTTCTCTGCAAGTGGACATGAGCAGAAACCTTAGCTGTAAATGTTGCATCTACCTTGGAGGCTTCTCTTCTTATTTGGAGCCATTCTTTTAAAAAGTCCTCCTAGACGTCGCTGGGCTTTTCATGCTATCAGATGTGAGCGAGGAGCGCGCTCTCCCAGGACATGTTGATGGAACTTAACAGTAATTACTTCAAAGCCAAACTATTTGTGTGTTTTTCTCTGTGTGTTCTCTCTCTCTCTCTCTCTCCCTCCCTCCCTGTCTCTTCTCTCAGCTCTCTCTCTCTCCTAACCCCACAAAACCCAAACAAACAAACAAAAAAAAATCCTTTTCAAACAGGGCAGAAAATTGGGTTGAAGTTACCAGCCAGTATTTCAGCTGTATGATGATTGCAAAAACCTCCCTAAATTTCTGGGGCCATAATGAAAGGACTCTGCAAAGAAATAGAACTTCTTATTTGGTTAGTTTCAATTAAAAATGTTATTTGATCATGCCTCAAAATGTCAACATTTTAGACC
This sequence comes from Talpa europaea, assembly GCF_964194135.1. Lineage (NCBI taxonomy): Eukaryota > Metazoa > Chordata > Mammalia > Eulipotyphla > Talpidae > Talpa > Talpa europaea. The sequence goes on along the minus strand of NC_140082.1, from coordinate 8,536,013 downwards.
AGGGCCACGAATACTACACAATGATAAAAAGAGAGACTGTGACATAGATTTAATTAGGTCTGCCAGAATTGAGTCTGGTGCTGGCATGAACTTGTTCTTAGGGAAGGATTTGGTCCTAGCAAACTTGTGTCTTTTTTGAAAAAGAGCAAACATTTTAAGTAAGAATTTTACATCTTAAAAGATAAAACAAAACAAAACAAAACAAAACGCCATGCTATCCAATTCTGCTTTTAAATAACCAGAGGCCGGGCTCCAAGTTTCAAGGAAAAGAGAAAAAAAAAATTCATTCAATAAAATAATGAACAGCAAAGCTGGATGTTTCATTGACGAAATGTTTTCCAGGGATTTTGACTTTATTATAAATGAGGTTTTATCTCAGGAACTAAAAATACTAGAAAGGAAGGAAACCAACGAAGGGGCTTAAAATACTAGGAACTATTATCCAAATCCTCCCCTTATAGAAAGGACTGGAGCCTGCAGTTCCTTCTGAAAGCTGGGTAAAGCACAAAGAAAAGGAACTATTAGAATCTAAAGACTTGCTTGGTTCAGAGAGCTTATACCCACCCAGCTAGAAAGCAGGGTCCTCCAATGCAGACACCCATCAAATCCATCAAGGCATAAGGAAACCTCTGTGTGTGTGTGTGCGTGCGTGTGTGTGTGCTTACAGAGTGTGCTCTTTTCCCCATGTTTGTCCAAACTTCTGAAGATGGTCATTTAGAAAAACTCCCATGTGGTACAATTGGAAAGAGGACGCTGAACTTGAGTATATCATGGACACATTTCCTGCAGAATATTACAAAGAAAAAATATGTCAGAGGCTCTTTGAAAGTGAGGCGATCCTTTCCCGTCTGTCAGTTTTGCCAGTGCACCACCAGATTGGAAAGGATTTGGAAGGACGGCAGGCAAAGCAAACTCTAAAAGAAGGACATTTAGGTGTGTGATTTTCTGTTTTCCCTAGTAGAGTCCGCAACGTTATTTTCAAAGGAGAGCCCCAGTGGACTACAAAAATGGAATAGCCTGGAAAAAAGAAATGAGCTGAAGTGGGAATGCTTATTCAGTGATTTCAGTGGGAATGATTTTTGCATGTGAAATAGATCAACCTAGTCACAAAATATAACTTCACTAGCTGTGTTCTCACTCCTTTGGAAATGGACTCACTCCATTTTAGTGTTATTTCTTTGCTCGCTATTTATTTGTTTATCTTTGTCTTTGTTGTGTTACAATCTTGTAAACTTGCCGAGGATCATAAATTCCTTTGCAAACTGCGATATGCTGATTTAGGGGGTCTTGATTACAAGTGTGTAAAACTGAAATTCCAAAGAGTTTATTATTACTATTCACCAATATAACACGGATGACGGTGTTTTTATTGTTATTAAGCAACAAGAATAGCAACAAAAGCAATTATAAGCAGAGTTAATCTCTCCCAGATTTCTGATCTTAAAAACCTAAAAAAAAAAAAATGAAAGAGGAGACTTTATTCCTAAATGTCTATTCCCAAGAGTAGGATATAATTACAGTAAAAAATCATTTGTTCTCATGCCTGAAGCGGCCATCAAATTCTTTCCGAATCTTGAAATGGGGGAATAGCATTTGGTAGTGTGGGCTGAGAAGCAGGAAGCGGCCTTCTAAAAAGGACCAGCAGGTGGCACTCCACCCCTGGTTACGGCTCCAGGGCCTGATTTTTGGTGTGGTTCTTGGTCTTTTGGAGGAGGGTGTGGACAGTCAGTTCTGAACAGTCAACAATCGTCAGGAGACCTAGGAAGGAGGAAAGTGATTGAGCCAAGGAGCTGCACTTGGAGGTCGTGGGCCTGGCTTGCTTTTGAGAAGCTTGCTAGAGCTAGAAAAGAACATTTATCTTGGTGTGGGTGTATTTTGGCCTGCCACCATTGAGCAGAAAACAAAACTGTGACTTTGTAGGATTATCCAAATCCTTTCAGGCATTCAGGAAAGATGGATTCTTTGGTTAGTGGTGTAATTACAACACCTTCACACACCCTGTGGTAATGAAAGGCATTTTGTTTTTTCTCAAGCCTTTTAATCAAAATTTTTGTTAAGCGTGAATCACAAGGACAGGGAGGCCTGTGGTGGAGGGAGAGGCAGGAGGTGACCGTGCGTGGGTTTGTGCTGTGTCATTTGTGTATACGTGTGTGACATTGTTAGAAGTGGGGCTGGCGATGGACATGAGAATAGACTAGTTGGATTTGCTGGGGATACTGGAGGAAGGAAAAGGCTGGAAGATGTGAATCAAAACGGGGATGCATGAAGCAACAAAGGATTTTTCTCGACCTTTCTGCTATGTGAGAGAATTATAGTTCAGATGCCCAAAAGCATCATTTCTGGGCCCACTGATGACCACGGGCTCGCAGCTACAGAGAGTTTTGAAATTGGACAGCCCTCCAGATCTGAGGGGTATTTGGCCAGCATACGCCAGGGAGAAAGGGGGAGAAAAGGAAGTTTTCATTTTCGTGGAGGCTTCAAGGTTTTCATAACATAGCTTCCAAATGCAGTAAAAACCTCAAGAAACTGGAACTCGGCCAGTAGGAACCAAAGAGGCGAATAACCAGGAAGCAAGTGGCTATCAGGAATGTATTAACAACAGAAACGACACGACTTCTTCACGACACATCCTGGAGTCAACGTAAACCAGTTCTTTGTCTCCTTTGCATTCTCTGCGGTTCTAAATTTATAGAAGACAGAAAAATTTATTTTTGTTTATTCAACATCCTATTTTAGGATTGCGGAATTCCAGGTAGGAAAGATGGAGGTCTAACCGGGGCTTTCATTCAAGAAAGGAATGCCCGTGACACAGGAGTAGTAATTGCTGCTGACAGGTACTTGCTCAAGCCAGGAGCCATGCCCAGAGCTTTACACACGTGTGAAAATTCACGAGAGAGGACTATTCATCTCCCACTCTACAGACAAGGAAGCTCAGGCACAGAGAGCTTGTGTCACTTGCCCTGGGTCACACAGCCTGAGGCAGAGTCGATCCTGGGAGAACGAGCTGCAGACGGGGATATGTTAGCCTGGCCTTCAAGCGTGTGTGGGGAAGGGCCTCTGTTAATGAGGGAAACCCAGTGGCCCTAGTCCCTTTGCCTTGTCCTTAGAACTATGGCCCGGCAAAGAGAGAGGTTTGGGTGCAAACCCAGTGTCCTAAAACGATGTCCAAGGTGGAAGCTGAGAGAAGTGAATAATGAATAATGCTCGCTGGGCAGGAGACTGCACCCCCACTTTCCTGGCACAGGAGGACCCCAAAACCCATTTAATACCTGTCCAGTCCGCGTGGGACACGGGAGACAAAGGGACAGGGAGCTCTTGGATTCCCGGCGTTTTGAGGGAAGACTCTTGCACGTGAAAGAGTCTTCCCCCACCTTTTCCCCACTGCTTGTTTCTTCCTCAGCCCCGGCCCTCCGGCACCGGCTCCGCAGGAGCATGACTGGAGCCCAAGGCTGAGGAGAACGGCTCCTGTCCAAGTCTCTGTCCACCTCCCCACCTGCGGTGCCATCCCTGCTCACGCCAGCCTTCCCCGTGACCTTGGAGGCTCACTCCAAGCGGCTGCTCTGGGAAGCCAAATTTGCTGGTTCAGGCTGTGGGGCAACGTTAGCTTGCATGGAGAACGAGGAGCAGACCTGTTCGGCCGGAATTACCTTGTCGGTACAAGTTGGTTCCCTTGTTGAGACGGTGGTAAGGGACATTTCGTTTTCTGAGTTGCCTGGGGTTGGAAAAGGACTTGGAACATGAGTTTCTTCATCATAATGTCCCTATCCTGCAACTCAAACATTTTAATGAGGAAAATTCTAGTCCTTTCTACCTCCATACTATACTCCCTCCCTGCCCTGACTTATGCATGTATCCTGTTCACTCAACAACTCTTCATTTAGGGCCTGCTAAATGCCAGGCTCAGCACTTAAGGGATTCTGGTGGGGGTGATGGAGAAATAAATGGGCATTTATAATAGTGCTTCTGATTTGGAGGGGGGAAGCTGTGGTAGTGCTGGGGAGGGCACTTAATTCAATTTTTCCAGTGAGTGGTGGGGGGAAGAAGCCTGGAAGTCTTCCTGGAGGAGGTAACCTTTATGCTGAGACCTGACCCTGAGTAGAATTAACCAGGGGAAGACATGGGGCAGAGAGGATGTTCAGGGAAGGGGAGGTCACATGCTCGGGTGTCTAGTGTTGAAGGGGGGAAGCAGGATGCTGGCAACTGCAGACAAGTTATTTGGCTGGGGCCCAGCAGGGAAGGATTGAAGTCAGAGGAATAGGCAACATTGAGGTCTGCAAGCCAGACTGAGGCGTCCATTCATTCTCCAGATGGCAATGGGGAGCTAGGGGAGAGTTTTGGAGATTTGGAGAATCCTGTTTTCTTAAGGAACATCACTGTCCAGAAGAACAAGGCCATCTCCACTTCACAGCTACTGCGCAGGTACTGCCATGTTGGCACCTGAGAGAGAAGGTGGCGAGCGATGAAACCCAGCAGACACGAAGACCAGAATGTCTGTCCCAGTTGCCACAGAAATCAGGAAGAAATAAAACCACCCAATGAAACAGTATCTTCTAGATGGCTCTTGAACTACTTTGGGAGGGAAGCTAGATCTCAGTGAGAAATGTTTGGGGGCAGTTCTCAGCGAGCAGCCTGCGTCCTCCAAAGAAACACTTCAAAAGACACAGCTTTTAAAAAGCCCTGGCTGTCCCCTCTCCCCAAAGGGTCTTACACTCCAACATCTTTTACAAAGGAAAACCATCTAGTGTGTTGCGGCCGGTGGCCCGTCCGCCCGGCCGTCCTGCTCCTATGGAAGTAATTGGGGGAGAAAGGTCTGCGGAGCATAAGCTTTGATGTCTGGGGGAGGGGGGACACCTTTTCACCAGTGTCCGCTGCAGACACAGTGATTGAGAAAGGCACATCCGTTTTGGAAAATGCCTGCTAATTAAATGAATGTTTTCAACTGGAAAGCATGTCTGAGCCGTTACCATACATCCCGATGCAGTTGGAAGGAATGCTTTAGATGTTGGTGTTTCATATACCTCGGCGTCCTCAGCTCTCAGCGATCACATCTCATGCATTCAGTCATTTGGTCACCCATCAAGCAGTGTTTGGGGAGCCCTGGCTCCCCAAACCATGGGAGGTGCTGGGGGTTCCCCTTATGGGAACCCATATTCCAGGGCACAAGACTCATCTTGATTGAGAATCCTTCAGTGTCAAGGGTTCTCACCACCAAAGATGAATAAAATGATAAACCTGGGTCTTTAAAATGGACAGATGTGGTTCTCAGGCGAGTCTCCCCTGCTTGCTGGCTGTGTGACCTTGAACAATGGCTTAGCCTTTGTCCCAATCTCACCCCCCATCCCTAAAATGCTCATAACAGTGCCTGCCTGCTCACCTGCGAGTGAGCATTAAAGGAGATGGTGCACAGGAGGTGCTTACCTGAGTACGTCATCCGTGATCAGAGCTTAACACACGTGAGTCACATTATTATCAAGACCAAGGACATCGCCGTTTTTAGAAACCAGTAAATTCATAGAAGAAATTGAACCAACACAGAGCCCCCTGAAATAGATAGTGGGGGACATCCTCCCACCCTAGCGGCCAGCGCCACCTCTGCCCTGATGAAGGTTGAGGGAGGGGGCACCCGTGTGGGAAGAATCTGCTGAGTAACTGGGCTGCACAGGCCTGCAGAGAGAGATCTGGCCTACAGTGGTGTCTCAGGCCTCACAGTCGACCATCAGCCTCTGCTTCTCTTCCGCTCACCTTTGCCTCTGCCTTGGGCTTAAGATGGCCTCAAAGACACCTCCAGATTCACCTCTTCCTCGAGGAAGAAAGTGCTTTGGTTGTGGCTCTAGGCCATGGCCTGGGTTGACTCTGATGGGCTGGCTCTGGTCTCGTGCTCAGCCCATGGGCTTGGAGGATGCTCTTCTCTTACTGGTCGGGCCTGGGCTACATGTCCATCACTGGTGCTGGGCGAGGCGGGTAGAGTGGTTGCTGGTGGATCTCATGGACTGAAAGAGGAGCCCGAGATGTTAGTGTGTTTACTTAAAAATGGAGGCCCCCCCCTCCTTGCCAATATCTACTTACTGCCCAGAGGCTGGCAAACTTGAAAGAAATTTGTAACTATACCATGGTCACCTCAGTCTATATATATAGTGTCATTTTAAATAAGAATGAGAAAATTGAAAGGATCCTTGCACTCATTTAGCCAAAATTCCTGCATCTTACAGATGTGGAGACTGAAGTCTAAGGGGTTTTGCTTAAAGTCACACAGAAGTGACTCTTCTGACCCTTGAGCTATGTGACTGTCTCCCTCTTTAAGCTCATTTCCAAAGACCCCAGGGGGTTCCGGGTAGCAGGAGACCACCAGAGAGTCAGGTTCATGAACTAAGGAGTGTGCGTAATGAGGAAAACTGAGTGTTCAGGGCCCTCTGTGTCCTGCTTAGCTGACTTTTGTTGTATAAAAAGCTGGATTGGCTGGCATTCTGGGGATGGTAAATATTGAGCAAGAGACTTTTTGATGAACCTGGAGTTAAATGGTACTTACTGGTGAGCTCACATTAAAGGGAAAAAAATCTATACATCCATCCACCCAACCTTCATCCATCCATCCATCCATCCACCCATCCATCTACCTATCCCTCCATCCATCCACTCATCCACCCACCCTTCATCTATCCATCCATCCATCCACCCACCTATCCATCATTTATCTGTCTATGTCATCTCCAAACTGATTTAATCATGCACACAAAGCTGTGCAAAGCGTCAAAAGTTTCCTTAACTAGGGGGTTGCAGTCCTGAATTTTACTAATGGGAAAAGGTTCCTAACCTGTGTGTTGCCCAATACCATTAATCTGTGTGACTATTTACATTCAAATGAATTAAAATAAAAAATTCACTCTCCATGCCCCAGCCTCATTTCAGGTAGTCAGTCATGGCTGCTGTGTGGAGCAGCACAGACGTAAGTCCTGCCCCTGTCCTCTCTGCCCCTGCAGAAGTGCAGTGTGCACTGAGCTTCCTCACCACAGGAGCATCAGGCCTCTACTTGCATCTTAATCATCTGGAAAATGAAGATTTCTGGGTTCTGCCCCAGGCAAAGTGCAGAAGTTGTTGGCAGGGGTAGGTTGGGAATCTGGATTTTGTTGTTGTTGTTGTTTTGTTTTGTTTTTAAAGATGTATTTATTTATTTATTTATTTTTATTTATTTATACAAGCACTGGGTACAATCAGAAGCGCCGGAGGGTGAGAGAATTCACCAGAGCCAGAGCGGGCAGCAGAGCAGGCAGAAGGACCAAGTACACTGCTGAGGGGAGCAGTGGGCGGCAGGAGAGGTCTGCGCGCCATGTGGGACCCTCCTCCGGTGGCCGGGGAGCAGCGGGGGATCGAACCGGCGTTGCAGAGGCTGCGGGCAACTTAGCAACCCAGCGCTCAACCGCTGCGCCACCGGGGAGGCCCAGGAACCTGGATTCTTGACTCCTCCTCCTGCTGTTCTGGATGCACGTTTAACTTTAAGAAGCACAAATAACAGAGGATAAAGAGATTGGGGTTTCCGAGAGGTAATGTTTCAGAGAACTCACTGCCCTTTAAAGACCAATCAGACTCAACCGTCAAATGGTCTACAAATTAATGGGTCAGTAGTGTCTAGGCTCTAGTGTCCCCTCATCACAGCAGTTTTCAAGGACACACCCATCGTTATACCCCCCTGTGAAGGCTGTTCCAGGTAGATGCGGAGGAGAGTGTCATGGAAAGTTAGAGAGAAGGATCGTTTCAATGGTGAATCTTTTCCTCTCAAAAGCTCCCATGGAAACTGTTGCTCTTGCCTTTTGTTCTTTGTGTCTAAAAATGAAAAAAAAAAATCGCACACAGGCAATGCGTCATGTGTAAAACTTGTTTTTTTTTTTAAATTTAAATTTTATTTTTATATTCCCCATACAATTGCAACCCCCTTATTTTGACCCCAATCCCTCCCCTCCCCGCCCCCCACCCCCATAGAGTGTCTCTGGTTCACAGTTGTTTGTTGATTTTGATATTTTCTTTCTTATAGTTATTCATTTTCCTGGTCCCTTATTTAAGTTTTCTAGATTCCTGCTATGAGTGAGACCATCCGGTATTTTTCTTTTTCTTTCTGGCTTATTTCGCTGAGCATGATCCCTTCCAGCGCCATCCATGTTGCTGCAAATTGCATGTGTTTATCTTTTTTGATTGCTGAGTAATATTCCATGGTGTATATGGACCACATCTTCTTGATCCAGTCATCTATTTTTGGGCATTTGGGCTGTTTCCAAAGCTTAGCTATTGTAAACAGTGCTGCTATAAACATAGGGGTGCAGGTGCTCTTTGGAATTGATGTTTCTGTGTCCTTTGGGTAAATACCTAGGAGTGGAATTGCTGGATCATATGGAAGCTCTATGTTTAGTAGGTCCAGAAATCTCCACACAGCTCTCCATAGTGGTTGGACCAGTTTGCACTCCCACCAGCAGTGCAGGAGAGTTCCTTTTTCTCCACATCCTCGCCAACATTTGTTGTTGCTAGTTTTTTTAATATGTGCCATTCTCACTGGTGTAAGATGGTATCTCATGGTAGTTTTGATTTGCATTTCCCTGATGACAAGTGATGTTGAACATTTTTCATATGCCTGTTGGCCATTTGCATTTCCTCTTCAGAGAAGTTTCTTTTTAGCTCTTCTGCCCATTTTTTGACTGGATTATTTTCTTTGTTGTTGTTGAGTCTCATCAGCTCTTTGCAGATTTTTGTGATCAGTCCTTTATCATTAGTGTTGGGTGCAAAAATGTTCTCCCAGTTGGTGGGGTTTCTCTTTGTAAAACTTGTTTTTCGTTCCTTTGTCTCACTTTCATTTTTTCAAATGGTAGCATGAAAATTTCTCAAATGTTGTGGATCAATTATCCTTGCTACATTTCCTGTGGGATTTGATCCTGTGGTCAAATCCTCTTTATTTAAATATATTTATGAACTTGTCCTGTCATCTGATCCTGTTTACCTTTTCATCCTCTACTCACACCATTCTCCTCCAGGATGCTTCACTACCCCCCCCCACCCCCCCCACCCCCAGCTGCCTCAGGTTTTTGCACATTGTGTTCCCTCAGCCTGGAACAGTCTCCTCCAGCCTCCTCACACTAGTCCCCTGTCATCCTGAACATCTTCTTAAATAATGTGTCCTCAGAGAAGTTTTTCCCCACCAACCGGTCTAGGTTTCTACCTCTAGGTTTCTACTGTCCTATCCAATTTCTGCTAATTTCTATCTCTGGCTCCTATTATTCCTGCAGTAAGAAAGAAAAAATCATTTTAAGAGAGACTGGGACAGATTTAGAGAGATGTAGACAAAGAGGCAGAAGGAGAGATGAAGGAAGCAGTGAGCCAGACAGAAACAGATGAGACAGAGAGGCAAAGAGGGAGCAGGGACAGAGAAAGGGGGTGGGAGAGAGGGAGGGCAGAGAAAGAGAAATGGAGATTATCTCCCAGAAGAATTTCAAAGTTGCAGAGAAGCATCCCTTTCCAGCTTCCTGAAGGGCGCTCCCCTGAAACTTACCCTCATTATTACTCGAGGGAAAATGCAGCCTAAGTCCTTGGGCGATGGCTGAGCGGCCTTGTGTGGGGCTGGGCTTTCCAATGTGGTGAGCACCCTCACCTGGTTGTTCAGGTATCAGTGGAACAGACTAGATTTTAAAGACTGATGGAGGAAGGGGAGGAGAGGATGTGAAGTCTCTGAAAAACACTTTCAACAGGCCTGCACGTTGAAAGGATAGTATTTTGGGCATATTTGGTTAAATGAAAAATATCAAAATGAACATCACCTTTTTGCTTTGTTGACTTTTTCCCATGAGGCCCCTAGGCCACTTAAAATGACAAGTGCAGGCCTTCCTGGTGGTGCAGGGGTTAAAATCTCAGCGCTATCATTCCAGTGCCAGCTGCTGTGGCATGAGTTTGAGCCCTGGCCAGGGAGCTGACCCACATGGCTCAGCAGACCTCTCCTGACTCGCCTGCTGCTCCACTCTGCAGTGTATTTCAGTAGATCTGCCTGTTCTGCTCCCCACTCTGTCTCTGGTGAATCCTCTCACGCTCCCGCACCTCTGGCCTGTACCCCAATTCTTGGATGCATAAATAAATAAAAATAAATCTTAAAAAAAATGACAGGTGTGTGACTGGTGTTATTTTTGATCTGACAGTTCTGACCTTGACCTTCAGCCCCTCCATGGCTGCAGCTGGATATTGATGCTAAGAGGATGAGCTGGACAGCCACATGACCCTGTGCGCTCTCTGGAGAGCAAGCAGCTTCAGCCCACCCGTCATCTCGCAAACCTTCCCTGCCTGCAGGAGCCCCAGCTGGCGCTTGCCTGGTGCAAGGTGCCATCTCCATTAAGTGGCAGCGGGTACGAAGCCCCTCCGGCCTGCCCTCCCTGACTCCCAGCGTTGGGCTCCATGCAGGGGCTGGGCAGCCTTTTCTCGGAAGCGCCGTAGCCTCTTGGAACAGATGCTCGCCAGGTGATTCTCTGCGGCTCTGAGTTCCTAAGAGCTTCTTTAGAGAGCAGAAAATGTTTCAAGTGAGTTTGGAGAGATGAGTGTGTTTACTGGAATAAATATTTTGCTCTTTGTCAGTCCTGATTATATCTGACTGCACTTTTCTCTCTGAATTGAGTTGGGGAGAAAACCATTCATTTAAAGCTTGAAAATGCTCTTCTCTTCCGTTTTGCCCTCGCCTTTCTCTTCCCCCAAACAACAGCCTTTGTGTTCACCTCTGAGCCTGGTTCTTCTCTCCCTGGTTTATTTTCCAGGCAGATCTCACTTCCCTTGGGTCTTTGTTCTGCTCTGGGTGCTGTAAATCAGTTTACCTTGCTAATAATGATAAAAATGATCCATAATTAATAATGATCTGGGAAGCACTTTCATACAACCTAGGTTCCTGGGTCACACATGAAATCTTTTTGGTGATTCGGGGGACAGGCTTTGTGTGAAGTCAATACTGAAGCAGGGGGACATGCATACGACGTGCTGGATATCGCGAGCAGATCTTGGTGTCATTATATCATTTAAAACCTCCCCCAACTTCTCGAGTAAGCACTGTTCCCATTTTACAGATGAAGAAACTGAGGCACAGAGCAGTGCAGCAATTCTCCCCAGGTCTTAAAGTGAGCTAGTCATGGCACAGAGTTGCAAGTGGCTCTCAACTCCTAAGTCCATGCTTTTAATAATTCATGTCTTCTACATGGGTTCAAACCAGTAGGGCAAATAAGGAAACTGAGGCACAGAGAAATTGAAAGGGTTGCAGCTATTTGCGATCTCTCAGGTGTAAGTTTTAGTTAACCCAGCTGAAACTGGATTTCAAACAAAAGGGAATTTAATGTAACAGAAAGTTTAGCAGGCCAGCTTCAGGCAAGTCTCTATCTGGGTGTTCAATGTATC